>NW_024429266.1:160466708-161181708 GCF_017639785.1 Mesocricetus auratus
CGCGGGACACTTGGCCCTTAGGGAGTAGCACTATTAGGAGGTGTGGTTTTTTTGGAGCAGGTGTGGCCTTGTTGGATGAGGTGTGTCACTGTGGAGGTGGGCTCTGAGGTCTCCTACACTCAGGCTACGCCCAGAGATATCCCAGAGACTTCCTGGGTGGGGGAAGGGGGCCTGGTGTACGAGTTTGGGAAATGTTGGTAATCAGGTAAAGACAAAGTGAGCACAAAATAAATGTGAGGTGTCTTTGCTTTTGTTTTTATTGCTAATAAATGGCTGTGGGACAGAGAATGTTAAAATAATAAAGACCCAGACAAACAATCCTCAGTGTGAACACAAACAATCCTTTCCCCTTTTCTCCAAGTCCAAAAGAAATGGAGAACAAGGAGAATTGACAAAGGCTGACCATAAGACCATGTTCACCGACACAGACATACCGCCACAGGCATGGAGGACACAACTTCACAGTCCAAGCCATGGAATAAAAGGAGGTGAGGGGTTGAGGTATCTCTCCATGTGCAGAGTTGCAGGAAGGGCATCAACCCCAGGGAGGAGATGTGCAGGCCTGACTCTGCCGTTATGAAGGATCAGGGACATTTTAGACATCTGAATATGGGTGTTAGAGAATAGGAGGGGATAAATATTAATTCTGTTGACTTGATAGTAATACTATGGTTATATTATTTTAGAGCTACATAATGAACTATTTAGAGTTAAGATATAATAAACACTTCAACTGAAAATAAACAAGAATTTTTTTTAAAAAATGGAAAGGCCGGGTCGATGGTAGTGCATGCCTTGAATCCCAGCACTCAGGAGGCAGAGGTAGGCGGATCTCTGTGAGTTCGAGACCAAACCTGTCTACCAAGCGAGTTCCAGGACAGCCTCCAAAACAATACAGAGAAACCCTGTCTTGAAAAAAAAGGAAAGGAAAAGGAAAAGATTGTACATCAATGATCCCAGCACTCAAGAGACCGAAGGAGGAAAATCAGGAGTTCAAGACCAGCAGGGACTACACAGTGAGACCCTGTGTCGGACAGAAGAGGGCAGGAGAAATAGCTCAGTAGTAAAGTGTTTGCTGTGCAAATGTGGCTACTGGAGTTTGGATTCTCAGAGCCCAAGGCATAGAGCAGCCTGGAATCTTAGCCCTGAGGAGGTAGATAAGGGATCCCTGGGGCAAACTGGCTAGCTAAACCAGCTGCAAACCAGCTAAAGCCCCGGGTTGGGCAAGACTTTGCCTCAATAAATGAACTGCAATGTGGTCAAGTAGGACAACTCAAATCAAGTTTGGGCCTCCACATACATGCACACACATATGCATATGTGTCCCTCAACCCATACATGAACCCACAGATATTCGAGTATGCCTGAACACCACACCCACACACACCACACCTACACACACCACACCTACACATACACACCACACCCACACACCCAACACACACCACACCTACACACACCACACCTACACATACACACCACACCCACACACCCAACACACACCACACCTACACACACCACACCTACACATACACACCACACCCACACACCCAACACACACCACACCTACACACACACCACCCTACACAAACCACACCTACACACACCACACCTACACACACCACACCTACACACACCACACCCACACACATACAACACACACCACACCTACACACACACCACCCTACACAAACCACACCTACACACACAACACACACCTACACACACACACTACACACATACCACACCTACACACACCACACCTACACATACACACCACACACACACACACACAACACACACCACACCTACACACACCACACCTACACACACACCACACCTACACACACACCACACCTACACACACAACACACACCACACCTACACACACACCACACCTACACAAACCACACCTACACACACCACACCCACCTACACACACACACTACACACATACCACACCTACACACACACCACACCTACACAAACCACACCTACACACAAACACACACACACACCACTCCCACAACCCCCACCGCTACTCACTTATACACTTGTACTTTTAAAAAAGAAAAACAAGAGGGAGGAAGGGAGAGGAGAGAAGGGAGGGAGGAGAAGAGAGGGGAGGAGAGAAAAGTGGGAAAAACATTAACAATCACTGAATCTGACTGGGTGATACAATCACCTCTATGTTTAAGTAAGTTGTGTTTTTATGATTTTTTATGATATAAAGTTTTTTAAAAAACCAATGAAAATAATCTCTTTCTTGTTTCTTTTATGAATGTGCACTGTTTTCAGGTTCAGAACTGATTCTAGGCTACATTTGTGTCTTCTTTCCAGAACACTAAGTTCACATTACCCTCTGGATTGAGAGCATTGTTAACATATACACAGATGGTCTCTTATCCACAAGGCTAGGTCCTAAGATCTCCAAGTGACAGACTGAAATCTCATATTGCAACAAACCTGAGATACATTGTTTTTTTACCTGTATTTACATATTTCTGAGAGAGTTTAATTTCTAAATTAAGCACTCAACGAGATTAATAATAAATTAGTAGCCAGGTGGTGGTGGTGCACACCTTTAATCCCAGCACTTGGTAGGCAGAGGCAGGTGAATCTCGGTGAGTTCGAGACCAGCCTGGTCTATAAGAGCTAGTTCCAGGACAAGTTCCAAAGCTTCAAAGGGAAATTCTGTCTCGAAAAAACCAAAAGAAAAAAAATAATAAACTAGAACAGTTATGTAATAAAAGAGATTTGTCATGCTTCTTAAGTTGGTGCACAACTTTAAACCTATGAATGGTGAAGTGGCATGGTGGTTAATGGGGACCACTACATGAGGGTTGACAATATCAGAATCAACGTATGAGTTAGTTCCTGCTGCTGTCACAGCTTATCACCAACTCAGTAGCATAAAACAAAACAAGGTATATATATCTTTGTGTCTTATGCATGTACATGTATGTGCCTGTATGTATGCAGATGTGCTTATATATGTGTACATGTGTGTGTGCAGGCTGGAGCTGAACATCTGATGTTCATATCATCCTTCTTCATCTTATTTTGGAGGTAGTCTCTCTGAAGTCCACTGATTCAGCCAGACTGCCTGGCCACCAGGCCCCAGGAACGCTCCTTCCTCTGCTAGGATTACAGGCATATGTAGTTAATTCCAGATTTTTAATTATTTCATTAATTTATATAGAGAGTATGTGCACATGAATGCAGTGCCTATGAAAGACAGAAGATGGCCCCTTGGAGCCTGAGTTACAGATAATTGTGAGCCACCAGATATGGGTGCTGGGACTCGAACTTAGAACCTCTGTAATAGCACCAAGTGCCCTCAACCTCTGAGTCATCTCTCTAACCCATAAATGTATGTGCTAATTCTTCTGAATCTGGAGTTTTATGTGGATGCTGGTGAACCAAACTCAGGTCCTTGAGCTTGTACAGTAAACATTTTCTCTGATTAAGCCGTTTCCCTGGCTCCTTTTTAATTGTCTCTGTGGGCAGAGGTCTAATAGAGGTTGTGTTGGGCTAAGTCCTGCTTTTGGCAGCAGAGATTCTACCAGAAAACATCCCTCCTTTTTGTTCCTAGAGGCTTCCAGAATTGTTTGGCTCAGGTTTGTTGTCCTAGTTGACACAGCCCAGAGTCACCTGAGAAGGGACTCTCAGTTGAGGGATTGGCCTGTGGGTGTATCTGTGGGGATTATCTTGATTTTTAATTGATGTAGTCTGGCTCAGCCCACTGTGGTTAAGATCAACCCTGGGCATGTGGCCCTGGGCTATAAAAGAAGGCTAACTGATCATGGCCCTAGGAGTGAGTCCATATTCGTCCATGGTTTCTGCCTTGACTTCCCTATATAATGGACTATTATATAGAAGATGAAATAAATCCTGTCTTAGTTAGGGTTTCTATTGCTGTGAAGAGACACCATGACCACGGCAACTCTTATAAAGGAAATCATTTAATTGGGGCTGACTTACAGTTTCAGAGGTTCAGTCCATTATCATGGTAAGCATGGTAGCATGCAGGCAGCCAAGGTGCTGGAGAAAGAACTGAGATCTGTATCTTGATCCACAGGCAGCAGAAGGAGGCAGTGTGTCACACTGGGCATAGCTGGAACATAGAACACCACAAACCCGCCTCCACAGTGACACACTTCCCCCAACATGGCCACACCTCATAATAGTGATACTCCCCATGGGCCCAGCATTCAAACACATGATGGGGGCCATGCCTATTCAAACCACCACATCCTCTGCCTCCACTGTGTTGCTTCTGGCCAGGGTATTTTACCACAGCAAAGAAAATAAACTAGAATTGCCTTCCTCCATCTTTAGCACCATCGACCTTGAGTGCTTCTGACTTTCTGCCTGTGTTCACACCTTTCTACTACAGCTAGAAAGTCCAGATAAGACCAGGCTGCAACTAGAGCAGAGACTGATCATCAAGGATAAATCCCACACTGTAAGGTCCACAGCCCTGTGATTAAACAAGGTCTGTCTGCAGGGTGTGTCCAGCTAGCCACAGGTTCCATGGGTACGTCAATATCTTGGCTAGGATTCTCTTGTTCCAATCACAAACACTATTAAAAAACCCTACAGATGATATCACACATAGTATGGCTGCATATTAAAAAGACATCAGCAACACAGCTCCCATTCCACCACATCACCCATGTGAATGACAGGTCAGGCACATACAGGCACGCACACACTCATTTTCTCATTTAATCAGCTGGGTCCTGGGAGATGTATATTCCATTCCCACTGCACAGACAAGCTTCTAGGAGGTTCTTCTAGGAGTGGCACCTCAATAAAGGACAGTGGGATCATACATACAGGTCATGAGAAAACTCTGGGATCCCCCAGTTACTGTCTAACCTCTGGCTTCCACAACTTCCTTAGCTACTGTCTAACCTCTGACTTCCCTAACCTCCTGTTCCAATTATTCTTATTACACCTCTTTCACATTCTGATTCTTTCCCATTTCTTTTTTTAAAAAAAATCCACTCCTTATTAGATGTCTCCTGGAGAAAGCACCCCCTCCCTCCCGAATATGGGAGAAAGTAACTGTTACCCATCTGGGACATGTCATCAGCTTGCACAAACTGACTGGGACAGATGTCACTTAGAAAATTGTGTGGTTTGAGCCTAGAAACTTCCAAAACTGGGTTTTTAAAACCAGGAAATGCTGGTGGGCGTTGGTGGAGCACGCCTTTAATCCCAGCACTCAGGAGGCAGAGGCAGGCGGATCTCTGCGAGTTCGAGACCAGCCTGGACTACCAAGCGAGTTCCAGGACAGCCTCCAAAGCCACAGAGAAACCCTGTCTCAAAAAACCAAAAAAAAAAAAAAAAAAAAAAAAAGAGAATCACAGGGCGACCACAGTAATAAAATGTCAGGGGCCATGAAATGGCCTGCTGTGTTTGCTGCCTCTGCCTTCCATCCCAGGGGAGAGGTCTTGGAGCTCTGGTGGTTGCTGCTCCATATACATGAATATCACAATCAATGTGTGCTCCTCAAAACCACCTCGGTGTCACCGTCAAGTGGCTCCTTTCTCTGAGACTGAAGCAAAGCTACACAAGGACATCTTCTAATACACCTACAGGGACAATACAGGACCCGACACCCAAAAATCTAATTCTCATTGATCTGTCTTGCTTTCAGAATGGCCTCCAGACAGTATGTTCCTCTAAGACTTCAGGTGTGTGTGTGTGTGTGTGTGTGTGTGTGTGTGTGTGTGTGTGTGTGTGTCCAGAGGTTATTCCTCAAGTGCCATCTCCTTGCTTTTTGGGACAGGCTCTCTCATTTGTATGGGGCTTGCCAATTAGGATAGACTGGCCAGAAAGTGAGACCCAAGGATCTACCCAAGGTCTCTGTCTTGAGTGTTGAGATGATAAACATGCAGCCCTACATGAAGCATTTTTTAAGGCAGGTCCTGGGAATTGAACTCAGATCCTCAGGCTTGTACATCACCTACTGTACTCAGTTAACTCCCCAGATTGACTGGGAGTTTCTACAAATACTTGATAGGCAAGGTCTTCATGGAAAATTTGATTTGGCACTTCCTGAATAGCTACAGGGGCTAGAAGCCCAACAGGTTCACTTGGGAAAATTTCTTCACTCCATAGGCTCTCCAAGGCAGCATATCTGCCCTTTCAGGAATAATTTCTCAGAACCGCAGGCAGGAAAGGGACACATGGAAACGCTCTGCATGGTCCTGTCATGGCTTTTCTCTTTCTTTCCCTTTCTGGTAACACACAGAACACTCTACAGAAATGATACATGGACATCTGGAGGAAGCAGGGACACTTCAGTCAGTGTGCTAATTCAGACCCTTCATCCAACATGGTCAATAGAATGACCCAATCTCCTTACTGGCTAACAAGCTCTGAAAAGTTCCATAGCCACCTGCAGCCCCCTTCCCATGCAGCTAAACAGCCCTGAGTTTAATATTTCTCCCTTTACGAAATAATAATAGTATAACCACGAGATGAGAATACTTCTTTTAGCCTATCCTTCTGGAGCAGAGAGGGCTGTCCAGGGCCTTCACACAACGCCGCCTCTCTGGTCTCCAACTCAGCTCCACTCAAGACATTTTTAGGACCTCCTCCAGAGGCTCAGGTCTTAGCAGATGTCCCTCTCGCCCCCACTCCAAAGTGGTGTGGTGTGAGAGAACACAAGACAGAAGAGAAACGGGGAAAAGGCTATGGTAACCATGTGTCACTGCATAGAAAGGGTTTGCATATGAAGGGAAAGTCAAAGGAGAGACCAGCAAGGAGAGAGCCCACAAAACCACAGAAGACAATCCGCTGCTGAGGCAGGCAGAGGTGTGTGTGAGATAGTGAGAGTAAAGGGACAGTCAACATTGCTGAGTTTCTGACAGCGCCAGCCAGGCTGGGGCACTCCAAGTGCGTGTCTCACCTTGGCACTAGTAACATGTGCTTTCCTTTCTGTCCTTTCTTTTCTTCCTTTTTTTTAGGACAGGGTTTCTCTGTGTAGCTTTGGAGCCTGTCCTGGAACCTGCTCTGTAGACCAGGCTGGCCTCGAACTCACAGAGATCCGCCTGCCTCTGCCTCCCGAGTGCTGGGACTAACGGTATGCACCACTCTCACAGGCTTTGCATCCTTTCTTAAGACAAGAGTTTCATGAACTGGAGGCTAATCTTGACTTCACCATGTAACACTGCACTGGGTCTCCCTGCCTCTTCCTCTCCAGTGCTAAGATAACAGAAGTACAACACCATATCCTGGTTTATGCCCTACTGGGGACTGAACCCAGGACGTCCTGCATGCTAGGCAAACACTCTGTCCAGTTCCATAGCCAGATACATTAGGCAGGTTGTAGAGGGGGCTCAGCAGACTCCTGCTGTCAAGCGGGACAATCTGAGTGCAATTCACAGCACCTACGTGGTGGGAGGAGAGGGCAGAATTCTGGGAGTTGTCCTCTGACCTCCACATATGTGCCTTTGTGCATGTGTGCATCCACACACAGTAAATAAATACGATAAAAATTAATTAACACCAGGCTTGAACATAAGAGTAAAGAGAAAGTAAGGCTCAGAAGCAAACGCAAATTGAAAAGCATGGATGTGGGCTTAACAGAGAAGACTCTCTGAGCGCAAGACATAGCCAATGTGGGTGCAGCATCCTTCAGATCATACTGTACATGAGAAACAGGGCAGCAAATGTTACTCTGATTTGGCAGCAGCAGAGCTGACATTGTAGAGATGAGGGTATCAACAGCTTCCTCCACCTTTCAGCTCCTGCCTCCTGAGAGAAAGAAAGCCCACTGCTTGCAATCCCCTGCCTGGCCTCTTTCTGAGGAGCCCTATGAGCAACCTCTAAACCTCCATAGACACTGCTGCTTTGTAGTAGAAAGTAGAAAGGGTTGGCAAGATGTCTGAGCCATTAAGAGCACTGGTTGCTCTTCTGGTGGACCTGGGTTCAAATCCCAGTACCCACATAGCAGCTCACAACTGTTTGTCTCCAGTTCCAGAGGATCCATTACCCTCGCACAAACATACACGTGAGGGGGAATGGTCTTCTTTGTATATGTTTGTCTTATTGGTTGATGAATAAAGCACTGTTGGCCAATAGGGAAGCAAGATAGGTGAGACTAGGAGAGATGGAGGATTCTGGGAAACAGAGGCACAGTCAGTCCCCATGTAGTACATGAGAGGAGTAAGAGGTCCGGACCCTTCCTCTGGTAAGAGAAGACCACATGGAAATACTCAGATTAGCAGTTATGGGTTAATAACTAAGTCAGAGCTAGCCAACAAGAAACAATAGCAAACAGCCAACAGCTTCATAATTAATATAGCGTCCTGTGTGTTCTTTTGGGACTGATGTGACTCTGGAACCAGGCTGTTGGGAAAATGTTCATTACATACATGCAGGCAAAACATCAATGCATATAAAATACATTAATTAATTAATTTAAAAAAGAAAGTAGACATGAGAGACTCCAGAGGATGTCTTCAGCTCTCACACTTCAGAGAAGGTCCCTCCACTGCAGTACACACCCAGCTTCTCAAAGGTACTGCTGTCTGCCAGGCTCGGGTTTCTTCTTCATTTGAGGACAACCTAGGTTTTGGTGGTTTTGATTATCTTCCCCTCAAAGGAACCAGGGCCTCTCTGGGCCAGCTGGGATTCCTCCTTGAGTGGGATGGAGCCCAAGCTTAATTCAGCAGAGTTCTGCACCATTTCAGCTACAGCAGTTGGCTCCAAGCTTGTGAGCCAATCACAGCCAATGAAGCTAGACTGAGAGAAGGCTGGTTGACTGCAGAGAAAGACTGACTCTAGGCACAGATGTTGCTGGGAGGGTAGGGCTCAGAATTCAGGTGAGACCGGAAAAGAAATAGAAGGGGTACAGGGAAGAGAGGAGAAGAGAGGAAAGAAGAGGGAGGGGTGGGGGAGAGAATGGACCAGAAGGGAGAAGAAAGGAGAGAAGAGAAGGGAGGGGAGAAGAAGTATAGGAGAGGGGAGAGGGGAAGGGAGGTGCTGACCTGGAGATGGAGAGAAAGAAACACCAGGGTTTAGCCCTGCATCAATCCCCACCCCTCCTCTGGACTTTACTGTAACTGGTTGATTATTTTGTACTGGAGCCAAATGAGGGTCAGTTCCCATTACTGACCACTGAAGCAGTTCTGATCATCACAGCAAATGGAATGCTCCCTCACAGCCAACTGTCCAGACACTGAGTTCATTACTCCAGACATCCCATCCCCCCTTTGTATCCATATAAACAGATTTCCCCAGCGTCTCATCACCCAACCAGTCTAGGCTCCTTTGCTTGACACTGACTTGAAACTCCTTGGCCAGGCTCTGCCCTGCTGCCCCTCTCTGGAGTCATAAGCTCACCTGCACACTCTCAGAACTGCCCTCATCCTGCCATACCTCAGCTTGTGCATCCCACTGTTGGCCATGGCCATCACTGGCCTTCCAGGCTTGACTCAAATATCATCTTTCCCTTCAATCAAATCTTCTGTGATGCACTAAGTAGAACGCCTTGTGTACCAAAATGCTTTGGCTCCCATGGAGGCACGCTGAAGCAATAGCACACCTGTAGACCTACTGTGGCAGGCACAATGACCCATGATTTGGTTTTCTTATCCAGTTCCATCTTCTTAGTCCTGAGAGATTAAGTCCAAACCACAAATACCATGGGGTCCTTGTTCCATTTATCTTTACTCCCCAATGGTTGAAAGAATTAGTACATATATGGATACTTTACCAGTTGTTGTTATTATTGTTGCTATGTTAGTATACATGACAGAAGCAAATGCAGAGAGGTCAGAGAACCACTTTGTGGGATTGTGTCTGTCCTTCCACCTTTACGTGGGTTCCACACATCAAACTCAGTTTGCTGGGCCTATACATCAACTGCTTGATGTATACTGAGCCATCTCCCAGGTCCCAGATCTTTCTTTCCCACTTGGCAATCAGGATCATTTAAAAATGTATCCACCTCTACAGGACACTGGAGAGAGTTCAAGGTGACAACAATATTTGTGATAAGGCTTTTCCTGGTGCCAACATGCTAACCCCACATGTCCACCTTTCCTTCCCTTGATGTCAGTCAGCAGATAAACAATGTCCTCAAAGCACAGGGACCATGCTAGGCCTGACACATGAGGTGATCCCAGAGCCCAGGTTTCTGTCCTCACCCTTTTCTGATTGGCTGCAGCTTCAAACTAAATGGAAGATGAACATGAGAACTTACATATCACTCTTGCTGATATCCTCCATTGTTAAGAGGACACCATAAAAAAAGAAAATGAAAATCAACAACCCTTCTCCAAGAAGGAGTTCTTAATTACCTGCCCCAATCTCAGGGAGGTAAATATGTTCACTGCTTTTTAATTATATTGGCCTTATTGTTTCATAAGAAAATAAAAAACAGACTCAACAGGAGATGGCAAAGAGCAGAGGAAGCCAAACATAACTTGTGCACCTTATTAAAAACAATTAGGGATTGTTTGATGGGGCGGACTCGGCTCCAGATGGCCAGCCTCCATACAGCCACGGCTCAGGGTGCTTCTCACCTTCCCCCAGCCTCTTCCTGAGGCTTGCATCATCACTGTTCTTAAAATACAAGGATGGGATTGTAAGGGATGCTGTTCCCACGTCTGTTGCTTTGCTCTTCTTGGGGCAATCCAGTCTCAGCACTAGCATTTACTGGCACCGGGTCCTTGGGTCCTTTTTGCCAACACCTTGGTACCAGCAATCAAGCTGCTAAGATTAAAGCTCAGAGACCCATCATCTTCACTTTCCTCAGATGGCTATGCAGGATGAGCATCTCTGCTTGAGTGAGCCTTGGAGGAAAAGTCCTGGTTTGCTTGCAAAATGGTCCATTCAAAGGTAGTTGGAATTTGTTTGTTTTTGTTTTTTGAGACAGAGTTTCTCTGTGTAACAGCCCTGACTGTCCTGGAACCCACTTTGTAGACCAGGCTGGCCTCCACCTCAGAGATCCGCCTGCCTCTGCCTCCCGAGTATTGGGATGAAAGATACGCCACCACCAGTCTCCCCAGTCTCTGGTAGTTGGTATTTTATAAACTTAACAAACTCCAAAGAACTCCAATGTGTGATAATAGATGTATCAAACAAACAAATAATAACAAAATAAGACAAAAGCATGATGGAACAGTAAGGATCTGTAACTACGGAAGATTCCATAGGATGAGACTGCTCCTCCATCTCTTGCCCACAATCTGGTTGCCAAGCAAAGGTGTTCTTTCAATGTGTGTTGGAGATGGTGGTCAAGCAGAGATGAATGAGGGGTTCCAGCCATCAGGACTCTTCTGGTCTCATCTCCCTAAATGAGCCATTACATGCATGCCAGCAAACTGGAAAACTGCCTGGAATTGTTATTCCCAGAGGCTCTATCAAGACATAGGTCCCCAAATTGTTCCCCATCAATACTTAAAGCACAGTGGCAGATCACTACCCACATGGCAACCTGAAAGGGAGAGGAGTCAGGTCAGCAGGACGCTAGAAATCCTGCCTGTCTTACAGATGGCCATCGAACCCTCTGAGTGACCTCTCCTTGGCTCTCTAAGCTTAGTGGGGAAACTGGGGTAGGCAACAGTACTTAACTCACAGTGTTAGCAGGCAATGCCCCAGGACAGCAGCTGGTGAGCAGTCTGCAAGGAGACACTTTTATGATTACTGTCCTTGTTATTGTTGCTGCTGACAGTTCTCTATAGGCTTTCTCTCCTCCTTCCTGTGCAGCATTGGGCTCTCAAACTGAACAGCTGCACTTGTTATCAACTCGGTGCCTTCACACATGGCAATCCTAATGCCACATCACAATGAATAATTGGATGTTGGTTCACTTTCTTCATTCTGAGCCACGGACGGCAGCAGACCCAATCTCGTGCCTCCCAGTTTGGCGGCAAAGTCATTCACAAATTAAAAAAAAAAAAAAAAAGAAGAAAAAAGAAAAAGAAACAGCTCCTTGTTTTGTCTGAATCAATTCACAAGATAAATATTTAAATAAAATGTGGTTTCAATTGTGTTCTCTGAGGATAATTGCTGGCTCACACTCTGTTTCTATATCAATGTGTTTTCTTTTATTTTTTTTCCCCAAAGCTGACTAATGAACAGAGCTGTCAGAAGCCCATTGCTCATGATGTAGCCAGCAACACATTAGCAGCTTTGCATAAATACAAAAACCATACTCAATGCAGCTAGTGAAATATACATGGAACACACAAATTCTCCGAAAGGGATGCTTCAGGTGGCAAGGAACTCGCTGCAGAAACTAAAGCCTTGAGATTCCTCTCCAGAACTCACTTAAAAAAAAAAAAAACCGAGGACAGTGGTATCTGCTTATTCTCTCAGCACTGTGGAGGACCTCTGGGACTTGCTGGCTAGCCAGCCTAGCCAAATGGTGAGCTCCAGACAATGCGTGGTCTCTGGGGAGTGACAGCCAAGGTTGTTCTCTGACCTTCACACACACATGTACTTACACATCAACATGCACTTGTGTGTGCACAGGGGTATGTACACACGCACATACACAAAGTAAAAAATACTCCACTCTTCTCAATAGATACAAAAACCTGTATGATAAAGATAATTAGGTAACTAACTGGCTCTCTCTCAGCAGTGATGGGCCTGGCATCAGCCTAGCTATCAATCAGTGAAAGGTAATCCAAGAATTCCTTGTGTGAAGAACATCCTGTTTTGAAGTGTCTACAAAATTCTATATCTGAGGTTGTTGTTGTTTTGTTGTTTGTTTGTTTATTTTGAGACAGGGTTTCTCTGTGTAGCTCTGGCTGTCCTGGACTCATTCTGTAGACTAGGCTGGCCTTGAACTCAGAGATCTGCCTGCCTCTGCCTCTGCCTCCTGAGTGCTGGGATTAAAGGTGTGTGCCACCACTACCTGGCTGTATCTGAGGTTTTAAGGAGATAAAAACATATTGATGATGTGAGGGTTGATCTCAATTGACAACTTGAAGAGGTCTAGAATCACCTGGAGAATGAGCCTCTGAGCATGCTGTGGAGGATTACTTTGATTAAGTTAAATAAAGTGGGAAGGCCCACCTACTGTGGGCAGGAATTACTGTGGGTGGCACCATTCCCTTGGCTGGGACCCTGACCTGTCTAAGGAGGAGGAAGTGAGCTGAGCACCAGCATCCTCCTCTCTGCTTCCTGACCGTGGATGGAATGTGATTACTTCCCCCAATCTCCTGCTGCTGTCACTTTTCCACCATGATGGACTGTGTAACCTCAGACTGTGAGTCATGGTAAACACTTTTCCCTTAAGCTGTTTTTGTCAGGATAGTTTATTACAAGCCACAGGAAAAGAAACTAAGACAGGTATCACCTGGAGACATTGACAATTCCCCGTACTGCTCAAAATCACATATTCTTGATTCTACACACCATTCAAAATGGGGGAAATGCAAGGTTTTCCACCTTTAAGATTCAAGATTCTCTCAATTTTTTGTTCTTACTCTCTCCAGGGTTGTTCTGCCTCAATTATATAGTATATCCATTTCATGAAGTGCATCAGCTGACTGCTGTTCATGAAGATGACGTCTACTAAGAAAACATCTGGGTTCCAACAGTCATGGAAAGAGCCAATAATAAGAGGAGACCAGCCCCTGAGCTGCCCAACTCTAGCACGGTGCTGTCGACTCTCAGATCCTAGCTCTCTAAGGCAAACATTCAAATAAAAACGTCTGTTTGCTTGTCTTCTTCAACAATGGCCACCTCTCAGCCTCTGTCATTGTAGCAATGTGTTTTATCTCTTTGCTTCCTGTGAGTGAATAAGCTTTAGTTGCATAAGACTGTGAATCCTCATGATAAGAAAGGAGCTAGAACTGTCCCAAGTCTTTGACTCTCTGTGTTTCTACATCTTGTGACACCTCATCCTGACTCTCCTACCATGCTGAAGTGAGCTAACAAATCCCAAGGTATAAAGTCCCCCCCACACCAAAAATCACAGCTGGATTGCACCACGTGAGTGTTTAGTGAACAAAGCCAGTGTCCTCCCAGAGGCAGGTCTCTGACAATTCCTGACATCCCTATCTGGCTCCTTCTGAAGAGAAGCAGTCTTGGGGCCTCCCATTCAGGGGCTAAATCAGCAGCTTTGTCAGGGCTTGGAATCCTTTAATGTAAGAAAACATTGATGCCACGTGTCCCAGGAAAGAAGCCAGAATTCTCTCAAGTTCCTTGTTCTTACTGCAGAATCTTAGATGGGCCATTAGATTCCTGGTTAGAAATACCTATGTTCTACCATGACCACCTGTGTGGATGGAGTACCTAGTACCCAGACCCAGCTCCTGACAGTGGGTCTTATCATATAACTTGCTTTGGCTAGTGGGGATATATTAGCAGATATGATGAGGTCAAAAGTTCAAAAGACAATTGTGTGGGGCTGAAGAGATGTCTTAGCTGTTAAGAGAACATACTGTTAGTCCAGAGGGCCTGAGCTTGGTTCTCAATATTCACACTGGCTAGCTCACAACCGCCTGTAACTCCAGCTCCAGGGGATCTAACACTCTCTTCAGGCCTTCTTTTGTTTTTCTTCTGTCTTTCTAAGCTGTTTAGGCATCTTAAAATATAAGACAATATATTCATTTACTGGTTGCAAAGAAACACATGAAGCCAAATTATTGATTTCTGCCAGGACATAGGATCATGTTCCCTCTTACATTAATTTTTGTTATATCATCACCTCTCCTTAGCGTCTGACTCAGGCTTCTCCAGGAGGCAAGGATATGAAGAAGTTCCCGACTTCCCAAGCGGCTTGTATAGTTTCTCAAAAGTCATCAAGCTTGATCCCTGGCCCCAGACTGACTTGCCTTCCCACAGTTTGCCCAGTGTTTCCTGGTAACACTTCTCAAATAAGCTACTGGCACAAGAGTTCTTACGACAGTGACCACGTGTGATGGTTAATATTGTCAACTTGACAGCATCTAGAAATACCTTTAAGACGAGACTCTAGGAATTTTGGAGTTCACATTAAATCAAAATGTGAGTCGCCCTAAATGTGGATGGCACTGTTGCTATGGATTGGGGTCTTGGACTGAATAAAAAGGAGAAAGCAAGCTGAGCACTGTCAGTCATTTCTTAAATTCTATGTGGCCAGCTGCCTCCTCCAGCCCCTGCCTCTTTGCCTTCCTCCCCTGCCATGATGGACTGAACCCTTGGTCAGTGAACCAAAAGAAACCATTTCTCCTCTAAGTTGCTTTTGTCCAGATATTTTCTCACAGTAGCAGGGACAGTTAATAAGACATGACTTATGTATAGACCCAACCTGGGGCAAATGACTCTCCAGTGTAAGCTAGAAATCCCTCTCTCTCAACCCCAAGTCTGTCTGATCACATGCACAAAGCAGGCCTTTGCTCATTTGTATGCACATCTTACCAATAACCTGCATCCCCTAGGTGCCTTTGCGCAGCTGTGGACAGGCCAGGCAGAGGTGCAGCCACCCAGTAATTTGTGCTGAAAGAGGCTGGGGAAGCTGACCAAGGGATTCCCAATATAGATGAGGTATATGAGGGAAAGAAAGGAGGGGAGGTCATTTTAGTAAAACAGCGAAGGCCTCTCTAAGGAGGGGCCACCTACACAAGGACCTAGAAGTAGAGGAAGAGTATTTGAGGCTGAGGGAATGGCCAGGATGAATGCCCAGAGGTGGGAAAAGAATTCAACACTCCAGGAGCAGAAAGGAGCTCTGAGAAAGTGAAACTCGGTGGCCGTGAAAGGCTGGTGCAGGTGGAGGGGGTGGGAAGGCTTCTAGGCTATAAGGGGAGGGGTCTTCTAAAAGCCATAAGAAGCCACTAAAAAGGTTTAAATACCAGTGTGCTACGATACAGCTGGTAAAATCATTGGCTGTCAGGGCGCATTGTTATTGACTCCATTCCATCTTGACTTAAGGTTGGAGAGTTCAAACCTTGCTCCTCAAGGTTAAACAAAAGGATATTTGGCCTAAGATGTGACTATTGGATGTCTTGACCCTCAAGATCAAATTACAGGATGTTTGACTTAGGGTGTGGTGACCAGATGTTTTGGATATTGGGAAGGTAATCAACATTTGTTTGTTTCTTGTATCATAGTAAGGAAGTCTTTTGCCCTCCCCCTTTGATTGGGGTATATAAGAACTATGAATAACAAACTTGGGGCTTTTTTACAGTATACACTGGAAGCCCTCTTGACATGATCTTTTGTCTCTCATCTATTTCTTTCTTCAATCCATATTCCCCTTCTCAGGAACATACAGAGAAGTCGGCCGGACTCGACCATTGACTGTGCTCTGGAAACAGTGGTAAAGACTTCCGGAACGGATGCTCAATGGTTCTTGTGATCTGGCCTGTTATCCATCTTGCGTGTTCCTGATCATACTGTGATGAGAGCATGCACAATCTTCCCCTTCAAAGTGAGCTAGCTGCAGGTGAAACTAAGAAATAAGGTCTATGCCTTCAAGAACTTTTGGCCAACCACCGGAAACCAACAGATCAGAGGTAGGGAAGGAGAACAACAGTGGTAGAGGCTGACACATTGAGAAGTGGAAAGAGAGGGGTGCTCAAGCTAACAGGACCAAGGGGACTCTCTTGGGAACTCTGGCTAAGCCAAGTCCTGAGAGAGCAATAGAGACTGGAAAGATATCCAAGCTCACATGCACACGAGGACCAAGAAAGAGCAGCAAGGATGGATGGAAAATGGACACAGATCTGGGCAGAGCAGGGAGGAGAGGAGAGGTGGGGAGCAATGGGGCTCCAGTGATGAATTTGTATTACTGAGTGACTGGCTGAATGAATGTATGAAAGGTGATTGACAGCAGTTCAAAGGAACATCCTATTTTAACTTTTCTACTCTTGTCATTCAAGAACTTAAGTTGGGTGTTCTGGCTCATACCTGCAATCCCAGCAGTTGGAAGGGTAAGGGAGGACTACCATGAATTTGAGACTTGTCTAGTCTACATAGCAATTTCAAGGCCAGGCTAGGCTACAAAAGCAAGAGTTTCAGCTAGCAGGTGTGGGCCCAACAATGAACTAAAGTTAGCCCAGTGAAACTTCCTGTAATCTATCATAGATCTAGCCCAGACTACCCAAGCCCTGAGGACAATTTGCTCTGTATGCATGATGCTCACAAAGGTTGGTACAGCTTTGACACACATCACTGTTACCCAGGGCCGAGTAGAAACAAAGTGCACGTTTCCTGTAGATTCTCCCTAAGTCTGCCCTCTGAGGAGGGTCCCTCTCCACATCTCCCATAGGTGTGTGTTGCTGCACATTCCCCCCAAATACAAGGCACACTGTAAGCCTAATTTCCACCTTAGGTCACCACAAGTAGGGATACCTGCTCCCAAGGCATATTTCTATCTTCACCTGCACAATCTCTTGTTCTTTTTAACCTCAATACCCAGTGTTCTTATCTCTGCCCCTCTGCTGTGCAGAATGGTAGGTATGAGTCATATGTGACTAGGGAATCATCAAAAGGTAATCATCCTAAATTAGGAAGTGTTTTAGGTAAAAACATGTATACAAGTTCAGAGATTTAAAGCAATGTGCAATTTATCTCAGTAACCTTTGAAATGGTACATGAAATGATACCATGGTATGGTACATCAAATAAGTTGTATTAATAAAATATATTATCTAAGTTAATTTTATCTATTTCCTTTTTCAGATGTGGCTATTGAAAAGTTTAAAATTACACATGAGACTCCCACATACGAATCATATGATATAGTTGATGCTGTGACAAAGTTTGTTTTGAAAACACAATTTTGTTCTAACCCAACAGATATATGGTGGGATAAAGCTCTTTTCTGTGTGCACCTGAGACACCCACTAGTTGCCTTCTGTGTTTGAATGAAAATAGCCCCCTCAGGTTCATACAGAGTGTCACTATTAGGAGGTATGGTCTTGTTGGAGTATGTTAGCCTTGTTGGATTAAGCGTGTCACTGAGGGTGGGCTTTGAGATCTCAGATGTTCAAGCCAGGCCCAGTGTCTAACTCTCTTCCTGCTGTCTGTAATCTGGATGTAGAACTCTCAGCTACCTCTCCAGCACCATGTCTGCCTGCATGTCTCCATGCTTCCTACCGTGATGACAATGGACTAAATCTCTGAACTGTAAGCCAGCCCACAGTTAAATCCTCTTTTTTTTGTAACAGCTGCTGTGCTCATGGTGTCTCTTCATAGAAATAAAATTCCTAAGACATCTCCCTTCCCCACAGCTGTTACATGCCACACCTGCCGTTATGGGTTTCCACACAACTTCACAGAACCTCTTCAAACCAGTTTACATGCAGCCACTAGTTGCAACATTATTACTGAGGCCACTTATACACACACGCAAACACACACATATACACAGACATACATGCAAACACATACAACAAACACAAATACACACACACATATATATATATGTATATATATACACACATACACACACACACACACACACAAACGCAACACACACATTCTCAGGCAAAGGTGACACTCTACCTCCTGTACACTTCTGTACATGTCACCTTCATAAAATTGAGCTGCCCGTTTTCTGGGTTCCAACCCTCTTCCCTTTGGATTGTTGTGGTACTAACCCACTGTCCACATAAACCCTGACACCTTGATTGTGAGAGTTTGCATATCACCAGTACCAGGTGAGAAACTCCTAGATCTAAGTTCCTAGTGCACAGCACCCTGCTACAGAGCCTCACTCTCCAGAGGTGACTCTGGCATCTTTTACCCAACTCTTGTCATCTGCTTCAGCGGAGGTTAGGTCTTCCTCTGAAACCAGGCATGGCAGCACAGACCTGTAATTCTGCCACGAGAGGCACATAGGAAATCCTTGGGTAGCCAGCTCTACAGAGGAAGCTGAAGGGTAGCCTGGGATATACAACAAACTTCAGAAGAAAGAAAATAAGAATGAAAGAAAGAGAAGGAAGGAAGGGAGAGAGGGGTAGAAGGTCAGGAGAACAGGAAGAATGCAGAGAGTAAAGGAAAGAGAGAAATGGAAGCATAGAAGGAAAGGGAGTAATAGTTCTAAAGTAAGGGAGGGAAGGGAGAAAAGTGGGAGGGAGAGAGGAAGAAAGAAAAGGAAGGATGGGCAGAGGGAGAGGAAAGACAAAAGAGAAAGGAAAGAGATAAAAAGTGAATAAAAATAAAAGATAAAACCCACAGTCATTAGCTGAACATAGTGGCTCACACCTTTAATTTCAGCACTTGTGAGGCAGAGGCAGGTGAACCTCTGTGAGTTTGAGACTGGCCTGGTCTACACAGTGAGTTCCAGGACAGCCAGGGTTACATAATGAGACCCTGTCTTAAAAAACAAACAAAAGCCGGGTGGTAGTGGTGCACATCTTCAATGCCAGCACTTGGGAGGCAGAGGTAGGTGGATCTCTGAGTTCAAGGCCAGCCTGGCCTACAGAGCTAGTTCCAGGACAGCTAGGGCTATTACACAGTGAAACCCTGTCTCAAGAAAGAAAGGAAAACAATAAAAAACCAAACAACAACAAAGCATCCACAATCATTATCAGGGCTGGTGAGATGGCTCAGTGGTTGAGAGCACTGGCTGCTCTTTCAGAGGACCCTGATTTGGTTCTCAGCACTCACATGGCAGCTCACAACCTCTGTAACTCCAGCCCCAGGGAGTCTGCTGCCCTCCTCTGTCTTCTGTAAGCACTGCAAGCATATGGTTCACAGGCATAAATACAGGCAGAAGACCCTTAACATATATAATAAAAAGAAAATATTTTTTTTCTTAAGAAAAAAAAAAGGCTGTTGAGGCTGGGTGTGATCTTTAACGCCAGCACTCCAGAAGCAGAGATAGGCAAATATCTGAGTTTGAGGCCACCCTGGTCTATGTAGTGGATTCCATTCCAGCCAAGGATATATATGTAGTGAGACCCTGTCTCCAAAAAAAAAAATATGAACAAAACCCACAGTTATCTTTCAAAGAGAACAAAGATCCGTGGACTGCATACCATAGAATCTACATGTACAGCATCAATAAAGGCTTTTCAAATATGGCTACAACCTGGGAACATTCGTGATCAAAGCCGGGGCTAAGAGCTAAGGATGGAGTTGGCTGCTTTATGAAACTGAGTTTAATTTATAGCAAAGATGGACAGGGTGACTAGCTAGCAGGGATCTTCCCTCCAGGCCCCTGGATCACAGCTGCAGGAGAGTCCCCGGGATAGCGCTGGAGGACAAGGCCACTGTATTTCTTCCTTAAGCCAGGCTTCCGTCCAGCTCTGAGAACAGTACCTTGGGGTTCAAGTGGAAACCCAGAGAAGACCACAGACTCACTTAAACATAGACACTTCCTTAAAAGCTTTTGGTTCGATGCGAATGTAAGTCATTTTGATTACTCAATTTCTATATTTATTAGGAATGATAAACCAAAGCACTTGAAAATAATTTCCGTGGCGATGAACTGTGGCATCCAATCGATGGGGGACATGGCAGCCAATTACCCTTTCACTTTATTTTGGTCCTCGGTAATCAGTTACGATCAATATTCTCAATCGTGATTGATAGCAGGGTGCAAATCACAAATAATGTTTGTAAGTGGGCTGTCACAGTGTGTACGGCGGCTCCACCAGGCCCCGAGTGACTGTGAATCCTCACTCATGCGATCATGGGGACCCTGACAAGGGACTACTTTGGTATGTGTCCAGCAGAGGCACAATATCAGTATTCTCAGATGCTTGGTCTATCAAACTCAGATTTTAGCATCTGAAATTGTCTTAGTGATAAAGTTGGCAAAGCTGGTGAGCTGAGCAAAAGGAAGGAACGAGAAGGTGATTGGAGAAATTCAGACAATATAAAAGGGAAGACTTCCTGCATCCTGGTGTGCTTGCAAGGAAGCAGGGGGTGGGATGCTTTCCCAGCGGGGCAGGCGCTGGAGAAAGACTCACAGGGCTCACTCCATGCCTGTCTTCCTTGGGCTTGCAGAAAGACCCCTGTGTCGTGGTGGCAACCACATCACCACCTTGTTCCTGCAAGGCCAAGTGGGCCAACACGAGATGAGCAAGGGTATGGTGGCTGGCCAACTGGGCTCCCTGGGGCACTCAGCACTTAGAAAAAGGAAAGGGGTTTGAGGAGACAGGGAACAGAGGGAGGGAGAAAAAGAGGGGCGGGAAGGAAGGAGGGGGCGGGGGAAGGACAAGATGTCCCTCTCTCCCTTTGCAAACAAAAGCATCTCTGTTTATTTTTGTTTAGTACATTTTGGCTTTATGGAAGACTTTGCTATGGACCAGCCTAATTAGTGTCTAGGAATCTTAAGGCTGGAGCCAGACTGGCTAGGTGTGGTTCCAGCTTCCTCTGCCTAGCTGGGCAACCTTAGGCAAATTACCTAACTTCTCTGCGCTCTGGTTTCCTCAAACGAGAGATTGATAGAACCTACTCTAATGAGAAGTTCTAAAGACTAAACACACGAAGACACAGCATGCACTTGCAGCCCACCCGGCATATAGCAAGTGCTGGGGAACAATGTCTGCTAAATAAACAAATGTCCTGTGCTGCCTTAAACAGTCAGATCTTAAACTGGGGGGTCTCCAAACTTTTTTCCACCATATATCCTTGCCAGACAAACTGTGAACATGCAGTCCCTGTGGGTGTACCCTTGAATGCAGACACATACTACTAATAATCTAGCCCATTCTGTGATTTAAGGCATGCCGACAAGGCTATACGCATGTGAAGCAGGCATGTGAACAATAACGAGGTTAGACCATCATAGCTTTCTTCTCTTGGGTCTAGCCTCAGGTGTTTGGCAACTGTAGTTTATCTCCAGCCTCCAAAGAAAGTAGCTTGGCAAGGCCTGGTTGAGAGTAACTAGAACATCAAGAAGCCCTAACCAGGAAACCCTTGTCTAGCTGCAGGTTTGTTCATGGTGTCATGCTCTTGGTATCCCTTAGCAAGAAGTAAGTACCTGCTTTGTATTTAGACCTCTAGGACTCAAAGCAACCCGAGACAACTCAGGCTAGAGGTCCAGGCTCTCAGGGTCTGTGTCTAAGCTCATCGGCAGCTAGTCCTGATTCCACAGTATTGATTCAGATCAGTCACTGGTCCCACATGTAGACTAACTTGTCCTGATTCCACAGTATTGATTCAGATCAGACACTGGTCCCCACATGTAGACTAACTTGTCACCAGAGGTCTGTTGATCCACTGCAGCCAGTGTGTGGGACCCAGACTCTCTGGACATGCATGAGTGTGGCGGAGTGGGTGTTCAAGTGTGAGCATTCCTGTGTGCACAGGTTCACCCTACGCTCACACATGTGAAGGCATACAGCGGCCAGAGATAACCTTGGGTGTCCTTCCTCCCTAGGAGTGCTGTCTACCATCTCTTGTGAGAGGGTCTGCCACTGCAATGAACTTGACAATTTGGCTGGCTAATGATCCCTGTCTCCATATCTCCAATACTGGGATTACAAGCATGCGCCACCAGTCACGGCGTTTTTCATATGGGCTCTGGGAATGGAACTCGGCTCCTCAGGCTTGCACAGCAAGCTTTTAACCCACTGAGCCATCTCCCCAGCCCCTAGACAGGTAAAATCAGAGAAGTCTTATTTTAGGCCTACCATAGAGGGAGACACACAGAGATGCAGAGAAGCATCTCACAGAATGGAAACATCCTCTCATGACAAACATCCTCTAGAGATGCCCCTAAGAGGCATTGTTGCGCTCTGGATTAGGTGTGGAAGCACTCTGGATACCTGTTCCAGTCACACCCACCTCCTTCAATGCCCAACTTCATCCACACAGAGGCAGCCATGTTGCTTCTACAGCTTTAGTGCCTGGGGAGCCTGTGAACATATGGCTTTGACACAGTGGAACCTGAGACTCCCCAGGGGAGCCTGAGCATGGTTTTCCCAACAAGCTTCCAGGTTAGATCCACTGATGTTGTTCCAGTCCGAGTGACAAGTCTGCATCCAGGTCGACACTTAATAGCACGTAGCAGTGATGCCCAACAGAAGAGCTACAGACTCAGACATGGGGCAAGGGGTGCTGTGGGGGAGGGTCACCATTTTCTGCTCTGGGAAATGAGAAAAAGTGTAAACCGGAATGGAAGGAGAGATGAGCAGGGACCCTGAGACAAGTCACACAGGGGCCTGCCTGGGTTCATGTGTGTGCAAGTGCCCACACACCTGTAGACCAGAGGTCAACATCAGGTGTCTTTCTCCGTCATTCTCTACCGTATTTTCTGAGATAGATAGGCTCTCCAACTGGCCAGCAAGAGCCCGGAGATCTGCCTGTCTCAACCTCCCCAGCACCGGCATGCCAGGAGCCTGTCACCACGCCTGACCTTCTAGGTGGGTGTTGGGGATCTCATACTTCTGGGGTAAATACTTCATAGACTGAGCCATCTCCCCAGTCAGGGCTCTACAGCTTTTCATTTCTGGGCCCAGAGTTTGAATGGATTCACATCATTTTGTTGGTTTCAGGAGGCCACTACATAAGAATTTTCTAAATAATAAATAAAAACAAAAAAATCCTGGCAGTGGTGGCGCACACCTTAATCCTAGCACATGGGAGGCAGAGGCAGGCAGATCTCTGCGAGTTCAAGGCCAGCCTGGTCTACAGAGCAAGTTCTAGAACTGGCTCCAAAGCTACACAGAGAAATCCCATCTCAACCCCCTCCAAAATAATTTTCTCCATTTTGCCCAGATTTGCTGTTCATTGCCTTCTGCAACTTGCCACCAAACAGTCCTAACTCTGCAGTCTCAACTATGAATGGTCATTGAGGACAAGTGCTGAGGCGCCTTTGTGTGACACCCTTTGACAGGAAGCTATCCAAGATGCTGCTGATGTCGCTGATGGCTGAGTGAACAGACTGCCCAGGCATGGTGCTCTCTGCAACTTTTCTTCCCCTGGACTGGACAACCTCCTTTCTGTCCTGTCTTGCTGTCGGTCTTGGAAATTCCAGCCCAATGCATTAACTCTCGATTTTTCTTTTTTATGCCGTCTATTCCCTCGGCACTCTTATTTCATTCTTCGTCTCTGGCAAGGGAAGCAGGGACTCGGAGAAGGTGCATTTCCCCTTTAAATACCATGAAAGTTATGAATATATCTCTCCCAAACTGCCAAAATAATTGTTTCATTTACAGAACTGAAATTCTCCAGGGAGCGTCCCACTGATGCTCCGAACTGCTAACATCAGATATGCAGAAAACAAATATGGAGCCGTCCATATGCTCCCTATCCTGAATTTAGCATCGCAGCCCAGCAGACACTTACATTTCAATCACTCCCAGTCAGTCTTGTGTGGTGAGTATGTGCGGGGATAAGGCTGGATCAGAGCCACAGGCCTAGAACCTTCTGTAGAGAAGGGCCTGGCCCCAGTCTGGTGCACCATTCAAATTACCATTTAAAGCACTGACTCCAGCGCTGTGTGCAGGGAGAAACCTGATAACCTCGTTTTCTTTCTATTACTGTGATAAAAATAGTCTCATCAAAAACAACCTGGGGAGGAAAGGGTTTCCTTGACTTCATCATCTTGATCACATTATTGAGGGAAGTCAAGGCAGGACTCAAGCAGGGCAGGAACTCAGGGGCAGGAGCTGAAGCAGAGGCCACAGAAGAACTTTGCTTACTGGCTTGTTCCTCAGCCTGCCATCTTATATACCCCAAGACCACCTGCCTAGGGATGGCACTACCCACAGTGGGTTGGGTCTTCCATACTAATCACTAATCAAGAAAATGCTCCCCCGATGCGCCTACAGGCCAATCTGATGGGAGCATTTTTTTAGCTAAGGTTGCCTCTTCCCAGATTACTCTTGCTGGTGTCAAGTTGACAAAAAACTGGCCAGCCTACCAATGAAAGGTCTGCTCCAAGATTATAAGAAAAGGTCAATGCTTCCTTTTATTCCTGCTGCCCAAAAGTCAGTTGCTTCCAGGCCAAGAGCATACTGATTGTTGGGTTTCTATTAGGAAAAAAACATATAAACAGGACAAAACAATATGGGCATGCTGGACATCCAGCATGGACAGAGGAGTCTCTCTTCTAGAAAATTCTCTGGACCTTACAGATACGCACTCATTTCATGTGCAAACAAATCCCATGATGTATTTGTCATCATCACACCCATTTTACAGCTGAGGACACTTCAGCCCAGGAGGAAGGACTAATTAATTAAGGACATTACAATACATATTGCTGATTCTTTCTTTCTAACAGTGGCTTGGGTTTCCTTTGGAAAGTTATCCTTGCCCTCTGCACCATCTGAATGGGACAGGGACCTCATGATGAAAAGGACCTATTTGATTCTGTCACATTCAGCTACGAATTCATAGCTGCAAATAGTGGTCCTTCACACCAGGAGCTAAATACAAGATACACATCAGGTGCTTAGTAAATACTGGAAGACTGTCTGAAATGGCTAAGTGCTCAGGAGGTATCCCGACAGGTTCAGTGTGGGTTACATGTGTGCTACTCTAGGCCAATCAGAAGCAGACTGGGAACTCTATGAAATGACAGGCTAGAAACTTTCTGCAGCTGTCTTACCATCACCATGGTGCCCAAGAGAGGTTGTCACCCCTATCCTTCACCCTGTCTCCTGTACTTTCCAAGCCCAGATGTCAAATTCTTCCTTAAGTTTGCCAAAGTGCCTATGCCTAAAAACTTCCTTGTTACTTAACTGTGCCAGAATTAATTTCTGGGGCTTGGGATCACATCATAATTCACTCTAACTGGAGTATGTCAGTCATTTATCTCATGCCCAGGCCCATGTATATGAAAGCATTTAGGCCTAAAATATGGCAGAGTCACTGGCATGGAGTACTTCCTTACTCAACACACACCGTTTGGTAGAATGTTTCCTTAGGTCCTTTTCAATCCTTACAATGCAACGACACCAGCATCATTGTGCCCACTTTGCCAAAGAGGAAACTAAGGCCCATGTAGGTTAAGCAACTTTCCCATGAATGCACAAATAAGTGGCATAATCAGGATCACAAACAATATCACCCAGATGTCAAAGCAAGGGCTCTTACCATCATACCCTACAGGCTTTGAGCAACTGGGGACTTGCCTCACAGGTGGAACTAATAAATTCAAGTGTGAGACCTTGGGCCAGAGGATAGAGAAAAGCTCAAAGGAGGCTAAGGTCTGAGAGAGAAAATCTGTTCTGACCCACAGGAACAAAAGACCAGGGAAGTCACTGTGCGTGATTTGCTGATGTAGGAGAATCCTGCCTCATACAAAAAGTGGAAGCCTTTGGCTAGGAAGATGGTAGCTGCCTATAACTGCAGCCCCTGAAACCTCAGAATAAACTATCTGGCAAGATTGGCCATATTGACTAGCTATGCTTGCCACTGGTCCTCTCACCCCATCCATCCCCTAAAACATGGAGTCAGACACGGTGCCTGGCCACAGTAATCAATCAGTGCTTGCTCAATGGAGTTACCAAACTCTTTGCCCGCTTATCTGTGGAAGTATCCATTTGTAGAACAAGACTTTTCAAGTAGACGTGTCTTTTTCATAAAGACTTTCATTTCTTGCAGGTAAGTCTCAACACAGTTTAAAATATGCTGGCTGTTTGGAGAAGTAATGCCCAACTCTTGTGATCTCTTCAGAGGACAAGAGTGCCAAAACCCAGCACCCCTCGACATTATGCCACGTTACAGAAACAGAACTGAAGTGACACGACCAGATGTGGCATGTCACAGTGAGGATCAATCAGCCTGCAAACCGGGAGAAGTCTAAATCCAGGCATTTTAGCTATGCTTCGAAATCACCAGCCTCTATTCAAACAACTCTGGCAGCATTGGAAGAAAAATGTGGTCCTACAAGGAGGGAGAATTATGGCTACTGAGATGAGATTCCGACAGCAATTTATCTTCAGCCTACAAATGTTTTCCACACAGAATAATCGTCAAGTGCCAGATCTTGATAATCTCAGCTTCATGCAGGTCTTTGGGAATTGCTAGTCACAGACAATCTATATAACAGCCATACAAAACAGGGGCGTGGGAGTTCTTCCCTGGCCATACAGTTACAAGGATAGCATTTGGGGGACATGACCTTAGTAGGAAATTTGATATACTGGGATGATGGCTCAGTTAATAAAGTGTGCATGTCCAGAGCCAATGTAGGAGCTGGGTGTGGCAGTATGTGCCTGTAATTCTAGTGTAGGAAGCAGGGGCAGGAGGATTCTCAGTGACCAGCCAGTGACCTGGTCCAGGTTCAATGAGAGATCTTGTCTCAAAATTAAGATGAGATGTGATAGAAGATTACAACTGACCTCCATAGTGCAAGCACAGGTGTACACACATCCACACATGCATACATTACCCCCCACCCCACAGACATGAACCACATGTGATACATACAGTTCTGGCACTGTATTGCATTCTTTTGTTGTCTACCTCCCAACACCTGTTACTATCTACTTGTCTTCATCCACTAAAGCCATGGCTGCCACTTTGAGCTTGAATGGAAATTACCTCTTCAGCATACACAGAGGCTGTGAAATTCAGAACTGAGAGGTACAAGATGGGCAGGTCTTCATATACTCCAGTGTCCATGTTTCATGACGAGTGCAGCCTGTTCTCACTGATCCTACCTTTTCAATCCCACTGGCTGCTCTGGAAGCTGCTAACTTAGCTGAATGTGGCATTAACAGTATGTCAAGGAACTGAATCGTCTCTGAAAGGCACGAGATTTTCCAGTTATTTAGACTGGAAATTGAACTTTGAAAGCTAGGATATAGTTGCCTACTTGGGGAAGAAAACTACTGAGTTTTAAAAGCTGAATTCAAGTCAAACTGTACAAGCAAAGATTTATCTCCTTAGAATTTCATCATTGGGTTAGGAACTTCCTTTAAAGTCAGAGGAGGAAGGGATCATATTCCTTTGTGTGTATGTGTGCGTGTGTGTGCAAGTGTGCGTGTATGCCTCTGTGTGTGTGTGTGTATGCAACATGTATGGTATATGTGGTACATGGTATATGCAATGTGTGTGTGTGTGGTGTGTTTATGATGCAAATGCATTATGTATATGCTGTGTGTGTATTTGAGTGTGGAGTGTGTCCTGTATAGGTAGTGTGAGATGTGTATGTGTGTGTGGTGTTCAGGTGTTTGTGTGTGTAGTGTTCAGGATGTGAGTATGTGTGTGATTTATGTGTGTGTAGCATGTGGTGTATTTGTGTGCTGTTTGTCATGTATAGGTGTGTTTTATGTGTGTATGTGTGAGATGTATACATGTAGTTTGCATGCTATATGTACATGGTGTTTTTGTGTGTGCTATGTACACATGTGTGGTGTATGTAAATGTGTGTGGTATGTGTGGTTTATATGTGTGTATGTTCACAGCTGAGTGACATGCATATAGTATATGAACACATGTATGTACAGGTACATATAGGCAAAGTCTCTCCCTAAATCTGGAGTTTGTGCTTTTCAGCCAGACTGATCCCAGAAAGCCCTAGTGACCCTCCTATCTCCAGCCCCCTCAGCACTAGAACCACAGACTTACATGAGACCATATCTGGATTACATGAGTACTGAAATCTCAACTCAGGTCCTCCGATTGCATAGCAAGAATCATGAACAACCAGCACATCTCTCCAGCCCCATACTCTTTTCAATCAAAAATGATAGAAAAGACTGTAGTCAGAATGAATTATCCAAATCCTCTCCTAACCTGATTCTGGGATGAGTCCTCATCCACCTCCAGATACAGATTTCTTGGAGGACATGGGCCTCCACCTGTCTCCAGTGAGGGTAGGAAAAGAATCATCTTTATTGCTATTGTATCATGAAAAGACAGATGAAATAAATGATGAAATTCTTGATTCTGAGTGCTGGCAAAACACCTGGAATTTTTATTTCTAATGACAGTCAATGAAGGCAACTATCATGTCCCTGGTGATATACCAATAGCATTTTCTAACAAATTCCACTGTAAACCCAAAGCCAGAAATCTTTTCCAACAGATACAATAATTCTTCTTGCCTTGAGGTTTCTGAACGAACCATCTATTTGATGTAAAACCGTGTTTCAGTAATGTGTCCAATTTTTTGAAACTATGCTTACGTTATCACAGTCCTATTAAACACTGCTGATGGCCATGATTAGTGGAGAATTGAATCTTGATGTTTCCTGTGATTAGAGTTTGGAGTACATCATAATCCATCATCAAGGGGCAACTCATAGCAACACAAGTTATTTTTATTTAGTCAAATCACACAGCTTCTAAGTTTGCTTGGGAAATAACATAAGGAGCTTTAAAAGGGGTTTGGTGAGAGGAAAGATCTCAGTCTGCAGGGTGCCTGCCACACAAGCCTGAGGACCCAAATATGATTTCCAGGGTTTTTGTTTTGTTTTTTAAAGCCAGATGTGGTGTGCACACCCATAATCCTAGCACTCTGGAGGCAAGACGGAAGGAAGAGACAGGAGACTCATCCAGAAGCTCTGGGACCAGCTAGCTGGAGTATGCAGAGCACCAACAGATACAAGACAAACCCTGTCTCAGTAAGGTCCAAGAAGAGAACCAACTCGTAAATGTGTCTTCTGACCTCCACATAGGCAATGTGGCATAGCCACACCCAGTATTTAAATATATTTTTGGCCATGAACTGGAATCCTATTTTATTAGTGAGAGTCTATAGAAGACATAATGGGTTCTAGGAAGTCCAAATGCAGGTGATGTTAAAACTAATAATCCATGTGTTTTTTATTATCCATGCATTGATCTAACTTGTGGCATCTTAGTCTCTGGGTCTTCAAGTGAGCCTCCACCTTAGATAAAAAGGAAAAACACATTTCTTATCAGAAGATGTGAGATGGGTACATAAGCTGCATGGATGATCGGACCTATAATGTTTACATAAATGGGAGTTATGGCCAATAAAACTGACAACACAGTGGATGTGGGTAAATGGCAGCCTCCCCAAGCTTAGTAAGAATCAGTTTAACCTGGACAGTAATGTGGAGCCATTTGGACAACAGGTGAACAACCTGGCCCTTCCTGGGTTTGGGAAATATTGGATTTGTAAGAGAGCAAGGAAAGCATGATAGAGAGTGGAGCTGCTGTGATGGGGGAGAGAGGTGAAAGCTGCAGAACTATGGATGCTCTCACGAGAGTAGGATGTCAAAAGTGTCGGGTCACTGACAGCTCGTGCAATTCACCAGCAGGAAAAAGGGACAAGGGAAGGAGCTAGTATTGATGGCAGAGGGGTTCCAGGGTTTGATTCAGGGAGGTTGAGTTTTAGGAGCCTACAGAGTTTGTCTCCAGGAAGAAGAGATATCCAGAAATATCTACCTTTGTAGATGGAGACACTCTTTAAGTTGAGAGACGTCACAGCAGTGGGATGTAAAGGAGAAGCAAGCTGAGGCCAGAATCCAGAGGAGGAAAATGGAGTCTGGTCCACGGAATGTTGGAGATGAAGGAGGGTGCTCAGAGAATTGGTCGAATGGACACAGGTGTGGGGACCCGTACACGTTAAAGGATGCAAATTAGTTCAAGAGTGAGAAAGAGCCCATTAGGATGTGTCAGTTAGGGGTTTCGTTTGTTTCTGGTGGGTCAGAGAGGGGAGAGCACCAAGAGGCACCGTTAGATGGAACTCTGAGGAGACGTGGCAGGTGACGGCAGGGTGAAGACTGGAGGGAACCAGGATGCTGAGTCTGCCACTGTCGACAGCTAAGGAGCCAGAACACAGGAACAGTGTGGGGTCCCAGGGGAAATGAAGGGGATAGCTTTACCACATCCAGCACACAGCTGAAAACTGAACCATAGATGCCAGTAGTAGGAGTGGCATCAGTGCAAGAATGGAAACGACAGAACTTTCTAGAGGCCAGAGGAAAACTGCACGGACAGTCGGTGAGGTGTATACGGTAATGTATGTGGATGTTTTCATAGTCTACATATTAAAACAACATAAGGTCTTGAGTGACTAACGACAAGATATAAGTGATATTTTTTTTTTGCACAGAAGACTGTCAACACTGACTTTGAAAACAGTACATTCGACCCTTTCTCTAATATTTCTCAGTGAGTTGTGTGCCCAGGGACTTTCCCACTTAGCAGCAATCTGCATCTCCTTTGGATGGTACAAGCAGATTCCTGTGCCCTGGTCCTTCCCACTCTCTATTTTCAAACCCCTACTCATTCCAAAGAGAACCCAGGGGTTGGAAACTCTGGTTTATAGGTTAGGTTTTTCCCATTAATGAGAAAGAAAACATTGGAGGCAATGGACACGTAAGGGGGCTGTGATTACAGGCAATTTAAGTGTCACATCTTGGAAAGTCCCTTTGTTTTTCAAAAAACAGTCCATAGATTGTGAGTATAACATTTATATCATATTTTCTCTAAAATGTAAACACACACATTCACTTTAAACAGACATACACCTTCCCTTAATCACAATTATGAAACTCCCAGGCTATCTAGGGCACAATGTCCCATTATTATCGTGCAAGGGCATATGTCTGTGCAGGTGGATGTGTTTATTCATGTGCGAAGGCCTTGTTCTATCACTCTCCATCTTATTCCCTTGAGGCAGGGTCTCTCACTAAACCTAGAGTGTCAGTCAGCAAGCCCCAGCCATCTTCCTGTCTTTACCCCACACAGCATTTGGGTTATGGGTACATGTGGTTTTGTCTACCTTTTCACATGGGTGTCGGCGATTAGAACTCTCAGCCTAGGCAGGGAGGTGGTGGCAGGAGCCTTTAATCCCAGCACTCGGAAGGCAGAGGCTGAAGACCTATGTGAACTCAAGGCCAGCCTGGTCAACAGACAGAGTTTCAGGACAGCCAGGGCTGTTACACAGAGAAACCCTGTCTCACAAAACCAAAACCAAACAAAAAAATCAACCAAACCCACTGACTCCATATTGTCAAGACTGGAGTTGATGTGAGAGCAAGGTTCCTAGATCAGCTAACTATTCACAGGTTTCAGTGAAGAAGCAATACTACCATCAGCTGCATGGCATATAAACATGGCAAACGTATTATGGATCCATAGGAATCCCATCCCCCAATGCTACCAGATCCTAAGATCTAGCACCAAGGGCTTGGGTATGAGATTGGGATCCTTAGATATGAACTCTCACACTCTATTTGTTTGTTTGTTTGTTTGTTTTTCAAGACAGGATTTCTCTGTGTAGCTTTGGAGCCTATCCTGGTACTCTCTCTGTAGACCAGGCTGGCCTCAAACTCACAGAGATCCTCCTGCCTCTGCCTCCCACATGCTGGAATTAAAGGTGTGCACCACCAACGCCTCGCTGAACTCTCACATTCTTATGAGCTAAAACAATTATCTTCATTTAGGAAAAAAAGCTTTTCTACACTGGGGAGAAGAAGTTTTAAAGTAGCATTTATGAAGACACTCAGGATAGTCCCACGTCCTCCAAGAAGTGAGGAGTTGCGGAAAGAAAGTGTGTGTGGTACCACAGGAGGTCTTCACCTGCAGAGAGCTGGGGACATGTGCTTATTAAGAAGCAAGTCATTTCTGTTCCCTGGCCCCATACAGACCTGCCACAGTGGTCTGACCGGCTGATGAACCACTGTCTTCAGAGCATGCTGATCTCAGAGGGCACAGGACTCGGCCATGTCCTCCTGTCTACACCTACAATCAAAAGACTCATCTCTGGTTTCCATGTTACTAGGGCATGTGGCTGGATAAGTGTGTTCTCTCCAAAACTGGAGCCCCATGCCCCCAGGGAGAAGCCACCAGCTCCAGTGTTTGTTATAAGACAGACAGGGTCTGTGGATTCCTGAGACCAGATTTCCATGTTTGGCTTCTTACACTACCCTATCCCTGACTTTTAAAATGTACATATATGTGTATATATGTATACATGTAGCTTATTATTAGTGTGTGTGAGTGCTGTGTGTTTGGTGTGTGTGTGTGTCACTGCAGGAGCACTGTATGCTCATGTGACGTTGCTCAGAGGAGCCACTTGAAAAGTCAGCTCCTTCCACAGTGGGCTCTAGGGCTTGAACTTACGTAGTCAGGCTTGCACAACAATTGGTTTTACCTGCTGAAGCATCTCACTAACCCCGTCCATGCTTACCGACGGGTTTCGAGCCATATTTGCCATTCTCAACACCTCTGTTTTAGCAGGCAGGTGATCACTCTAAGAGCCTCCTGCTACCATCCGAGGCCAGGGTCTACAAAGGCCTTTCAGTAAGCACTGAGCCCACACCTCTGAGCGCAGGGGACTGAGCAGGCCTGGATACCTGCTTGCTAAGCAGAGCAAAGCTTGCATCTGGGCCTCTGCCAAGCCAGAGAGTACTCACTTGCTGTCACAATGGCCGAAGAGCTCCAAGAAACTGATTTTTTTAAAAAGCTTTTCTACAAAGCCAGAGAACATGTTGGCAAGCCTGCTATATTCAACTGTATCTGAAGCTAAGGAGCCCAGACAAAGGACCTGGGATGAGGTTTTTTCCCCCCTTTTCCTCTTTAATCTCCAAGGAATTGCCACTAACCCAGGGCCACACTGACAGAGGCAGCTGTGACCCAGCCCTTCTTGGAATATGAGAAGAAGGAAAGATAAAAAAAAAAAAAAGATACCCGCTGCCTCCCATCCCAGAATACCTTTTATTCTTCGATGTCTATCTGTGAAAGGTGATAGCTGTGACAAACAAGGGGACAAACGTGCTGGCGCCAACGTTCAGACTCTACAGCTAGGCATTGCGGGCCTGGTGATATTGCTCAGAGTATTTACAACCCCTGTCCTGTAAGGACAGGACATGACGGCAGAATGAAGGGGAAACAACACAGGCTTTCCCTCTGCCCCTGGTTATTATATATCGCCGATAGAACACAGAGTGAAAAGAAGCCCTTTCCAATTTGGCACTCGTGGTCTGGTTTCTCTTTTTCTCATATTTTTATGTTCAAGTTCATTTTCTCTGAAGTCTTAAAAGGGCCATCCATGCTGCCTAGTGTCTTACCAGTTAAAGCTCATTGCAAACGTAGTGAGTTCGTAACGTGTGTCCTCCTGAATAGGCCAATGTGGGAACAAGTCCCATGCCCACCTGCCAAGCTGGGGTGCACACTGCTCACACCCACAGTCCTTATACCAGAGAGCTGCCTCACCCCATAATTTATGCTACACTGCCATCTTATGGTGGTTTATGACTACAATTTATGGAAGGAAAAACTCATCTGCATTTTGAAGAAATCCATGGGTTTAAAAATCATCTTTAACTAATCACCCCAGATACACATGTCAAAATGGCGATCTACAAACAAGAAAGCTCTTGCAGTGTGGCAGGCCAAAGCCCACAGAAAGGATGGAGCAGCCACAAACCTTAAAGACAGGTAGAGAATCTCTTGAGAGGCATTTATGTCCTCGTTCACAAACTATCACTGCACGAGCCGGCATTTAGAAGCCGCCTTCTTCATGAATTCCTTGATGCATTTGGGAAGAATATCAGGGGAAGATATCTGCCAGAAGTCAGCGATTTTCGGCCTGGAACATTTGGCTCTGAGTTCACATTACACAACATTTCTCCTTTCTCATCTTAGTAAAAGAAAAAAAAAGGAAAAAAAAAGAAAAACCAGCCCACAGGACTCCCTGGTCCTGTACCAGCATGACACAAGGCCAGCCAGCCCACTCTTCAGCCCCATCATTTATACATGGATTTCACTCCCAGCTTAATTCTAAGACAAGCCTCCTTGGAGGAGCCTCCTTCCGGAAGTCTGCCTGCCAATTTTGGAAGGCTTTAAGGCTTATTTCCTCTCCCTCCTCCACCCACAAGTCAAATTTCGAAGGGGCCTTAATTTAATTCCTTCACCCGAACTTGCCAGTTCTGTGGCTAAGCCACCAGCCACTCATTCTTGGGAACACACGGGGAGAAAGAGAGGTTTCCAATTGTAGGTCTGCCTAGGGGCTCTGGGTAAATGAATGATCTGGCAAGCTGGGGTTATTAGCAAAGGTTCTACTAAAGTCATTCCACATCCCGTGTGGGGTAACAAAGCACCCCAAGTGAGAGCAGAGAGAGACCAGATTCCAATTCCCATAGCCAAGAAGGATTTCTTGCCCAGGCCATCTCTTTCCAGGTTATCCCCTTCGGCACCTCGCCACTCCTACGGGGGGGGATAAAGTTTAAAACTGAGCCACCGAGCAAGACAAGCAGGGTGTCCTACAGCCTCCAGTCCACGGGCACCCTCTTTCCTCTCTGCAGAGAAGACCCAGAATACACGGTGATTCATTATGAAGGAAGAAATTAATATGCATTTAACTAAATGCAAAAGAAGCACGGAACAAAGGCAGTTTATAAAAAGGCATCCAAATGTCAAATATTTCTCTAGTTCTTCCTGCCCTGTCACAATAGAAGTGTTTTCTTTTTTAAGTGCTCCACTCTCGGTAATTGCAGGGATCACAATTTCAAATTAAGCATGCCCAGGAAACCATGGTGGGCTTTGTTTGCTTGCTGCTATTACTTCTGTCTCGTCCCCATTTCTGCCCCACCTCCCACACCACCACACACCCCAACTCTAGTTTGCTGAGAGACTTACCTTTGCTGACCTTCCTCCTCCTTTTTTGGGAGGCTGTTCCCGCTGCCATCCCTCACTGAGAATGTTCTCTCTCCCACTGTCACCCCCTACATCTGCAGGGGCATGCCTGGTACCCATATTCCCACCATCTTTCACTGAGTATATGTTTGTGTGTCTGTTATTTACCGCCAACCCCCTTTAGCAAGAAGAATGGGATCAGAGACTCCTAACACAGCACAGCGCTGTCTGAACTGACTGTACCCATTAGGAATTCTTCAAGTGCAGATGGAGTCCTCAAAGTGACTGTTTACAAATGCAGAAGTAACATTATGGGTTGCCTCACCCCCACCCCACCTCCCAACATGGATGGGATTTCACTGCCGCTCTGATTTCAGTTTCTCCGTTCACCAACCCAAAGAGCTGATTTTTCTAATATCCATCCTGCAGACTCCATCTGGGATCCCTCAAACAAGCTGTGTGCTTCTGCCTCTCTCTCACAGGCAGGAATTATAAAAAGTCTCCAGTTCAAAATGGGAAGGAGGTCAGACCTACCCGGGTCCAGCTATCTGAGTTTTAACACCTAGAAACAGAGAGAAACTGGCCAGGGAAGACTTAATAGACACCCACGGAGAAGGGATGTTTGTTCTCCCTCACGTGCCCACCCATAGGTACAAACCACCGTGTGAAAGCCAAGCCGAAGCTCTCAGAAAGCCAGAAGCAGGGAACGTCTACTATGATCACAATTACCCCACGATGTTCCTGTTTCTCAGGATTTACTATCCTTCCAAGCTTTCGGCCCAGTGTCTTGTGTGAACAGAGAACCAGATGGGAGTTTTGGGGGCTAAAATGGATACACCAATTATTTATAGATTCGGACTAAAAATCATGTGAACTGCCTTCTGTGGAGTCCCATCTTCCGAGAACAGACTTGAAATAGGCATAGTTGTGGAAAGTCTCAGAATCATTTAGAATAATCCTCAACATGATATTGCAAGTAGGGAATGGTGGAATTAAGCCTAAAGAATTTTAGGAGCCCCTTCGAAGAGAACAGCAGAATTTTAGAACAACCTTTTAGAATTCTCTAGAAGGAGACCCTGGGGTTCAGTTCTATATCCTATTGGTTTTAGTCGTGTTTCCTTTAGACTTTTTTTCTTCCCCTGGCTGGAAAGACCTTTAAAACTCAACATGACTGCTTGCAAATCGAGGTGTTGCCAGCTTCGGGATAGAAGGAAATAGTTGCTAGTGCCTTAGCGATGATAGACACTCAACATGTATGCAAAGGATGAGAGAATTTTAAAAAGACTTTCTGTTATTAATACTCAATACAGGCTCTAAATTTCTGATGGAAGTTGTTTTCTTTTTTTAATTTCCCCATTCTGGTTTTTTTTTCATTTTTCTTTTAACACTGACATATATTTTGGTTTTTGTTTGTCTCTTTGGGTTAGCAGGGGCGGGAGTGAAGTGGTAAGTGTAATATTTCTCATAAAACGTCTTCTGCTACTTACCAGACTTAGCATGTCACCTCTACTGCTTCATAGAAACTTCATATAAACCAGTGAAGTCTTTCACATTTTGCTAAAGAATGATAGGCTGGCTGAGAGGTTAGCTAGCTTGTCCAGGCCACCCAAATGAGAGCATCACAGCCCACGTCCCAACAGCTCCCACTGCTAACTATTCTGCTGTGTTAGAGCTGAGAGCGACTCCTGAAGTCACTCTTGAATCTAAACCTCAAGATGGAGGAAAAATTTGGAACAGGGCCACAGCCATGGAAACTGCTCTCAATAATGCTTACATTTTCATAGCCAAAAATTCGTTTAGTAGAGTTCAAGAAGGCTTTCACTTTTCCCCCTTCTTTTGACACACAGAATCTCCTAGAAGGCATGACATGGGTCAGATGGCCAACTCCATAGTGCTAGCTGCAGCGATCCTGCACCTGAATGCACTCATTGGGTCCACAACTACCTAAGCACCTTCGGATGGCAGGACAATTTTTGTTAATGAGTTCTACAGTGCTAGGGATAGAATCCGGGCTCTCATACATGCTGGGCAAAAGCTTTACCACTGAACTCTATCCCCAGCCTGGATCATTTAAAAAAGAATTTGTATTTAGTAACATCAATACCTGAGTTATAATGCTGGCTCTAAAATAAGCTATTTGCACTGCTGTTTAAAAATTAATATCCATTTGAACATACATGGTATCACTAACCAACTGGGAAATTAGTAACATTTGTTCTCCATCTAGAAATAAGAAAGTATGGAATTTTTGCTACTCTATCAGGCACACTTAGAATCAACACAAAACTGCTTCCATTTCCAGGTTAGCTGTCTAGGCACTCAGATGGTTTCCCAGGTGAAAAGGGAGAAGAGGACGCTGGCGTCCAGGGTTCCCTGAGTTTCCCAGTCACGTGCATGCCTACGTTCACGGGGACAGGTACAGAGCTTTCTTCTACCCTGTCTGCCCCATATGCTTTTAGTAATGACAGTTGAAAGGAATACATTTAGATAAACTCACAGCTTAACCAGTAAAATGCTTACTGTGCAAACATGAGGAACAAAATCCCCTTAAAAGACTATGTGCGGTGATGCCAGCATTGGGGAGGCAGAGACAGGAGGGTCTCTGGAGGTCAGTGGCCAGCCAGCCTCACGAAGTCGATGAGCTCAGGTCCCTCTGAGAGACCCTGCCTCAAAACTAAAGTGGACGGCTCCTGAGGAAAGACACCAACGTTGATCTTTCGTCTCTAAGCACACTTGAATACACATGTTCACACCCACAGGCAAACACGCATAAACCCATACACAAAATTAAATAATAATCACAATAAACCAGCCCCTGGGTATAGACAGTTTGTTCCTGGTCAATTGCCTTAGACGAAAGCTGCCCCTGTCTGAATGTCCTTGCACAGTTGTATGGGTAGCAACACCTTTCCTGAGTTTTAAATCTTCTGGGCCCTGAATTACTTTCCATCATCATGGTGTTATGGAGGTGTGAGTGTATTCCCTGCCTCTTCATGCTTCTGCTGAATACCTTGGATCATCTGGGCCAGACAGCAGAGGGTATTAGCAGCACGTGGGTAGTGGATGGGGTTCATTGTATTTTCTTGTTTAGAAAAATAAATCACCCTGCAAACTTTTATTATGCTCCATGTAAAATGGAGGCCCATCAGCACTTGCTCTGTTTTCCCTTCCCGAGCTGGCTTGGCAGGGTGCCTTGGGCTGCAGAGAACAGCTAAGGGTTGCCAAGCAGGGCTGCTTGGTTCTTTGCCCATCCCTCTAGGGGCTGTAAACATCCTGCCCTGGAAACCTTCACCAACCTGTAGCTAGAAAACTCCCTGGTGCAGTGGTGTGACTGTGGGGAGCTGTCGGGTGGTAGAATCCATGAGTCACACTGTAGGGGGCCTGCTGGGTCCCAAGGAGGGCGGGTGCTCTGGGGGACAGCACAGACCTCAAGCAGAAACACATACAGAGGAAGGGCAAAGGTGCTCCATCTATTAAGTACCCAAGACCCCCAGGGCGGTGCAGTCAGGTACTGTCAACATGCAATCTTCCCAGCACACTGAGCTGGGCTGCCACTCACCCCAGTGTGGGCACAGTAGGACCCCACTAGGACATCACCATGCACTGTCTGGGGCAGCTTGAAAAATCTGCTTACTCCTTGGTTATTTTACATCAATTAAAAGACTAAACCCCTATAAACTGGGTATGACCATAATCCTAGCATTTGGGAGGCTGAGGCGGGAGGACTACAAAATGAAAGACAGTCTAGGATACACAGAGCATTTCTGTATAACAAAACAAAAACAAAAGCCCAACTTTGAGGCTGGGCTGGCGAGATGACTCATCGAGTAAAGCCAATTGCTGCCAAGCCTGATAGCCTGGGTTTGATTCCTAGGCCCCACAAAGTAGAAGGAGAGAACCAACTCTCAAAAGTTGTTCTCTGACCTCCACACGAGCACTGTAGCAAGTACCTGCGCAATACACACACACACACAAACACTATAAATGTAATACAAAATTTAAAATACAAACAAAACCAAACCAGCCCATACAAAAGAAGTTTTCATAACACATAGCAGAATCAGGTACCAAGTCCTCCAGGGCAAGGGCTGGCATATACTCTTTGATAGTGCCCTCTTGCACACGTTGCTATAGGACCTTATGACAGCTTTACAAGGATCTCACATACAAAAGACAATTACAAAAGGCTTACCATGGGCTAGGTGTATCTCTGTGATACACCCATTCTCCATGTAGGTAAAATGAGGTTCCCCAAGGTTGCAAAACAAAGGTGAAATCACAATATGGGACCAGGATGTGGATCTAGGCACTTTGAACTCACAATCACTTATCTACCAAGCAGGATGTGTCAGTGAGAGAATTCCAAGCATCCACAAAAGACCTCACAAAGGAACTCCCCTCCCACAGCATGCCACTCCATCACTCAGATGTCAGATGTCAGGGCTCCGTTTGAATGCCACCCTTGAGGTTTTGTTAAGAGGCAAGCCTGTGCTCGGTGGCTGATGGGAAGGTTTTCATTATGCCATATCAGCGTTCATATATAGAAACCACTTCTCACTTTTGAAGGAAGGAGCAGGCCAGGGGTGCAGCCTGGCTTCTTGAGCATAAGCCTGAGACTATCATTAGGTCAGTATTCTCAGCAGTGAACTGGAGCTGTGCATAACTCTGAGGACGGGGGATGTGTGAGAAGATTCAATACCAAATTTCCTATCACTAATGTTTCTTTAAAAAGATTTATTTACTTTTTATTTATCCATATGCGCTTCTGCATGTGTGTACATGCATGTGTGTGCTTGCCCTTGGAGACCGGAAGATGTCAGAGCTCCTGAAACTGGAGTCACAGGCAGCTGTGACTCATCCAACAAAGCTGCTGCAAGAACAGTAATATTCTTTCCAGGATAGCCAGGGCTGTCGTACAGAAGAAACAAACAAAAACAAACAAACAAACAAAAAATCCCAGTAACATTCTTCTTTAAATATCCTATCAACAGCCAGACATGGTGGTTTAATCCCAGCACTGAGAGACAGAGGCAAGCAGGACTCTGTGAATTCTATGCCAGCCTGGTCTACAAACCAAGTTCAGGATAGCCAAGGCTGTTGTACAGAGAAACCCTGTCTTGAAAAACCATATATACAAAAAAGAAAGCCCTGAATAAATAAAAAATAGAAATCCTATTAAACCAGGGACACGGTGGCACACATCTTTAAACCCAGCACTTAGGAGGGAGATCTCTGTAAGTTTGGGACCAGCCTGGTTTATATAATGAGTTCCAAAATAGATGGGGGTATATAGTGAGGCCCTGTCTCAAACAAACAAACAAATAAAATGTCCTATCAAAGTAGGAGTTGGGAGATAGTTTAGTTGGTAAGATGTTTGTGGTCCAAGTATGGGGATCTGAGACCCCACATAAAAGCAAAGATGCTGTTCTGTGCTTGTAACGGTAGTGCTGGGAAGGTGAAGACTGGAGGGCCTTGGGGCTTGCTGGTTAGCCAGCCTAGCTGAACCAGTGAATTATACGTTTAATGAGAGACCTTGTCTCAAAAAAGAAGGTAGGAAATAATTAAGAAAGCCACTTCATGTTGACCTCTGACCTCCATATCCAAGCTGTGTGCATACTCACAAAGTCTCTTAGGGAGGTAGAATATATCAAAATTAACCATGGCCCAACCACTGGAAATGATCCTCATGTTGTGGTCTCAACACAGATCCTATATTGTAACCCTCTAAGACAGTCTAGTGCTTCTACACACTACTTCTCAGTTAGCTCTGGGCTTTTGAGTATGAAATAGTCAGCTGTGGCAAGAGAGGGTGTCTACAGGAGTAGAGAATGAGGCAGTCACGCTTCCTGAAGAGGAACTGAACAGAGGGAGACCTTACTTGGGTCTCCAGAATGTAGCTAATTCCAAAGGAAGCCTGGGTTGCGGCATTTGATGTGTGGCTCAGAGATCATCAGCATCACACAGAGCCTGTCTGAAACCAGACTCTGAGGCCCATCGGGTCGGCAGGATCTAGCCCCGAATTCTGAGCAAATGGCCCCTCCCCCAACTTCTCTGCCATCGGGAGCTCCCCTGTTGTTGTGTCCTGGTCACGCAATACTTGGTGGACAAGGGCTGGTCAGGGGTGGTGTGCGCAGAAAGCCCGTTGTAAGACATGGGAATGTTCCTAAGGGTTCACCTGTGAGGTCAGGTCAGAACTGGTCAGGCTTTGGGGGGGACAGCAGCATACCCTGTTCTCACACAGCACAATGACTATCTGCGGTAGAAAGTGAGGCAGGAGAGAGAATGGAGGGTGGGGGCAGGGACTGTGTGGGGAGGAAGGGAAGAACGAGGGAGGGATCGAGGGAGGAAGGAGTGGAAAGCAACATTGTGAATGCACACGGAGCTGCAGAGGCCAAGTGTGGCCGGGTGTGAGAGTCTTTGAGGTCAAAGGTTTGTGGAGAGAACACCTTGCTTAGCTAACCAAGGCCTTTGGTAACCAGATGGTAATAGTCAGGGGCCTCAGCTCGGAGATTCCCCTCCCCCAATAACTCAGTAACATCTAACCTCTTCATACGCCAAACACAGGCCTCTACACAGGAAAGATGATGGGGTCCCTCGAGGTGCCCTGGTGAAGCAGCGGGAATTGCCTGTCCCTGGGGTGACCAGGCAGTGACCGATTATCATTCACATGCTGAGGGCTCTCTGTAGTCTTTGGAAATCACTGCTTTAGTGCTTGGTGTCAGGCAGTCCCAGGGAGTGACAGGTGCTATCCCCATGCAGGCCTGATCCAGGCCCACAGGTTATTTGGTTCAGGCCTAAGCATGGCTTTGGCTCTCAGCTCCTGGGGCCCCACACTTGCAGCATCTGTACTTCCTTCCAGTGACCCATAGCTTTCACCCCACCAACCAGCCAGGGGAAGTGGATACAGCTGTCTCTTCAACTTGTGAGTTTTCCACAAGTATAAGCTGGTCTCTTAATTGCCCCCACAGAGATTTTCATAAATACTTTAAATATGATAATTATTATTGTTATTTTCCTTTGTTCTTCTAGATGGCACCTCTCCCTCATACTGCTCAAAGAGTTATCCTGAGATTATCCAATTACTCTTTATAAATCCCTGTGAGGACAGTGGGTGGTAGTTCTCTAAGTTGCTAAAGGAGGGAAGGAAAAGAATGGGGCTAAATAAAGGTGCTGTGGTCAGGGGGATGGACCCCAAATGACAAGAGGGAACCCCTGTTCTTCTCCAAATATGCAACAGTGTCACCCTGGGTACATCACTATCTAGAGGCCATATCTATCAGATCATATTGTCACCCCTGGGTAACATACCTTGACCTTCCTAGTATTCGACTTCCCCATCTGACAAGAGTTGAAGATACCTCAGTGAGAAGTGCAGAAAGGACCACTTGGCTCCTTGGAGACAGACTGTAAATACCAGTAGGCCCTCTTTTCCAAGTCCCGCCCCACTATGCACCATCAAGTCAACCCCTCCACGGGGTCTATTGCAATTATAATTTTATACATAAGGATGTCTTATGCTCTGAGGTAGAAATGCCCGGTTAGTTGGAACAAAAGGATCCGAACTTGGGAGACAGGCAGCCTGTTCCAGACCATGGATCCGACATTTTCTAAATGCAACGGCGTTTCATGAGTCACTGAACCATGCCAAGCCCATTTCCTCAGCAGTAAAATTATAACAACAATTTGATGAGATACTACAGAAAGAGGGTTTGGAATAAGTTGGTGCTTCAAAAGTAACCAGAGATTGGATAATGGGGGCTGGACTGAGTTGGGGTCAAGATGCCTGTATTGAATCCTATTAAGTCACTTCATATTTCTGGATAAGGAAGGTTTCTATGAGGATTAAGCAGGTTAATTAATACACATAGTTCATAGCAAGACTAAGTTGTTATTGTATTTTAATCATTGGGTAATTCCTTGCTTCCATTTTGTTCTGTGCAAAACTGAGGCAACACAGCACTTACTCCCCAGTGTGAGGGCAGTGTGTGGATGGAATATGGCTTGGTACAGGCCTACTTTGCCTCCAGGCAACTGGAAGAAATGTCCCCTGGCTTGGAGAGCTCTCCCTGTAGACACAAAGAGTCTTGTGATCTCCCACCCTTGGGCTTGGGGATCTAGGAACTGTCTTTCCCACTTTCCCCAGTCAATTTACCTGCTACATGGAAATATTAGTTACTCTCTTTACTGGGATGAAATAGTTCAGAGAAACAATTTGAAAGTTCAGGGCTTCAGTCTAATAAGACTGTGGAGACAAGGTCACTGTGGTGGCTTCGTCTGTCCGGCAGGAGTTTGCCCCATGGCTGGAGACCAAGCAGCAACTACAAGCCTGTAAGGGACACTTCACACTCTAATCATAGAGTGAAAACTAGTATTAGAAAGAGCATATGAGGCTGCCCTTTGCAAGCTGCATGCATGGGGGGTGCTGTTTGCTCAAAACAAACTTGTATACTTGAGACACACACAAAGATCTGCACGTCCGTATGAACAAGGGACAATGGAACATTTCTCTCCATGTGGGCTTCTGTGTTTCTTTTCTCTGAATTGCAGAAAAGAAAGAAAAAAATCATATAAAGGCCCTTATTTTGGGTCGAGAAATGAAGAGAGGAATGAAGGCACTTTAATTTCCGGTGGTGCCAGGCCATAGTTCCGGCTGCACTAGCAGCTGCTGTAACACTAAACCAAACAAACAAGCCATCCACCAGCAACACAGAAACTCTCGACTGCTCTGCGCTGCAGTTTCCTGTGGATACTTCAAAGGCTGGAGACTCTGCAGATGTCTTGGTGGTGTTTTCCCTCTTCAGCAAACACATGCAAAAGCCAACAAGAGAGGAGCCAGTCCCCTGAAAGGAGAGTGGGGGCATAAGGTGGAGGAAAACAGCTTGTAATCTGAGCCCAAAGCATACTGGCTATCTATTTCTCGGATGCTAGGCACCCATTCCCTCCCAGCTTTAAGTCTCTGCCTTCCTCTGGCATTTATAAGAAGGCAGCATTTCTTGAAATCTAGCTGGTGAATATTCAACAACAAGTCCGACTACCAAAAAAATTACACTAGAAAATCCATTATGGCCACATTTCCCTGACAGTTGCCTCCTTTTTCTTCCCAAGACTGCTCCTCCATGGGGCTGGGCTAAGGTGAACCAGGACACATGCAGCCACTCCATTCTCTCATATTTGTATTTCTTTTACATTTCTGATTCTTTCCCAGAACAAAGTCCCCTAAAAAAATACAGCCAGGAGAGTTCATCTAGAGACTAAAATATTGATTCTTTGAAGGTGTGTGTGTGTGTGTGTGTGTGTATGTGTGTGTAACATATATACACAAGTGTATAAAATTGTCTACAAAACTATACTCAAAGAGGACTGGAGGAGTCTTGGAGTTAGCAAAACATTGTCCAAAGGATGCATCGATCCAGCACGCTCTCCTTAGATATTAGATAGATTTACTCCAACACAGGGGTCTCAAGCTGAGGGTGAGGGCCCAGGAAACACACAGAGTAGAGTCCTTCTTCACCCTTAGGTCAAAACCCCTTTTCTTTTCTTTCTTTTTTGAGGCAGGGTTTCTCTGTTTATAGTTCTAGCTGTCCTGGAACTTGCTCTATAGACCAGGCTGGCCTCGAATTCACAGAGATCCTCTGCCTAAAGGCATGCATCTCCACTGCCCAGTCCCTGGCCAGCCTGGTTGCAGTTTGTTTTGTGTGTGTGTGTGTGTGTGTGTGTGTGTGTGTGTGTGTGTGTGTGTGTGTGTGTGTATGGTGGGGAGAGGGTCACTTGCAACAAAGTATTGGTATAGTAAAGGTGTTCACAGTGGCCTTCTCTTCTCTCACTCCTACTGTTACAAGCTAGAAACTCATGACTTGTAAAATTCTTATATTAAAAAAAAATCAAGTGAAAAAATCATCCGCAGAATAAACTGAGTTCTGAAAATAAAAGCAGAGTACAGCATACAGAGATGTGCTTCTTAGGCAGATGTAAAATTATAGTTGTGTACAGAGAAGGGAGGTGGCCAAGAGACAAGGGAGTAAATTCTGCTCTGAGCTCATCTGGTTTTCGACCTTGAACAAGCGTCCTCTTCTCTCTAGCCGGAACTACAGAAGAAGGGACTCAGTGCTTCTGGCCTCTTTCCAAGCTGACTTTGAATAACTCAAAGGTAGAATTAGGAAGCTCTGGGTTGACAAAGGTCAGAGAGGGTTGTCAGGAAGTTGCAGGTGCTCTGAGAAAGGCTGGACCTGTGCCTAGGGCAATGGGATCCTGTAACATAGATCTTCTAAAGGACCAACCTCAGCTGGGTCTTAGAAACCTGTCATAGCAGCCCTAGAAGAAAGAAAGTGGCAGAAAAGGAGTGAGGGGACCCCGAGAAAGCTCATCCCCTAATGCACTTGGCCGTCATGGAACTGCTCACTGCTCAGCACCCAACCTTCACCATGAGTCTCAAGGGCTTCACTGTCCTTGGTGCTCCTAGGACCACGTGAGCCAGTACAATGCCAGGCAGATGCTATGACCTTTGTATACAATGCTGCTGAGGTCATCCATGTAGACATGACGGGAGGCACAGGAGAGGTGATTTGCAAAGAACCTGATGTTCTTGGGGCTTTATTTACCTACTAAAAATGAGGCTGAGCATTGCCACAGGGACTAAAAATAGACACTTGTCACCTATTGTGAACTTCTTACAATGCAAGTAAGAAAAATCAGAGATAGGAAATCTGTCACTTCTAGCAGGATCTGCTTTTAAAAACCTGTACTGTCACAGACAAATACATTCTGTTCTCCAACAGTTCAATCTTTGAACTAATTACGTGTATTTGTCTGTAACACATGAGATTTTAAAAGGAGTTTAAAACTAAATAAAACATCCACACAAAGGGGCTATGGAGACTTATTAGAACCAGGTCAGAGCACAGTCTGAAGTCATCGATGTCACTGGCACCGGAGAACATTCCCACTGACTCAGTCCTGAGGACTCCTGACGCCCATCAGTCTTAGTTCTTTCTTTTTGATTGACATCCTAGGACCACTGAGCCTCCCCCATCCATAAGCAAAGAGACACAACAGCCTATTTAGCAGAACAAAAGAGAGAGAGAGAGAGAGAGAGACAGACAGACAGACAGACAGACAGAGACAGAGAGACAGAGAGAGAGAAAGAGACAGACAGACAGACAGAGACAGAGACAGAGAGACAGAGAGAGAGAAAGAGACAGACAGACAGACAGAGACAGAGACAGAGAGACAGAGAGAGAGAGAGAGAGAGAAAGCAAAGCTATTAACTCCTATTTTTCTACTCTTGGAATGTGACACATACTGAAGACCAAGCAAAAACTTCCACTGGCCAGTGTTCCTAAGGTACCATTCTGCCACATCAACACAAGGACCAGAGACCACTCTGCAGAACACGGTACAACAGCAACAGGACTCCCCCAGGTTAAGCCCATCCGGCCTCCAGGGAAGCTTCAGGAGCCACAGTTTCCTGAACTCTGGTGGGAGGATGAAGAATGTGCCTCGATGAGGGTGCTGGCTGGCTTCATTACTCACAGGGACTCTTCTTGCAGGTGGAGCCTGGACAGCCTTCTGGGTGTTTGGGAGATGCCCCACTCCCCAACAGGAAACAAATGGCTACCTTTCCAGTAAAGGACACCCTAAACGCAGGGAGGAGGCAGGTGTTGCTAAGAAACTATGTCTGCATCTCACCGGGACAAGGCCTCATCACCACCTCAGCCTAGCTCTTTGTATTTATTTTTGTCTTTAGTGTTTATTCTTACATCTCATGACTCACCCTGGCCCTTCCACATCTTTACATATTCACAGGCCTTGTTGCTTTCTTATGAATATCACTTTGGATTTAATTTTTTCTTCCACATATTCTGATTTTTGCGGCATGATCTCCTAGGTAGCCCAGACTGGCCTTGAACTTTCCACTCTCCTGCCTCAGTCTTCTGAACGCTGGAACTTCAACCACACATATTGCAAGAGCCTAGCAGTTAATTTTAACGTGGGGGGGGTGGAGTGGGGGAGTAAATGTGGTGCCAGACATGGTTATGGTTTGCAATTGAGGAAACAAGCATGTATTATTCTTGCCCTTAAAAAAGTTTTGCCAGAAAGGGGCACTAGTATCTAGTCAGCTTCAGAATGAGTTTAAAATAACCAATCTAGGGGCAGGAGAGATGGTTCAGCAGTTAAGACCACTAGTTGGTCCTGAGTTCAATTCCCAGGAACCATATGGTGGCTCACAACCATCTATAGTGGGATCTGATGCCCTCTTCTGGCATAGAGCACTCATATAATTAAAATAAATCTTTTTAAAAAATAAAAATAAATGACTAGTCAAGTAGCTAATATGTAGGTGGATTGTGACCAGAGAACTGTGGTACCAAGGTTTTGATTCTTAGACTTGCATAGCCAGGTCAGAGGGGTTGGTTTAAGGCCTTCATGGATTTAGTTAATTCTTCTCACCTTCCATGATGGCAGCATTCCATGATGGGTGAGTTGAGGCTTGGGAAGCCAGGCAGCAGACCCCAGCCCTGGCCACACACCCTACAAGATAGGGTTCTGGAGGGGATGGGAGAAACTGATCTCCTCAGTAGAACTCTGTGCTTCTGCTCTCCTGGGTGGGTATTGCAAAGTGAATCTCTGAGGAGCTTGGGGAAAGGCGGCTTCCTCTGTTCGCTACCATCCAGCTCTGTGAAAGGCTGTGGGTGAGCAGGACTGTGACCAAGGCCTGGGAATGATATGCTCAGGACCACAATGACAAAGTCTTATACATTATATAGAATAGGTCCAGCCATGGTAGAGGCCACAGGAAAACCCACGCTCCCTGTATGGTACGAAAGGAAGATGCTTCCCATTAGAGAGTACAGGACAAGCCTGTTGTAGGAAGTTCTTGGCGCTGCTCTCCAGGGTTTCCTTAAGGACACACGGGGTGGGGGGTGGGAGGGAAGGCTGGGGGTGTCCAGGCCAGGGCTTCAGAGGGACATAGGGCTGGGCGGCCACAGTACAGAGCACACACATCAGAAAACCAGACAAGATGATGCTGGAGGAATTTGCAGGGAGAAGGAGGCAGAACTCCATGTATTTTGCTCTTTGTTTGAATCTAAAACACAGCTTTAAGTTATTAAGCATCCTGGACTGGCACAAGCATTTTGGGCACTGCAGTTGGGAGCAGAAAGATACTTGGGGGAAGGATCTTCAAGATAAATGTCAGGAATGAGAAACAACGGGTCCCTGTGACCTCACCGCCTCCTTCAGGGTTCTCAACCACCCATGGAGTGTCCCTGCAGTCCCGGCCTGTGCCTGCTCCTGGCAATATTTTGGCTGCCCTCAAGTCAGTCCTACTTAACAGGAACCCACTGTTACATAGTCGGGTACATTCTAGCTGCTTATTAGAGGGACCGTCTATGGAATCTTCATGGCCTTGTGCTATGAAGGCAGGAACCCCTTTTTCTGAAGTCTTTTGGGAAAGGGCATAAAGCACCCCCAGAACAGTCAGGGGACCATATTCTGTGCAGCAGCAATTCTTCTAAATATAGAACACAGAGCAATCACACGAAGGAGGAAAGAGATGTCCTTGGATGCTCCGCAGAACAGGCGGATGACAAAGCTGCTAAGAGGGTTTTGCGTTGAAATCCTGCGCTCCCCGATTTAGCAGAAGGCTCCCTCTGCTCCCTCACGTGAGTGGGCTGCGATGATGGCATTCTGAGGCTTACCACTTCACCTTGTCCCAGGCCTGCCTTCACAGGTACATAAATAATCCCCTGGACTCTGGCAGTTTCTTTTTTTAACCCCCATGGAAGTAAATTTACTTATCCAAACTTGAGCTATCTCTAACATTTGCCAGATCTCCCGGGCCGATTTCTTTTCTTTTTTTAAACTCATCTTCACGGCAGGAACATAAAAGGGGGCGATCCATAAACATTTCAGACGCTTAATATACTGCTTCCTCTAGGTTGCTCGAAGCGGAAACGCTGCTCTTGAGACGAGGTGGGCATCTCTCAGAGTCATCACGAGGGCTCGCCATGCACTTGGCCACAGCTGAAATGTGTTTTAATAAGGCCCTTCCCCTTTACAAGCCCTGTTGCCTTTCAGTTCCAGCCCTCAGCCCAGGCAGGGAGGAAGATGGCTCTCAGATATCCTTTTGTTACTCTAATCGGAGCCAGAAGGGCCGTATTGACTTTCGGGCCTGTGGGGAGTTGTAGCTCTTTAGTATCTAGCTCATCCAAGAAATCAAGTTTGATTAATTTGTCATCAAGCAAAATGTGTGATCCGCTCGGAGCCAACTCTTTGAAGTGGAAGGATGGAGTTGGGCTGGAGGCCCGGGTCAGGAGGCGACTCAGCAGTGATGTCCCAGGGAACAGTGCGCGCACGTGGACACAGTAGCCTGCTCACACCCGGCACTGCTGCTTTTACTTTCAAAACCTTTTCCGCGCAAGTGTTCTAAGTGGGCTCCTCCCTGGCAAAGGTTCCCCTTTGCCGTCTTTGTTAAAACAGAGTGACTGGAGCTACAGAGCAGGGGAGGCCTAGCAAATGTTAGGCCACTCCACAAAGCCTTGGGGTGGGAGGGTGTGACCTCCTGCCAATCTAACAAGCCCACTGAGAGTTGAGGGCTGGAGAGCCGTGGGGCCTCACTGGTGTCAGCCCGCGCTTCCGGAATGAATATGGAAGGGGTCTCCCACTGGGTCATGGGGCAGATGCTCATTTATGACGCTCTGGTCTTGTTAACCTGCACTTAGTGGAGTTCCTGATTGCTGAAAATGCCCTGAGATACTTAAGCCAGGTCTTAGTGTCACATTTCTTGTTCAGATGCTATATATGGTTTATAAGGAGTTACAGGGCTTTGAAAAATTACAGAGTAAGCCATCTTGATACATTCCACAGTGTAAGAACCCCACAGTTAACATGCTGGTGCATGGGCCTTTTTATGACTGTTACCCCTCAGGTGTGTACATGAAGGCCTAGTGAACGAGGGAGCAAAAGTCAGGGGCTCGCTCAGCTTTTAAAGAGGCCTGGGAAGTGCCAACAAATTACAAACAGCCTTTGTGGTTACTGACTCCAGTGTCTACACTGTTATTAGAGAATTTTAAAATAATAAGGGGCTTAGCGAATTCCCTCGGCTCTAGAGAGCTAAGGATATCTCTGAACTGAAAACAAAAGTAAACTTTGCTTATGATGCCATTCAAACACTTCAATGAGTCTGTACTGTAGGCCACATATGGGGAACGCAAAGGTGTCTGAGTTAATTTCTTCCCCCTTTTAGGTCTAGTGGTCCTATTTTAATACCGTTAGTCTAAATTCTAAGCTCCATGAAGTAGTGAGGATGTGCCGTTTATGTTTGTGTTTTCTGGGCCGAGCACACTACAGCTGATCAGCAATCACTTGAAGAGGAATGAGTTAGTAGAGCATATAGAAATACGCGATGGAAACGCCCTTCAGCTTCCCTTTAGGCCGTCAGTGACTAAAATAAACTCACGTGGGAGCCCGGGGATAGATGGCTAAGCCGTCAACATACTTGTCATACATGCTTTCGGACCTCAGTTCCATCTCCAGGACACACGACAAATGTCACCTGTGGGAGCAGTACATGTTGGGCAGGCAGCAACTGGCAGGTCCAGGAGGCCTCTCTGGCCAGGCTCAGGTCCCAGTAAAAGTAGACAGCTCCTGAGAGCACCCAAGATTGTCCTCCAGCCTCCATAAGCATATCCACGCGCACACACACGCGCACACACGCGCACACACATGCGCGCGCACACACACACAATAATGACGACAATAAAACATTCACAACACACAAAGAACACTTGAGACTGTCCAACAGTTACCTCACAGTTACACTGCTGGGTGTCTCTAATTCACAGTGGAGTGGACAATACCAGGCTTACATTTCACCATGGATTTGTTCAGCCTAGAAAACCTTTCCATATAAACTGAACTTCCTTTGCATATTCCCAAGAAAGGCCCATAATATTGTCCAAAAACAATTCATTAGAAAATTCATTTAGGTTTTAAATTTGCTTGTGGCAAACCAACTCGGAAACCAAGTACACAGAACCCAATGAAGGGGGCAATTTTCTTATCCCTAGGTGGCAAGACGAGGCACAGTGATCAATAGTTTTGGCCAGCGTACCAAAGACTCTCATAGAGCCCTAACCAGGTAAGCTGGGTCAGCACCTCCACTGGCAAGTGAGCAGGCCTCCCTGTATCAGCCACCCTTGGTACCACAGAGACCAACCTGAGAAGTGCCTGCTGCTAATTCTCTACCCAACGCAGTTCCCTGCTGCGCCCTTGCGCTGCTATTTTGAAGCAGCTGACTCCTCCTTCTTAACGATGAGGAAACTGTGACTCAGAGCAGTTGAGTAACTTGCCCTAGGCACCAGCTAATAGGATTTGAGCCCAATAATTAAGCTCCCTGCATTACATCCAGTTCGCTTCCCTACAGTTCACAACCAAGGCCAAGCTGTGCATCCCAGGTGGGTTGAGTCAGAGCATCTCCTACAATCATCCTGTTGCCTTAAGTGGAAAAACTGCTAAAACTTTAAGCAGGACACTGGGACTCCGGTCCAGCCGTGGTGTCTGTTCTTCTTTCCAGGCTCTGATAGAAGCACTCACAAACACAAACAGCTAAAGGTCACCAGCAAGCAGTGGGAGAGTGAGTTTTGCCTGATCCATCTGTGCTGGGATAATCCAGAGTTGGCCGTGAATATGTTTAAGGGCCTACACGCTACAGCAGTAATTCTTTTTCACCTGCCATCCACAGCAGTCAAACGTGTTATTCTTGTACATTCTCCGGAGAAGAGTGTTAGGCATGTGTGTCTACAGATTGGGCACTCAATAAGTGAGACAGAAAAGCAAGCTTCAAATGTAAGTGTTTTTAATTCCCCGTTAAAACCTTGAGAAAATAAGCAAGCAAGTGCATGGATGTGGCCCGGGATGGAAACTATTTTCAAGACTGACTTGCTCACAGGATTTGCTGCAAAAAGCAGGTGAGAAAAATGTGTACTATTTGGGGGTGAGGTATGGCAGCAGAGGCTGGGCCCTTGGTTTTCAGGCAGAAGGTTTGGGAATCCAGTTGTGACCCAAAAACTACTTATGTGACCTTCAGCAGGCAGAAGCTTCATGCCGCTGGGTTGTTGCCCCATCTGTAATGTGAATGTTTTGGATGAGGCCAGCAACTTTCCATCTTTTTCTTAAAGCTACAGATCCTTTAAAAAAAATAAGGGCCCATAAGGGATCTCAAACTCCTTGCCTTTGGGAATCTTCAGTTTCTATCAAGGCCCTAGCATTAGAACAAGCTAGACCATAGTAACTCAGGAGAATAAAAAGGGAACATATGAGCTCTGCAATGGACTCATTGTGTGACCTTGGGCAAGTTCCTTCACCTGTCTTATCTTCCACTTCCACATACAGAAAATGGGAGTAATAGTATGGCAAAGCTATCTATGTGCTTAGATGGCACGCTACTCAATACATGTTAATATTATCATTGACACAATAGTTACGAGCATAGGAACACAGCCACACTACAGCGAAAGCATGTTTAACTCTGCCCAGACACTGACACATGGGATCAGCCAAGACCTAGAAGACATAAGCAGATTTTGGGTGCAGTGTCTGAAAGAGCTGCCATCAAGTCAACCTAGAAATTGCTCTTCATAACCCATAAGCCTCTGCTAGCATTTTTGACCCTATGATGCTGTTTTTTGTTTTGTTTTGTTTTTTGTTTGTTTTAAGTAGGCACATTGAAAATTCCAGCATCCCAGCATCTTGTCTTTTGTAATTAGGGTACTTTGGGGATGTAGCTTCTATGGGGAGTGCATCTTCACTCCCATCCTTCTTCGGTAGGAAAGGAGGATCATGTTAAACCTTGCTTTGGGTCCAAACTTTATAGAATCCTGTACATGCAGTAAAACAAATGGTTTCAGTTCCCCAAGCTGCACAGGAAATTGGGGAGTAGGAGCCTGTCCACATCCTCACCGTGGGGAGGGGTACAGAGTCAGCCACGCCATCTGTACAAACTGTGCAGAGTTCACCATGCTTACGGTTAGAAAGGCTTATGATTTATGCTTGCTAGTTAAATATGCTTATGATTTAAACTTATTTTCTCTGGCAAGAAATAAGCTAGTCAAGCACCGTCGCCTAGCCAGATGATGGGAAATAGAAATATATTGCAATGATATATATTTGAACTTGCTGAGCCTTGTAAAAGCTACTGTTTTCTTTTCTTCCTATAACAAAAGGCCTATCAGCCTGTAGGATTCCAGAAATTTTTTAGTGCATTCATTAGTGAAAGCACTTAAAAGTTTCTTTTGTTTTTTACTGTTTTCTTAACAGCAATCATCACATGGAAAGAATCACTTAGAAAGAAAAGGCATGCATGCATGGTCTTAGCCTCCCAAACACTGTATGGGAGGTGGGAAGGCAGAGCCTCTGCTAACAAAACAACCAACAGCAAGTTCCAAAAGCACCTCAGTATCCACTAGATGATAACATTAACAGAGCATGCCCAGCCACAAGAATCGGACTCCATTATAAGGAGGCAGTATGACATTTTAAAGTCTTCTGTGTTAAGTCCTGCCCCTCACAGATTTCGTTAAATCTGCTCTGTTAAAATTAACTGGGCATCACACTCATAATCTTGAATTGCTTGTTCCTACAGTAAGACAAGAAACCATAGAGATGAATGGTAGACACAAGAGTTTTCAGGTGTTTTGTTTGCAGCCAGAAAGGAAGAATCAATTCATGCTGTTTGGTTAGGTGGGACAAGGGAACCACATGGACACACTGTAGCACCCAAAGAGAAACAGAAGTAGTAGATGTAATGTACTTAAGCTATTCTGAATAAAAGGTTAAAAAAAGGAATTTGAATATGCAAAACGTTTTCCACGAGGCCAAGATGAGTCCTATGGCAACTGCATTCATTCCATAAACCAGAAACAAGGAGTCACATAGACTCTGCTACACACCGGGCATTGTAAAGGAGCGCATGCATGTTACAGTTGTTTGGTAGAGACTTGTGTTTTGCTAGAATGTTCAGGGTTATGACAACCACCAAACATACATTTGAGATACAGTTAAGATTAAGATAATGCAACTGCATGAGATTTTAAACCCAGAAGATGAAAAAGTATTGTTTTGTGACAAGAACCCAAATCCAGAGTAAGAATTAGTGGTGACAGATGAGCAAAGATCTCAAAATCAAGCCCCGAGAAACAGTAACTCTTGAGCGACACTCTAAATTTTTTTCTTGAAAAAAAGGAATATAATAAATTCATAGCAATAGAGCCCCAGAAGCAAAAACAGCCAAGACTCTGATATGAATAAACATTTGCACCAAACATATAAATCATTACATTTCGGAATGAGAAGAACATAGGCTCGACTTACCTTATTGCTGCAAAAGGCTGGAATAAAAATTACTGGCTTATAGGAGCAACTTTCACATGTATTTGAACATCAAACACACAGAGATATAAAATCAAAAATAACTAGAACAGAAAAAGTTTTCAGTCTGACCTTAAAAATACTGAGCAAATCACTAGATGAGACCAGATCAAAAGGAAGGGCATTACGCCAGCTTGTAGCCAGATGTGAAGGGGTCCCAGACTACACAGGGCACAGATGGTATAAAGTGGGGTAGTGGAGGAGGGGGGAGGGGTGCAAGTACATCTGAAACATGAGGCAAGCAAACCTGGTTTGGCTTACACAGGTAAGACAGCTTGAAAGAATGAATTACTTTCAAGCCAACTGATAAGATTTTAAACGTGGGACAAATGTTGCTAGATGCCTCCAGCTGAAGTGTGTGCAATGAGTTTAAATTTTAAATTCTCTTGTGTACTAATCCAGTGGGAAGAGATGCTCCCAGAGGGTACATGCAAGGTCATGGTGACTTAGGGTTAGTGAATACCAAGGAGTCAGCATCAACAGGGTTTAAAAACACATACAGTGGCTGAAAGTCCGATTGCCTGGCTATAGTCTGAGAAATTTAATATTTGCTCCCAAAACATCTCCACTTGAGAATAGAATGTTACATGTGTATTAATATATTCAAAGTCTTCAATAGTTTTCATTAATTCTATAGTGATAAAACTACACTCTGCTTTCCCTTTTTCCACTTTTAGTAAAAACTGCCTCTTTACATGTAACAATAGATACATTAATTACCCACCGGAAACCTTGAAGCTTGTTTTCAGGATCATTTTTGTAACACAAAAGTTGCCAGTTTAACGAATACAAAATAAAACACTTCTTCCCAAACAGAAGTTCAAGAAAAAAAAATCACACCTCAATGTTCAAAGTTATAACTGGAAATTTGTTTCATCAGATGAATAAGTCAACAGTTTGTTGTTGTTGTGGCAGCAACCAAAACAGTAACATGTAACACACATTCCTGCAAACCCATGATTTCAGAAGGACACAGAGCATAGAATATCCAAAGGCCAGCTTATTGGATATTCTAATAAGCACATCTGACACACACAGATACAATGAGACTAGCAATTTCAGTAGCAATGATGGACGAAGAAGTATTGACTTCATGGTGACCTCTGCTTCCCATCCACATGCTTTGGGGAGTGCCTGTTTGATTCTTTTTAACACTTGTATTAAAGACTCCCTCCAGTTTAGTAACAGCTTGGCTAAGCTACGTTTGGAAAGTGACAATTAATTTTAGTGGAAACTCATTCCCTGGCTACTTTGATAGTCCTCCGAACAGTTTTGCGGTATTTTACATGCACTTTTATAGCTCTGTAACATTCATTTAATCTTGTTCAATGATGCTGAACCCCAGACGCCATAAGACATTATAGAAAAGTAGTTACTGCACATATGGAGTAGCTACTCTTTTCTGAACATTAATTTTTCTTCTCTTAACAGGCCAGAATGTTATTTAGAAAAGAGAAAAGCCGTGTTTCTGAATTAAAGGTTTATACTATGGACTTCTAGGAATGGGCTACTTATGATTGCTGTGGTCCTAGTCACAAGCGTCTTATGTATGAGTATCTTCTATATAAGTAGTAATGATTTTCTCCAAGATTGTTGTTTACCCTATCAGGGTGTCTGGGATAGCTTAGGTTCCTCACCCGTCACATGTAGAGGTTGGACATAATCAGAGGTTCTCAAAGTGGGTCTACAGATCTGCATGGTGCTAGCTCAAAACGCAGATGCCCAAAGCTCCAGGGCGCAGCTGGGGAACGTGCTTGATAAGCTAGCACCGCAGTGGTCCTTTTGTGTGCTAATCAGACAGACACACTGCTGAATGATCTCGAAGGTCCCTTCCACTCTCAGATTCCATGGCTTTGCGTTTTCTTTTAAATCTCGAGTCCTGTCAGCACCATGAAGAATAATGACTTTTGGTCTCAGCAGACTAACTAAATGTAAGAAGTCTTCATAAAAACCAAATCAAAACATAACAAAAATACCCAGAAAAGCTAACCTATGGTAGTCTACTTAGATGGTTAAGGAATCCGTTCGGGTTTTTTCCTTGAGGGGTGAAAGGGAACCCATCTTACTGCCCTAGCAGCTCATTTCCCAAGGGATTTTTCTATTCATTCCCCTTTCCCCCTTTGACTCTAACGCTTCCTGGCTCTTGAGATACCATCCAGGCTTTGCACAGCCCTGAGTCACCAAACTCTTAAGAGTAAGTTGAGGTTATCTCCATATTAAGAAATAAACAACATACAGAGGGTCCTCTACTTTCATGTAATCCAGGGAAGGGGAAGGACAGATTTGCATTCCTCAAAGAATTCTGTAATTACCTAAAAAGAAAGAAATCCTAATAGTTTGTCATCATTAGCCATGCTAATCAAATATTGATAAAAACACTCCCTGTATCTTACGTTAATTTTTTCTCTTCTTAACTACCCAAAAGGCCAAGGAGAGGCTAGGAGCTGAGGTTTTTAAAAGCGTTGTCTGGAGCATTCTGTCTGTGATTCGTTTTTATTAGGCGTATGAGAATTAAATGCTTATCGCTAAATGTGATTTGTATGTAAAGAAAGTTTTGTAATGTCCTTACAGCAGCATGCGGCAAGATCTTAAAATAATCTCACACACACAGCAAGGCTCATTCCGCCTCTGGTCCAGAACCGTGAGCTGGAAGGCAGCGCCACCATGTGATCATTGTGAATGCTGCCAGCTTTCACAAGTAGCAAAGTTGGGGAGGGGAGTATCTGACAGCAGAGATCCACTTCCTGTCACACTACAATGGTGTCTAGACCACAAATCTAAAGCCATTCAGTCAGCGGACTGAGTGGGAATAAATAAGCAGCTGTTGACATGGGAATGTCTGAGTATATGTTGTCACTATAGTCAGAGAATCAACTGATCAGGGTGACTTGTTGGGGAGGATAGGCTGACAGACACTATTGTCTTCTCTACGTGGAAACCTATGTAGATTATAGATCACAGACTTCAGTGCCCAGCTCTCCTGATTGCTAGCTCTCCATCCTTCAAACTGGGTTAAGTTCAGTCAAGGCTCAGCTACTATATTGTACATCGTGTCCAATGGATGCAATGACATCTGAAGTTCCTTCTGATAGTGAAGTTTACGGCTGTATGTACAGTGTAGCAAAGGAGGGCCTAGAGAACTTAATCTCATGGTTTCTCAGAGTCTTTCTTTCCTTCTCATGTTTGTTCTCTGCCATGGGAACCCTGAATTAGACGGCAGCATTGCAGGTTTGCTGGACCAATTCAGAAACAGGAGATAGATGAGGCAAAAGCAAGTCTTAAGCACACTCAGAAACTGTTTACGGGTCACAAGGATGCTTCAGGGACATGTGTTTCATGGTTACTATGTGTCCTGATTCGGCCGGTGCATCTTTCCCAATGTAAGCAAAAGCCTGTAATATGGCAATCTAGGGGATAACAGGATGGAGAAAACAGGCCAGTTAACCAGATTTCCTGGCTATGCCTCACACACTGAAGGCTTACTGGATAAGGAAGCAAGCCCCTTGGCTTCTGTGTGGCTCTTTGCACAGCAGACAGGGCTGTACCTGCAGGACTCTGTTAAAGGACCAAGAATTTACTGGAATGACACTTGCCCCAGCAGTGGCCTATGTGGCTGAACTGCTCTGACACCAAGTCACATTTCCCCAGACGTTGCCTCAATCTCCCCAGAGCATCAAGTTCTTTAAGGAGGCAATGAAAGGCTTTAAACTGCTGAAGTCAGCTTAGGTCTCACAAGTCAATTATGACTAAATATTCAATTAAAACCATTTCCAAAGCAAAATTTGACAAAATCCACTCAAAGCAATCCAGATGACAGGTTCTGAACATTAGTCAGGCTAAATACTGCTCATGTTTAGTGTTTTCCAAAGAGAAACTGTTGCAGAAGTTCACTGGGATGAAAATTTACTTTGTGTGCTTGTCATGTTTTATATTCATAAACAATAGAAACTCGAAAGCATTAACGTGAGCCTAATATTCCTATTTATTATTTTATTTTATTTTATTATTTTTTACTCAAAAGCTACATACATGCAAAAATTGAACATGTCATCACAAATGCTTTAAATAAAGTTCAAAAATAAAAATTCCTCAAAATTTGTTTACTTATGGAAATATATATGACAATTATAATAAGGAAGTCAATTATATCCTTTTTGCTAATCTATCAGAAAAATACTTATATTATAAAAAGGAATATCAATTCTTGTTCAGAATAAGTTTTAAATTCTTGAGTTATACTTTTCAAAACAAATTTAGAAACTGTTCAGAGAAGAACATGTCATTTAGACAAACACATCCTGGGATTTTTCTAGAAGTATCCAATCCCCTGATGAGTGAAACTGTTGAGGGACTTAAGTTCAGAGAAGAAGTTCCTCCTAATCATTGACAGATAATTATTTTGGCTGAGTGTTTAGCAGTGCAAGTGGAGGCCACAACTTATACAAACAGATGCTACTGAGAGCCATTTAAAGTATCTGAATGGGGAATTTTATTTATAAATACATGTGGGAGGATTAGAGCAGTCCCATCTCTCCACTGGCCGACAGTGCAAGGGGAATTAAATATTCGCCCTTTTGAGAAATATAGAAGCTTCACTGGTCCCATGGCTCTATACCCAAGCCAAGAGGAGGGAGGCCCTTTCACAGGGAAAATAACCAGGAAATGGGCAAAGTTGAGAGGGAGACAGGAGCATTTGGGAGGAGTTGCAATACTCTGAAAGGTTTTCTTCTACTATAACCAATGTTTCTTTGGTAGTATAATCCAATATCTAATAACACAGTTATAGGAACGAGATGCACTCAAGCTCAACTGTGTGAGCTCCCTGGTGCTTCCTGCAACAGTGTGCTAATGCAGAGAAAAGACAACCTCCCCAGGAGAGCCATCCATCTTCAGAAAGGACATATGACAGGGCTGGCAAAAGGGAGGGTGACTTAACACAGGGGTAGAATTGCCGTGGAAAGTGGGCAACACTGTGGGAACTGAGGAAGAAGCCCATTCCACACAGGTAGTGAACATGGCCTCCTCTGCAAATCAGAAATAGCAGATTTCCTCTCTGAACAAATCATGGGCTTCTGCTGAAAGGCCAGAGTGGGATACTGGTTAGAAATACTTGCACAGTGGGCCCCCAAATCCTAGAGTTTGATTTTGAGCCTGACACTCAATTGTGATTAAAGTTTTCATGCTAGGCAAACCAACAATTTCTTTTCCTTATACTGCTTTTTAAAAAGGTCTTAAGATGTGTGTGCTGTCAATGGGTATGGTTTCTATGGAGCACATACACACAAGAAACAATGCCCAGCTCACAGTATGCAGGCAAGTGTCACAACAATTTATCAGAAAGGGGGTTTGGCTAGGCTAGGCTTCCTCCTGGTGCTTTGTGGCTTCACAGGCAGCCCCGTGGCAGGTGTTCCTTAACAAGGTACTGTGGAGCTACTGAAGGGGAAACCCAGTTCTTATGCCTCGATGAAAGGGTGTGCAGAAAACAATAATTACCCCGAATAAGGAATCTTATGGGGAGGGGGAAGAGTGCAAAGAACAGAGAATTTAGAAAACTAAAAAACAAAAACAAAAAACAACCCAAGTGATATGATGGCAGAAACCCACACGCTCTCCCACAACCCCACCTGCCACTTGGAGTCCTAACCACCCAGTCTGTAGGGACAGAAACCCACTCTAAATGGACCAGCATCAGGCTTCGGCAAGTCTTCTCTTCACTCCCTCCTGTTAAGACCGTTTCCAAAACCAATCAGCAAAGGATAAAGAATTCTTTACAGAGTGCAATTAGTGTTTTCCACGTCCACCTTCAAAAGCATGATGCTCTTCATGGGCTAAAGGACAGAAAAAAAACAAAAAGGAAAAGAAGGAAAGAAAACTTTAAGCAAAGGATGGGCCAACCCCCCTCTAGGCATCTCATTCAGCTTCCCCAGATGTTGGCAAGAACTCAAATACCTTTTTTTTACTTTTTTTTTTTTTGCCAGTAACTGATAGCTAAGGCGTGCATTTCCTGAGAAACGTAATAATGAAAATTAAAACAAGGAATAAACAAGCTATGGGCATGCTGCCTGCTTCTTCTTGCTGTGCCTCGGGGGGGATGACTCATCCACACAAGTTGATGAGGAGAGGATGTTGGGCTCTAGGCAAATGCTACAGGGAAAAAAAACGAGCCCCACAAAAATGCATGGGAAGGGGGGAACCTATGACCTAGGACAGAGTCATTCGCAAGCCTACCTTCAAGAATAAAATAACAGAAACAAAACAGAACCACACAGGGGGGCGTATTATTATGCCCCCTGCTTCTCAACACCTTCTGTGGAAAATGAAGTTTCATAAAACGGATGGTTCTATTATTTTCCCCAACCTTCACCCCACACACCTCAGGGGTCTCATAGTTTGTCTTGTGGAATTACTAAATAGGAAACTAACAATAAAAGCTATGCTTTTTGGAGACTTAAACTGTCTAAGCTGGAAGACAAGAAGCATGCAATATTAGCTGTAAAGCAAAGGGCCAAGTTCGGGTTGGGGTGTCTAGATGCCACTGTGAGGCAAGGTCTAACACAGCCAGGGCTATTCGGCCCAAGTCCACTCACTCCTCCAGACAATAATGGGAGGCAGAGCTGAGCACTCTGCTTCACTTCCATATCTCCTCCTGTTCTTGAGAGGACGGCTGGGTTAACTGCCTTCAAGATCATCTCAGGTAAGCTATCCAAGCAGCAATTCATCTAGAGAAACCACTGGGAAAGATGCACCTTGTCACTCCCAGGGTGACTAGAATTGGTGACCTAGTATCTGCCCACGTTTAACTGCATATCTCTCACCCCTTCAATTTCCTAAGTATTTAATTTTAAAACATTTTCTTTATTTGGCTATGTTTGTGTGTGTTATGTACACGTGTTATGCTGTGTGTGGTGTGGTATGTGTACATGCTGTATGTGCCCCTGATTGTATTGGTGCACGTACTTATGCCTCATGTCTGGAGGTTGAGGAAGGACACTGGGTGTCCTGCTTTGTCACCCCTGACATATTCCTTTGAGATAGGCTTTCTCACTGAACTTAGAACAGGCTTAGGGCCAGAAAGCATTGGTGAGCCTCCTGTCTCTGCCTGTACAATGCTGGAGTTACAGTGTGTATGGAAATGCCCAGCTTTTCATAAAGATGCTGGGATGTGAACTCAGGTCATCAGGCTTACATAGCAAGTGTTGTTACCAACTGAGCCTTCTCTCCAGCCCTAGCTATTTTCTTTAGCAATTGATTTTTAAATTATACATACTTCTGTGGCGGTATGTACATGCGTGTGGGTGCCTGTAGAGTCCAGAACTGGGAGTCATATCCTCTAGACCTGGAGTTTCAGACAGTTGTAAACCACCTGTCATGGTGCTGGGAACTGAACTCAGGTCATTTGCAAGAACACTGTATAATCCTGACTGCTGAGCCATCTCCTCAGGCCCTAGTCCAAGCCATTTTTAAATGTGAGTTTTGGGGACTGAACTCAGGTCCCCTTGCAGAGCTAGCTCCCTAACCCTAATTCCTATCTTTAATAAGGATGTTGTAGGGCAGACTCCAAATAAAGCATAGATCGGTATTCAGTGGCATATACCATGTTTCAGGGCCAATTTGGTGAGTCATAAAATGACAGCAATGCTGATATGCAAATTATCCATCCAAAGGCAATGATGATGCCAAGACTTTCCTCATCTCTAGGTGTTCAGGGTCAGGACAGCAACAGCTGAACCACTGAAGTGTCAGGTCAGAAGTTAACAGCAGATACACTGCACTACTGTGAGAATCTGGGCACTGAGGGCCATTTGCCATCCCTGGAGCAACTGGGGAGATGATTAGAGGACTTTTCAGATCTGGAAGACATCAGACTTTTTAGTAGTAATTCACACAATCCCTGATTGCTGAAGAAGCTACAGAAAATAGGGATATAAATGAGTGCTTCTTTATGCAACCAAGCTACTGAAACTTGGTATGGCAGAATTTTCATGTGTCACATACAGTTTTGCCTTTTCCCAATCATATGAAAATGTAGGACTGCTCTCTGCTTCATTCACATGGAATGACTGAGGGAGGGGGGTGGGGTAAGAGGCTGGCTTAGCTTCAGTTCCTAGCTTTCCAATCCCTGTTCTACACAGTGCTAACACCAGATAAGGGCCTTTGTCTTTCAGCTTCCCAAGGAACTTGATGGAACCAGGGAGGTGTGTGTAAATTCAATCTTGGATGGAAATCACATAGAGCACCAATGTCCAGTTCCTCATCTGCCCACTGGAGGCCAGGACTGGGTGTACTGGATACTTCTGGCATTCCAGTCATCTAGCCAGCTAGTTTCTACAAACTCCAGAGTACTGGATCCCATTAAGACAAAGGTGGCATGAACTGGCCACTTCCAGCCTAGCTCACCCAGGACTGTCCCTCACCCTGCGAACCAGTTTCTGTCTAGATCACTTCTATAACACATGCTGGCAACAGTGCCAGGTAAAGGACAGCCTGATTCATGTCAAATACAGGGAATTCCAATTTTTCCATTGCATACTCTGAGCTTTTAAATGTTAAAGAGTGTCACTAAAGAGAAGCTTTCTGCTTAGAGCTGCAGCTAGTTCCTTCTGACTCACACACGTGACAATGTCAACTCCCTTCAGGGTGTCTCCAGTTTTCATTCAGCTGGCCTGGGTGCCCCTTCCTTTCTCCTTTCTTGGTGTCCCCCCATCCTGATCCCTCCTGACTTCGCCTCCTGCAAGCCAACCCGACAGCTAAGCAATGAATCCCCTACCCTTCCTTGGCCATTCTTATGTGACTATGCCTTGGCCCTAAAGCTGGAGCCTAGTTACCTAAGTCTAGACTGACTTCATGCTGAGCTGCTGACCAGTTTGTCACTTGTCAATCTGTTCACAGAACTGTAAAGAAGAAGGAACCTTGGAGATCATCTGAGACCAACCTTCTGGATACAGGTGAGAGAGTGAAACTGCTAAGGGTCACACTGGTGAAGTGTGGTGAACACCCAATAACTCTCAACCGCTTTCTCCTCCTTGGAGTCAAGTGTTGGGCAGACTCAAGTGTGGGACCCTTGAACTTGGCACTAACTCACATTTCCTTTTGTAGTTTTTGCTAGTTATTCTTATTACTGGAAATCAGAAAACACTTTGGAGACCTTTTGATATCTGGGTAAACTACAGTTGACATGTCCCTGTGGGACATTAATGGTATCCGTGTGCCTGCCCTGTCTCCATACTGCACAGCCAAGCTCTTCAGTGTGCATTTTCAGGCTATTTCACTTTAAACTTTCTATTACAATTCAGAGGATCGGCACCCTAAGAGCACAGACTGCAGGATCCCTTTCCCCACGTGGACCCTGATTCTTTGATGATGGCTACAAGATTCCTCCAAGGAGGCCTGAGTTTTCCTATATGCACTAATACAAGGGCAATCACAAATGTGAATTTGTTCAGCCTCTTGACAAGAACCAGAACTAGTGAGACAATGATGGAGCATATTTCAGAGATCCTAAGATGCCCCCTGCTCTGTCCCCTGCAAATTTCAAAACCTCTAGAGTCAACAAGACATCCTGGTTTAACTGAAAAACTTTTCTTACTTTTTCTTCCTTTAAATACTGAGATATTAGGGTATTCTATGTCCAAGAGCACCAAAATGATGAGTGACTCCCTGAACGGGTTAGGACATAGAAAGTCCATCATGAATGTGTGTGGGGCTGTCAATCATTTCCTTTAACTCACTATTGAACTGAATGTGTAACCCACCAGTTCAAAGGTACTAAGATGTTCTCATTATGAAAAAGATGACTGGTTTATAGAGAGCACACAAGAGCAACAAACACAAATCACAATGGAAACAATGGGTCCACACACCTGTTCACACCAAGAGTTGTATGTCCACTGCATGTAAATTCTCAGTGACTCTGCCACAGTCACCATAATGAGAAAGTGGGAGTATTTCAGTAGCACTGTCAATCATACCTGAACTCCCCCATAAGTACAGATATTAGACGTTATACATTTCTGTGTAGGAAGGGTTGATTGACCATCTGCCTGGCAGCCCACTGACTGATTTTGTGTGTTTGTGTGTGTGTGTGTTTGTTTGTTATAATTATTTCCGATAGAAAATAATTTCTTCTGACAAAGTTTAAATTTGTGAAATAACAAATACAATGTGTATTTGCTTTTCGGATCCATGTACTTAGGCAAGAGCAAAATTTCATTTTAATTTCTGAAACTAAACTTGATTTAAAACCACTTAAAATGTATCGTGTCCAATTGTTTTCTGCATTGGTAGAGTTTCGGGCAATTCTTCCTTCACCTCATTTGCAATGTGGTGCTATCTCTACAAGTCTGGTAGAAGAACCTCGAAAACAGTGATTGGAAATGAAGCACTTACGTTTATAAAACACGGCTTTAAAAAACACGTGAGGCAGGAGTTCATGGATCTTCTCTAGCACAGTAGCTTCGCCCACAAGGGAAGCGTCGACATTCCAGACCTGGATGACGTCCTCTCGGTCCCGAACACTCACACTCACCCCTATTACTTCGTCATCTGAAGGGAACAGGAGGAAGAGGCAAGAATGAGTAAGCTACAAGGCAGCCTGGCCACATCTAAGCACCTATCACTTTAGCTGTGAGTTACACAGCAGATAGGGATAAGCGCCTGCTGACTGCTTCCGTGGGGACTGTTGTGGAAAGTCGGCACAGACGCCTTCACTTTGAGCCGGGGACTCGATAAACAGAATGTTCAAGCCAAATGAATTTTCCAGATAAGTAATTTTACCCTTTTTAACATGTTACCCAAAGCTTTCTGTCAATTTCTGACTCTGTTTTGATGAGACTTTTTCTAAAATAGGTTGCATAATTCTCTGCCCTCTGAAAGCCAAGTGAACTCGGATGAACTTTTTTCTTTTTTGCTTGAAGCCTGGCCCTCTCTATTAAGAGCAGTAAGACTTTCTGTGACTTCCTGCTAAGCTTTTGGAGGCCTTGGGGATGTTAGTGCCATCTGCTCTGAAACCTGCAGGACCCAAGACTTGGTATGTCCAGTGGTCCCTCTGCTTTGCACGGGGGGGGGCTGTCTGCACATTTCCTATGCACTCTGCCCTTTGGTGCTTCCTTCTAGCAATCACCCCCGACTGGGTTGAAACATGGGTTACAGAGCTGAAAGTCACCAGTTAGCACTACAAGGTAAAGTCAGAGTGCCTCCTGAGTGACACTCCACCATGAATGGTCAACAGGCACCAACCTACACTGATTACTGTAGACTTTCTCCAACATGGGGGTGGCAGGGAGACACTCGAGCATGGCAGCTGGACGATGGGCCTATTGTACCATTATGGTCCCATGCAGTCACTCTGTCCACACTGATTGGCAGCAAAATAAGAGGAGTGGAGGCTTTTGACTCCAAGTTTTGCATGTTCACGACACATTCATGAAGCAGAGTCATTTCTCTGTACTTGCATACAACATGCAAGAGAAAGGCATTACTGTACTTAGGTAGTTTTATGTTAGCTGATACATGCTGCTAATTTGCCATCCCCTGTAAGTTGAAATGTTCAAGCCGTCGATTTTTCTACTTGTCTCCTGGACATTTGAACATGATGGTATTTAACATGATTACATGGTGGCACACCCAGTCTCCCCAAAGAAACCATTTTCCTGTGAAATAATTCCCCCTTCTCTATTTCCCTCTTCCCTTTCTTCCTCTCTTCCTGTTTTCCTTTATGAAATAACTTGATCATGGCTATAGGTACATGGTCTGAAACCTTGTGAACATGTATGTAAGTGTTCAAAACTGGTAAAATGAAACTATAGTGCTCAAAGTTGCACTGACAGCATCCAAGGCTGGTGAGCAAGAAGGCATTAATGCCCTGCTTCTTAATTTATAAACTCACTAAAGGGCATGCTCACTTTGTGACTTGTTGCCAGGCTCCACAACTATAATGTTGGGATTTTTCTGCACATGCACCGCATTCAAACACAAGTTAAAACAACAGCAAGACTGCATCTGCTCACGGTCAACCTCAGAATCTCTCATGTCAGGAAAAGTACATGTTGGTGGATTTAAAACAATATAGTTGTCATAACTCAATGATAAATTTCATGTAAAAATAAAATTACTGCACAAAGAAAGACATGGTCCAGCATTTCACCCTCAAGAAGAGACAGGACACTATGAACCCAGAAGTGTTGTGGGAAGATGTGAGTGTCCCCGATCCTTTGGGATTATCCTTTCCTACATTTCTGGTAGTGGGTAAGATGCCAAACAGGACAGTGGTCACTGTTTCAGTTTGGCTTGGCTTTTGGCAGACAGGAATAGCTGAGCACAGCCCTTTTGCAAACAGTGTTATAAGGAGCCCACAGCTCTTAGGAGAAGGCAGGTCCATGGTGAAATACATAAAGATCACATGGAGAATCAGCCAGCGACACCTGGACTATGGCAGAGCAGGAGACAGTTGGGCCAGGAGGAGCTATTGTTTAAAGATGTTCTCTAAGTGAAATGGAGAAAAATTAGCTCTCTCAAGTGACAGAGTTAGTTAATAGACGTGCTGAAGGTTAATAGTTAATAGTATCTTCCCTTCTGGTCAGGCACAGAAGAATTGGCCTTCTTTGCTCACTATTGGGTATTTGCAATTACTCATCGACGGTTCCGGGACTTCTGGGTTTACAGCTACACACAGTGTGCACTTTGGGCTGGGCAGTATAAAGTGGTTAGATTTTCTCCACTGGAACAGAAGAAACCGGCACCGTATAACCATTTCATCTTCACACACATGTTGTCCGAAGTGAGGAAAAGTGGCATGAAAGGCAGTACTGAATGGCAGAATGGCTGAGCACCCCTCCTCCCCCCTCCTCCCCCCGCCAAGGTGAATGTGGTCATACAACTGTCAAGGTGACAAGAGCTCTCAGAGACAGCCTGAATGTGGGTGCCAACTGATCCATGACAACACACACACACACACACACACACACAGACACAGACACACACACACACACACACACACACACACACACACACACACACACACACACACACACACACACACCAAAAGAGCAAATAAAACTCAGAGCCAAAAGCAGCATGGAAGAAAATTTAAAAATAAAACAACAACAAACCCCCAAATCAATAGCAACAAAAACAAAACAAGAAAAATAAACAAAGCCCCACAAACCTTTACTTTAAATGCATCCTCAGAAGTTTTGGAGAGGAGTGCCCCAAGAGGAAAAGAGATCCCGATACAAGCAGTGAACCCTCTCCGAATGGTGAAGTACAATGGCTCACAGAGGGGAGGAGCGGCAGAGCTCAGGGCTAGATGCATAAGGTCTAGGATTCCAGCCCTAACACACACACACACACACACACACACACACACACACGCACGCACGCACGCACGCACGCACGCACGCACGCACGCACGCACGCACACTCACTGCTCTCAGAGGGGCTCTCTGAAAGTCACTCAGCATGTCAAATCCTTCTCCAAAGGCAAGTCCCTGAAGCTTCTGTTTCATCCTTAGCTGAGAGATTGTGGGCAGGAACAGTGAGACATCTTAGCCTCCCAGTGTCCGCCTCTCTGAACGAAGCCAGGAGAACAAGGGGAAGGTGTAGGAGTGAACCCCACAAAGCTACCCGCCCAACAGGGCGGGGTCAAGGTAGAGATAAAAGGTAGTGAAAGGAAAAGGGGCTCCCTCTTTTTCTCCTGGAAGCCAGCCACGCTTCTAACTCCTGGTATGTGCGACTCTCTCTCTCCCTGATAAATAAATATATTGTTTTTCCCTATATAGCCTCGATTATCGCTTATACCTGGTGTCAGAAGTGGGATTCGAACCCACGCCTCCATTCGGAGACCAGAGGAAGGGAATAAGCTGAGAGAGAAGAAAGGGATTGTCCCTATCCACCCACAGATCCCATAGGCATGGCAGACACTTCCCCCTCCAGGAGACGAGGCAGCCACAGGAGACCTACTACAAATCATACTGGCCTACTGATGAAGACTTTTCTTTCTGCCTATTTATAATGGATGAATGGCTATAACTGTCATAAAATATATATGCCTACATTATTTCACACATATATACACATATATATTCACATGTGTTTTTATAGATGCAATGTATATCCAGCCCTTGGAATTTATTAAGGGTAAGTTCTAGATCCCCTCCATACCATGGATGCTTAAGTCCCTTATGTAAAAGGTAATTTGCACATACTATTTATTTATGTATTTACTCTGCACATACTATTTATTTAGGTATTTTTGCACACCAGGTAAGTATTCTACCACAGAGCTATACTGCCAGGCCAAACTAATTTTCAGTCATCTCTTTTTTACTTGCAACTTGCAAATACTGTGCAAGTTGTTTGCATTGTATTATTTCTTTTCTTTCTTTCTTTCTTTTTTTTTTTTTTTTTGGTTTTTTTACGAGACAGGGTTTCTCTGTATTGTTTTGGAGGCTATCAGTCCAGCCTGGCCTCAAACTCACAGAGATCCGCCTGCCTCTGCCTCCCAAGTGCTGGGATTAAAGGCGTGCGCCACCACCACCCGGCACATTGTATTATTTCTTGAATAACATGGGGAAATGTATGTATTATTTTGTTCAGACATTGTTCATGCATTCTACTATTTTTGATCTGTGAATCCATGGATGCAAGATCTGAGGATAGCAAGGGCTGACTGTACATCCATGTGAATATACAATGTGCTTAAATACATAAAGCTCACACCAAGCACCATCCACAAAACAAGTCTAAATGACATCACAGCTACAAAATGAACGCCTTGCAGGCAGGTACAAAGATTAACACATGAAGTCAAAGGTCTATGAGTAGCAAACAGGAACCACGCATACCAGGGTGTGGGTAACTGGGTTGTGGCCTCCCTACCTGCGGCCACAGAGTCTGTGAACTGCTCCCCAATGGTTGCTAACAACAACTCTTTCCAAACTGTGGACTGCAGTAGGAGAGAATAAAAATAAAAACAAGACAATGTTTAGGCAGTTATCATCAGGGGCTAAAAAGAAACACAAGCTCCTCACCCACAGCTGGAACCTACAGACACCCCCAAATTACAGAAGCAAACATGTGCAGTCATGCAGGTATGTATTAGAGAGCTTGCTGCTGACTGCCTACCCAAATAACAAGCGATCCAGGGCCTTGAGTGCTAGTGAAGCCCCACGAACTCCAGAAGAACTGGGGTAGGGAGCACACCACCTTCAACTCACCTCACTGTCTGATGTCTTTAACTCTTACTGATTGACAGTGTACCAACCCAGTACATTTGAGTGCTGTTAGCACAATCCTTGTTTCTCTCTCGCAGCTGATGGAGCACTTAAAATGTTACCACTTAAGATGTTACTCAAGTCAAGAACGTTAATAAACAGTGTTATTTACTGAATGCTAGAGACCTGTAAAATTCCATTCACTGCTGACAGGTTGTTTGCAGGGAGTGATAAATTTATGTACTATTGTACACACACAATTTCTCTGGAAGTAATGATTAGCCTGCATGCCACTCTGCCTCCTGCCAGTGAGAAGCCCCAGCGCTCCTTCTATGGGGCATGTACTAACGCTGTCAAGTAGACAGAACCCACTCACAGGACATCGGAGTCACAACGGCTCTCCAGGTTCTCCCTGGAAAAGATCTAGGCTCCCCCTTGCCATGGTTCCTAGGCCTCCCAGAGCTCAGTCTAAATGGAGAAGTTGCCCACTTTAGTCTTTGTGACCTGGGCAGGCCATCAGCTTCTCTAGCTCCTATCTTGGAGGGGGTAACAACAGAACTGACCTCATAGGGTTGTTGCAAGTAAAACCTGTGTCAGTAGCTGCAACAAGAGAGCTCAAGCTTTAAGACGGCACCATAAACAGCGGCATGCATCATGTGCCAGGCTCTCGGTGCACATGAACTGTGACAGTGCTTATTACTGCTTTCTAATGAGCTTGTGGCAGCTGCTTATCTTTCAATCAAGGCAGCAGCATTTACGGAGCAGCTGAAGGTGAACCCTTACTCCTAGAAAGGCTTACATCTTCTTTCCTAGACCTTCCCTTCTCCCATCTGTCCAGCTTTGATCTTGAGCTCCATAGGTGATGAAGTTGGGGTGGGAGAGGAGAGCAAGGCAAGGGGGCCTTCATGCTTCTGTTTTGAACACAGGTATCTCTAGCCTTCCAGACTTCTAGTGGGGGGCTGAGACATAAGAGCCCAGACACTTGTCCAGACAATAAAGTGCAATGGTGCCTAAGTTCAGCCGAGTGAGCTGACAAGGCGGGACGGGGAATTCTATGGGTGTAGGCATCATGATGACTTCCACTAGAGTTCCAAGTCTAGGGTGATTCCTAGTCTAATTCCAAATAAGGCACACGGATGTGCAAGGTCCCAGGGTGGCTCCCATCACTTCAAAAGTAAGCAAGCAAATACGTGTAGTAACACATATGAAAGGGGGGAACACGCTTGGTGAAAGTGAAGAAAATCTAAGAGCATCTTGCTCTTTCCTATTTGCTGCTTGCTCTCAGTAGGGCAAAGGGGTTCATACATCTTCCCGTTTAGCTGTGTATTTGTGTGTGCATGTGCATGGCAGTGTGTATGCGTGATCACGCAGGGGTATGTGGTAGCCAGATGTTGATTTCTGGTGTCTTCTTCGATCATATTTTTTGAGAGACAGGATCTTTTCTTTTTTCTTTTTTGGTTTTTCAAGATGGGATTTCTCTGTATAACAGCCCTGGGTGTGCTACTCGATTTGTAGACTAGACTGACCTTGGATTTAAGAGATCCATCTGCCTCTGCCACCGCCCGGCTGGGTGAGGATCTTTTCATTGAACTGGGGCTCACTGTCTTGCCTAGCCTGGCTGGCTGGAAAGTCCCAAGGATCCTCCTGTTTCTCCCTACCCGGGCTTGGTAACAGGTGTTCACAGACACACCAGCTTTTTCATATGGGGCCTGGGGATTGGAACCCAGGTCCCTATGCTTCCAAGCCAAGCACTTTACCAACTGAGCCATCTCCCCTGGGCCCTATTTTTATTTTTAACACAGGGTCTCACTGAATAGCATAGGTAAGACTTGAAGTCATGATTCTCTTGCCTCTATTTTCAGCCTCTGGGATCACAGGGATGCCTTTCCATGCCCAGATAATTTTGTCTATTTTCAAAAGAGTTTTGTGTTTCCCCAGGGCTTAATGAATGTTAACTTTTAAGGCTTACACTCATGTTCCAGTGGTAAGTCCACTGCTGGGGAGTCTAGACTGCTGAAGTTTACTCAGCTCCATGAACCCCAATGAATGAGGAACCCTCTAAGATTCCCCATTTACCATGTCATGGTTCTTCTGGAGGTGCTTCTGTCTTTAAGCAGGAGAACAGAGCCTTTGGTGGGAAGGACCCTGATCTGTGGAAGATCGGTATGCATATGTCAGGCATATCTGATGAGGAAACAGCTACCATGATCTTTAGCTTTGCTCTAAAGTTTATAGGCTCTAGACCTCCATGGTTACATAACACATGGATGTTATTGTGTAATTTCTCCTTTCTTTCCTCTCTCTCTCTCTCTCTCTCTCTCTCTCTCTCTCTCTCTTTCTCTCTCTCTCTCTCCCTCTCCCTCCCTCCCTCCCTCCCTCCCTCCCTTCCTCCCCCCTCTCTGTTTAGCCCTGGCTGTCCTGGAACTTGCATCCCAGGTTTGCTTATGAGACCGTTTCTTCCTCATTTCTTGATTGGCCAGGGATGGATAACTGATCCATGGTGAGCCCTAGATTTTTTTCAAGACAGGGTTTCTTCTGTGCAGCTTTGTAGGCAAGGCTAGCCTAGAATTCAAAGATCCATCTGCCTCTGCCTCCTGAGTACTGGGATTAAAGGTGTACGCTGTAATACGTGGCTTTCTCAATTATACATGTTTAGTGACCATCACTAATGGTAGAAATGGATTTCTCAACCTAGGGCTTCCAGCAGACTTCCTCTGCAAAGCACAACATGCCCAACTCCATGCCAGACAGATGCTCAGCAGAGACATACCGTGCTGTCCTTGGGAACTTTCATCTTCCACACTCCACCCTTGGCATTACTCTCTTCCTCCCTACATCAAAGAACAACATTTAAAGTTTCACTCCATGACGAAGGGGTATTCCTGCTTCCATTTGACAACAGCTGGCATGAAAAACAAAAGTGCACAGGTATTTTTCAGTAAATATTCATCAGCCACATGATTGGGAACAAAAGCTGAAGAATGAAGAGGGGAGGTAATGGAGATGAGAGGGAGCAACACGGAATCAGCTGTGATGGGGATGAGGGTGGGTGCAGGAATACAAGGACCTCATTCTCCAGGAGGTGCTACCCAGGGGCTTCCTGACTCTTTGGGGATGGACAACTGATGCACCAACTTTGCAGGGGTGAAGACCTATACATTCCAAAGCATATTCATAATACTGTCTCATTTAAATCACATGTAAACTTGGGTCACAGACTTAACAAGTGCTGTTGTGGTGGATCATGGCTTAATAGCCACTTCCTCTCTAGGAAAAGCATCCCAATTTCCCTGTTAAAGGCATTCTCGTATGGCTGATTCCATATCATAGCTTTAAAGATACACTGGCATCCCAGGTTTGCTTATGAGACCGTTTCTTCCTCATCTCTTGATTGGCCAGGGATGGAGAACTGATCTATGGTGAGCCCTAAATCTTTCTTTCTTTCTTTCTTTCTTTTGATTTTTCAAGACAGGGTTCTCTGTAAAGCTTTGTAAACCAGGCTAGCCTCAAACTTACAGAGCTCTGCCTACCTCTGCCTCCTGAGTGCTGGGATTAAAGGCATGTGCCACCGCTGCCTGGCTGAGCCCTAGATTTTATTGTGATTGGAGAATGCCTACACTTATAAACCTGAAGGACATAAATCACCACTCACAGCTCACAGGACTGGTAGTATAGGTCTGCCACCCCAGCTATTTAGGAGACTGAAGCAGAGGAATGGCAAGTTTAAGGCTTATCATGGTTACAAAGTGAGTTCAAGGTCAGATTGAGCAACTCAGTCCAACCTTGTCTCAAAAACTGGGGTTGGGTGCAGCAAGGATGTGGCTGTAGCTCAATGGTAGGATGTTTGCCTACAGGCTTTAGGTTTAATCCCAGTGTTCTGAAAGACTGGAACTTGAGAGATCTAATTTCCCAGAAGCGGAAAAGCCTGAATAAGAACTTAGCCAACATTAAGAAAGCAATGGTATGTTGACTGAGAGTGTCAGAGTCCCGATGAAACCTGGAAAGTCAGATGTGTGGGTCACCAGACGTGTGAGACACTAGCCCTAAGTGTGGACACCTCATCCACAGTTGTTCAATTTATGTTTCCCCCATTCACTGAGAAATGAGCTGAGTCAGAATTTTATTTTACTTGTGAGTAAGTAACTGTGAAAGGTTAATGGGTATAAAGATTTACTGGTGTAAGGGCCCCAGCCTGGGCAAACTGACTGTTCCGTGCCCTCACTACACCAAGTGATTAAGGAAGCTACATCAGGCTCCTCTGAGGACCAGGGCCTTGATAAGCAGGGCACACTTTCTGGTAAGAGGCATGTCACAGGTGACAAGCATCCTCATGAGGTTCACGGGTATTTTCTGCCCACCTTGACCTCCAGGTGAACCATACACACTTACCAAAGTGGTCGCCTCTCTCCTCTCATTAAGTGATAACTACATCTCAAAGGCAGGCTGGTCACAGGAGGGATGTTATTGTACACACTCCAGAATATCTTTAAAAGAAAAACACTTCGTTTAATATACCCAGTATTGATTAACAATGTCAGTACATTTTATAATTAATGTGTTAAAGAAAAATATTGATTTGCATTAAGTCCTAGCCATTTGGAATGGATTTTTTCTCATTAGCTCTTCAAATTTTTTAATGTAGAATATTAAAACAGTGTTCCTTATAGATGTTAGGTTCTATTTTTTTTAAGAAAGATACTGTTATGAGGGAAGTATTCCTAAGCAAAATATATCATAAAACCAGAAAGGTAATAATGTAAAATGCCACGACTGGAGTTGGTTTTTTCAGATTTATCTTATTTTGTGCGCTATGACTGTTTTGCTTGCACGTATGTGTGTGCACCATGTCCATGCCTGGTGCCTGCAGCAGTCAGAAGTAGGTGTCAGATACCCCGGAACTGAAGTTATGAGTGGTTGTGAGCCACCATGTGGGTTCGGGAGCAACAAGAGCTCTTAATGACTGAGCCATCTCTGTAGCCCATGATGTTGATAAAAGTTGGTTTTCATTAGGAAGTGTTGTCAAATGTGTAGATTTCAGCAGCTCTTGTTACAAGAGCATGTGAGCTGAATATGTTAATTCATTAACCTGAACATATATGGGGACCTAGATCTTTTGTGTTTTTGAAGATTTGATTAGAAAGATTACAGAAAAAGCATGCTTTGCATTTTACATTTCAATATAATATAGGACCCTCACTGGGGGTGGGGTTTGGAGAGATGGCTTAGTGGCTAAGAACACTTGTTATTCTTGCACAGGACCTGGGTTCTATTCCCAGCACCCACATAAGCTGGCTCACAGTCATCTGTGACTCCAGCTCCAGGGGTTCTGATGCCCTCTTCTGACCTCTGTGGGCATATGAATACATATGGTGCATAAACAGACAGGCAGGGATGCACATATACACACATACAAAATAAATTAAAAGATCCCCATCAGTTCTATTTCATCGTCAATGGAAACTCATCATAAACAAGTGGACCTATAAAACTTGGCATCTTGAAACAGTGGGTTGCAAAGAAACTGGTAGCAGGACAAGGTTTCTAATCGGCAGCAACAAAATTAATTCAAAATTAAATAAGTAACCAATCTGGAGTGTTCTTGGAGTATTTGCCTGTGTTGCTGGTGTAACTTCACTACAGCCTTGTTTCTGAACACACAACATGTGCACTTTGCACTGGACTTTCTGTCACAAATGCAACACTAATGAGCATGCCTAAAACTCATCCACTCAGATTTGGGAAGACTGCATGCTATTGCAGTATTTTTCACTGTACATATGAAATATTTTGCTATGACAGAAGCATAATGTTTATGGGATACAAAAACTCTTAACCCTTTCCTCCCACCATTCCTCAACATGTAAGTATCAAGTTAGTATATACTTGGATTGGATTAGAACGCTTGGCTTGAGAGCTAGAGAGAGAGAGAGCTCAGTAGTTAATAGCACTTGATGATTTTACAGAGGACCCAGGTCAGGTTCAATTCCAAGCACCTACATGGCAGCTCACAACTCTCCTTAACTTCAGTTCCAAAGGATCTGATGCCCTCTCTTCTGACCTCTTTGGGCACCAGGCACACATATGATAAATATGAAGACAAAAAAATGCATACACAGAAATAAAATGTTAGAATGTTTGATTTTTAAAAATTGTAGTATGAGTCGCTTGCTTATATTTCACTTAAAAAAAAACAAATAAATTCTGGCTTGGGGTTAGGACAGAATTTCCAATGACTTTTGAAATGGCTGTAAAAACACTTTTGCCATTTTGTAAAGTGGCATTCTCAGTATTATTATAATATCAAATGTTTATGAACTCTAAAACATGTTGAACACACTGTGTTATGCAATATCAAATATTGAGCTAAGGTATATTCCTTTAGATAAAAATTAAGCATTTCCAACTCATTAGCATATACATTTCATTTTGTCTTTAATAAATGACACACACACATACATATACATGTGCCAAATAATTGTTTTTTTTTGCCAAATAATTGTTTTAAGATAAATATTGTTATGGTCCATCATCAGTAATTTTTATTTATTTATTTTTTTAAAGATTTATTTATTTATTACATATACAGTGTTCTGCCTACATACCAGAAGAGGGCACCAGATTGAATTGTAGATGGTTGTGAGCCACCATGTGGTTGCTGGGAATTGAACTCAGGACCTCTGGAAGAGCAGTCAGTGCTCTTAACCTCTGAGCCATCTCTCCAGCCCATCAGTAATTTTTAAAATGTGCATACTTAGCTTATATTCCTATATACCAGGTCCATATAAAACCCTGTCAGATGTGAAGGTTCAAGTGTTCCAGTCAGTTCCAGAAGCCCTGTTCTAAAGCACACACATTCGCAACCGAAAGGATCTTGCTAACAGATACTCTACTGGCATGGTTTAGCAGAACCTTTAGCATGATTACCAAACCACACTTCCTTACAGCAGACTCTGCCAGGAAGAAGTCTATGGTGTTTTGCCCGGGGCTGAGGGTGGAAAGGAAGGCAGGAGTAAGCACATTAGATCCTAACCCCTTTCCTTGCTCTGCCTAAAGGGATCAGAGAACAGCTCAGCAACCAGGCCATAAGGTACCAAGATGCAGTATACATCGGGTCTGTGTCTTTTCCAAGGCAGTCCTTTGGCCTTCATACACACACACACACACACACACACACACACACACACACACACACAAACACACACAGCAGGATGAACTACAGAGATGGTAAAGACGGACTGAAAGGAAATCAAAGGCCATACATAAAGTTTGCATTGGTAGACTTAATCAGTGGGGAATCTACTTCAAAAGTCTTCTATTTTAAATGGTGCTAATTTAGGTAATCACGCAATTAGCATGGCGTGACAGAAGATCCTGTAACAGACATGTGTTCATGTGGAGGGGTGCCCTCTCTGTTAGTGCAAACAGTAAGATCTCTGCAATACCTCAGCTTTCGTCTGTGTTGTTACTGTGAGTAGGCAGAGCTGGAACTTCATTCCCAAGCCCCTAATTTTTAAAAACTACTAACCTATTTTCTTTGATGATACCACTATATATTTTGTGCATATCTTTCTCCAGTCTCAGAAGTCACAGACAAGTCATGTGTAGTTAGAGTCACAGAAGGAGGGACATCTGCTGACATCTTCCAACCTGTTAGATGTCCTTACCGCCACTTGCTATGACATGGCAATGACCTCTGCAGAATCCATGGACAAAATGATGCAAAACCAAAAACCCTTGTCCAAGAGAAAGCCGAAAGGATGCTGCTGACAGCAAACTTCAGCTCTGAAGGTCAACTCTCCCAAAGCTCCTCCCCTGACCCCCCTGCCAGTCTTCTACAGTCCTGACCTTTTGGATAGCATTTGAAGTACTTAGAAAATGACACACGGCACACATTTCTCTTATCTCAAACCTGAGAAAAGGCCAAAGGACCCTGTTCAGGGTTGTAGCCTTGGAAGAATAAAAAACAAGAATATCTCTGAGCTTGTTTACTTCGGTGAATCTGGCAGGAAGGAGACAGAGCAGCGAGATGCAATGGTGGGCTGAACCTGGGAGTTGTTTATCACTATGTGTGTTTGTGCTTGAACACAGAATGGGAGCAAAAGATACAGGTGTGCCGGTGGGAAGCACATGGCACTGAACAGCTGTCTCTGTGTTGTTGCAAACCTCCCTCCTCTGTTGTCTACTTGTCAGTATGTCTGGTAGAGAAGGCGCATGAGGGAGGACCTCACACTGGACACTCCTGGAACCCTGTTCTTCCCTGCAGGAGGCAAAGGACTGAGACAGTGCAAGCTTGACGATTCACGATGACTCTTTCCATAACCCCTAAATGCTACCACAGCTTCAACTTTGCAAGCAGATTTCCAGAGACACCAGCCTTATAATTAATCCTCTCTGGCCTCCAACAGAGCACTGAAGTACAGCTTAGCCCAATGCTTCTTAATGATAGTTAAGTGCTCCCTGACCCCACAAAGCCTCAGTGATTACCCAAGGGCTAGCACAGGTGTCCATACTGGCACCCTTCATTCAATCAACATTTGGGGATGCTAGCTATGCTTGCATGTGTCCTGCACTGGGATGGAACTAAGCTAATGTGGAAGGACAGCTGTGGCATGGGCCCACACACTGGCTGATAATTATTTCAACATCATTGTTGTTCTCCTTGAGGAACTAAGGCAGAATGAAGTCTAAGACCTGGACTTAAGGTATTGCTTCTCAGAAAATGTCACACAGCCATCAAAAGCCCCACACCCCCATGCATGAGCAGTAGGTGTACCACATGGCTACCTCAATGGGTAAATCAATGACCGCACACTGAAAGCAATTGGAAGGCCTACATAAGGATGCCAGATATGATCATTCATCAAATATGGAGGGCATAATTGTGAGAGGTTTTTTTTTTTTGTTTAGTATGAACTAGAGGAATCCACTTCTAGTCCAGCCCTTTGAGGTGGGAAGACACACCTTTAATGTGAGCCACCCCTTCCGCTGTTAGTTTATATAAGGACCTGGAAGAAGGAAGCTTTTGCTCTTTGCCTGCTTGTCATGGTCTTGCTGGCCCACCGACTCCTTTCCCGGCATTAGAGCCTACTTCTTTGGGATACCAGCATATACCAAAGACCAACTGAGATATCTAGCTTTGTGTACTGAGAAACTACTGGATTCTTGGACTTTCCATTCACAGCCAGCCATTGTTTGATTAGCTGTACTGCAGCCTGGAAGTCATTCCAATAAATCCTCTTTACACACACACACACACACACACACACACAAACACACACGGGGAGAGGGAGGGAGGGAGGAAGAGAGAGAGAGAGAGAGGAAGAGAGAGAGAGAGATCCATTTCACAGATTCTGTTACTCTAGAGAACTCTGACTAATACAGGAGGAATGAGGAAAAGGGGAAAGGTATGAGGGACAAGGGAAAAAGACACCCCAACTGGGGAGTATTATGAAATAATTTTTAGGTTTTGTTTATTTTTATTTTATGTGCACTGGTGTTTTACCTGCATGTATGTCTATGTACCACATGAGTGTAAAGACCACAGAAGCCAGAAGAAAGCATAAGATTCCCTGGAATCTGTTACAGATGGTTGTGAGCTGCCACGTAGGTCCTAGGAATTGAACCCTCTGGAAGAGCAGTCAGTGTTCTTAACCACTGAGTCATCAGGACAAGGGGGTATTCTTGCTTCAGGGGATTGCCACAGCCTCAAAGCTCCTCTTGCTCTGAGAAGGCAAAGGGCAGACAACATTCCTACCCTCCTCCCTCCTACTCTGGGGCACGTGATTGATAAAAAGCATATGGGCAGTGGGAGCTAAAGTTTGGATGTGAGTGTACCCAACAGAGGCCACCATGATCTGAGGCCATGGCAGGGCCAAAGGTAGCGGGTGGCTGATGAGTTCCAGGTGTGCTTCTACTGTTCAGAGGTAAACGAGAAAAGGGCAGACAGGTACCCCCAAAAGATTTAACATTGGAAGACTTTACATGTAAGATTTAACATTTAATGTAAGATTTTACATTAGAAGTCACTAAATCATTTGCAGTTTGTAATAAAATCTCATTTTCCAGCCCCTACCCTGCAATGCACACACAGGACCATGAGCAATCTGACTTAATTCTAGCTCCAGGTTGTGACTATAGATGCTGATCTCATTATACAAATGATGACTGAAGAATCCTTTTACACATGACATTAAGTTTGTATGAGCAGCACCACAGGCAAAATTGGCTTCATGTCCTTGTCCTGTTTCCCTTTTAGTTTTTTTCTCTTCCTTCAAGGGGGCTCCAGATACTGCTGTGACAGGTGGTCACCCACCATTGGCTACCCTGTTATGAACTAATCTCTCCCATCATTCCCATCAATCCTGACTTAGGAAAGTTCTGTAATGGAACAGTTTAATTCCTCCAGCTTTGGAAAGCAATCTGCTGCCCTGATTAAATGACCTTTAACAACACAGCACAATCAGGTAGCCTGACCTCCAGGTAAGGGACATGCACTGCTATTTCAAAAAAATTAATACACATATGTGGGCTTGTATGTGTTCCTGTGTGTGTGTGTGTGTATGCACATGTGTATGCACATGCATCCTACATACCTGCACATGTGGAGTTCAGAGGACAACTTGTGGGAGCTGGTTCTCTCCTTCCATCCTGTGGGTTCTGGGGCTTGAACTCAGATGGTCAGGCTTGGTGGCAAGGGTCTTTACCTGCTGAGCCATCTCCCAGGCCCATACTCCCCTACTATTGCACTATACAGGATGTTCATGTTTTTCAACTTTAGTGGATTATATATACTGCTTATGAAGCTGTTCTGGTTATGAGGAATGACATAGAAATTTCACTTGCAGAAGAAACACACAGTTTCTATTCTCTGAAAATTTCAGTACTAAGTCGCCTATGGGATGTCCTGGGTAGAGCACAGGAAAGGTGAGGCCAGAGGGACAATTCATGAAGGTGATAATACAAATGACTGAAGTCTGGGGTGGAGCTCTGGAAAGGAGTACTTCCAGAGGTGGAGTCAAAAGTTTACAGGCAGGCAATGCTGGAAAACCTGCTACAAGCCAGGCCTCCCTTGCAAACCACACTGAACGGGTAGCTCTTCATTTTGCCCCAGCATAGACTGGGCAAGCTCGGAAACCATGTTCTGTCCTGAACTTGGCCCACTGAGGATGCAGAGACATGAGAGAAAAGGGCAAAACCTGTAAATGTCCAAAAAGTGGGACACACACTGAATGGAGAAGTGGGATGTTCTAAGGAAGCCAGAAAGCAGCTGGTAAATTTACCTCTCGCAGAGAATCACTGTGGCTGCGGCCAGTGTTCCGGGCAGAGTCATGGGATCCTGCTGGTGCCCTCTCTTGCTCCATTCCTCACACAGGGGAAGGAAAACTGAGCTGACCCAGAAGCAGAGGCACTTCCGGCCTTAGAGAGTCAACGAGCAGCTGTTTCCACTGCAGCGTTGGGTCTTGTGTCTCAGTTTCCCTAGCTCATAAAAGAGGATGATGTCCTCCTCCCCCCAACCCCCGTCCCGAAACTTGAACTTGCAGAAAGTCCTTAGGGTAATAAAAGAGATGATGTCTGATGTTAAGCCATTGTTATGGCACATGGTTCTTAAAAACTTCATCAAAACTAACGGGGAGGGGCACAGACACCATTAGGCAAATATTTAAATAAATGCTATAGTAGCATCAAGACACAGACAGGGAATAAAGAAGGCAAGGAGGAAAGCCTGTCCTCGCGTGCTCAAATGCTCTTGCCCCTGCTAGTTCCTCAGCACTAAGGACCATTCCTGAGATGCTAAGGACAACCACAGCCGAGTCACAAAAGTTACAGACAAGTCAAATTTGTTTTTATAAATAAAAGGTTTTAGTGGTGTCATCTGAGAGTATCCACTTGGCAGGAGTGGCTGAGGAGCTGTGGTATGTAATATTCTTACATGAACTATGACACAGATGTTCACAATGAGGCTGCAGCGCAGGAGACAGGTGATGAAAGGCCAGCGTACTATTGGCATCTGTCACCTACTGGGCATTTTTACTTTGCCATCCCATCCTCACCTCAGCATGAAAAATCTGTTATGACTGTTTTTGCTTGGAAGATGAGTAAATAAGACATATAGAGGTTTAAAAGAGAGCAATGCGTACATGTTACTGAGCGTCAGCTCTGATACTCAGTATGACTACTCTGCATCCCAATCCACACCCTATGCAGCAAAGGGGCAGGTTCCAGGAACCTAGTAACACTTGGCAACATATTATGAGGGCTTGTAAACACAAGCCCCACCTAGAGCTACATCTGCTCTCACCCCCAGTCAGCCTCATGGGACAGACGCCATTCTCCTATTAGTTGTACAAATAAGGAACTTGAGGTGTTTCACAACCTCTTTCTCATCGTTGTCCCCTCCCACCATCTTGAAGGAACCCTGAAAAAATTTCCAACCACAGGGAAACCCTGTGTTTATCTATAGACTGCACATGTGTCTGTGCTTCAGACACATAAAGACTAAGGTCTGGCTGTGGACCTCCCAAGAACCACATTTCTGTCCCACCTAGAATGTGCAGCCACCACTGGGTACAGCTTTATGAGAACAGTGTATAGGGAACAGAAAAATCCGTGCACGCATTCATTTCTCATTCATTCATTCCAGCCTTCAGCATTAACTGCGTGAAGAGGTCAGATATAGCAGAGAATGATCCTGCATGCGTCTACTTGACTCTGTCTCAGATGGAAGGACTTACACTAATAGAACAGGAGTGGTGGTTGCAAATGGAGAAGAGTCTGAGGGGAGAGGACTCTGAAGACAGGCAGGCGAGGGGCACGTGCACCTTAGCTTTTAAAAGTCCAGACTTGGAAAATCTGCATCCTGCTAAATTCTATCTCAGTACAATAGGGAAAAGTCTCTCCTGGCCTGTGTCAGTTCTGGGTCTTTAAATTGGTCCCGGGGGACCCTAACAGATACACTGCCGGATGTGAACCATGCGCCATGTGCTGTTACCATGCTGTGGTGGGAAGATCACTCTCTAGCTTCCGTCCTGGAATCCCTCAGCCCATTCGAAGGCTCTCAAGTCACAGCAGAGTGGAGAAAGGAGGACTCCCTCAAAATCCCAGCAGGGTAGAAGAGCTTCCTCAGGCAGGCAGGCAAGCCTTAAGATCAAGGGCTCTGCTTTACAAAGTGACTCCTGGGAAGAGTAACGAAAGTCTACAAATTCACCAAGGGTGGGGGGTGTCTCACAGAGACTGGGGGATGTCTAATTTTCTGGGCAGCAGCTCCTGTGTTCCCCCACAATACTGCATTGGAGCACTGAATGGTGACCCTAGAGCAACACAGCTTGATTTTCACGTATATGTCACTTTCTCAAGAAGACGAGAAACGGCTCATGGTTGGGACTGTCCTTACACCATTCAACTGTGTTCACAGGGGCCACTCATGCTGCTTAACACCAGGCTCCTGGGGCTGTGTAAGTTATGAAGGTGCAGTCTGTTAAACCTGATAAAGGTTTGATCGCCAGCACTGATATTCTGTTTGCTTTGCAAAGTTTCTCTGTGTAGGTCTGGCTGTCCTGGACTCAATCTGTAGACCAGGCTGGCCTTGAACTCACAGAGGTCCCCCTGCCTCTGCCTCCCAAGTGCTGGGATTAAAGGTGTGTGCCACCACTGCCTGGCTCATCAGCACTGATATTAAAAAAATGTAGGTGTAGTGGTGTCCATCTCTACTCCAGGTAGTGGTGAGCTGGGGGCAGAAACAAATGGGAGCTTGCCAGGTGGCCTAATCTACAAGGCAAGTTCTAGGCCAATGACAGACCCTGTGCTTGAGGACTGACACCCAAGGTTAGACTCTGATCTTTACATACCAGTTATGCAGAAACTTAAAGGAACAGAGGCAGAGTGTGGTTGACACATAGGAGTCTACAAGGAGCGTGGAAGAACATCTTAAAAACCTTCCCTCTTGCCTCCTCTGCATATCACTGAAAGATTTTGGTGATAGGATTTGAGGTAGGGCCAGAGACAGCCTGCCTCTGAGGTAGATGGATAAATAGTTGCCATGAAAATGGACCTAAAGGACAACTCCAGGGTGGAGCTCTGAGCAAGGGCTACCAAAGCAGTAGAAAACTTCAAGTTGTGCGATAAAGTGTCCAGTCTGCCCTTGCGTGACAAAGCATGTCCCTTCCCACTCTCACCTGTACTGTTTGCACAGTGTAGAGTTTCTTCAGGTTCGAGGCACACTCAGCTGCTGTGGCACCAGGGAGTGATCTAACACCAGCAAAACAACAAAGAAGCAAACAAATCCAGTCAGTGATTGGAAGATACTCCACAACATAACTATATAGGTTTTCACAGCACATGTGTCTAAAGCCTCCGAACAGGGATTTGGAGATGCTGGCTTTTTTTAAAATTATTTTTTATTTTTTACTTTTTTGGTGAAGGCACATGCATGCTTCCCCTAATAGGTTTTGGCTTTTGTTTGTTTTGTTTTTGTTTTTCAAGACAGGGTTTCTCTGTAGCTTTGGAGCCTGTCCTGGAATTCACTCTGTAGGACAGGCTGGCTTCCAGCTCACAGAGATCCTCCTGTCTCTGCCTCTCTAGTGCTGGGGGGATTAAAAGTGTGCACCACCATCACCCAGCTTCCTAACTGAATTTTTATTTTGAGGCAATTGAACTAAAATAATTTAAAATAAAAAGTTAAGTATACAAGACAGGTATTGGCCACTTTAAAAGCACATGGTGAAAAGTATAAAAATACCCTATGAACATGAAGGCAATGAGAACTCCTCCTCCTCCTCCTGGCGATTGGTTGAAAACCCTACAATCCCTGGTGGTAAATACCCACAAATCCCTGGGAAACAGTACCATTTAGTTTTGCTTTAGAGAATGCTATTAACAGTCTTGGTCCCCCCCCCCCCCAAATTTCTTGCCTTAAAAAAATACGTTCAGTAGTTTCTACTGAGCTCACACAAGCAGCTCTTGTGAACTGCATGGCCCTAACACACTAATCCCTGGTTTCTATACATTCCACTAGATGGCAACACACTACAGGCTTAGTCTCTGGGAGGAAAAAGGTGTACTTGGACTTTCCAGTGCCGTTCCTGGAACTGGGATGTGTTGATCTATAGGCATTCAGACATTCTGTTATCACCATTGTTTCTCTTTCTTCCTGCTGACTAACAGTCTGTACGTAAAGGAACTGGGATCCTTGTCAGCATCAGGTCTAAGACACTTCACCACACAAACAATGCTCAAAAGCCCATGTCTGTCTGTGGGAAGCAATCAAGGTCATGCTAAGAGGGGAAACACCTTGCTTACCACTGACACACGGGGATCTAGAATCTATAAAAGAACAGTCTTCACCAGTCACTGACCCTAATGACCCTAAGAGACACAGTCCCAGGGGTCACCAACATGGGACACTTTCCAGAGAGTTGCTATCCATTGTATCCTAGAGATGTGGAGAAGACCCACAGCATCTATGAAGCAGAGGTGATGAGATGGCTGTGGGGACAGGAATCCACTGCCCACATTCTGGAACCATGGGCCAATGAGGACATTAGAGCTGGGGCGATAGCTCAGTGAGGGATGTGCTTGCCGTGTAAACATGAAGACCGGAGTTCAAACCTTCAGCAGTCATGTGAAAGCCACAGGCATTGACAGACATCTGTAACCCCAGTGCTGGGGGAGAGGGGACAGGTGGGTCTCAAGGGCTTGCTAGTCAGCCATTTTGCTGAAATGGCAAACCCCAGGGTCAGTGAGAGACCACCCTATCTCAAAATATAAGATAAAGATCAATAGAGGAAGATACACACCAACCTCTGGCCTTCACGTGGGCTTGCACAACGGTACACACATATATACATCACATACACACATCTAAATATTAAAGTGCATTTTGGGGCATAGTCCCCTTGTCTAGAGGTCAGCAAGGAAGCAATTATGGACTAGTTTAGGGGCAAAGATATCTTGTTACCCATGAGGCAGGTAAACTCTAATAAAAGTCATGAGTACACAATTATTTCCTGTTTGTAGTTTTTATGGCCTTTATTTTTAAAAAGCAAAAAACCATAGTCACAAATACAGCTGCCTTTTTGTGTCAGGCATCACCTAGGCTTCCCTGAGAAAATGGTGATGATGAATACACAGGAACCAACAAAACACTTCCCTGAGAAAATGGTGATGATGAATACACTGGAACCAACAAAACACTTCCCTGAGAAAATGGTGATGATGAATACACAGGAACCAACAAAACAAAACCTATCAGGCAGCAGGGGTGGTCTGGACTGCGGTCACTAAAGCATCCACTTGGACAAAGATAAAGATGCCACATAAAGTAGGCTATTGTGCCACAAATTATAAAGACATTAGGAAAAAAAACTGAAAGGATTCAACCTCTTTTTTTTTTAATTTGCTGGGCATGCACTGTTTGAAAGTCTATTCTTTTACGTGAAAATTAACTGGTGCTTAATCCAACGAACTTTTCTTTCTTTGCACAGCCTGGAGAACTGCTCTACCAAGTGCATCAGCAAATACATCCCCAGGTCCCACAAGCACTTTAGACAGCCCTCCTTCCCTTGCGGCACCCAGGAAGCGGGCAGCCTAAAGTAGGAAATGAACTCTGCAGGTTTTTAATCTGCAAAATAAAATTTCACTGATTTTCAAAGCCACTCTTCAATTTAAAATAGCTTAGAGGGAGTATTATGTGAGTATTCACTTCAGACAGTATCACGTCAAATTCTATAAATCCAACATGCAGGCGGTAGCTACCATTTAGCTTTCGAAAGGCGCTGATGAACACTTGGTCTCTGGGCTCTTTTGTGGCCCCTGTTTCTAGTCTGCTCTCCTCCTGATAATTGCAGGAGACAATTATACATGTCACTTAGGGTCTCTGTTTCTCTGTCCAAGTGTTCGGAGATGCTGAGTTTCCAGAGCTCGGGAGAAGCATCTGGAAGGAAGCAATTAGGATGTACTCACCAGTGGAAGACAGCAGAGTCCGCAGGCAGCCAATGTGAGGTGACTCCTACTGAGTGATACAGTCCTGCTGGGGCCCCTGTAGCTTACAGCGGTGCTTGCGACCATTTTACAGTGAGCACTCTGGGGTTCAGAGAGGGATGCCAACTGTCCCAAGGACATACTCATTTCATGAAACCAAATGATGCACTTTCGATGGCTGCTCATCATCCCACACTGTGGATGTGGAGCTGCCCGGTCAAGTCACAGCAATTACAAAAGCTGGGTCTCATCCATGCTAAGCACGTGTTCTACAACTGAGCTTCACCCAGTGCCACACTTCCCTTTGTGTGTGGATGAGCGTACCGTGGTATCTCCATCAGTCACTCTCTACCAGTTTTGAAGACAGGGTCTCCCACTAAACCTGGAGCTCATCAACCAGCTAGGCTGTCTGGTCAACAAGCGTCTGGGATCCTCCTGTGTCCATCATGCTGCACTAGGGTTGCAGGTGTGGTCAGCGCACCTGATTCTCTACACCCAAGTCCTCTTGCTTACATAGCAGGCACTAACTCTCCCATCCACACTTGCATTTCTAAAAGGCAACTAAAAGCTACCTATTTTCTGTTTGCATGTGGGGTGTGTGTGTGTGCGCGTGTGCATGTGTGTGTGCACGTGCATTACTCTCGTCCATATGTGCACACGTGGAGACCAGAAGCTGATGTCAGATGTCTTCCTCTATCATTGCACACTTTATTTCTCTGAAACAGGGTCTTTCACTAGCCTGGAGATTGTTGTTAGGGCTATATTAGTTGGTCAGCAAATCTTCAGAATTCTCCTGTCTCAGTTCCCCAGTGCTGGGTAGGGTGGTGGCTGGGGGTTACAAGCATACCATGCCTGGCTTCCACACAAGTGCTGAGGATCCAAGTTCAAATCTTCATCATGCATAGGAATGACTTTAGCCATCGGGCTATCCCTCACCCCACATCTTCATTTCCTAAGGAATGATGGCATGTTCTCTACAAGGCCGTCTCTTTGCTTAATCTTATTTTAATTCAAAAGTGTGTCTGTGGGGATTAGAAGACACATGGTTTAAAATAGTCTTTCCAATGAAGCAGGGCAAGGAAGGTCCTTGTGACACCCAACAGGAACATGCTCGGCCATGGCCATCCTTTGATAGGCTAACAGTTAGATACCAATGCATCAGGGCTAGGAAGGAAATGACAGGCTCCACAGAAACTCCGTGTAGTAGCTTGAAAACAACCCCATTTGAAGAAATGTACCTAAGCGGTGACACTGTCTGGTTGTAGGTCAGGGAACCTTAAGGAGGTAGGTAGATCCTTGCTGGATAGAAGTGTGTGTGTGGGGGAGGGAGGGCTTTGAAAGCTTATTGCCTTGTCCCTCTTCCTGTTTTCTCTGTTCCCTGTGTGCAGATGAAATGTGATCAGCCAGCTTCTTACTCCTGCTGCCATGCCATGCCTTTCCCTGCTATGATGGACTCTAGCTCTTGGGAACTCTAAACAAAACTCTGATCTCACAGGTCCCATCTAGCTGCTGGGTGGTTTTATAAATGTTGGTTTTGCCTATAAACACAGCAGTGTTGCCAGGACTGTGTTAGCTCGACTGGTTAGTGTAGGTTTGGTGTTCTAGTCACCAAACTTGATCTCAATAGTCACTAAAACACACTGTTATGTCTCAACTTCACCCCTGAACTTCAGGTTTCCTTAACCAGCAAGATGGGGCCACAGCCACAGAGCCCATCTAAGAAGGGCAAAGCAGCCAAGGTTTTCAAGTGACGAGCTTCGTAAGCAGGCCAATGTGCACTGACTTGCTGATGCAAGGTGTTTCATCTGCTGCTATCTACTGTGACTGCGTTTTTCTTCATTGCTGAGGACTGAACCCACAGCCTCACACACACTAGGCAACTGGGTTACATCATTAGCACAGTTTTGGGTTTTTTTCTACAGATATATTTTGAGACAGGGTCACATTATGTTGTCCAGGCTGGCCTTAAACTTGAGATGCTTCTGCCTCAGTCTGAAGAGTAGTTGGAACTACAGGTCTGTGGCTGTTTCTTGAAAAGGCAATGCAGACCAAGTAAGGCTGCTGCTACATAAGCAACTGAAAGGCCAAGATGTATAATAGGTTTCAAATGAGAGACGTTCTTACTGAAACCACATATGCAACGTATCTTTATTATATCTTTTACCTTACCAACATCAGAGATCTCATCTTCTAATACTAATACTAACCAGAGCCCTCTGCCTGCAGACCAGGGCACTAATCTGGAATGGCAGTGACCCAGGTGACCGAAGGCAATACTGGGAGACATTTTATGTTGCTATAAATAAGCGGGTAAGCCTCCCATAATGTACAAGACACAATACCCACAATACAGAAGTGTCTGGATCAAAATCCATAGCGCAGAAAGCCCTGGTATAGACATTAACAGTCTTGGAGAATTTAACATTTAATCACACTACAAAGATTCATTACTGCCTCTCTTGGAGCTGGGGACACAGTAATGATCACTCTAGGTACAGCCCTGGTCCTGTGGAGTACATGTTCTACAGATGGTACATCTTGCTTTCTGAATCCCCCCAGCCCCACCCCTAGGCTCCTGGAGGCAAAGGAACAAAGTTTGGACCTTTTTAATTTTCTCAGGAGAGAAGAGATGGGAAAGAAAGCTGACAAGGGAGTGCACATGTCAATGGTGGCCATTCCCAGAATACCACAGATGTGGGCCATCATACAATCTGGGATCAGGCCTGTATTCCAGCTCTCTGGAATCTACAGGAGCCTCATTGCAACACAGTGCTAGATCTGAGAACACAGCAATAGAAGAATAAATGTGCCTAGAGAGCAGAGTCTGGATTTTGAAGTATTCTACCCAAGTCTGCCCTCTATGTAATGTAATCACAGCCTCCTTTTATTGAGCATGTATTAGCTCTGATTCACAAAGCAATTCTGCCAGATTGGTATCATAACTTATACTTAAAAATCAGGAAACACCCAGCACTCGGGAGGCAGAGGCAGGTGGATCTCTGTGAGTTCGAGGCCAGCCTGGTCTACAGAGTGAGTTCCAGGACAGCCTCCAAAGCCACAGAGAAACCCTGTCTCGAAAAACCAAAAAAAAAAAAAATCAGGAAACAGATTCTGCATGCTTGTTTTGAAGTAACAGATCTGGATTCTTCATCTGCTGCCTCTAATGCCATGGTCTTCCTGACTTTCTCCCAGGGCTACACTACTTCTCACTAGAGACTGAGGTATCACACCCAACAAAGGCCACTGAGGGGCTGGAGCAGGAAAGTAATAGAGACTAATTACCCCCCCATAATCAAGAGCTCCCAAGTCAAGCCCAGTTCTGCCGCCAGCCTCACCTCCTGCTTTTCCCCTTTAGAAATAGCCTGTAACTACTGTTTTGCTGCCCGGACACATGCGCTAGAGCTAGGTAGAAGTCTGTTATACAGTACATCTAAAATGGAACTAATCAGCAATAGTTAACTAGTCACCCTCTGCAGAGATATGGACAGAACAGGACACAGATGATGAGAAAGTCACCAGTACAGAGACACCAACCAAAAACAGGGTAAAGGCAACACAAATAGCTCAGAGTCTCTTGTGTCCACCTGCAGAGAGGACACCCACCAGACTCTCCCAGCCTTAGGCTGCAGCCATGGTGAAGGCTGTCTCCTTGTGAAATTAGTTAATTAAGAACCCATCGGTTAAAGACCTGGGTCCTGCCAAGTCAATGATTAATGTGAAGATGTCGGAGAGCTGTTTATGGTACTTAAGAACGAATTCCAAGCTCCCTTTACTCTGTGACTCTGGCTTAGCAAGATAACACAGAAGGGATCTTAAGATTCTCTTTTAGAAAACTGGTGAAAACCCTTTTTCATTTGGAGAGTACTGAGCATAGAGGGAACCGGTAATACTGGACCAACTGTTCTACTTAAACAGTTCCCAATCGCCAAAGCACCACATGCATGTACAGTTTTAATATGCTATTTACAAACCAAATTTACTCATTAAAATAAATCCCTGGGACCCTTCACAAGAATCTGCTCTCTTCACTGATGTCTCAAATGTCTGAAGCCACGTTGCCCTCCTCCTTTTCGAGATACCTTGTGCCAGTAACTGAAGAGATTACATGTCTTCTGCATGTGCACATCATGCTCAGCCTCCACTTTGCAGAGCACCAAGGCTGGGCTGGTACAGGAACTCACTAAATGACACATAGCGGGCAGCGGCAGAGCTGAGACTTGAGCCACAGCTGTCTGACAACTTGAGTCAGTGGTGACCCTAGAAGGAACCCACCGTGTACTGAATACGAAGTCAACTGCCACACCTTGCAATCCTCAGCTTGGACGTTCCAGATGGAAACTCTCTGTGAAGGGGCATCTCTAAAGATATGGCCACTGCAGATGGAGCTTGGAGTCAGCTCCTACCGGGACAATCTTCCCCATGACCACGGCGCCACTCCCCAGCCATCTATAGTTGGTGAGGCTTCTCACAAAGCCAAAAGCGCTGTCAAGGTTTCCCATGCTCCACCTGCACCTTGGTGACCTGAGATGTGATCAGCTCACAAGTAGCACCACCTGGGAGCCTGTTATGGCAGGCACAGGCTAGGTCACAGACATGCTAAGTCCCTGGGGTTTCCAGTACTCCTTCTAGTCATGCTGGCCCTGTACCATCTAAATAAATCATCATAAGAAATTCAAATACCTTGTATGGTAAAGTTTAGTGAGTAGCAGCATCATGAGCAAAATGTAAAAACCACTGTTCTTATAGAGTCCTCATCACCATCTAAGGGCATCTCCAAGGCAACAGGATCACTGCTTATGATGGATACGAAGCCCTGTCCAGGGTCTTAGATATGGGGTTTCAGACAGGGCTCTCTCTATTCTTTGCATTAAAAACTTCAAAATCTCTCCCTCCCTCCCTCCCTCCCTCCCTCCCTCCCTCCCTCCCTCCCTCCCTCCGTCCCTCACTCTCTGTGTGTCTCTCTCTGTGTGATGCGTGAGTATGGACTCATATGTGAGATGGACAGCTAAGTGTTGGTCTTTGTTGGCTCTTTGCCTTCCACTCTGAGGCTAGCTGGCCTGCAAGTTTCTGGGGATTCTCCTGTCTCTGCCTCATATCTCCCTGTGGGAGTGCTGAGATCACAGAGGCATGCACTTACGACTGGCATAAACTAAGCTCTGGAGACTCATGCATGCACAGCAATCGCTTTACTCAACAAGTTATCCCCCAGCTATCTCAGGGGGCCCTGCAAATTTTACCTCAGGGGGTCCTTGGCTTGATCACCTTCTATGAAAGCAGGCCCCCATTTCCCCATCTTTGAAGTTAAATGGCTGAAATTAAGAGATCATCTCTAAAGCCATGCCACTGGTTGATATGAGACACAAGAAACGGTACTCCTAGTCCCAGGGATGCAGTGGTCAGGGGCTCAAAATCATGACGTGATCACCCAGAGCTCTATTCCAGTCCAGCGTCTCTCCTACACTGCTATGTGACCTCAGACAGGGCACTTCTCTTGACTTCAACCTTTTCATCTGTAAGATGTTACTGGGACATGCACTGTAATATCACGAGGATTTTGTACTTGAGTGTATATAGCACTTGGGTCACTATTTAACACACAGGGAGTACTACATATGCCATATTAATAAGCTAAGACGGGGAAAGACAATTTATAACTTTGTATAGTATGATGTCTCCAATTATATGCCCAGTGCACATACACTTTGTAAAAAACATGAATGATGACAATATTCCACATCCTACAGGAGATGATTTCATTTTAGCCAAGAGAACAAATCTAAAGGGGAAAGGCTTCAAAGGCAGGGATGTGTCTGCCGAAATCCACCCTTCCTGAGCAATTTGCATCAACATCGGGCTCAGCTGTCAGAGGGAAAACACACACAGGCCCAGTACCGTGATTAAGTATGCCCCTCGTACATCATTCACTCCATTAAAGATGAATTCATTTTAATCACTTTTAGATAGATCTGTGGCTTGCGGCTACACCAGTTTCCTGTTTGAGAGTCACATATAAAAGGGGGTTGGGCTTGTTGTTGACAGCAATACATCTACTGAAGTTGTCAGCATAACCCAAGTGTTCTACATGTTTATCGGGCTTTAATTTCTCCCTGCCTCCAAATGTTGTCACTCCTGTTCTACATTAGCCATGGGGCTCTTTTCATCTTGACTTACAATTAATCCTTAGGGACCAGAAGTCAGGTGCAGAGGGACTACACAAGTTCACAGACCCCACTAAGACTGACTCCTGAGACCTCACCATGCAGCATTGCTATTCTTGCCTGCTGCTTCGGGTTTAAGCATAAGTCAACAGCATCTATAATATGAAAAGCGGGAAGATAGCTTTTCTTTTCTTTTTTTTTTAAATCACTACCAGCTAAGGGTGAGTAACTTTTCAAAGTGAGGATGTTGATATTGAAGGCCCTGGGCCATTCTGCAAGAAGTATTCACTTGTCCACATGTGGAGAGGCCATGCATCCCCTGGGAAAAGGCATTGACTGCTAGACAGATCAATACCGAAACCTTCCACAAAATAAAACCTGCAGCCACTCAGAGAGCCTGTGGAGACAGAAGAGCAAGAACAGGAGAGGAGGAACGTCAATGTCTGTCACTCTCTTCCTGTGTCCTCTGCTGACCTCATCCATGCAGTGAAGAGAGATTATGTGGGGGTCTCCTTTTGCAAGCCTGGCCCCACCTCCATGTGTCAAATCTGTGGTTATGGACCACACTATGAGAAGGCATTAAGATGTACCACACACTATAAGGTAGGTCCCTTAGAATTTCATGTTTCTGAACTCCCACTCACACTCCTGAAGCATGTGGCATGTGAGGTGGCCCACTAGGAGGGAAGGCCACACTGCGGCCATGGCTTCACTCTTACCTATCAGTGATTCACTTCAACATGTTCAGTTCATAAAATCAATACATACAGAAGTGACATTCCAGTTCAGAAACAAGGGGGCATTTGTGACAAGTTCATCATTTTCTATACCCAGAGGTCTAACTGAGTGGTCCTGGCAGGGTAGAAACTAACATTTTAACAGCACAGACTGGGAATTGTGGAGGGAGAGGGAGAAGGAAAAGGAGAGGGAGAGGAAGAGGGAGAGGGAGAGAGAGAGAGAGAGAGAGAGAGAGAGAGAGAGAGAGAGAGAGAGAGAGCGTGAGCGCTACATCCCAGACACACAAACTTGGTGCAGCGATGATGGATGGGTTGGTGGTATATGTAGAGGATGGTCCACTTTTGTGATCAAAACAGAAATTCAGAGCTGAAGAGATGGCTCAGTGGTTAAGAGTACTGTCTGCTCTTCCACAGCACCTGGGTTCGAGTCCCAGCACTCACATTGCAGCTTACAACAGTCTTTAATTTCAGTACTAGGGGATTTGATAAACTCCCTGGTCCCTGTGGGTTACTAAATATGCATGTGCTCTACAGACATACAAGTATTAAGTAAAACACTCTCACACACAATAATGATAATAATAATAGCGACAACATAAGTCAACAAATACAAAGCACCTGCTATGTGCCAGGCACTCCCTTCAGTCATAGACCTGAAGACATTAGCATCTCACTATATCTCACTATTAAGAGTTAGAGAAGACGGCTGGGTTGTGTCACACACCTTTAATCCCAGCATTTGGGAGGTAGAGGAAGGTGGATCTCTGTGAGTTTGAGGCCAGCCTAATCTACAGAGCTAGTTCCAGGACAGGCTCCAAAGTTACAGAGAAACTCTGTCTCAAAAACAAAATAAACAAAAAGAGTAAGAGACAAAAAAAAAAAAAAAAACCCAACTATCCATAAAAGAATGCTTGCCTAGAAAGAAATGCTGTGGAGGAACCAAAGGGTTAACAGGAGCTACACGTATTATAACTGAGGAGCACTGTGTTTGCCTGTCCTCTGGGTAGACCAGGAGTAATTCTGCATCCTAAACACTAGTCCACTAGTCCCTAGTCCACTCAAGACAAGCATCAGAAGTCTGCTGTTACTGGGAGGCGGGGACACACACACACACACACACACACACACACACACACACGACAGGACAAATGGCAGTACTTTGAAATTGGAGAAGGCAATGGCCAGGTCAAAAGGAGAGCTTTGAACTTAAAACAGCAAAACATAAATTGGTACCACAGCAAAGCATAAATTGGTATCATAACTTGTAAGCTTAAGGCTTTCCTTAAAAACAAAACAAAAACAAGTAAAAATTTTTTTTCTGCAAATATGGCTCAAGTCTAAAGTCAAGTGTGGTGGCACATGCCTGAAATTCCAGCACTCCAGAGGTTAGGCAGGAGGATCAAGAGTTCAAGGCTAGCCAGGGATACATGGTAAGATCTTATCTAGAAAAACAAAATGAAACAAAACCTACCATGGTTGGCATCTAAAACACCACCCAACACACCTCGCCACTTAGAGCCTCTTTGTGGAAAGTATGGGTAGAGATCTAGAACCCCCGCTTCATCTGAACCACACACTCCTCTGCAGAAGCAGCGCTAGGTAATGAGAGACGTAAGTAAACTCTGCTGCATGGTAAGAGAGAGGCCAGAAGGATCAGAGCAGGTATATCCTCAGAATGGTTCCCTCCCAGCCAGGGCACTGGAGAGAAAGGAGATTGGGAACCAGCGGGTACCTCAGCAAGCTACTCTGCTCCTGGAGCTACAGATGACCAGGGCCAGCAAAAGAGTGACAGGGCTCGTGGGGAGGAGGGCAAGTGTATATAGGGATGGGCGGGGTACTTAGAAAAGAAGGTCCGAGGATCAGACAGACACGACAACGCTGAAACGCTGACAGCAGCATGGGCACAGGAAGCAACACGGTGAGCGGAGGAAGACGATGCTGGAGCCAATCGACTCGGTTTGGAGTAATCAGGAAAGCAACCGGACTTCGGACCTCCTGGATCTTGGCTGTACGTGTCTAGACTTGAGAACAGAGCTACGGGCCACAGACAGACCCGTGAAAGAGTGCAACGAGCCCCCACTGGAAAGCATGGTTGCTATGGGAAGAAGTCAACGCCACCGCTAGGTCAGGTCTAGAAGCTGAGAAGTGAGCAACAGGATCCGAGCTCTGCCCTCATGGACGGCTCACATTCTAGAGAGAGACCAGCCAGTGGTGAAGATTGTAAAGACAAAATGCCACACATCAGGGACCCGGGGTGCACACGTAGAGGCATGTGCGCCCTTCCACATCGGCGGCCAGGGGAGATCTCACCCGGAAGGTGATGTAGGAGCAGAAACTGGAAGGATACAAAGAGCAGACTTGGGAAGTAGTCCAGACAGTGACAGCAGCAGCAGCAGCAGGGGCAAAGGCCCTTGCTCGGGACATTGGAAAAAAGAGCAAGGAGGCCAATGAGCTGGCAGGCAGAGGCAGAGGGAGGGCAGCAGGGCAGTGAGCAGCTCCGTGGGAGCTGAAGAGTATAGTCGCCCAGCTGTTCTTCAGTTTCTATGCTGGGCAGAGAGGGTTGCAGATGCCCCCAGGATTTGGGGGCTGAGAAGCTGGAAGGATAGAGATGGCATTCACTGTGAACTGCTCACATCTAAGCTCAGAGATCTGGGGGACAGCTGTGAGGACAGCTGAAAAGGTGGCATGGTGCATGGGAAGTGGAGACAGGTCGTAGGATCTGCCTCTGCTGCTCTGGCATCTCCTGCTTCCGTGGGAGCTGCAAGCCTGCCTTGTGCCTGGGACAGGCCCAAGAGCTGGATCCTGTGAGGAACAGAAGGAAGGAGGTCACCACACAGTGACCAGGAAACACAGGGACACTAGTGGGAATGCAGGCAAGAACCGAAGGGACAGAGGACCTAAATACCCGGAGAAAGGGAAGAGTCTGTTCATCGGGTGTCCTGACCCACATAGGTGCAGCCTTGGCCATACAGCAGACTGATTTTCAACCAAGTAAGGATTTTTACAGTTGACTGCTTAAAGTGCAAATAACTTTCGAAGGATCCTCCAATTTGCCTAGTGGGGAAATGACCATAGGATGATGACTTCCTATTACTGAATTCGTATCAGCTACTCCATGACGCATGCATATGCATATTATAGTGGCCAGGGGTCAACCTCTGGTATCTTTCCTCAGTAATGCTGGTCTTTTACAGACAGGGTCTCTCACTAGGCTGAGCATAGGCCAATCAGGACAGACTGGCTGGCCAGTGGGTGTCAATGATCCGCTGGTCTCTGCTTCCCCAGAGCTGAGACTGTAAGTGCTGTGACTATAAATAAATACTGCACCACTATGCCTGGCTGTTGACTTGGGTCCTGGGGAATGCAGGTCCTCCCGTGTACACAGCAATTTAGCAACCCAGTTAGCTCCTCTGCTCATCAGTTGATACTTACTAAGCTGTTACTCCGTGCCAGGCACCTGTAGTTACTTCACACTCACAGCTCACAATAGCCCTGTGTGACAGATGCCACTGTTGTGCCTACTTAACAATGGAGTGCAGCTAGGTGAGCCTGGGCAAGGTGATCATGGAGCTTTCTAAGAGGTAGGTGCCACAAGGAAGCTCCAGGTGGCAGAGGTCTTCGGATGCTGTGGATCTCCAGACTGAGGGATGGCTGGGCTTCCTGAAGGGCTCTCATGAGAACCTCACCACGCTCTCCAGTGATGCTTCTCTGGGGGAGAAGTCCACGTTAACCTTTAGAACCTGAGAACTTCACAACCCTGAATGTGCCTGCAGGTGGGCAGAGCATCTATAAACACACAGATTCTCAGAGAAGCAAAATTAATTCAATAAAAATTATGAGATGATGGATCAGGCACAATGTTGAAACTAGTTATAATTTCTAAATGAATACAGCATCTCTATTAAAGGCTTAGGCACCACAGAAATAACACATTTCATGTATTGACTTTTTAGAGGGGGAAAAAGTGCAAATCAATATAAGAAAGATGTAATTTGTGCTTTTATTAGAGCTACCTATTCTTAGGGCTTGTCTCATTTTGCCCTAGGGCTAGGAATTAAACCCAGGGCCTGGGTCATGATGCACATGTACTCTACCACTGAGCTACACCACCAGCCTACCTATTCTTATGTTAAAAGACATTGATACCTTAGAATAGTCCTAAAATGTGCCATTCTAAATAGACTAAATCTGCTGAAAGTGGAGTTCTCTCCATCAGTTTCTACTAGTCAGCAGGTCTGCAGTTTGGATCACAGGCATGGTATAATAAAGCAGATGCCAGGTAACAAATGCACAGTAAGAGGACACCTTTGAAAACAAAGACATAACTTCACTTTGCTAATGACTGCTAAACCCTAAAGCCACTCTTGTTTGATAGTCAAATGCTGGAATCTCAGAATGAAAGTGAAAATGTTTTGCAAATGAGACTCAAGCAATCTCCCCCACCCCCAACTTCTCTGGGTCCCAAGGAAACAAAGTGGCTCTAGCTGTGTCAATTCTTAGGGGTAATCATCCAGGAAAAGAACTGTCTTCACTTAAAACAGGAGTATCCCTTTAAAACAAAACTTGCAGGCATTTGGTACTAGGCAAAAAAAAAAAAAAAAAAAAAAAAAAAATCAGTGTAGACTGTAAGACTAAGTCTGTCCAGAAACTATCACATACATTTCCTCCTAACTCTTAAACCATAGTAGACACAGTTTTTATCAAAACTTCACACACACTTTTGGAAACAACTTGACCTATCATTACCCACACAGGTGACAGGTGTTAAGACGACAGGCTATCCATGCATGTATACATGTATCAAAACTAGGTGTTCTACTCAGGCACAGTTCTAGGTGAGGGGCTCTGGCATACTTCCAAAGCCTGACCCTAGTCTGTGAATCTCGCTCAGGGCAAGCAATGGAGGGCTTGGGGACAAACTGAAAATAAGTTCATCTGGAAGAATGCGGTGGCGTTGAGCATTGTGAAGAAAAACAAGGCAGGAGGGAGACCCAGGATGGTGTGCGAAGTTTCTGTTTTAGACAAGGGATGCCGCTGAGGCCTCTGGAGGCAAGGGCACCCGAGCTGTCCCCAGAAAGCTGCTGTCCTGGATCACAGAAGCCCCAGCTCACCAGACACCCCTGCCTGGGCCAGAGGCACAGGTGCCCGAAGCGAGGTCCCAACTGGGACCCGCACACTTCCCTGCGGCTGGCCGACTTTTCTGATTGCTGTCGCCGCGAAGGTCGCAGCAAGTCTAGTGCCCCAGAGACATGCGGGGCAGCCTCTCCCGGCCCGCCGCGACTCCCGGCACGGCTGGCTGCCCGCTGTCCGGGGACGCGCGGAACTCTGGCTGCGCCCGCGCGAGACCCCCGGCGCGCGTGGGACGAGGACGCGGCCGAGACAAAGCGGCGGGGCGCGGCCCTCACCTGTCCAGCCAGAAGGTCCACGGCGAGTGCAGCGGGACGCCGACAGGCTCGGGCTGCAGCGCCGACAGCAGCAGGCCGAGAGACTCGCCAGCCCCGGGGGGTGCGGCGGCCGGGGGTAGCGCCATGTTCTCCGCCGGCCAGGCCGCGGACGCGCGGACCCGAGAGCCTAGTAGTCTCCCGGCGCCAGCCCCGCCCCGCCCACGCCCCGCCCCGCCCGGCCTCGGCCCTGCCCTAGCCCAACAAAGGCCAGCCGGCCCGCGCCCGGAGCAGCGGACCCGAGGGAGAAGGGCAGTATAAGAGTCACCCGGCTGGCCCCGCAGCTGGGGCCAAGGACAGATGGAAGGTCCGGCCAATGGATCAGTATGGATAGAATCTCAAGGGTCCAACAGTGCGAGCGAGGGAGGAAGGAGAGATGGATTGACATACCAGCAATCTGAAGGCTGGATGGATTGCGAGGCTGGCAGATGGCTGGAGGAGGGACAGAGGGATGAAGGGCAGATGGAAGCACAGTTGGATGTGACAGATAGATGGAGAGAGGACCAATGGTCGAACAGATAAAAAGGCTCCAATGTCTGAGAGTGCAGAAACAAGGTATTAGACAAAGATGGAATCTGGCAACACTGAGGCCGGCGAGTATTTGAAGCTTTGCATGCCTAGTGGTGAGAATAAAGTTGCCTGACTTGGTGTATTTAAAGGACCAGGATTATCTTCCTTCCCACTCTGGATGTGCCTACAGAGTGTCCAGCTTCCAAGAGAGGCCTCAGAGTCAGCCAAAGTTCTTCGGGTCTGCCTCCAGCTATGGCAGAGGAAGGGAGAGGAAGCTGCAATTCTGTGCACACAACCTACACGTGTGAAAACCCAGGAAGTCACTGTAGCCACGAGACTCCCGAGTTCACAATAAGAGGAACCCTCTAGCAAGTCTCCTCCTAGGCCTCTGCTACTCTCTTCATGAGAAAGGCAAAGGCATGGAGGCATGCTGGGAGGCCTGGAAACCCTCCTTAACCCAAATTTCCAGATAGTACCTTTCTGGCCTCCAACAACTGGGGACATGGAGTTGGTCACCTAGTCCATTTTCTACCTGACAGCATTCATTTTGCTTTCTCCTTGAGGGAGAAGAAACACGTTGGGATGGGGGCTTTATAGGTTCATGATGGGTTGTCCCTGAGAACCACTGTCTTCCCCACGAACTAGCCAAGGTAAGATAGAATGACAACAAAACAATGTGTGCTTTGTGACCCCTTCTTGCAATGTAACTTCCATACTGCACAAGATTCTGGAAATGTGACTTTTTACCAAATCTTCTATCACTGAGGTACTAGGAGCAGATCCATCTGGTCAGATGCATTTGTTGTTTAATCTTTCTTTAACTTTTTCAAAAAACTCATAGGGCATTGTTAGAGCCTTTCTGAGAGCTCTACCCTATGAGCTTGTGTACCCCTTAAATAATGGGATGTGGAAGGAACTATCCACCCATCTTAAAGATGGGCAGAGTAGGCAGGTTAACTCCAAGGTCACATGACTAGTATAGGGCTGGGATTTGAATGGGTGTGTTGAAACTCTAGAGTTTATGGTTCTTACTGCCAGGTTCTCCTGACCATCTGAGTGAAAAATTAAGGTCCAGAAAGTAAAAATAAGTCATAGAGGAGAGGTCTCTCTCCCTCCCAAGACGATCAGTCTGCTTCCCAGAGGAAGCTGCTACTAACAGCTTCTGAAAAAAATACACATTTGTGCACACAAACATACATCTCAATTTAAAAACTGTATCTCCCAATCTTTTTATAGAAGAAACAGATGCATTTAACATCAATGCAGCACTTTGTTATCTTATCGAACATTATGTCTCTGAACATTTTTTCCATATCAAAACACACAGCTCTGCTTCACCACAAAGGTATCAAGAGGACTCATGGTAAAGACACAGCCCCCAGCAGTATGTACTTTCTAGCCATTTTCTTTTATAAGTCAGCCCACCATGGGCATCTTCATAATTGCATCCTCAGCTGTACAGGCTTACTTCAGAAGGAGTTGGGGGGACGAGAACAGCTGTCTGCATTAAAAAATCCAGTACACGTTTCCAATTTGTACACGATAAGCACATATCCATGTATGTGAGTTATTAATAGCTCCTGGCTCTGAGGACTCAGACTTACTAAGTGACATTTATCTGCATGAAATTCTAAGGCATAGGTAAAAAGAATGGCTGCTTTCTAATGACCGCAACTAGCCAAACTGTCACAGTTTGATTCTTCCTCAGACCCTGTAACAATCACTCAGCCGGAAAGGTCTAGTTTTAAATTTATATCTGAAGTTCCTATAAAATAAAAAGCCACATAATGAATTCCTTCTAGGATTTAGGATCAGAGGAGGTCTGAAAGTTTTTCTGCATTATATATCACTCTTTTGCTTTAGCGTCCAAGGTGCTCAAAATTACATTAAGTCTCTAGATTACAACATGGATATTAATCAATGAAGGAGATCCTATATTCTTATGTTTATTTCTACTTACATCCTAATGGCCTAACTGTATCTTATACTGTGAAGGCCTGAAATCTATTTGGGAAATCGGTGGTGCATCGCGAGTAAAGCAGGAATGACCTTAGGTTACTAGAGAACTCAGGCAGTATGACTAAGACAAGGAGAGGCCACTGCGGGCACTTCTGTCCCTTTCCCACCAAACACATGTTGAGTCTCAGTATGCTTCAAAATTATACTTCACTGAAAACAAATTAGGAACATTTCACTTGCATTCCTCACTTCACAAGTAGAGGGCAGGAGCCAGAACCTCTGGGTGGAGGGGCACTTAGTGTTCCCCTAAACAAACACACGGCTACAGGAAAGAGGTAACTCGAGGCCTGGAGAGGTGAGCTGACTTACCTGAGGCCACTGCTCTAGGACATTACAGAGGCAGAACTAGGACGTGGGTTGCTTGAGGTCCAGGCCAAGGTGCTCTCTCATTGCATAACACACAATGCAGATGCCTTGGGGTGGCAGGAGAGAGAAGAAGGTGACCCCACAGCCCCTAGCAACAAAAACAACAGAAAGGACTTGAGGCACTCATAAATAATTAAGCAATTAGCTGCAGCAGTGACTCCCCTCCCCTCCAGTATCCAGTCACCAAGGCAACTTGGGCAGGGTGCCGGCTGGTTGCCTGGTAACAGTGTGGTCTGTTCCCCTGACACGCTCTCTAGGCATCAAAGGATTTGAGAGCCAGGAAGAACCTTCAGCAGGGATCAGCATTCCAACCCCTTCATTTTCCAAATGAGGAAATGGAGGCCCAGAGAAGCTGGGTAACTTGCCCAAGGTCACACAGCTACTCAGAGGTTCCAGCCTCTTTCCATTAGTGTACCAGGGATGCCTCAGGAGGACTACAGATGAGAGAGAGGCTCTTTATGGTTCCTAGAAGAACAAGAGAGTCGAAGCTAGTGAGCAAGCAAGAAAAAGACAGAGACCTTGAGTGCTCATGTGCAATTAGCAGGAGCTGGTAATCCCATCAGCCCAACTTTCATCATCACCATGGCAACATGGGTGAGGCGAGTACTGGTTGCCTAGTAACAAGTGGTCCTCTCTCTTCCACTCATATCCGGCTCCCTGGGAGGCACAGAAACAGTAGAATGTTGGGGTTGGAAGGAAAGGAAAGGCAAGGGTGCTAACTCAGTCCCATGCTTTAAACAATGAAGGCTGCATGGAGAGACTGTGCAAGTCACATAGCTCAGGGCAAATCGTGACATTCCCTTCTTTACACACTCTGTCATGGCCCCGGGAGATAAACCTTCCACTCCAAAGTCAGAACGTGAGTGTAAATTTCCAGGGGTTTCTTTGAGAGGAGACAGTTCTACCATGTGTCTACATAATGGGAATGCTACATTAAAAACTCAGCATAGAGTGGATCCCAGCCGTTAAACATTGAGTCTCTGAGGCCAGAAAGTCCAAATCACACATGTCAAGATTCCACACATGAGTAATGGGCACACCAAGTCATAGATCCCACAAGACAACGTACATGTCGTAGGGCAGTCACAAAGATGTGGCCAATGTTCCATTCCATGAATGCCTGCATATCTGCTATGCACATGCCACCATCCTAGGCCCTTCAGATCACCAGTGAACAATACAGACAGGAGAAACCTGTGTGGCTACGACCAGGGTGTGTGCAAGTACATGGTTAGATCTGTAGTCACGTGTTAAGTGTCTGTTGGATGGGTGCAGACCCTCATTGGCAATATGCTGCTTATATTGCTGGTCTTCTTCTCTGAGGCTGAGAAGTTTCCTGTTTACAGCTTGTGGTACTCTAAATACCCAGGCCCTGCCTGCTTCCACCTAGGAACGCCAAAGAAAAAGGACGTCTGTGACCACTAGGTGGCAGACCCAAGACTCTCTAGACACAAGGTCAAAGAAGACACAAAGAAGCCTGGGGCATAGAGCCTCCAGCAAAGCCACAGTTGCTTGGTTCTAAAGCCAAGGCATTGAGGGGTGGGAGTAGGGGCAGGGAACTAGTCTGGGACTCTAATGGGCTGAGGGGAGACTATAGTATACTTTAACAGCAATTGCTTTGCCTGGGTTTGAACTAGGCTTTGACTGCAATCCATGAACATGAAACATGCTGCTGGACCCCCTATTTCTCTCTCTCAAGCAAAAGAGATGCTAACATGAGCTCCCTTTGGTACAAGTGTCTTCTTTTATAAGCTGCACACAGTGAAAGCTCAACCAGCCTTACTGACCTCAACCAGTGTTGCAGGGTCTAACGGCCCCTGAGGGTTTGATTCTGAGCAGCAAATGAAAAGAGGTGTAAAGGGAAATTGCACTGGACTGTTTTAGAGTGCAGTCTTTTGATCACTGAGCCTAGAGAAATGTGGCAGTGAGGCCAGGGAATTCAGAATGCCACAACGACCCATACGTCAGTTGTGTCTGTCTTCTCCACACCTTCTCAGTTGGTCTTCTCAAGGGCATCACCCACTCCTGCCCCTCATTTCTTGAGTTTCGGCAAAGGACAGGAAGGGCGGCTGCTGCACCCCTTGGCCAGCCTCCCGGCCTCCAACCCATGTCTTCTGAACAACGGACACAGCAGCCTCCGTCCAAGCCTCCAAATACCAATTCCACGACAGAACTGTCTTCTTTCCTATCCTCAGAGTTTCTCTAGGGCTGCTCGGCACCTGTGCATCTGTCGCTGTATTGACCCTCCAGGCTCTCTCCCCCTCGTAGCTTGTCCTGTCTCTGTCCCCAGCCTCCACTCAAATGTAGAGTGCCCCCTGCCGGTTATTTCAGAGCCCATGTCACAAGCTTCCTTAACCGACAGTCCATCTATCACACTGGCATATCTGGTCACAGAGGGGAAGGTTGGGGCCCTATTCTTCATGCCCCTATCCCAGCACACCGCACAGGTCTGCCACCTGCTGGCACACCATCGAGATTTGGTAAGGAACTGAAAAAGGTACATGAAGCATGTTGACTGCCTTGCTCTCACTGTCCACCCCTCCTCCTGTCCGTGGACAGTGTGTCCACCTCCTCCAATGTGCTTTGTTTTGTTCCTTCTTTGTTCAAGGCCCCGAATGGCTGTCTCTCACAGGCTGAAGTCTGAATCCGCCACACCTCCTCCTACCTTTCCAAATGAAGTTGGAAGTCTATTTCTAAATGTATGTGGATTTATACTCGTGTGTGTATATAAATAGAGGTGCATACACATACCTCTATTTACATATTCTTGGAAATACATAAATATATTTGAAAATATATTTAATCCGAGCAAGCTCTCCCCTATTCCCTTGGTGTGTGTAAGCTTAGCCTTGACATGAGCTCGTGGAGACAGAGTTGGGTCCTCCCCACTGCTGCATCCCAGTTTTCAGCATCTGCCTGGTTCACGGGAGAATCATATCTACTGGTCCTGTTTGCCCAATCTACACTTGGTCCCCACAATGTGGTGCTCACATCTCCTCCCCACTACCCAAGACTTTTCCTTTCTGCCATCCACAATCTCTAATTATCCTCTGAGGGTCATGGAAAGTTCCATTGTGTGAGACACAAGGAGATGCAGAGCACTGCCAAGCAGGGACACAAAGTACCCAACTTAGGAACACTGGCTCGGCAAAAGGGATGCTGGGAATTAACTGTTTTGGTTGTTGCTGTAGAAAAATGATCATGTGCCTAGCCTTAGTAACTCCAAGCTGTGACTGCATGGTGTTCTGTCACTGTCCCCTTAGGCAGTTGCTGCTGGGACAAGTCTTCCATAGTTTGGCGGACGGGACAGAAGTGTTCTCCTTTGTCCTGTTGGGGGAGTTGGTAAAGGCTGCATAGCATGGACAGCCTTCTCATTTGCCTAGAACTGTCCTGATTTGAGCACTGAATGGTATGCCCTAGCATCCTGCCCTGGAAAACTTGACCAAGTGGAGTGGCTGGTCAGTTAGCCAAAGCCCTTGAGGTGAAGCCCTCTGAAGACTCCCCAAAAATTATATAAAGTCATATTGATTGTATGGGTACTTGACAAATGTCTAAATAGTGAGCCCTGCAGAAGGAAGATGCCTTTATCAAAACACCTGTTGAAATATTCTGTTAAATCATGTATCTTTTTTTTCCCTCAGTGTGGTGGTAGTGGCAGCATGTGTGTATCATGTGATTATGTATATGTAAAGGTGTGTGTGTGTGTGTGTGTAAGTATAGGCCACAGCCCACATGTACAGTCCTCAGTTCAGTCCACCTTTTGGAGATAGGGTCTCTCACTGGAGCTGGTCACACTGATTCTGCTAGGTTAGGAGACCAGGGAGATCCAGGGACCCTTTGCCTCTTCAGAGGTAGGAGCATACCTCCACATCCAGATGTTTAGGTATGTGCTGAGGATTCAGAACTTGTGCTTGTCTAGGCAGGCACTTAAGAGCTGAGTACACTAAAGCTTGAGAAAAAAATCACCAACTGATGGGCAGTCAATAGGTAAAGAAAAATAAAGGAGGATTTAAAATGAAGGCACATTTTTAAGAACAGTGTAACATTTTCAGGACTGTAACTTCCATGCTAAGTGCTAATTAGGAATCATAAAGATGCTGGCAGACAGAGTTCAGCTCTGGGAACTGACCTGGGACTGGGAACTGACCTGGGACTAAGTCTACTGACCTGGACAAATAACAGCAGGAATGATAAATACAGAGAGGCCTGGTGATGTCTCACTTTCCTTTATTTTCATTTGTTACACAGCATACACATACTGTTACATTGTGTGTTGTACCATTGCTTTAAGAGTTTCTTAGTATCACACTCTCAGAGGCTGTTGCTATGTACCTATTGATGCAGGAGGTCTGTAACAAAACAGAGGTCTGATGAGATACCTGGCGACTTTGTATTGAGTGTTTCAAGCCATAAATAACTGCTATGGTTGACAATGATTTGGGGATACCAAATAAACACTTCGTTCTCTCAAACCCAGTAGACCCCTCAGAATTAGACTGAATGTTCCCACGTTTTTTGTTCAGTTCCCTGTCATTACTAAAATGCCCAAGAGTCATGTTTTCTTACCATATTGGACTTAAATATTTTATGTTACATTAAACATAATCTTGTCGATAAAATGTAGGGCCATTATTTCTCAAATTTTGAAAAAGCATAGTTAATGATGCAAATAATTCCCTATTTTTCATTTTGAGAGAAAATCATTAACAGCACTCTTTCCAAGAACAGAATTTAGCTGTAAGAGGACACAGATCATCCATGAGGACAAAATATAAATTGGTAGTGGAGAGAGGAGCTTCCCATTTAGAGTCCGGATGGAAATGAACAGTAGAATCGTTCCTCCACAGATCAAACAGTGTCTTAATAAGTCGGGGCATTGTGGCTGCTGATTTAATTTAATGGGGGATACCAGAAAATGACTATGACCTGACAGGCACAGGTCCTCATTTCCTGTGTTCATCAGCATTTGGTGGGGAGGCCTCTCCTTTTACTCCACAGGAAATTTACCTCTAAAATGGGCTCGAGGCCCTAACTCTCAGAAGCAGTCCATGTTAAAGGGGGAAAAAGGCCCCACATAGAATTACATTGTTGGAATGAAGAAAGTGGTCAAGTCCTTTATCAAAGACAGAATCAAAATACTTCTTTTACCAGGCAATCTGGTAAGTATAGGTTGTCATGGAAACAGGATGTATTCCGATTATAGGAGGAATGACATTGTTCATCTAACTAGGTGTTCATCTCTTCTAAATGAGGAGAAATTGTTGTAGCTGAAATCCATTATATTTCCTTCAAATCTGCATTAAAAACAATCATTTTCTTTCTTCTATATAGGAATGCACAGACACAGAGCCCCTCTCTCAAAAAACAGAGAATTAAAATTACTTCCAAAAGAATTGGAGTGTAAATAAAAAGACATAAAATGAAAATGAGTCCTGTAATATAAACCCATCACTGTGAAGCTGAAGAGTGGGAGGCAGGCAGTTTAATACAAAGCCTCCTACCCACTGCAGGGCAAGCTTTTCCTCAGTGGCATTAGCAACTAGTTTGAATAGAATGGTCCAGGCCAGAATAGCTGCCTGGAAGTTAAGGTGCCTTGCTAATAGGTTTGATGTTAGCCCTGGATTCCTAGAGAAGGGAGGGGATGCTGAGCTGATCGGCAGTTTCCACTCCTCCTCAATGGCTGAGAAACATGGAGTGCAGTCTGTTTATGTCTTTCCAGATCAAAGCAACCCAGAAAAACAATCTTTCTTTTCTTTTTCTTTTCCAGGTTAAAAAAAAAACAATTTCCCCATCTCTCCCACAAAAAAAGAAAGAAATATCTGTATGTGGGGTTTTTTTTTTTCAGCTACTTTTGAGATCTTGAAAAATTCCTTGTGCAGTCACTTAGGACAATAATATATTACAAGGAAGAAATAGGAACAGCTCCAACATATATAAAGAACACTTTAAACTCAACAAAAAATTAATGACCTCACTAGAAAAAGAACAAAAAAATAGACATCTCACTGAAGACATATAAGCAGCAAAGAACATATAGATATATGCTCACCATCTTACATCATTGGGAAATTGCAAATTAAAACAACGATGACATAACTTATTAGAATGACTAAAACCTCAAACCTGATGCCTGATAGAAACAAACGCTGGCAAAGACGTGGAGCAGCGGGGAATCACATTAATTGCTGGGGATGCCAAATGGTACAACTATTTTGAGAGAACTCCTCAGCACCCTACAAAGCAAGGATTCCTCTTTCAAGAAGACCCAGAAATAGCACCCCAGTTCTTTACCTGACTTACAAAGTCACAGACAAACGTTTACAGCAGATCTACTCATGACTGCCCTAAGTCAGATAAAATCAAGGTGGCCTTTAGCGGGTGCATTGACAATGGAATAGTACTGGCCATAAAGAGAAGTGTGCTTGTTACTAGACCACTGAAAGATGAGGAGGAGCCAGGCAGTGGTGGCGCACGCCTTTAATCCCAACACTCGGGAGGCAGAGGCAGTCGGATCTCTGTGAGTTCAAGGCTGGGCTGGTCCGACAGCCTCCAAAACAATACAGAGAAACCCTGTCTCGTAAAAAAAAAAAAACAAAAAAACAAAAAAAAAAAGAAGATGAGGAGGAATATTAGACACACTTCATTTGTTGAAAGAAACCAATCTGAAAAGGCCACATACTGTGTGAACCTAAGTCCATAACCCACTGGAAAAGAAAACTATGGGGACAGTTAAAGACCAGTGGGCCTGGGGCTCATGGAAGGAAGAAAGATGAACAAGCAGAACATGGGAACTTTTAAGGCAGAGAAACTATTCTCTCTGTTACCATAAAGGTGGATTCATGTCATTCTATATCTGCCAAAACTAACAAGTTAAAACCAATAGAAAAGCTTACGGCGATTTATGTGGCAATGCCGCAACTGCAGTCATTTCAGAAGATGCAACTCTGGTGAGAGGAGGCACTAAGGAAGGGGAGGGATGTACGGGGGAAATCCCTGTACTTTCTGCCCAGTTTTGCCGTGAAGCTCTAGCTATTTTAGTAAGTACAATGGCCAGCACAGCAGTGTATTCCAGAAGGGTATTCTGAAGAAGCAGAGGTTGGAGGATCATGGGTGGAGGCTAGCCTGGTCTACATCACTGATGGTGCTGTGTAGATGACACAGTGGGTGAGAGAGTACTTGCCTCGCAAGCATGAAAACCTGAGTTTGGAGTCCCAGGTAAATTCTGGGGTGACTTAAGCTCTATTACCCCAGCACCAAGGGGCATAGACAAATGGGAGCATGCTGTTTAGGAAGACTAGTCCTCCACCCTAAAAATCAAGGTTCAGTAAGAGACCCAACCTCAAGGGAACGTGGCAAGGCACCCAATGTACTCCTCCTGCGTTCACCTGAGTATGCATAGGTATGTGAGCACACACACACACACACACACACACACACACACACACACACACACACCTCTATTTTCATCAGTACTTAACCATGTCTTGTGCCCCCTTATGTAATCCATGTATCGACTTTTATGAGGCAGGTAACATTACCCTCCCCGTCTAATACACTGGACTCTCCAGATTTTAATAACATTCCCAACATGAAGTCAGAAGATGTAGACTTCAAACTCAACTCCCTGCTTCCAAGCCTGTGCTCTACCCCCTGCCCATCCTTCCACATGCCTCCCTCCCCTCAAAGCAGCTCTAAATCTTCTGAGAAATGAGGTAGGCTCCTGACTTGGGTACACACTCAGATGGCATCTCTGAGAATTAGAAACAGCATGGCGAAGGAAAGTATCTCTGTAGCTGATGAATGCGGACACCCACCCACAAATAAACAGTAGAGGAACCAGCACACATCAAGTTACAAGTTAAAGCAAGTCGATATTTATATAAACTCAGTTGAGTCATCTGCCATTGGAGAAAGATTGTTTACATGTCATAAGCCCACAGATACAATCTCAGTTAGGACTACATGGTATGGCTCAATGCTTGCCTGGCATAAAAGGGGAGTGGGGAACTATATTCAGAGGGCCTTTATAGATTTGTATGAAAATTACATTATGTTTTCAGCATATTAAAAATCAATCAATTAATTTTTAAAAATCACAATAAAGCCCAAGCACAAACAAATGAAGAAAAAATCACTCAAAACAGAGCATAATCAAGTAGCTCAATACCAGAAAAATTATATGGAAAAGAGTCAGAGCAAAGTTAGAAAGTTTTTTTTTCCACAGAAAATAATTCAGGAGCAAAAGCATAGAATAGCAGAACAATGTCTGCAACTTAATGAGAAGATAAAGCAAGACTGCCCATCTGGGACTCCGCACCAAGTAAAACACTGTTCAATTGCAAAAGTGAGGAAATCTCTACTGGAAAGACAGAGGGAACACGCTTTCCCGATTCTTCCCACCCAGCAATACTGAGAAGCCCTAACTGTCATAAATAAACCACAAGTTGATAGTGAGGAGGGCCAGAAGGCAGCCACTAGCTGGGGACCTTGACACCCCGGGCTGATATGGCAGGATGCTCCCTAGGTTGTCCTTCGCTTCTTAGTGCCCACACTTGGAGCTGTGACACTGGCACCCAGAAATGCCCATGAACATGGAAAGAAGAGTCATAAGAAAGGGCTTTCTCTAGGCAGAGGACTGGGAAGGAAGGAGCTGGCAGGAGAGGAAGCTCACAGACACCACCACCAGCCAAACACAAAGGACACAGCTGTCACTGTGCAGTTACCCAAGCCAGCAACACCAGGAGGGAGCTCTGGTACTGAAACCCAGCAAGCAGCAGCTCGAGTCAAACAAAAAGTGGGGCTGAGGGAACGACAGCCTGGAAAGTGGTACTGAGCTTGCCTTGCTAGTGTGAGTTCAGCCCCCAGCACCCAGGCAGGAAGGAGAAAGGAGCAGCAGCCTATGCTTGTAATCCCAGTGAAGGGAGGGATGCATTAACAGATATCTGGAATATCGCCTAACCATTCTAGAGGTGGAGACAGGTAGACACTGGGACTGTTTGGCCAGCCTGCTTAGCCTTCCTGTGAGTTCCATGCCAGCAAGGGACTCCATGTCAAGAAACCAAGGTGGACAATGCCTGGGAAGTAATGACGCACAGGGTGGATCTTTTACTTCCACAGGTGCATGAATACACACACACACACACACACACACACACACACACACACACACACACACTAATCATGACCCAACAAAATGCCATTTACAAGACATACTTCCAACATAACAATGCAAAAAGAAAAGCAATGGAAGAGGTTACATTGATGTCAGGGAACGCAAAGCAAAGTTCTATGGCAACAAGGAAGGGAACAGCACACCAGGAAGCATCTCCTGCCCCGACAACATCTCAACCTAAATCCATGTGCCCCAATCTGTGGGCGGAGTAAGGGAGTACACAAAGCCCGTATGATACATGAAGCTATGCCTGATAGGCATGAAAGGAAACAGGCCACCTACAATTACAGTGGGGATTTGGGCCTCCCCCTCCTGGCAATAGGAAGGAAATCAGCAAAGGTATAGAGGAAAGAAAAACAAAACCAGACAATGCAGCCTAGCTGACATATATAGCATTTTCACAGAACAGACGATCTTTCCAGTGACGCAACAAGATAAAGGATGCACTAAACAATAGAACAGGCCTTACAATATTTAAAAGAAATCAGTAACAGAGAGGCGGTGATAAAATTTGAGAGCTAGGGAGACAGCTCAGTTGGCATAAGGACCTGATGGCTGGCATAAAAGCAGGATTCAAACCATATGTTACCCCAGCTGATCCCGAGATCCATTGGCTTCCAAGCCCAGCCAAATCGATGAACTCCAGGTTCACCAAGAGATCCTGTCTCCCAAAATAGTGGAGAGCAACTGAGAAAGATACAGGATGTCAACTGCCAGTCTCTGTGTGCACACATGCATGTGCACCCCTCCCACATGCATACACACAGACAGAATATTTCCAAATGCTTGAAGACTAAACAGTTTTCATGTGGAGGAAAATAGCAAAGACATTGAAAATATACATACACTTGAATCAGTGTAAGACGAGAAAAATCTGTGAAAGCAGCCAAATCACTGCTGAGGGGGATTTATAGCATTAGATGCCTACACTAGAAAAGAGACAAGTCTCCATCAACAGTATAAATCTTTATAACATGGAGCTGCAAGGCTGGGCATAGTGGCTCACACCTATTATCCTAGCACTCAGAAGACCAATCAGCAGGGGGATCAATACAGAGCAACCGGACCAGTCTCAGACCATGCTTCATAAAAATAAGGATGGATGGTAGGGTGGGAGGGAAGGATGGAGGAAGAGAAGCGGGAGAGCAGGGCCAACCCAAAGCAGACAAAAGAAAAAATAAAGAAATCAAAGGCATAAATAGAGAAAAATCAACAAAACGTAATGTGGCATTCATAGAGATATAATTAAGAGAGAAACAAAAAAATCAAGTTAAAAAAAACAAAACATGAGAAACAAAGATACTTTGAAGTATGCCACAGCTTAAAAAGGTATCGTCCCCAGAAGATGAGCACTATGAGAAATGCCACAGAGCCCCTCCAAGGAAATGGGTCAGACGCCCACAGTGGGTATTTAGAACATCTCTGAAATGTAGTGGGTTTTAAGTTTCATGATGCACATAACAAAAACCCGGGACAACCACTCTCAGGAGATGCTTGCGGACACCGTGGGTTCTTACGCAGTGTGAGAGGAGTCTGAATAGCATCTCGGGGTAGGTTGTGATAAGTTACAGATGCATGCTGTGACCCAAAAGTTATCGTTAAAATCACAATGAAGAACAGCAAATAATCCAACCAAGGCTCTAAAAACAAACCGAAAGAAATTAAGAACTTCAGAACAGGAGAGCAAGCAAAGCAAGCAGAAAACAAACAAGAAGAAAATGGATTTAAATGTTAGGATATCAGTATTCTTATTAATGTAAACAGACCATATGCCAACTGCATATTAGTGACTGGCAAACTGGATAACAAGAAAGACTCAAGTAGCAAGCTACCTACCACATGTCATTAAAAAAAACAGTTAAAAATTAATTGCCATAGTTTCCAGTTGTATAGAAGTGAGTCTTCTCTGAGTCATATTTAGTGTGAAATAATTATATTGGGGGATATGCTCAGGATAGGATCATAAACGCAAGCTACAAATCAATGTAACTTCTACTTTTGCCCACAATTTAGGCCTGGGATCTCTTGATCTCTTTCTCTCAATTTAGGCCTGAGATATTGCTCTCTCTCTCTCTCTCTCTCTCTCTCTCTCTCTCTCTCTCTCTCTCTCTCTCTCTCTCTGTCTCTCTCTCTCTCTCTCTCTCTCTCTCTCTCTCCCCCTCTCTCCCTCCCCCTTCCTCTCCCCCTCCCTCCCCCCTCCCCGGCAATGCATGTACACCAATTTTGTTCTAGCAATAGTTTTTCTCATGTAATGCAACATTAAGAAAGTGTGAGAACAAAGAATGTTGCTTTTACACTAACTATGAAGACTCATTAGTGGCAAAGAAGCACCAGTGCACCAATAGGATACAATAATTTCAAACTCTGGCCGTGACAGCAGCACTCTAAGAATACACAACCAAATTATTTTCAGCTCAAGAAGAAATATGGAAATCCAGATTTACAGTTAGAGATTTAACACCCCTTTCACAGTAATCAATAAAGCAGACAAACAGAAAGGTTTTAACAATCACCTTGATCTGATTGACAAGCATACAGCATTCCACTCAATACAACATAATATACTCTTATCAGTTGCAAGTGAAGTTTATATTTTTTAACCAAGATGCAGCATATTCTAGATTATAAACCTAGTGCCAACAAATTTAACAGAATTTCAGTCACATGGGTATGTTCTCTGATGAGTAGAATTATCAAAATGGAAAGTAGAAGAATTCTGCAATGCATGGATATGAAAATCCATGGGATACTGCTTAACCCGTCGAGGCAGTATATGACACACAATGAGAATAAAGGCCTCAGGGCAAGGGATTCAGCTTCCAAACTAGGAAACAAAAGTGAACACAAATTAAGGAGAAAGGTAACTGAGGTCAGAGCAGAAAACAATAAAACCAAACAACACCAAGAAAAAAAAATCAATGAAACCAATATGTGATTTGTCAGGGTTTTTAAAAATGGATTAAGTTCTAGTTACTGCACTTGGGAAAAGCAAGAGGACACAAATTACTGATGTCAGATTTGAGGCAGCTGGCACCAATGTTGCTTTAATAGATACACAGAAGGGAATACCACCAAGCTAGTAAAACAGGATGAGGACAAACTCCTCGAAAGACACAAGCTGCATCATTTACCCAGAAAGAAACAGATCATTAGAACAGCTATGTGTCTACCAAAAAAAATGGAATCTAAAATCATTCCTCAAAGAAAATCCCATCCCCAGCTCAAATGGCCTCACAGTCACAGGCTTATTCTATACAACACAAAATAAACCACTAACCTCATGTGAACTCCAGGGGGAGAGGAAGGGAGGAAGGGAGGGAGAGAGGGAGGGAGGGAGAGAGAGAGAGAGAGAGAGAGAGAGAGAGAGAGAGAGAGAGAGAGAGAGAGAGAGAGAGAGAGAATGTGTGTGCATGTGTGTGTCAGTGTGTAAGTACTTCCCTATTAGGTCAGCTTTACCCTGAAGAAAAACGGTAACTCTCATGAATATAAATACAAAATTCTAAACAAAATGTTAACAAGGGTAACACATGCATATCTTAAGTGGCAATACTTCACAACAAGTGGAGTTTATCTTGGAAATGCATGGTTTACATAACGTGTGAGGGTCAATCGACACACTTCAAAACAAACTAAGAATGGGAATGTGGGGTTAGTGAGACAGCTCAGTGGTTTAGAGTACCTGTTGCTCTTGCACAGGACAAGGGTTGGATTCCAGCACCCACATAGTGACTCACAAACATCCTTGCCTCTAGTCCAAGGGGACCAGATACCATGTCTGACTCCTTCATATACTGCACATAGATGCAGGTAAAACACTCTTACACATAAAGTAAAAAAATGCAAAAAAGTCTTAAAGTAAATCCACAACACTATTAATAGATGCATAGAGGTATTTATAACCAAACTTTAAAAAATGGAGAAACTCCCAGCAAAGTTAGGGAGCTTCCTCTTACACAGGAACTTACAAAAAATCGCAGTTAATATTATATTCAACTGTGACAGACCAAATGTTTTCCCATTAATATAAGGGAAAGGCCACTGGGGTCTGATCTCATCACTTGTTTAATATAATGTTGGAGCCTATCACCAAGGCAATAAGGTTAAGAAAAAGAAAAATAATTTCTAGATTGGAAAAGAAGTTAGCATCATATTCATTCACAGACAATAACCCTGATGGGACTTCACCAAAGGACTACTAGAGTGGGTGAGTTTAGCAAAGTTTCAAAGTACAGAACAGTTTACAAAATTCAATCCATTTTTTTATACTGGGAGGGGATGGTTCTTGAAATACTATTTATAACAGTTTAAAATAATGAAATGCTGACAAATAAATCTGACAAACAATATACATGGGCAAATATAGATCTTTGAAAAGAAAGTAAGGGGAACACAAATGTTCTGGTTTCATTTCGGTTACTGTGGTAAAATATGTGGATAAAAGGCATCGTATGGGAGGAAGGACTTATCTGGTTCAGAATTCTAACACACAGTCCATTACTGCAAGGAAGTCCAGGCAGGAACTCAGCTTCACACCCACAGTTCAGCAGAGAGAGGAAATGTATGGCCCCTTGCTTTCTGTAACTCAGTTAGCTTCCTCTATGTCCCTACAGTCCATGGCCCAGCCATAAAATGATGCCACCATTTGGGGTGTCTTTACAGTTAAGAGAATGTCCTACAGACATGCCCACAAGTCAACCTGATGTAGATAATTCCTCAGCAAGACTCTCATTTTTATTGTGTCAAGTTGACAAACTAATTAGCTCACCAGCAGTGGTGGCACATGTCATTAATCCCAGCACTCGGGAGGCAGAGGCAGGTGGATCTCTGTGAGTTCGAGGCCAGTCTGGTCTACAGAGTGAGTCCCAGGACAGCCTCCAACAATACAGAGAAACCTGTCTTGTAAAAACCAAAAAAAAAAAAAATGAGACTTGAAAAATTGAAATCCTTTGCTTTTTAAAATACTATAAAGGAACTAGCATGATGGGTCAGTGGGTAAAGGTACTTGTCACCAAGCCTGATGACCTCGGACTGACCACCAGGAAGTGCATGGTGGGAGGTGAGAAACAACTCCCACAAGGTGTTTTCTAACCTCCACACATATGCTGTGGCATGTGCAGCACACATACACACACGAATTCAATTTGTCAAAACGACAAAGAATCAAAAGACTCATACAATGAGAAAACATGTGCACATTTTTATATGAAGTGTGTTTATTAGGAAAAACACTCCTAAGACTCATAGGGCATTGTCCTGAACACCGAGTCCTAGGCCAGGGGCATTCAGTGACTGCACAGAAAAAGGACACCATGACAGTACCACACAAAAGGAGCTTTAAGGCAATTTAAAATTTCAAGCCACAAAAACTACATCTATGATATAAATAGCATTAAAAAACATGATGGCCCTCAAGAATGCCAACTCTCAAAAGTCAGTAATAATACACAGCCTACTGAAAAATATGGGCAAAAGTGGATACGTTAATCAGTAAAGGACATATAAAAATAATTGCCTACATTAGTTATTTCCATCCTGGTAGAATTCTGTCAGCTATGCTGTCAGCAACAATGGCAAAATACACCATTCCCCTATGTCTAAAATCTTATGGTGTTGACCTCCCAAGCATCTTTCTCAGGAATTGCCTTGCATATATAGAGCACTTGAAAATGGGGCTAAAGGAAAGACAGAAAGATGTGAGCTATACTGTGTGGTAGCTCTGACACACGATTGGGGAACAGAATCCTGTGGAAGGGGTGAAACGGCAGCAGAGCAGAGTGGTCCAGACTAGACAGGGGTAATGAATGAGGAAGGACGGAAGGAAGGTGGAATCTGGAAGGCTTTCTGTGAGATGCTAAAGCTTAATGCCTGTAACGCTGAATCAGACCATGTATGATCTTAGGTAGGTCAGGCAGAAACAAGCCACATCAGTAACCTGAGTAGTTCCACTATGTTCCACCTCCTAAAGTCTCCACCCCATTTCCCATGCAGTTGATGAAGACCATTACAGAAAAATCACAAACCCAAATCAAACCCAAAATGCAGAGTTGTGGAGCCCAGTCCCAACTGATAGATCTACAACACAACCTTTGTGCCTAATGCTCAGGGATCACTGTAGAAAAGGCAGGTACAAAGATCATCAGAGCCAGAGGAACAGGAAGTCTGCTGTGAGACTGTTGCCTAGAAATGCCAGATAATCTACACCCACGAAGTCACACCAACATAGCTTTCTAACTATGACCTAAATAAGGCCAACACCAACAGACATGCTAATGTGCATGGGGAAGGACCAGGACCCTGAAATGGTCAGTCCTGAAAGATATGCATGCGTGTATGTATGCATGTATGTATGCTAACAAAGAAAAAGAGGACACAAATTTAAAAGATATGTAAAACACCCTCACGTATCTGCCTCTGAACAGATGAGAGCTTTTCTAGAAGGTACACTACAGTGGACAGGTATTTCTAGCCTTGAAAAGATCATACAGGATCAACAGTGATACATTGTTGCCATCAAATTTCTACCATCGTTGCTTGTTTAATGTGTTAAATTCTCAGGTAACTTAAAGCCATGCCTCTACATGAGGAAGAATGGCTACATTTTAAAAATAGTTTATTTTTATTATACTGTAATTATGTCATTTTCCCCTCCCTTCTCTCCCTCTAAACTCTCCCATACACCTACCTTTTTCAGTGCAATTATCTGTCAGCTATTAATAATTGATGGCTAGAGAAATGGCTCAGTGGTTAACAGTTCATGCTCTTGCAGAGGACTCAGGCTCAGTTTCTAGCACCCACATCTGGCAGCTCACAACTGCCCATCATTCAAGTTCCAGGGGTTCCAGCGTCTCTGACCTCTGAGGACAACCACAACACTCAGTATATAAAACCACCTACCCCGTACACATCTTGGTTTTTTTTTTCAATTGAGATATTCACCTTACCCTTCCACTTTGTTCTCTCTGAGCCTGGCTTATACAATTACCATTCTATGAAGTTGGGATTTTTGTAGAAGTACCTAGATGATGCACACAAAACACCCCAGTGCATCATTGCATGTCAACAAATGCCAGCTTTCTGAGTATCTGTGATACTAGGAGAGTACTGACTACAACCCTCTATGTGTCCTCCAGAACTCACATTAGTATTCTCCTGCTACAAACCCTGAAGCCCACATAAAAGGCAAGCCCGTACGTGTGATCATATGGAAAATGTGACTGGCTTCTGTGGCCATTCCCAGAAGTTAGATTGACATTCATTCAAAAAACTATGAGCAGAAGTATGTTTCACTTCTGGACAACTATCCATCCTTTAATAAGGCCATAGTGCTGGTTTTACTTTAATACAAATTGGGTTTTATTTTGTATTATTTGCAATTCTGTTTTCTTGGGCCATTCACAGTATTGTACAACTATTCACATTACCTAGTTCAGGAAATTTCTATCATTCTTTGAACAAATGCTATAGCCATGCCCAGCCCTGCTCCAATCCCCTCCCCAACTAACTTTGTCTCTACAAATTTGCAAAGAACAAGGCATGAAACCAGTGACCACTGTATGTGGTCATGTGACATTGCCTGACTGGCACCCTAACTAACTGTAGCACAAACTCAAAACACCTTGGCACACAGTATGTTTTCAATATTTGCATTACAAACATAAGCTAGTGTGTGCATGCATGCAGGCTGTCTTATCTGGTACTTGGTCAGCTGGACCAAACTGTTCTTGTCTTCGGTCTTTCTTTGCTGGACTGAAGTAGGAGCATCTGAGCAGAGGAGGCACCTGACACACCTGTCCCCAGTCATCATCTTCAGCGATTACTAATTAAACACCACCCACGTACACACCTTGTGCCTTGTTTTCTACTAGCAGATCTTATTTAACTGACTCTTCCTTACAACAGGCTGTTGAGATTCAGAGGTTCAGAGGCTCAGGGTAAAAGAACTTTCTCAGGGGTACATAGACAATGATTGATTTGGGTGTGAGCCAGGGTATGTCTAATTCCAAAATCCATTCGCATTCTTGAAGGTATGGCTGACTGCCACAGAACAGCCCAGTGCTATGACCTGATGACCCAATATCCAATGGGTCCAGACTCTGCCTCACTACTTCTAAGAGTCAAGATGGGGCTGTCAATGCAATCTTTTCCAACTTGGCATTCCCTGTACCCACAGGCAAATGACCAGACAGAAACCTGAGGCAGAGACCAAAATGGCTTCCACAATGACAGGACCCATGACCACAGCTGCATGAGTCAAAGTGTGCCAACTAGTCACTCTGAGTAAGCTGGTTAATATTACCAGTCACACCACGTGTATCAAAGAGGTGGCATAACTAATGGAGGGGGTTTTCCAACTCTTCCATCTATATGCAAAAGAAAAGAATTACAAACAAAATGGAAAATGTTACTGGAAAAAAATCTCATCTACCTTTAAAAAGAGACATACAACTTGGTGCCTAAGAAAATATTTAAAAGCCTTGCCTGAAGTAAAAAGAATACAAGTTGATCCTGGCCGATGAAATGTTAATGGCTTTTCCTTAAGTATTAATCTATTGAACAGATGCTGAGAAGGAAAGCTGTAGACAAATGAATGCTACCACAGTAATGATTTACATGTCCTACTGCTGCTGATCTTATTTGATTCTGGGGAAATGATTACAGCAAACCTCAGGTCCCAAGGAGAGTGCATCAGAATAAATAGGCAGTAGGAAAAAATAGAAAAATATTTTTATATAATATATATATATATACTATATTATATATATCTCACATCACAAGGGAACTATGGATTCCTTTTCCTTGCCTTCTCTGAAGTTTAGCTCTCTTCATTTGGGAAACAAACCCATTTAAACTCCACTTTTTTTCTCACATTCAAACTAAACTGCAGACTCGGAGACCCTAGGAAATCAATATCCCATTTTATAAATGTGAACATTCTAGATTTCAAGAGGTTAAATGACTTGTTGAGTGATTTATATTCATAACAACAAATGCTATCAATATTCCGACTCAGTGGGGCAGGGTCTGGTCTGAAGTGAGAGGACCTGGGCCCTACTTGTCATTCAGCCATGGATGAGTCTGTGTTGGGTTAGCTGGTTTTGAAAAGTCCTTCTCCCCTTGAAGGGGCTATCATTCTTCTGTCCTGAGCACCTGCTGCTTACTGTGGCTTGTCTTTATAAACTCAATCACTTTTTCATCTCAAGAGTTAGAGTTTGGGGCTGGAGAGATGGCTGTTAATAAAGTACTTGCCTTGCAGAAGGACCTGAGTTTGATACTTAGGACCCATGCTAATATAAAATAGCCAGGTATGGCGAAATTTGTTTGTAAACCCAGAGGCAGAGACAGATAGATCTTTGGGGCCAGCTAGCCTGGCAGCCCAGTCTATTAGGCAAGCTCCAAGCTGGTGGGAGAGTGGTGGATGGTGCCTGAGGAATGCTACTTTAGGTTGTTCTCTCTCTCTCTCTCTCTCTCTCTCTCTCTCTCTCTCTCTCTCTCTCTGTCTGTCTCTCTCTCACACACACACACACATATAACACATGAACATGTACACTCCACATGTGCCCACTTCATCTGCAAACTGGAGATTGTAAGCATACCTACTACACATGGCCATGGCTATGACATCAAATAACAGTTATTTAACAGTTTGGAATCTGGGTGCTCAGTATATGGAAGCTGCCTTTAATATCAACCCAAAGAACCCACTGATGGTGTCTTCATGGACTGTAAGGAATTTCCTTCTCTGGGCAAGTAGGACCCACGTGGTGCCAAGATCTCATTGTTAGAGCTATGCATCTGGCTTTGAAACAAAGAAAAAGAACCCTTTCCCATTGTCACGGTGAGTGGGAGTCCATCACATTGTGCTTGGTATGGTGTAGGTCTAGCAAGCTACTCAAAGGCGGCCAACCCACACGCCAGGAACACGTGGACTTCTCCCCTCTTTCTGTCTCTGCCTGGGACATCCGTGTCCCACTGAGATCCTAACACTTGGACTTCTCCCCTCTTTCTGTCTCTGCCTGGGATATCTGTGTCCCATTGAGATCCTAACACTTGGACTTCTCCCCTCTTTCTGTCTCTGCCTGGGATATCTGTGTCCCTTTGAGATCCTAACACTTGGACTTCTCCCCTCTTTCTGTCTCTGCCTGGGATATCCGTGTCCCATTGAGATCCTAACACTTGGACTTCTCCCCTCTTTCTGTCTCTGCCTGGGATATCCGTGTCCCATTGAGATCCTAACACTTGGACTTCTCCCCTCTTTCTGTCTCTGCCTGGGATATCTGTGTCCCATTGAGATCCTAACACTTGGACTTCTCTCCTCTTTCTGTCTCTGCCTGGGATATCTGTGTCCCATTGAGAGCCTAAGGGTGAGGAAATACTTTGACAGACTCAAGGTCTCTGGGCCAATAACCAATACCAGCGGTCACTCACCTCCAGACTTATCTCTGCTATCATGATCACAGCACAGTTCCTAACCACCGCATCCCCCTAACACACTGCTCTTTTTCTGTCACATGTATTTATAGGACTGCCTACCCAGCCACTACCCCTTGACCACTTATGAGCACCAAGAAAGATTCCCTTTAGATTTTTGCAAAAATTTCCAAACTTTATTCAAAGGTCTTGCCACTCACAGTGGGGCCAACAGCCAATACTGGCGTCACTATCTAGGCCCATTCTGGATACTATGAGTCAGGGGAACCCAGTGATTTCCAAATGCACGGTTTGGGGCTCTGGACTTAACTTTCAGGCTCTGCTCTCTGGCTCTGACTTGTCATATTGTCCACACTGACTTTCAATTTGCCATCCTCCTGATTCTGATTCAGTTTTCTGGGTGCTGAGACCACTCTTAAACCCTGCTGACAGAATAACCCTGCTTACACACACACACACACACACACACACACACACACACACACACACACACACACACACACGTGCACTCGAGCGCACAATATTTAGGGACTAGTTAGATGGACAGGATTTTGAGAAGAAATAAAAACATGATGATGGGAAACAGTTAACTGCCAGGAAGCAAATGAACAGAAGCCAGTGACAGAAAGGTAGCCAGGCTGCTCCAAAAGCCTTAGAAATAGGAGCCTGCTTGTGAAGCTGGTGCAGACAGTGGGCCCAGCAGGATCAAAGGTGTTTAAGGACCAAAACATGTGACTGGTCATGTCATACTAACCCAGGAAATGGATAGCCCAGGAAAGTCAGGCATCACTTAAGGAAAACGCCTTGTTTCTTTATGTGGTACACGTTTGGCTAAGGTTCCACTTAAGAGTTAGAAAGAAAGCATGCTTGAGGATCCCTCAAAGTCCAGTCCTAAGTGAAATTGAGAATCCAGCTGGGCCACTTCCTGGCTCTAGACTCCCTTGCCCTCTAAACCTAGGCTGCCTGGGGTACCTGATGGGTTTTGGAACACGAGCAACTTTGCAGTTGTTGTTGGGGGGTGGGGGTGGCAGGGGATGCTCGTCCCCAGCGGGCTGCCGCCCACATCAGGCTTCACCTGGATACTGGTGTTCTGTGATTATCCCGTTATGTTACTGCCCATAATTACCAGCTTTCCAACAGAAGGTTCATCCCAGACATCCCTGCCTCCTCTTCCCCCAGGCCTCCCCAGACCCTGCCACCCCAGGCCACCGTGTCCCCAGCTCCCGGCCACAGTGACCCCAGCGCTGGCGCCTGACGCCACCTCCGCCGGACCCCCGTTTACCTGGGGCCAAACGCGACTTGTCGCCACCTCGCGTCCTGGGCCCTGCCTCCCCTCCCGGCTGTTGCAACGGCGCCCCCAGCCCAGCCAGGCCCGGTGCGGCGCGGGATGCCTCGGCGGGACTGGCGGCGGCGGCCACGCTGCGCGCTCCGGCGGAGGGGAGGGGGCTCGGCGGCGGCGGCGGCGGCGGCGGCAGCGAAGGCGGTGGCGAAGGAGGCAGCGGCGGCGGGCCCGGCGGGGGGCAGAGCCAAGAGGCGCGGCGGCGGAAGAGGACCGAGAGGAGGACGCGGAGCATGCGGGGGGCTGCGGGCCTGGCTGCAGTGAAGCCCGCCGCGCCCAGGGCGCAGGGAGTGGCCGTCGCCTCCTGCGCGCACCGCGGCTGAGATGGCGGCGGCGCGGCCGAGGCGCGCGGAGCCCCCGGGGCAGGGCCGGCCGGGCGCAGGCTGACAGCCCCGCGGGCCCGGGGAGCTCAGGCGGCGGAGCGCAGGCCCGGGGCGGCCTACGGCGAGCGGCGAGGGCCGGCGGGGAGGAGCGCGGCCGCGATGGCGAACGCTAGTGAGCCGGGCGGCGGCGGCGGCGGGGCCGAGGCGGCCGCGCTGGGCCTCAGGCTGGCCACGCTCAGCCTGCTGCTGTGCGTGAGCCTGGCGGGCAACGTGCTGTTCGCGCTGCTCATCGTGCGGGAGCGCAGCCTGCACCGCGCGCCTTACTACCTGCTGCTCGACCTGTGCCTGGCCGACGGGCTGCGCGCGCTCGCCTGCCTCCCGGCCGTCATGCTGGCAGCGCGGCGCGCGGCTGCCGCGGCGGGGACGCCACCGGGCGCGCTGGGCTGCAAGCTGCTGGCCTTCCTAGCCGCGCTCTTCTGCTTCCACGCGGCCTTCCTGCTCCTCGGCGTGGGCGTCACCCGCTACCTGGCCATCGCGCACCACCGCTTCTACGCCGAGCGCCTGGCCGGCTGGCCGTGCGCCGCGATGTTGGTGTGCGCCGCCTGGGCGCTGGCTTTGGCCGCGGCCTTCCCGCCGGTGCTGGACGGCGGTGGCGCGGACGACGAGGACGCGCCGTGTGCCCTGGAGCAGCGGCCCGACGGCGCCCCGGGCGCGCTAGGCTTCCTGCTGCTGCTGGCCGCAGTGGTGGGCGCCACGCACCTCGTCTACCTCCGCCTGCTCTTCTTCATCCACGATCGCCGCAAGATGCGGCCCGCGCGCCTGGTGCCCGCCGTCAGCCACGACTGGACCTTCCACGGCCCGGGAGCCACGGGCCAGGCGGCTGCCAACTGGACGGCGGGCTTCGGCCGCGGGCCCACGCCACCCGCGCTGGTGGGCATCAGGCCTGCGGGCCCGGGCCGCGGCGCCCGGCGCCTCCTGGTGCTGGAGGAGTTCAAGACGGAGAAGAGGCTGTGCAAGATGTTCTACGCCATCACGCTGCTCTTCCTGCTCCTCTGGGGGCCCTATGTGGTGGCTAGTTACCTGCGAGTCCTGGTGCAGCCGGGCGCTGTCCCTCAGGCCTACCTGACAGCCTCGGTGTGGCTGACATTCGCGCAGGCTGGCATCAACCCCGTGGTGTGCTTCCTATTCAACCGGGAGCTGAGGGACTGTTTCAGAGCCCAGTTTCCCTGCTGCCAGAGCCCCCAGGCTACGCAGGCCACCCTCCCCTGCGACCTGAAAGGCATTGGTTTGTGAGGCGCGCTCTGCCACCCAGGCTCCCTCTGGCTTCGATTGTGACAGCGCTTCTTCCCCTTCTGCCCCGTGTCTGGTTTTTCTCCGCTGCCTTCACAAGACTCTCAAAGTGGACACACGCACTTGGATTGTACAGACTTCTGTGCTGGGGGCGGGGGGGAGGGGATGCCGTGGTCCAGTTCAGTCCTTCTAATTATACTTTCTTCCTGGCGGTAGGCCCTGCAGTCTTTTGTGTACTGGTACCGACTTCTTTTCTCCCACGTGTGATTTTTTTTTTTAAATAAAGGCTACACTGGTTTTATTCATGCAAAGTTTCCTAGAGAACATGGCCAGTTTTCTACAGAAGCTATTTTTGACCGCCTCAAGTGGCATTACCTTTGCATTGCAGTGAAGGAGAGAGAGCTAGGGGATCTTCTATTGGAGATGGAAGAAAGACACGGAATTGTCAAAAGTCCCCTCTTAATCGCAGGCCACAGGATGAGGTGTGCTGTGTGCCTTCGTTGGAAGTGTGGGGAACTTTTCCCAGCGGTGACACTGAACTTTAAGAGGAAATGGGAATGGGTAGGAAGGCAGTCACGTTTGAGTCAGTTAACAAGCAAGGTTTGGAGCCCTGTTTATATTATTTAAAAACTACGCATCAGCAACAGCTGCTCTGTATATCAATCTTGAACGAAATCTTTCTGTGAGACTGTGACTTTTAAACAGTAAAAAGTGTTTTGGATAGTAATGTGGAGAGAAAAAAAAACAGTATTGCATGTGTTTGTACTGATCGTGATTTTCAGACGGGGAGGGCTCTTGAGGGCAAAGAACCACCGGTTGGTTTGGGTTTGGGGTTTGGGTTTGTTGTTGTTTTTTATTTTTATTTTTTTTTTGTTTTTGCTTTTTTTTGTCCCCAGTAAAAAGTTAAAATACTTTTGTGGAATCGGCTTGTGCTTTGATAAGCCCAGTCTTACTTTGTCTTATGAAGCTGATTTTCACTCTGAAGACTTTTGTCCATGCTAAAAAGAAATCAGATGTAATGGTGCCTCTCCCAGGAGACAAAACCTTTTCCTGAGGTGTTTGCTGAGTTAGGTGGTGCTGTTCTATTGATTGCAGATTTGAATGATTAAAAAGAACTATAATTTAAAATACTGTCTCTTTGTTAGACACTGTCATTTGGAACTGAAGGACTACATTGCAAGTACTGTATAATACTTTTGGCTTAAACTGCTATGTTTTTATTAACGTAACTTGTGTTTTGAAGATTTCTATCTGTACTTCTCTTTGCATTACATAAATACACCAGTATTTTCATTCTGGAGTGGCTGTTTGGTTGTTGTTGTTGGAGACCAAGTCCCTTTAGGCTGGGACTAAGTAACTCCCACGCTGGTCATTTAGCATGCGCTGTCCTCGTTCAGGTTTTTGGCTTGGATATTAGCATTGCTGAGACATTTGGAGGCCTTTGTGAGTGGGGGTGGGAGCTAGTGTGTATGTGTATGCATACGCACACGGAGGCCAGAAGTTGGCCTCTGTTGGTCTTCGCCGTTTACTCTCCACGTTATTTTTTTGAGGCAGGGTCTCTCACTTAACCAGGATCTTGCCAACTGGCTGGACTAGCTGGCTAGTGAGCCCCAGGCACCTTCCTGTGTACACTGCCTCAACACTGAAGATTGCAGGTGCCCCCGGATTTCTCCTTTTCACGACAGTGCTGGGGATTTGAACTCAATTTCTCATGCTTTTGCAGCAAGCAGGTGACAACTGAGCCATCTCCCCAGCAATTACCTTTTAACTTTGAAATGCAAGATAAAAATGGACATTTTGGGATTGAGGACATGGTTCTGAGGTTAAGAGCACAGGCTGCTCTTTCAGAGGTCCTGAGTTCAATTCCCAGCAACCAAATGGTGGCTCCCAAGCATCCGTAATGATATCTGTGCCCTCTTTTGGTTTATAGGCAAACATACAGGCAGAATACTATACATAATAAATAATTTTTAAAAAGAAAGGACAAATATCTTTAAATGAAAGAAACGGTGAACACACATACTATTTTAAATGATTTTAAAAACAAAAGCATTGACTTGGAGGTGTACCTCAGTAGGGGAACATTTGCCTAGTATCCGAGAAGCTTTGAGTTTGATTCCTAGAGCCACAAAGAGGAAAGGTTCCCTGATTAAAAAAAAATATGACCAAAGTAATCATTTGACATACTATTCATAATGGATATAGTGAATATATAGTTTATTTTGAGCATAATATTAACTATTAAACATTAAGTCCAAGAGCAGTGGACAATAATGCCAGCTGGGCAACCCATCTCTACCAAAAAGTGTTGTTTTGTTCTACTTGTGAAAGTTGAAGACATTGTTCTATTTGGAAGACTCCTTTACTCCCTGTGGCCTCAGTTCAGAGAGAGAGTTCCACCCTTGGGTTTTTAAGGGCCATTCATCAGAAACTAGTCAACTCATAGATGGGGGACAGGGCAAGTGAATCTCCTGCCACACTCCCATCCAAGTGATCAAAACACAGAGGTCACCAAGGCCATGTTTTATTCAGAATATGTAGTATCTAGTATGCCACAGGAACCCACACACCACAGGACATCCCCGACCTGTTCCAGCATTCGATGATGGCAGAGACAACCGCACCTGTTGATGCAGGTGCCCTGTGACACTGGAGTATTTTCAGAGGGATTTCAGCTTGGCACGCTGGTGGGGAGTGCTGAGCCAGGGGCCCTTCTCCATGAAGAAGTGATCTTCTGCAGCTCTCCACTGTCTCAAGGCATAACCTACTTACTTTTTTTTAATAGTTAAATTTCTTTTTTATTTTTGCCCTTTTTTATTTTTAAATTTAAATTAGAAACAAGGTTGCTTCACATGTCAATGCCAGGTCCCTCACCCTTTCCCTCCCTTCCGTGCCCTCCCACCAATCCCCCCAAATATCCCCTCATTTCCCCAGGGAGGATGAGGCCCTCCATGGGGGTGTCTATAGTCTGTCATTTCATCCAGGGCAGGGCCTAGACCCTCCCCCAAGAGTCCAGGGTGAGAGTGCATCTCTCATTGTGGGATGGACATCCAAAATCCATTTGTATGCCAGGGATAAACACTGATCTACTACCCAAGGCCCCATAGATTGTCTAGGCCTCCTCACTGACACCCACATTCAGGGGTTCTTGATCAGTCCCATGCTGGATTCCCAGCCATCAGTCTGGGATTCAAGAGCTACCCCTTGTCAGGTCAGCTGTTTCTGGGGGTTATATGTTGTGTGCAGACTTAGTCACAGGGGAAGATGTGGTTTCCAGTGAGGATCCAAGTCAGAGCAGCGCGAAGTGGTCATTGAGGAAATTGCAACTGTGTCCCAGATACTTAGCAACTTGTAGCTGAGCAGGTACAGCACTCTCAAGGAAGTCGGCACTAAGGTGGCTCCTTTGCTAATTTGGGGCATTAATTCAGCACACTCCATTCCCCAGGGTGAGATGAATGTGTTGTCCCCATACTCAAAGCAACAGGAAAAAAAAATCTGTGTATAGAAATCTCCATTTGCATGTCCTGGCATGGATTTACTGAGTTTGAAATGAGCAGTTTTAGGTCTTCTGGTGCCCTCTATCAAATAGCTTTGCAGAAAGAGTAGAGCTGTGTAAATCAGAACCTGACTTTCCGATTTTTAAAACGTGGGTACTTCTAGCAAAACGGGGAGCAGGCAACAAATCGGTAGCCATGATAAATAATCTTCGTATCCACTGTGCCATCTAACCAGAGCCTCTTGGCTATGTCAAATTGGTTTCCATTCTTTTTATGTGCCTATCTGTGTGTGAGTGCATGCATGTGCAGTACACACGAGTGCATGCCGTGGTGTGCATGTGGAGGCCACAGGACAGCTTGAAGAAGTTGGTTCTCTCCTCTGCCATGTAGGTCCTGGGGATCAAACAGGTTGTCAGACTTGGTGAGTGGAAAGCTACTACATCTGCCCTCCTTGTCTTCTTTCCCCTTCCCTTTATTTATTGCTTCTCTCTCTCCCATCCCCGTTTTCTTTGGATGTTTTTCAAGAAAGGAAATACAATGATTTCAGCCCATTGTTTGGTCTGGCCAACGACCCCCCCCCCATCTTTCAGATGTCATGCTCTGGAGGAGAGGCGAGCTTTTAGGTCTGATTTGTGCTTTCCTTGTTTCCTTATTTTTGGTGGTTTCATTTCTTCAGCTGAAATAGTAAAAGAGATGACTTGGTCCCGCTGAGAACATAACCAGTCCCCAAGTGCCACAGGTCTGGAGCAGAGGTTTGACAAGGACTCTCTGGTTGGGTCATCAGTCAAGGCAGTCTCTCGGAGGTGTCTTAGTGATCACAAGGTGACATTCCCAATCATTCAGATAAACTATTGACATGGCATGTCATCAAGCAATTCCATTGGTGTCCCAGTCTCTGGCAGTCCTTATTTCTGCCTCTGTGTCTTCCATGGGTGCACAAGTCAACTTCCTTGTTCCTCAGCATCTTTGTTTCTTCCTCCATTTCATTCTCATGGACCAGAAATTCCAAGGAAGATGGGACCCCAGCTGAGAGCTCAGGCAGACCACTGAGTGGGTGAGATGAACCACATATCTAACATTCTGGACTGAGTGGAACGTCTTTGTTGCCATAGAAAGGCATTCATGCGTCCTGCTCTTTTCTCCAACTCTGGGCCTCCTTGTATTTCTACATTCCCTTCTTGAATTGCCTGTGGGTATACTTTCCATGCTTGCCTGGGAAGTCTTCCTTATGTTATGTCCAGCAGGATGATAGATGAACTTTGTCAATATCACAGGAGGCATGAGCACAAGGATACTGTACAAACACCAGTGCTCCAAGTGCAGCATGGACATTGGCTCTGTGCTAGATCCAGGCCAAGGACTTTGGGAAACCCTTCTTGGTCAGCTACAATGTCCTACACTCAGTTCCCCCCAGGAAGGCTCTGCCTCAACTCATGGGACACATGGTGTTTGCTGTCCCCTCCCCCAGTCTCTCCTCTGCCCCTCCTCTGTCCTCTAACCACTCCAGGTCACTGGCAATGTCACACGCATGATTTGTTCCTATGTCTAAAGACCTTACTGCCCCCACCCTTCTGAACTACATATTCAACTTTCAGGCCTAAAGAGTGACAAGGCATAAAGAGTGAATGCCTCTCCTCCACACAGTGGTGGAGTTTATCCCATTGAGGCAGAGTTCTAAGGCACAGCTGCAGTCATGAGCTCTTACTGCATAGAGCAGCCTGGAGCGGTCAAGCACCGACCTACTGTCTATCTCAAGTAACTTAAAGTGTCAAGACACTGAGGTGGCAGGCTTGTGAAACACAGCTGCCTCAAAATATTCTCTCTGGTCACCTGGGAGATACTTCACCCATGTGGCCAGAAAGACCAGTGACCTTTAGGGCCTTCTGGGTGAGGGGTAAGGGAGACAATGGGGAGCCTTCCTCACCCACTGACACCCGGGTCCTGTGTCAGCACTCTTTCCATACCTCTTTGCTGTTCCAGGGGCAAAGGGGTACAAAAATAAGATTGAGTTGAGATCAAGGGTTTCTTTCTTCTTTTTCTTCAACTTGAACAAAACTTCTAGGGTTGAGCCCAGCTGGTAAAAAGCCCTTTTCCCCCTTTTACTCATTCTCTTTGGGGGGCTCTTGGGTGAGGATGTGATGCATGGAGTCACAGCAGTCCAGCTATCTTAAGACCATGAGAAAAGACTATGTGATTTCAATGAAGGCTATAAACCTTCATCTCTGAAGTAAAATCGACCATGGTTTCAGTCACTACAAGGATCCATAGAGCTCACTGTCCAGCAAGGGTAACCTGTTAATGAGTCTCAAGCTAGTGAGAGACCCTGTCTCAAACAAAAAAAAAAAAAAAAGGAAAGAAAGGATGGGGACTGGAGAGATGGCTCAGTACTAAGACTACTCACTGGCTGCTCTTCCAGAGGGCCTGAGTTCAATTCCTAGCACCCACATGGTGGCTCACAGCCAACTACAATGGGATCTGATGGCCTCTTCTGCCTGATGCCCTCTTCTGTCATGCAGGCATAATGCGAATAGAGTACTGGTATACATAAATAATTTTTTTAAATATACGGGTAAAGCACTTGCTTGATAAGCTAGAAGCTCAGAAGAGCAAACTTCACCCACAGCACTGATGTAAGCACATGGTAGGCATGGAGGCCAGACTGTAAGAGCCCAGAACAAGACAGCTATGAGACTGAATCCTGGAATAATCTGACTAGCTAAATTAGCCCAACTGGTGAATTCTGGGTTTAAGTGAGAGACCCTGCCTCGGTATTTGAGTTGGAGAGAAGCTGAGGAAGCCATCCAACACACACATACCACCAAACATGCATACCAAAAAGACAAGATAAAATAAAATAAAAATAAAAAAGTAGATGGTGCCTCAGGAATGACACCCTAGGGTGTCCTCTGAACCTCACATGCATCCTCACACACCTACACACTTGTGCATATACGCAGGTACACACACAAACACACACATGAAGTTGGATGCCAAAGTCACTCTTCCTACCTAGTCTATCAGATTGTTCTGTCTGTTGCTAATAATTTTGACCCTAGAAAAATAATGAACTAGGGTTTTATTTTATTTTGCCATTTTATTTTTGAGACAGGGTTTTAATATGTAACCTTGGCTGGCCTGGAACTCACTATGTAGGTCAAACTGGCCTTGAACCACAAAAATCTGCCTGCCTCTGCCTCACAACTGTTGTTATTAAAGGTGTGAGCTACCACACTTGGGTTGAAATAGATTTTTCATTATTTACTATTACCAGGTTGGTTCTATGTAATTATACCATAGTAAACTTTTTTTGACCAATGTATGTGTAAATTTTAGAGGTTATTCTTATGGTTGGAATTGTGACAAGTCCTGTCCTGCTCTCCCTTTGCCCTAGGCTCATGTGTTTGAATATCTGGCCCCTCAGCTAGTGGATCTATTTTGGGAGGCTGCAGAACAGTTGGCAAATGGAACTTGCTGGCTGACATAGGCCACAGGGCACACCTTGGGGGTCATAGCCGACCTTCATTCCTGTCCTGCCTCTGCTTCTGGGTCACTGTCTGTGAGAGGCTGCTGTTGTGATGCCCACCACCACAGACCTACCCTCTCTCCTGTCAGCATGCCTAGGTGAGCTACATTACCTGGCACTCACAGGCCACTCGTGATCTGCCAATGTGAATTATAGTCCCTGAACTGTAGCCAGAGTAAATCTTTCTTCCCTGAAGTTCTTCTGCCAGATGTTTTTGTCACAGGAAAGAGAAAAGCAACCATGACAGTCATATATCTAATTAGAGGAATCTGGGAAGTGACATGGAAATCCACCCAACCAACCCCCATTGAAATCCAGCAGGGAGCCCAGTCTGTGTTGACCAGGGTTAGACACAGAGCTGAGTGAGGTGCAGTTTTCTTGGTTAGTAGTTCGTTAACAGGGGAAACTTGGCAAAGGCACTCCAAGTCATAAAGCAAGGCAGAACCAGACAGATGCCAGGACGGGTCCACACAGAGAGTTGGGCTAACACAGAGGCCAGACTTCATTCCACAGTGGCTGGGAAGGCTGACAGGCATTCAGCTCTGGTTTCCCAGTTGATGAGAAAGGGGAAACCAGAGCACTGGAACCAAAATGGCCCAGGCTCCACCTTTCCCTCTCCTGGGCTGTCCATTTCCCCCTGATTCCTTCTGCATCCCCTTCACTCTGGAATCCATTAAAAATATGTCTCTCAGTAAAACAAAATCACAGAATTCTGTCTTCAAAATTTCCTAGCCATATTGTTATTCAAAAATTCTAGTGCCAGAAAGAAATGGGGTCATTTTCGTGGAAGAAGTTTGTTACATAACAATGCCGATGCCAGAAGAACTGGCAAAGATGCCCCCAGCCAGTTCTTTCCAAACTTTGCAGAGAGAGGGACCACTGAACACCTCCCTAAACATGAGGGAGGAAGAACAGGCTTGCACCACAGGGAAAGGTATTTTGTGGGTTTTGTTTTAAGAAAGAACAGGTCTAATCAAGGCTTAAGAGGTACCTAGGCAACCCTGTATCCTGGTAAATAAATAGCCTGAGATTTACATCCGGAAAATGGAAGTCTTGAAGTCAGAATTGTACCAAGAAACTGCAGACACAGTTAAGATGTATAAATGTACTCATTTCATTTCCTGGTAATATTGAAGAGACAGGTAAATGGAAGCTATTGCTTCCTGGTTTCTAGGAAGAATCATTTAGTCATTTACAAATTAAATTTTAAGGGGCCACCTACAGTAGGTGGAGAGAACATAAACTGTTAGAAGGCTATGCATTTAAACATTTCTTGGGTACAATTATATTACATCTTAATTTTCTGCCAGGATATGACATGTGAGAAGCACAGGTGGTTTCTTGTTTGGAAGCTGGAGAGAGCACAGTAGATTCCTCTTCCTGAAGATAGAGCCACACGACAACTTCAGAAGGGCCTCAGGAATTGTTTACATTTCAACAACAGCTCCATAGCATCTCCTTCAACAGCTACCTAGTATGGCTGGGGAGGTGGCTCAGTGGTAAAGTGTGGACCTGAGTTCTGATCTCAGCACCTAGGGAAAGAGCTAAGGACAACAGAAGAGGATGTGACCCACAGTTTAGCGAACACAAAGAGCACTCTGGCCTGCTGATCTACTGGAACTGGGGAGCTCCAGGCTAGTGAGAAACCCTGTCTCAAAACATGAAGTGAAGAGGGATTGAGGGAGATCCTGATTAGCCTGCGGCCTCTATCTGCACACACACATACATATATGCACATATACTACGCGCGTGCACGCGCGCGCGCGCGCACACACACACACACACACACACACTCGTGAGCACGTGAGAGACACAGAGACAGAGGGAGAGACAGAGAGACAGAGAGTTGGACAGGAGGGACAAAAACTACACCAGACATTGGGAATTTACCACAGTAGTAGAAAGCTTGTATAGCAAGGTTGGGGGAAAATCCTAAACTAAAATACATCAGAAGATGAGATTTCTCCTCATTTAACATTCTGCCCCCTCCTTTCCCATAATAGTCCTTGACTATTTCCCTGTAAGTGTAGCCATGTGCTGGGCAGGAAGAGAAAGGGCCATCACCACAGGCTTGCCTTCAGCAAAGTGGCATGGAGAGTGTAACTGGGCCATGTGTAGTTCTTTGAGCCCACAGTCACGATCAGTCTCATTTGCATATCTATCTTGAGGAATTATGGGATACCCAGAGCTATTTCTAGAATGCTATTTGCATAATTGTTCTAATCTTTTATGAATGCGGTGACATGTGTGGTCTGACAAAGGACTTTTGAAAAAAATTTGTTAAGTTGCTTTATAAGTTTGTAAGGATATTAGAATTAAATAGTGGTAGGTATATATTTAATAACCTGTCTCTATTGAAAGGAACACAATTACATAAAGCCATTAGTCTGCTGTCAATGGGTTAGTACCTTTGCCATTGTTGTTCACTGAAAGTTTAATATTTAAAGTTTATTTCTTCTTCACCCCCTCCACTCCTTAGAAAAGATTTCAATTCACTTAAATACCAGGAGAAAATTTACAGCTGTTTTGTGAATCTCTGACACATTTCTTATTCTGCAGGTGTTTGACATTTCTGGCCTTGGACACTAGCTGCAAGACGACAAATAGATTCACTGGTCTTTCTGGTTTTTGCCATCCTAATGGGCTCATGGCCAGACTCCCTGAGTTCCTCCATTTCTGATGACATCCTTGCTCCAGCTGGTTAGTGAGTTCTTCTTGGGGGCATCAAGACTGTTAGGGGGACATGCATGTCATTCTCAGACTGCAGTGGGGAGGGAGGAGGACTCCTTTCTGACCTGCGAACACTGCGACTCCCTAGCCATGTCGTCTCCCCCATTTTGGCCCTATTCCTGAGCCAGCCAGCTCCTCACTGGACCTTCAGCTCTTGACCATGTTTAAGACAAAGATCTCCTGTCCTTGTCATGGCTAACGTGTGCCTGCTTTGCTATCATCACATCATCTCCATATAAAATCTGGACACATCCCTTTTGGATTTGGTCTGTCCTCAGTCCCAACATCCAAACCAGTTTGAGGTCAGTGTGGCGTCGATCCTGCTCTCTGAAGGATGAGCACTACAAAGTGAACATCTTTATTTTTAAATTTTTCTTTTGAGACAGGGTCTCATGCTGCCTGTGGTAGCCTCAAACCCACTATAAAACAGAAAGGTCTTGAATTCCTGGTTTTCTAGCCTCTGGCCCCTGAGTGCTGAGATTAGAGTCATGTGCCATCATACCTGGCCACCATTATCTTATTTACTTATTTATAAAGATTTGTTTATCTTTATGTGTACTGTTATTTTGTCTGTGTACCACGTGCATGTCTGTGGAGGCCAAGACCCTCTGGAAGGGTGTTCTCAACCGCTGAGAGCACCCCACGATTATTTTGAAAGAAAACAAACTGAAGCTTAAAACACAACAAAATGACAACACATTAGAGAAATATTCATCTTAGTGATTAGGGAAGAGGTGCTGGAGATGTTTACCAAGATGTCTCCCACTAAGAGGCACCTGAGTGTTTCTTCCGGCTTTGAGTATGTGCTTCAGGAGGCCCCCGGGATCCTGGCCAGTAGGTCAACTCAAGCAGCTTTCCCATGGCCTTCTCTGCCTGGGGCACACACCAAATGTACTCACCTCTTCCCACAGCAGAGGAAACTCAATTTCCTTTTAGTAAAGTGAGGGAGATTGCACCCCACCCCACCCCCAGAATTTAAGTCACACAGTTCCATGTGAACAACCTCTGAACAGGGGAACAAATGAGCTGTAATCTATAGTTCTCCTCTTCCAGGATGGGCTTCTGTGCTCTTAACAAAATGAGAGAAAAATGATAGAGAATAGCAACACTTGCCATTCAGGGGACTAATATTTTTTTTTATCCCCACAAAAACCTAGGAAATAGTATTTGCTATGTATCTCATGCTTGAAAAGAAAAATACTATCTTCTAAAATTTTACACAGGCACAAATACTCATGTGAAGATTCTTGGCCTGAACTATTTGGCTGCTTCATTTTGTACTCCAACTTGGGATTTAAGGAATTTATCTCAAGTTAGTGTTTGGATTGGGCGTGGTAGAAGCATTCTGGGATTCCAGCACTTGGGGACTAGAAGCAGAGATGGTGATTTCGAGGTCAGGTTCCATTACAGAACCTGTAAGGCCAGCCTGGCCATGTGAGACTCAGTTCCAAATCCACCCTCAACTCCCGAAAAGTAATTATTTAAGGAATCCACCCTTGTCCATGGCCCTGTTTAAGGCACAGAAGAAGAGAAGAGTGCTGTAGTTTGCATGGGATTGGATGGTTTGACCCACAGTTGCCTCATGGTAGACACTTAGCAAAAAGTGTTGGGAGTAGAGGCTTTAGGTGGTAGGGTCTATAGGGAAGTAACTGGGCCATTGAGGGTGATGCTCTTGGGGAAAATAAAATTCTCTCAAGAACCTGGCTAGTGCTGTCAAAGGGGTTGTGCTGGCCAGTTTTATATCAACTTGGCATAGCTAGAATTATCTGAAAGGAGAGAACTTCAATTAAGAAAATGATTCAATAAGATTGGGCTATAGGTCAGCCTGTGGGGCATTTTCTTAATTAGTGATTGATGCTGGGGTGGGGGTGTGGGCAGGGGGGTCAGCCTGTGTGGGTGGTTCCATTCCTGGGCTGGTGATCTTGGGTTCTTTAAGAAAGCATGTTGAACAAGCCACGATGAACAAGCCAGTAAGCAGCATCCCTTCATGGCCACTGCTTCAGCTCCTGCTTGCCCTGTTTGAGTTCCTGTCTGGATGATGAACAGTGATATGGGTACTTAAGGGAAAATAAACCCTTTCCTTCCTAAGATGCTTTGTTCATGGCGTTTCATTATAGCAATAGCAACCCTAACTAAGACAGGAGCTTTTTGTTTACTGTTTTTGTTTTTGTTTTGTTTTGAGACAGGATTTCTCTGTGTAGCACTGGCTGTCCTAGAACTCGCTCTGTATACGGCTGGCCTTGAAGTCAGAGATCCAGCTGTATCTGCTTCCCAAGTGCAGGGATGAAAGACATGTGCTCACAGGATCTTCAAACATGGGTCTTCCTAAATACTCCCTGCCTCGTTTAATGTGTCATCCTACAATTGCTCCCCCTCACCACCATGCCATCTACTAAGATGAAATGCAGCCAGAAAGTGTTCCACAGAGCCTTCAAAACCTGAGGTATTTATTTTATTTTTTATTTTCTTTATAAAGAACCTAGCCAGGATCTGTGGAGCTTGATCAGTCATTGAAGTGTCTGACACACAAGCATGAAGACCTAAGTTTGGATCCCCAGTGCCAGTGGTGTGTGTGTGTGTGTGTGTGTGTGTGTGTGTGTGTGTGTGTGTGTTAGAAAAGACAGGCAGATCCCTGAAGCTCATTGGCTGGAAAGTCTAGTCAAATAATAAGTAAGTTTAATGAGAGAGATTGTCTCAAAAATAAAGATAGGAGTTAGAGAGATGGCTAAGTAATCAATAGTAGGTATGGCCCCTACAGAGGACCCAAGTTTAGTTCCTAGAACCCACATAAGGTGGCTAAAAACTCCTTTGATTCCAACTCTAGGGGTATCTGATACCTCCAGCCTGCCTCCATCGGCACCAGGACACAAGTTTACATATCCATACACAGACATACACACAGACACATAATTAAACATAAAATAAATCTTCAAAAAATAAAAGTGATCTTGGAAAGCTACCAGATGATGACCTCTGGTCTCCAAACACATGCTCATACATGCACATGCATCTATGTACACATATACACACCCATATGAACATATACAAGAATGTGTACACACACAGACACACACACACACATGAAAACCTAACAAGGGGCATTCTGTTACAGTAATGGAAAACAGAATAATACATACAGTGACAAGAAGACTCTCAAGAAGATACTAAGTTGGTTTGCATTAGGATAATGAAGAGGAGGAGGGGTGGGGTGTAAGAGGCTAGGATGGAATGAGGTCACCACTGAAATTATTGGCATTGATAAGCTATGTAATGCTTCTTTCCATCATTTCTAAGAAGTTAATCTTTTAAATTTTGTTATTACTCTGTATATGTGTGCACACATGAACACACACACACCTATGCGCCCCCTCACAAGGGCACATATGCCAAGGCACACATGTGCCAGTTAGAGGACAGTTTTGTGGATTGGTTTTCCCCTTTCACTTTTACATAGGCCTCAGGGATTGAGCTCAGGCCATTAGGCTCGTATTTTGAGAACATTTTGAGTATGGTAAGCGCCTTTATCTGCTGAACCATCTCATCAGCCCTTCATCCTAAGAATGTCTATGTTTACATTTTCCATAATAAAAAAGTTTTGCTGATTAGGTTTTGTGTTTTAAAGAATGCCAGCATTAATCTTGTCTATGGAGAAATGCAATCCAGGAAACTTCTCAACAGCTCCTCAAACCAGACTTAATAAAACACAGTTCTCTTTAAATTTGCTTGAATTTCTTCAATGGAAACCCCCGTGCTACACATAAATTGCTTGTATTTTAATCAAGAAGATAAAAAATATGAATTTAAGCAATTGTGGAAATTTGATTAGCAGTGTGACTTAGAGGCTAAATCATTCCCCAGTGATGAGTGTCACTGGGCCCTTTGCTTTGGTGCTGACTTACAAGTGACATGATGTGGGCATCTAACTAGCCACACTTACCTTTTGCTATTTGAATGTATTTCATTTCCTCGGATTTTGCTGAGGTTTAACTTCATTACTTATGGGTCTATGTGCCCATGTATGTGTGTACATGTCCATATATATGTGCATTTAAGTATGGAGGCCAGGGGCCAACATCTGGCATCTTCCTAAATGGTTCCCCACCTTACTTTTTGAGACAGGAGCGCTCACTGAACCTAAAGACTCCGGTCTCCTCCGCCTTGGCTCTGGGATCATTGGCATTTGTGGTTGCATTCTACTTTTTATGTGATCTCTACAGACTGTACTCAGGTCATTGTGTTGGCACAAGTGCTTGACCAACGGAGCTGTCCTCCCAGTCTACAAAGGGTTAACCTTTACCATCGTTTTGCCTTTTGAGAATGAAATAAAATTATTAGTAGCCTGAAAGACCAGCTCTCAAGGCTACACCCAAATTTCAAAGAAAAGCTCCACAGAGAAGCAAAACTGAACTGAAGGTTTTTCTATCTGAAGGGTACGGAATAAATTCACATATGTACTCTTCTGGTCATGCTCCTTAATATTCTATTTTTCTGTCCTCTAAATTTCTTCTAAGTTCTAATTCTTTCTAGTTCTCCTTTGTTTCAGTTCTGTGTTCCAATTCTCCCTTGCTTCTTTGTTTACCGAGCTTAAGTACATTTTTTACAGGAGGCTTGAGAAGAGGATGATCGGACTGCATTTGATTTGTGCCTGGATGGACTGACTGACTCTACAGGGCCTTGACAAGAACCATACTGACATGATAACCTTCAGCTGAGGGAGAGGTAGCTTTTGCACAAACTTTTCCTTTGGTTGGTTTTTTGAGACAGGGTTTCTCTGCATTGATTTGGAGCCTGTCCTGGAACTTGCTCTGTAGACCAGGCTGGCCTCGAACTCAGAGATCCACCTGCCTCTGCCTCCCGAGTGCTGGGATTAAAGGAGTGTGCCACCAACACCCTGCTCTAAATAAAAAATTAAACAGTTAGAAATGATGGTCTGTATTAGTTATTCTTCTTGTTTCTATGACAAAATACCTGACAAGAAGCTACTTGAGGAAGGGAGGGAGGGTTTATGTAGCTTGAAGGGATTCTACAGTTGATCAGCCAAGGGGAGGCATGGTGGCTGGAGTCTGAAGCTGCTGCCCACAATGTATCCAGAGTGAGGAAACAGAAAGACAACAGGGGGCCAGGGTCTAAAACCTTACCAGAAACAGATCGGGCATTTGGCTTTTTTCACCTGGGACCCCTACATTGCCTTACCTTGTAGGGTTTCAGGACCATCCCAGGAGCCAAAGACAAAGTTGCCAGAGTATGGGCCTAACACGTGTCTGATGAAACTGTTCTAAACAACCTCTGAGGGCTGGTGATATGGTCCAGCCTGCCAAAGCATTTGCCATGCAAACTTGACCACCTGAGTTTGATCCCCAGAGCCTATGCAAAAAGGTGGGAGGAAAGAACCAACTCCCACAGTTGTCTCTGGCCTCCACAGGTGTGCCTTGGCACACTCCCCCTTTCCCTCCCCTCTTCTAAATACACACTCTCTCTCACACGCAATAGCAATACTTAAAAAAAAAACATGAGAAATGGGATTACCAAGTTTGTAAAACAGTGATTTGAAAGGTGTCGGTTTTGATGGCAATGGACAAAATAATCTGAGTAGTATGTTACTCTAGACACAATAAAAATAACTAGCAAAGGGAGAGAGAGCAAACGCCAAGGCTCTGGGCAACAGCAGGCTGCTAATGCATACCCAACTCAACTGTTGATCTTCCCTGCATTTGGGTCCTCTTTGTTGAGCACCTGAGATCGTGTAAGGGATAGTCGCTGCCTCTAATTTTGGTAAAAGTTAAAATTACATTTTGTCATTTATTGAAAAATGTCTTGAACGCTATGTGAAGACAACTTTAGCCAAATAGCAGCTGTGTCCATTTCTTTCCCATAATCCCCCTTGTTCAAGTTGATTTTTTTTGTTTTCAACAGACTTGATAAGGTTGTTTCCTCCTGCGTAAAGTATACGGAAATCACTGAGAAGCTATGGTGACTAGTACACCCAGATATCATACAATTGAGCCCCAATGTTAGCCTGAGGGATAAGTTATAACCAACGTACCTGTGTAACTCCCAGCCGAGCAAACAACCACAGAATGGACAGCTGGTGTCTACTTTGGGGAACAGGTGGTGGGTGGGTGTGGGCAAATGTGTAGTCCGTTAAACTTAAGATTTCAGCTGTTGTTTATTTGTGACACAATATGGACTGGCAAAACTTAGTGAGTTGTTCAGAGCCAGAGCAGAGTGTATTGGCACCACTGTGCAGTTAGAGCCCAGCCCATGCCACGCCATGGTATGCGTCGTACACACTCCATCAGGTTTTGCCGGGCAAACCTGCAGGTCCATTCCAGCTAACAGTCACTTCTGGGTGTCACTTTTTCCTTCACTCTCCAAAGCCTTTTTGATGGGTACACATGGTTTATTTATTCATTTTTGTGCTACCTTGAAATCCACACAAATACAACTCTCCTGAATGTGAAATAAAATGCAAGTTTTGGGGTGTCTACCCACTTTAGGATGAGGGTTATATAGAAATCTGCTCATAATAAAAACTGTTGACCACCATCACAAAAATAAGGATATAATATCAAAATAAATCAAAGGATATACAGTATTGTCATTATTCTGATACAGAATTTTTTTACATAGAAATATTGATACCAGTACAAATGGCAAGATATCAGGAAATCCATTACAATAGACCTTTGGGTTACAAATAAAAGTTTAAATTATAACTTAACACCGATTTTTAAATGATGACTCATATCATGCCAGATGAAAATCAATGCTTCCTCCTCAAGTGGCATTCTTTTGAATGTCCCCAGCAAGAAGATTTAAAAAAAAAGAGCTTCAAGTTAAAAAAAATGAAAAAGAAAATTTAATATTCCATTAGGAAGAAAATGAATTTTGCTTGAACAAATATAGAAAACTAGACCACATACTTCTAGTGTCCCATGAATTTTTTTTCCTCCCACCGGTTAAACAGCAGAACTGAAAGTTGCTGGACTAGATGGGTGTAGGAAAGTTCCAGAAGCACTCCCAACTTCTACTCCCAGTGAGCTGTCTGGAGTGTCTGGTTCAAATGCACCCTGGCCGTTTGAGCCTCCTCGGCGGGTCTACCAGCAAGTCAGGGTTGCAGAGACCCCATCCGGCAAGGAAAAAAAAAGAAGTTTCTGCAACAAAGTACCTACTCTTATTCTCCTATTTTTAAAATGCTTGTTCTTATTGGCATTCAAAACATGTCAAGCCAAAACATAAACAGGGAAATGAGAAGCCATTCCAGAACGCTTCGCCCTTTATATGTCTATCCAAAATCAAAACTCCCCTTCAAAAAAGAAAAAAAAAGTCACTTCGGAATGTTACTTGGAAAGCTGAGGAAGCGAGAGCATTTCTTTCTGGCATATTCTTTGTTTGACACAATCACAAGTGAGACTTGACAGACATTGTGCAGCAGAGGTTCACACTTCAACTTCCTACTTCAAAGCCATCACTTCCGGGCCAAACAGATAAACCGGTTGAAAGACGTCCGTAAACATGCCAAGCCTGGCAGGCAGGGACATGTGTGATGCATTCTCCGCCCCCAAAAAGGAACCTAAAAGAGACAAGGGGACCGACAGAGTCAGATTTTTCAATTTGTTTTGGTTTATTTAGTTCATGATATGTATGTACTTGTGTGGTGCGCGCACACGAGGGTGTGGGTCCATCCCCAAGCACATGAAGGCAGAGGCCAGAGCAGGCTGTTTTATTTTCCTGGGGCGTGGTCTCTTACTGAAGATAAGCTTGTTGTTTCAGCCCTCTCTACCCCTCCACCCCCAGTGTTGGGGTCACAGGCACTGAGCACTCATGCTTGGCTTTGTGTGTGTGCCCTGGGGTGATCTAGGGTCTGTGATTGCAGGACAAACATGCTCACCAACTGAGCCATCTGCCCTTCAGTCTGACGAAAAGAAAAAAAGGGGAAAAGAAAACAAATGAAGCCATTCTGTGGTTATTTGGATCCTAATCTTGTGTTACCAAATGTTCAATAGGTAACACGCAGCCCTTTACAGTATACATCATCTTTTCCATCCCTGCCATCAGCATGTGAAGATTTCAAATACAGACTCACACTTGTTTTACAGATGAGCGATGAAAGTACATAGATGAGAAAACATCCCACGTTCACACATCTGGAGCTGAAGTCGGCCTGGCTATAGATGGACCAGAAATGCAAAGCTGGTGTGTGTGTGTGTGTGTGTGTGTGTGTGTGTGTGTGTGTGTGTGTGTGTGTGTGTGTCTGTTGTGCACATACACATGTACGTGGATGTACATGCACATTTATGCAGGGTCCATGTGGAGGGTTGCAGCGGATGTTGAATACCTTCCTTCCTCAATCACTTTGCCATTTTGAGACAGGGTCCCTCAATAAAACTGGAGCCGGTCAATTCCAATAGACTGGTTGATCCCCGAACCCCGGGGTCCACTTGTCTTTTCCTGCTCAGTGCTGGGTTTACAGAGGGGGATAAAACTCAGGTCTTCATGCTTCTGTGGCAAGCCTGTCACTGAATGAGCTATCTCTCTAGCCCCTTGTCTGTTTTCCTTTTACAGTGTCTTGCTGTGTAAACTCCACAAGGACAGGCAAGCCTAGGCATGACACATGTATTCAATGGACAAGGATGAATCCCTAGCCAGTCAGAAATATGGAAATGCACACATTCATACACACACACACACACACACACACACACACACACACACCAAAGTTAAGTCACTGAGGATGTCTAGAGGGAAATCATGGAAAAGACAAGTTCAGTTTGAAAACTACCCAGAGGTTCTCAGCCTGACTCAGAGAAGGCCTGCTTCATGACCAAAGCCACTCCACAATCCCTGTACAGGCCACCAGTGGAGCCAGATCCAGGCGGTCAACTGACAGCTAGCACTCAAAATATGTATGCTTTCCAAACTTCAGAAACAAAGACAGGAAAGCCACCTGACCCTATAGGTACAAGGTCTGTAGCTCAGTTAACACCCTGGCCTGGTTGGGTGGCTTAGTCCTGTAATAGCACAACTCAGGATGCTCAAAAGGAGGGTCATGAATTGGAGAGTAGCCTGGGGGAGAGAGAAAAAGAGACAGAGAGAGACAGAGAGAGAGAGAGAGACAGAGAGAGAGAGACAGAGACAGAGAGACAGAAACAGAGAGACAGAGACAGAGAGACAGAAACAGAGACAGAGACAGACAGACACAGAGAATGTGAACCCTGTTTCCAGTTTCAAATGTTTTATTAACTGTCATTCTATGTATTTCGGGGCTATCCTAACAAAAGAAGCCATCCCACAGCAATACCTAGATGTTTTCAAGATATAGTTCTTTATAGATTAAAAAAAAAAGGCAAAGGCAAAACCTTCAGACAGTGGCAGAACCATTCCAACCTTACTCCTGGGTTGACCTGAGAGGGTGGACCCAATGCTCATGTACCAATTAAAAGCCAGGAGTCTTGGGTGTATCCCTTGGTGAGGCCATGCTCTCTCTCATTCTTCTTACCTCCTTTTTCTTTTTTCTTCTCTTCGCCCTTCTTCTTTCCTGCCTTCCATTTGCAACATGGCTCTGAATGGGTCAGGGAGATGATTGACATCAATAAACACAAAGGGAACGGAGAGAAGCAACAGAGGGCAGGGCTTGTAGTGTGGTTTCCAGGCAGAGCAAGGCACACAGCCAGGGCTCCCTGGTGCCTTTTGACTTTTTAATGAGTAGTTATTTCAAGGGGCTAAGCATGGTATCTATATACAGCCACACCATCCATGGGGCTCGGGCAGACGGTATACTCAGAATGGTTCTGCCATTGTGTGAGTCAAGGCTGCTGAGCTATGATGGAAGTAGGGGGGAGGTGGCTACCACCCAGAACACATCTAACAGCTGGGGTATAGCTAGGCCAGCCTCAACAATGACAACTGGGCAATGTGGGATGTGCCTACCAGTTACCTTTGCATCCTGACTCTGAGATTTTGCAAGACTTCTCCAAGCCAAGCCTTAGTGTCCAATATGGACCAGTGACTCTCAATTACCAGGGATGATTCTGTCCATACAGCAATATCCAGCCAGTTGTGTCTGTCACAGCTGGGATTGGTGTGTGTGTGTGTGTGTGTGTGTGTGTGTGTGTGTGTGTGTGTAGGTGCTAGAAATGTTTTACTAATCCAGGACAGCCCTCTCAGAAAACAGTGAGCTAGCTCAAAATGTGCATAACTACTATCCAGCAGCAATATTAAAGAAGCTGTGCCTGTCCCAGGCAAGTAATGTAAAATAATCATCCCATTAAAGGGTCATACATACACAGGATTCAGCGAAGCAAGTTTCAAGCTGATATACTCCCTACTACCTCCAACCCCTATTCTGGAAAGGAAAAACCCTTTGCAGGAACATCAATCCAGACTGCATCTAGGAATTCCAAGGTCCCTCATCCTGATGCTTGCCTTTTCTCAGGCAAACAAAACAAGATCCAAACTGCATTTTTTCCTTCCAAGCATCCTTTCCAAGCAGCCCAAGCTCACCGCAATTTTCTTTCTCTCTTGAAGTCCCTACTGCTAAACAGCATGGGTCCTGAAACCCTCTATTTTCTAGACTCTTGCTTGCTTCTCCTGGGCCCATTCACTTCCAAGGTCAGAAGCCTCAGAAAATGAAGCAAATGGGTGTCCATACATAGAGTAATGAAATGTTTACATCCGTCCACATTCTAACCACAAGTCCCAAACCTGGTAGCTTGCTTTAGAATGAGTGGAAGACCAACCTCTTACAGCCTACACTTCCAAACAGCAAATTCTAAACTCACGGAGACAAAGCATAGTTCTTGCTTGCTTGTGGTGTTTTTAAAGAGAAAACTGAAGCATAGACCTGTAAAATCCTACAGGGATCTGAGGCAGGCGGATGGTGGGTTCAAAGCCAGCTTGGGCCACTTAGTGAGATGCTATCTCAAAGTAAAAGGAAATTGTGAGCCTGAGTATATAGCTCAGTGGCAGAGTGCTTGCCTAAGTGATGAGGTCCTGCCTTCAGTCTCCAGTCACACACACACACACACACACACACACACACACACACACACACACACACACACACTGGGGAAAGGGAGGGAGGGGGAAACATGACTCTGTAGTCAGGGAACTGTTTTCTATTATGACTGCATGATTGCCTGTTGCTGAATTGTCCTTCAGTTTTGCAAGATGCCACCATCTGGAGAAACTAGGTATAGGGTGAAGGTTGAGAACCCTGACTTAAACTGCTGTATGTTTCTGTCCGGTGACACTGTCAACTTGAACTTGCAGCCACAGTTCTGATGATGCTCCAAGAAGTCACTGCACTAGTGACTCTTGATGTCCATAGTAGGAAGAATAAGGAAATCACACATTATGTTCTCTCTAACCATCTCTTACTAAACTGTCACATTAGTTATCTGTTAGTCTTACCAAAAATGCTCAACATTAACAAATACACTTAGAATCTTTGGAAACAGCATATACTTAAGTTATATTTACAGTGTTTAGTCATATTACTTTCAAAACAGGAATCACTAATAAAGTTTGACATCCTCAAAAACTTCTTTAGTGAGACACAATTTTTTTTCAGAAAAAGGTAATGTATAGGCCAAGTTTTAAAATAAAATTTAAAAAGAAATTGTAGCTGGGGGGTAGGTGCACACCTGTACTGTAATCTCAATATTCAGGAGGTAAGGTTATAAATTCTACATAGGGAGAAAGTGTAGAAAAATGAACGAGAAACAGAGACAGAGAGGGAGAAGGAAAGAAAAAGGAAAGGAAAAAATACTGTTAAAATGTGTTTATAAAAGTGGGTGGGGTGGGGAAATGGCTCAGTCAGTTAATTGCTTGCTGTGCAGGCATGAGGACCTGAGTTCTCACCCCAGTGTCCACATGAAGGCCAGGCACAGCATGTGTCTGTAATACCAGTGCTGAAGAGCTGAAGACAGCTGGATGACCGGCAAACACACACCAGCCAGCAGCCTACCTAAACCACGATCATTTCATGGATCAATGAAGTCCAGTCTTAACAAATGAGGTGTAAATTTAATGAGGAAGATGACAATATTGACCCCTGGCCTCAACACACACACACACACACACACACACACACACACACACACACACACACCTATGCAAACATATAATGGAGACACACATACAAAGAGGATTGGGGCTGGATGTGTAGGGAAAGCAGTTACCTAGCATGGACAAAGCTCTATGTTTAACTCCAGTACAAACAGACCAGAAGATGGAACAACCTTAAAGATGAGCTCAGAACACCTCTTAAAATTAATAAATAAAAATAAAAATAGTAAAATAGTAAAAAAAAAAGTTAAGCATTAATTATATTCATCGAATGCAATAGAAAACCTGGCATAAAAATCCTCCTTCTTAGTTCTTGTTTTTTAAATTATGAAAACAACAATCTAATAAAAATCACAATGTAAACTATTAATAAGAAATTAAGATACTGTTTTTATAACAGAGTTTTCTAAAGACATTATTCCATGAGTCACTCAAAGTATCAAAAAATGAGTACCAGTTAAAGCCATTGTTTCCCATGAAATGTGATTTCTCCAGGTAAACTAATGTTTTGGGCTCTTTGCTTCCTTGTTTATTTTGCTTTTGGTGGGGATTGGGATTGAATTCAGGTCTGTGGTTACATTATGTCCTTGCTCTAACCCTGAGCTACTTCTACTAGAGACTTATTCCCTAGCCCAGGCTGACCTTGAGCCTGGGATCCACTTGCTTCAGGGCTCCAAGTGCTGAGATTATAGCCATGTGCAATCAAGTTCCACTGTTTTATTCCACTTTGAATGATCAAACATAAAGTAGAAACCTCTGCCTTTTTAGAATGATAGTCTAACAACAACTGTAAGTCCACAAGTCAATGGATGGACTTGAAACAGAGCAAAGGACTGACTTCAAAACAGCCTGTCTCCACCTACTGCTTGCTGCACCTCATCTCAAATACTGTTCTATTCATTCAAAGTCAGATTTGGGGGCTACTGACTATGCCAACTTGAAGCAAGAGAAATAATTTTCCATAAAGGCTCTATAGTTTTAAAATTTACTAAGAAAACCATCCCTGAACTTGAGTAGAAATGAAAAACTGTATTGTAATGTTCATCAGGGCATTATTTATAAAAACATTTTTCTTTACTTATCTTGGAGAGAATGTAGCTGAGAACATTCTAGAAGAACTACATTTTTCTAGACTATACTAACTTAATCTTCACCTAGATTACTAACTCCACCACTGACCCTGAAAACAGCTCATCAAAATGACCTTTCAAATCTTCCAGGGTAGGAGAAAAGAATATAAAATGCCAAAAAACCTGAGTTCTAGAAATATATTTCATGCAGACATCTCCATGGGGGAAGGTGAACATTACATGAAATCTTGTATTTGAGCACTTCTGCCAGTTTATCACTTGGTTTTATTATAAAACCATAGTTATTTATGGGTTCCTTTATTTGACCTGCCATGAAGACAAATTGTGGGGGCATAAATAGGGATGTGCGAGAAGAGAGACTCACTTGCTTTCAGAACTGGCATTGCACCAAGTATGAACATCAAGTTAAAACCTAGAAACAAAACTCTGTGGCTTTTTAAATATCAAAAATAGCAAAGGAGTCCCTGTGCTGGCCCTGCCCTGCCCTGCCCAATTGAGCACTCAGCTAGCCTCTTTCTAATTTTAGCTTTACCTTCTTGGGGTCTTATGAAGAGGAACCTTGATGGAAGGTTAGCCTTGGAGATTATTGTAAGAATGAGATACTCCTACTCCATGCCTCAAATCAATCAAAATCTAGGACTGAGGCCTCCTACAACACACTTTCAAGAGACAGCCACGAAGGAAGCTGCCACATGATGTTGCAAAAGATACCCATCCCAGGGGATGAACCATTGTCAACAGAAATACAACACTAATGAAAAAACACAAGCAGTTAAGTATGAAGGCCAGCACAGGATCTAAAGAACTGACAGGGGTCATGGAGGAAACAAGGTGCTCCTACAGGTCAGATATAGAAACATTACTTGGGAGGAAGTGAGCATGGGCCTGTTGCTGGCCTGCCTTCTGGTGCCCTGCGTGGAGCCTCCTGGGGTCTGGGGACTGTGCACAGGGAAACGCATCCCAGTGGTACAGCCCAACCAGAGTCTGCTGACTTCGAGGTGCTAGTCCCATCTGCACCCCTGGGAAGAGGAGAACCATTGGAGTATTGGACCTGCTTGCACCCACTGAAAGAAGGGATGAGAAGACAGCAGTGTAAGAACACATTAAACAACAGAAAGATCAATATGACACCACCAGAGTCTAGGAACTCCACACCAGCAAGACCTGAACATCCCAACACAGATGGAGCAGAAGAGAACAACCCTACAAACAACCTTATGAAGATGATAATGATAGAGACCCTAAAAGAGGAAATGAGAAAATCCCTTAAAGAAATGAAAGAAAGAAAAAACAAATTCAACAAATAGAGGAAAATACAAACCAAAAATTGCAAAACATAAACAAGTCTCTTACAGAAAACAAGGAAAGCCAAGAAAAAACAACCAAACAAGTAAAGAAAACCATTCAAACAGTGCAAGGCTTGAATGCTGAAATAGAGACAAAAAAATCACAGTCTGACAGAATGCTGGAATAGAAAAGCTGTGTAAATGATCAGGAACTACAGATGCAAGAATGACCAACAGAGATGAAAGACAGAATCTCAGGTGTTGAAGATACATTAGGAGAAATAGATTCATTGACCAAAGAAAATCTTAAGTCCAACAAATTCCTAACACAAAATATCGAGGAAATATGGGACACTGTGAAAAGGTCAAACCTAAGAATAATAGGTATAGAAGAAGGTGAAGAAACCCACCTCAAAGGTGTAGAAAACATATTCAACAAAATCATAGAAGAAAACTTTCCCGACCTAAAGAAAGGCGTGCCAATAAAAGTACAAAAAGCTTACAAAACACCAAAATAGAGTGGACCATGAAAAAGTCCCCTCACCACATAATAATCAAAACACCAAACATACAGAATAAAGAAAGAATATTAAGAGCAGCAAAGGAAAAAGGCCAAGTAACATATAGAGGCAAGCCTATCAGAATTACACCTGACTTCTCTATGGAAACTCTACAAATACTAAGAGACCATGGATGCCAGCCCAGACTACTATACCCAGTAAAGCTTTCAATCACTATAGATGGAGAAAACAAGATATTCCATGACAAGATTTAAACAAACCAGCCCTACAGAAAGTTCTGGAAGTAAAACTCCAACCCAAGGAAGTTAACTACACTCACAAAAACATAGGCAATAGATAATTTCACTTTACCAACAGCCAAAAGAAAAAAAGGGGAGGGGGAGTCCACACACAATACCACCATCACCACCACCACCAAATCCAAAACAAACAAGATAAAAACAATCAATTGTCATTAATAGCTCTCAATATTAATGGTCTTAATTCACCTATAAAAAAGGCACAGGCTAACAGGATGGATATGAAGACAGAACCCATCCTTCTGCTGCATACAAGAAACACACTTCAACTTCAAAGACAGATGGTACCTCAGAGTTAACGGTTGGGAAAAGGTTTTCCAATCGAATGGACCCAAGAAACAAGCAGGTGTAGCAATCCTAGTATCTAACAAATTAGACTTCAAACTAAAATCAGTCAAAAGAGATGAAGAAGGTAATTTCATACTCATCACAGGAAAAATCCACCAGGATGAAGTCTCAATTTTGAACATCTATGCCCCAAATACAAAGGCAACCACATTTGTAAAAGAAACATTACTAAAACTCAAATAACACATAAAACCTCACATACTTATAGTGAGAGACTTCAACACCCCATTCTCACCACTAGGCAGGACCACCAGACAGAAACTTAACAAGGAAACAAAGGAACTAATAGAAGTTATGACCCAATTGGGTTTAACAGTCATTTATAGAACATTCCATCCAAACATGAAAGAATATACCTTCTTCTCAGTGCCACATGGAACCTTCTCTAAAATTGACCACATATTCAACAACATAGCAAACCTCAACAGATACAAAAAACATTGAAATAACCCCCTGTATCTATCGAACCACCATGTTTAAAGCTAGTATTCAACAACAATACAAATTGCAGAAACCCTACAAACACATGGAAATTGAACAATGAGCAATTGCACCATTAATGGGTCAAGGAAGAAATAAAAAAGAAATTAAAGACTTCCTAAAATTCAATGAGAATGAAGACACAACATACCCAAACTTATGGGACACTTTGAAAGCAGTGCTAAGAGGAAAGTTCATAGCACTAAGTGCCCACATGAAGAAACTGGAGAATTAACAGCACAACTGAAAGCTCTAGAACAAAAAGAGGCAAATTCACCCCGGACATGTAGATGCCAGGAAATAATCAAACTGAGGGCTGAAATCAATAAAGTAGAAACAAAGAAAACAATACAAAGAATCCATGTAACAAAGACTTGGTTCTTAGAGAAAATCAATAAAATGGACAAAACTTTATCCAAACTAACCAAAAGGCAGAGAGAGAGAGAGAGAGAGAGAAACAGAGAGAGAGACAGAGAGAGAGACAGAGAGAGAGACAGAGAGAGAGAGAATGCAAATTAACAAAATCAGAAATGAAAAGGGGGGCATAATAACGGATAATGAGGAAATCCAGAGAATATTCAGGTCATACTTTGAAAACCTGTACTCTACAAAATTTGAAAATTTAAAGGAAATGCACAATTTTCTTGATAGATGTCTCTTAGCAAAATTAAATCAAGAACAGATAAGCAATTTAAATAGATCTATAACCCCTAAGGAAATAAAGGCAGTCATCAAAGTTTCCCAACCAAAAAAGTCCATAGCCAGATGGTTTCAGTGCAGAAATCTACCAGAAATTCAAAGAAGAGCAAATACCAATACTCCTCAAAGTGTTTAACACAACAGAAGGAGAAGGGTCATTGCCAAACTCCAAGACACATAAAGATACAACTAAGAAAGAGAACTACAGACCAACATCCCTCATGAACATCGATGCAAAAATACTCAATAAAATACTGTCAAATCGATTCGAGGATCACATCAGAAAAATGATCAAGTAGACTTCATCCCAGGGGTGCAGGGATGGCTCAACATAAGAAAATCCATCAATGTAATCCACCATATAAACAAACTAAAAAAGAAAAGCCACATGTTCATCCAACACCCCTTCATAATAAAGGTCTTGTAGAGATCAGGGATAACAGGAACATACCTAAAAGCAATATACAGCAAACCAACAGTCAACATCAAACTAAATGGAGAGGAAACTCAAGGTGATTCCTCTAAAATCAGGAACAAGACAAGGCTGTCCCCTCTCCCCATACCACTTCAATATTGTACTTGAAGTTCTAGCTAGAGCAATAAGACAACAAAAGGAGATCAAGGGGAAACAAATTGGAAAAGAAGAAGTCAAACCTTCACTATTTGCAGATGATATGATAGTTTGCATAAATAACCTGAAAAACTCTACCAGGGAACCTCTACAGCTGATAAACACCTTCAGCAAAGTGTCAGGATACAAGATTAACTAAAAAACAAATCAGTAGCCCTACTATATATAGAAGATAAATGGGCTGAGAAAGAAATCAGAGAAACATCACCTTTTATAATAGCCACAAACAACATAAAATATCTTGGGGTAACACTAACTAAACAAATGAAAGACCTGCATAGCAAGAACTTTGAGTCTTAAAGAAATTAAAGAAGATACCAGAAAATAAAGATCTCCCAAGCTCTTGGATAGGTAGGATCAACATAGTAAAATGGCAATCTTGCCAAAAGCAATCTACTGATTCAATGCAATCCCCACTAAAATCCCAGCACAATTCTTCAGACCTTGAAAGAACAATTCTCAACTTATTTGGAAAAACGGAAGACCCATGATACCCCAAACAACCCTGTACAATAAAGGAACTTTGGTAGGCATCACCATCCGTGACTTCAAGCTCTATTATAGAGCTATAGTCCTGAAAACAGTTTGGTATTGGCACAAAAATAGACAGGTAGACCAATGGAATGGAATTGAAGACCCTGATATTAACTCACACATGTAGGAACACCTGAACTTTGACAAAGAAGCTAAAACTATACAATGGAAAAAAGAAAGCATCTTCAACAAATGGTGCTGGCATAACTGGATGCTGGAGTGTAGAAGACTGCAGATAGATCCATGTCTATCACCATGCACAAAACTTAAGTCCAAATGGATCAAAGACCTCAACATAAGTCCAGCTACACTGAACATCTTATAAGGGAAAGTGGGAGGTACTCTTAACCGAATTGGTAAAGGAAGCAACTTCCTGAACATAACTCTAGTAGCAAGGACACTGAAATTGACAAATAATAAATGGAACCTCTTGAAACTGGGAAGCTTCTATAAAGTAAAGGACACAGTAAACAAGAGAAAACAGCAGCCAATAGAATGGGAAAAGATCTTCACCAACCTCACATCTGACAGAGGGGTGATTTCCAAAATATACAAAGAACTCAAGAACCTAAACACTAAATAATCCAATTAAAATGTACGGTACAGAACTAAATAGAGAATTCTCAACAGAGGAATCCAAAATAGCTGAAAGGCACTTAAGAAAGTGCTCAGCATCCTTAGCCATCAGGGAAATGCAAATCAAAACAACTCTGAGATACCATCTTATACCAGTCAGAATGCCAAAAATCAAAAACACCAATGACAGTCTGTGCTGCAGCGGATGTGGAGAAAGGGGAACACTCATCCACTGATGGTGGGAATGCAAACTTGTAAAGCCACTTTGGAAATCAGTATGGTGATTCCTCAAGAAACTGGGAATCAGTCTACCTTAAGATCCAGCAATTCCACTCTTAGGCATATATCCAATGGATGCACATTCATACAACAAGGACATCGTTCAACTATGTTCATAACAGCATTATTTGTAATAGCCAGAATATGGAAGCAAACTAGATGCCCCTCAACTGAAAAATGGATAAAGAAAATGTGATACATTTATACAATGGAGTATTACTCAGTGGAAAAAACAATGGAATCTTGAAATTCACAGGCAAATGGATGTAATTCTTAGAAACCAAACTGAGTGAGGTAACCCAGTCACAAAAAGACAAACATGATGTGTACTCACTCATATATGGATATTAGACATAGAGCAAAGGATTACCAGCCTACAATCCACACCTCCAGAGAAACTAGGAAACAAAGAGGATCCTAAGAGAGACACACATGGTCTCCCAGAGAAGGGGAAAGAGACAAGATCTCCTGAGCAAATTGGGAGCACAGGGGGAGGGGAGAGGAAATTAGGAAAAAGAGAAGGGGAGGAAGAGGAGTGGGGAGGAAGACATGAGCGACCAGGAAGATTGAGTTGGAGGAAGAATAGAGGAGAGAAAGAAAAGAGATCTTTAATAGAGAGAGCAATTATTGGCTTAAAAAATCTGGCACTAGGGAAATGTCCAGAGATATGTAAGGATGACCCCAACTAACAATCTAAGCAACAGGGGAGAGGCTATCTTAAATGCCCTTCTGCTGTAAGATTGATGGCTACCTTATATGCCATCATAGAGCCTTCTTCCAGTAGTTGATGGAAACAGAAACAGAGACAGAGACACACACAGTTTAAGTCCTGAGCCAAATTCCTGGAATCCAGTTGTAGAGAGGGAGAAGTGATGAGAAAAGGGGTCAAGACCATGCTGGGGAAACCCACAGAAACAGCTGACCTAACAACAGGAGCTGCTGGACTCCAGACTGACAGCTTGGAAATCAGCATAGAACGGAAACAGGACCCCTGCAGGTGAGTGTCAGTTAGGAGGCCTGGGCACTCTATGGGGACCCTGTTACTGGAATAGCATTTATACCTAGTGTACGAATGGACACTGGCAGCCCACTCCCCACAGAGGAATACTCTCTCAGCCTAGACACATGGGGAAGGGACTAGATCCTGCCCCAAATGATGTGACAGACTTCCATGATGATTCTCCATGGGAGGCCTCACCCTTTCTATGGAGCAGAAGAGGGATGGGATGGGGGTTGGTGGGAGGCATGGGAGAACAAGAGGGAAAGGGAACTGGGATTGATAAATAAGATTGTTTCTAATTTAAAAAAAGAAAAAAACATACTTGGCAGTCTCAGTAATGTTAGATCAAGCAGAAGAAAAAATGACAGAGCTTGAAGACAAATTATTTGGATTGTTAGTGTCAGAAAGAAATATATATATATATATACATAGGTATATATATGTATATATATGAGAGAGAGGGAGAGGGATGGAGGGAGGAAGGGTGGGAGGGAGGGAGGGATGTAAGGAGAGAGAATGCAAGAGCATTGTGATACCCTTAAAAATAAAATATTCAGATCACTGGCACACATCAAGGATAAGAGTTAAGGTTGGGGGCATGGAAAAACCTCAGTAAAATAGCAGCAGAAATCTCCCCAGATTTTGGGAAAGATGGGAACATCCAGGTACAAGAAGCATTTAGAACCTTAAACACACTTAACTACACAAATATGTCGCCATGACATAGCATAGTTAAATTGTTAAAAGTATAGGATCAAAAGTATATTACAGTCTGCTAGAAAGAAATGTCAAGTAATGTTTAAAGGCAAATATATTAGACTAGTGGCAGATTTCTCAGACAGAACTCTAAATGCCAGGAGGGCATGGACTGATGTATTTCAGAACCTGAATGACAATAACCACCAACCAAGATCGTGGTGCCAAGCAAGGCTGTCCTTCACAAGGGAAAAGTATGCACCTTCTGTGGTAAGGATAGATTAAGGGAACTCATGGCCACTAAACCAAAATTACAAAGAGATGCTTGGGGGAATCCTATACCCAGAAGAGAAGGAATTCAGTAAATACCATCATTAAGAACATGAATGAATCACACTAGAAAAAGAGATAAGCCAATGAGGAGTAAGAAGAAATACTACAAATACTAATACAGTAAACCATGAAATTCAAAAGCAGAGAAAACAAGAATTGACACCTGGAGTTACGGGCCAAGTTTCTACTCAGGAAAGCAGATGGCCTTCATTCTTTTGATTGGCCTATGGAATGAAGCTGTCCATGGTGGTTTGGATAAGAACAGCCCCTAGAGGTTCAAACATTTGAATATTTGGTCTCCTGTTTGGGGAGGATTAGGAGATGTGCCTTGTGTCGCTGACGATGGACTTGAGGTTTCAAAACACTATTCGCCAGGAGATGAATGCCTTCTGCTTGTGGTTTGAGTTCTGAAATCTACTGTTTGTCAGTTACACCTTTACTCTGCAATCATGGACTCTAACCCTCTGAAACTGTAAGCCCAATTAAATGATTTCTTCTTCTTTTGTTTTTTGAGTTTTGAGTTATGTTTTGTACTATTTTTTTTGAGACAGAGTTTCTTTGTGTAGCCTTGGCTGTCCTGGTAGATCAGGCTGGCCTTGAACTCAGTGATTCTCCTGTCTCTGCCTCCTGAGTACTGGGATTAAAGGTGTGGTTACTGCCACCCTGCTAGTTAGTGCTTTCTTAAAAAAAAAAGATGGCTCAGACTATAAGCTGCTTGTCAAGCAAGCAGAAGGACCTGGGTTCAGGTCCTCGGCACTTATGTAAAAAGCCAGGCACCGTGTGAGGTAGACACCCAGCATCAATGTCTGGCATCCATAGGCAAACACAGAAGCATCTGTACACATGCACACACACATTTATACACACATGGCACAAATTACCAACCTGGACTATTAGTGCTTATCCTGGTGGGCATCTTGTCCCTGCCATTTGGTTTTCAGTTATGGAAAAATGTTCAAATGACCACCACTGATTTCACTTGTATAGAGGAATAGAGTAATCAAGGTCACTCAGGGAAGGGGATGTCAGAAAGACAGAAGGGTTGCTGTATATATTCCTGCAGGCTGTTTGTGTGGCCTCAACCGGGCTTAATATTGTATAGAGTACATGGGTCATATAAATGTGCAGCACAGGTGTGAGATAAGAGTGATATACACAACAGTTTATATTGACTGAATGGCTCATACTCACATCTGACCCATGAGAGTAGTTACTGTTGACACCAAAAGGCCATTTTTTAATGTATATTCTATACATGATTCTCAGAGCAGAAAGACAACAGGAAGCTACTTAGGGACAATGAAGTCAGTGCACAAGAGAGAACTTGCTAAGAGTAAGGGAGAAATAGGATTCAGTATCAAAAGCAGCTGTGCCAGTCTCGCCTGCTCCTGGGAAGGCTGGTGTACAGACAGGTGACTAACGGTAAAGCTCTTTGTATCTCAGAATGTCCAGGAATAAAAGGTGTGTGTCATGTTTAAAAACCAACAGTGAAATCTTGCACTGCCAAACCACAGGAAGAATGGCTCAAATGCGACAGGAAGAATTTCACAAGGCACCCAACCACAGCACAGCCAGCCATGACTACAGCAACTAAACCCTGGGGTCCCTGCACTGAACTGCACCTCACCGACATGCTACCAAAGTTCACCTCCTTGTGTTCACTGTGAGTGGGGGAATATATGGAGTGTTATCTGGGACAGTTGTAATCACCTGGAAGATCGCTGAATCTATAATAACTTCAAACCCAAAGATACATAGGGGGAAAAGGAGGCAGTAGTATTGCTTGATTTGAAGAAAAAAATTAAGGAATATAGGATCTTCCTCCAGGAAACCACCTTCCCCGGGGACCTTTGCCTCTGGATCAATGCTTGATGGGAACAATGAGAAAGAAGAGAGATAGCAGGAAGCTTCCACTTCCCAACCTGAACACTTGCCTGACACTGCACAGTGTTTACATTCTTTTCCACATGAAGGACAGGGGCACAGCTCTACACACCATCTGGCCACCTTCCGTCTACCTACCTCCTGATGTACTAGAAACCCATTGGTCCTCTAGCTGGAGAAACTGAAGTTCCTAGGGACACAGCCACTAAGCCTACTCCCTTGCCTTTGGCCTTACTTTTCAGGGTCCATACTCTTTCCAAAGTTCTTTAGGTTACTGTGACATTGAGCTGCTCTGCAATCACATTAGAAAATTAAGTGTCACAAACCTTCAAAGTTATGAAAATCGTATCCCACACATAGCCAATACAAAACTTTAGCTGGGCACCATGGAGCATACCTATATGCTCCTCACTTTGGGGGAGAAAGTAGAATCAGGAGTTCAAGGCCAGCCTACACTACATGAGAAGCTGCCTCAAAAACAAATAAAAACAACAACAAAATAGCCAGGCAATGGTGGCTCACACCTTTAATCCCAGCACTTAGGAGGAAGAGGCAGGCATGTCTCAGTGAGTTCAAGGCCATCTTGCTCTACAAAGCAAGTTCCAGGACATACAGGACTGTTACACACAGAGAAACCCTGTCTTAGAAGAAACAAACAAACAAAATATCAAAATATCGGTGATTGTCTGAAAACAAGACACAACAAGCAAAAGTCACAAAGTTGCCTGAGTCCTTCTCCAACAGGGGTTGGGGGGGCAAGCATGGAGTCTTTTCCAGGACTTTTTACTTTGATTTTACAAAGCATGTTCCAGTAAAATATCTACTTTGTCCATTATAAACCTAAGTACATCCTGTCAGGGCTTATGTTGATGGATATTTTTAATGTCAGGAGAGCAATGGCATAGAAATGATGATTGGGATGGAAGTGGAGAAAAGGGAGAGATGAGTGCCTCCCCCCATACTATCCTTTGACTTCCAATTTCAAGTGAACTACCCAAGCCTTCAATTGTGTAGGCCTTGCTCAGTAGGAAGGTATACCAGAAGTCCCAGCGCAGACACTAACTTTCCGAGTCAGAGGGTGGCAGCTGTCTCCCACTTGGCCCATGGGTGTGCAGATCCTTATGCTCTTAACCCAGATACTGACAGCGCAGCACATGCCTCCTCCACACTGTGAGTCCTTGTCACAAGCCTGCAACGAAATAAAGCAACAGATAAATATAGAGAGTGGGAAAGGCTTGGGCTGGGGGACTCTAAAATTAGCAGGGAAAATCCTCTTTAAATATCCAAATGCTCAGCCAGTAAAGTACTTGCCACACAAACATGAGGGCACGAGTTCAATCCTTAAAACACACAAGAAAAGCCAGACATGGTGGCTTGTTCTAGCAACCTCAGCTCTGGGAAGATGGAGGTAGGTCAATCCTTGGCACTTGATGGCCAACCAGTCTAGCCAAATTGGGGCATTCTAAGCCATGTGAGAAACCTGGTTTCAAAAATTAAGGTGGATAGCACCTGAGGACAACATCTGTCTTCCACACACATGCCCATACTTGCGGGTGAATACCTCATCCAACATGTTTACGTAAATACACATAAAAGTATCCTAATGCAGTGATTTTTTTAAATAAAATAGAATCATAAGCCCCATTTGTCTGTAAAAACCTACAACCAGCATTGATCAGAATGTTCCCATGGACGCTCCTGTACGATGAAATCCAGGATTAAGAAGGAAGAGGGATGGGAGGGGAACATCACTGGGCTCTCTTCTGGTGCTTTATGGCTGAACTTGAAGAATAAGCTTATGCTAGCCCTGCCCTACACATGTCCCTTCAGAGCTACACAAATCACATCACAAATTTTATGACTATTACTTGCATACTATATAGGGACAAGTTTTTTAAAAGGACAGAGATAGTCTCTAAATCTGGCACAAACCACTGCAGACTTGTGAAGGTACCGATGCAGCATTTAGAAGTGCGCTTTTTCCCTTTCGGACATTTACCCTGTGCCTTGTGAGACTGGATGCTTCTTGCATGGGTACCCTGATTTTCACCATTTCCTCTTTCAAAATAAGAGCTCTCCAAGGGTGGAAAAGGACAGACCAAGACTTTGCCCCATCCTACAAGTCTTTCCTGTGAATGACATGCAGAAAGGAACTGACTGGCTTCAGATCCACAGATGTGTACATTAGAAACTAAACATACTAGCCACAAAGGTAGCAAGTGGGGCCAGGCACAGGACAGTACAGATGCAATTAGCAGCAGTAATTCCTCAAAGTACACAACTGACATACACAAACTACAAGTATTTCCAGTCAAAGAATCAATGTGGAGGACTTGCCCGTGAGGCAGTATATAAATGAAGCACAAATATATTTGCGTGAAAATGTATCTTAAGAACTATGGCTCTTTGCTAGAGCCAACAACAACAAAAGGGATGCTTTGTTTTAGCAATGTCTAGTAATCTGTTGTTCAAAGTAAGTAGTGGCTTCAAAACACAACTTTAACTCTGGGTGGTTTTTCTTCCTTTTTTATGGATGATGTTTAAACTTTCCCACCTTTTAATTTTTGTCTGGACACTAGAAATCATGCAATCACAACCATTGTAGTCTTTAAATTACAATCTTCTGTAATATGGTTTTAATACATCTATATGAAGATATAAAGTTCAAAGACTGCACGTGTGTGCGCATATCCCTGTGTATATGTGTGCTTGTGCATGCATGTATGTAATAAAAACTTAAGGTGGGTGTTTCAACCAACATTTTAACAGATGTACAAAACTCTAACTTCTGAAGCCCCAGCAGCTCTTTTTCTAAGACCATAAAAAATGTCAGACACAATCTTTTAAAATTCAATCACTCACTTAGATGCTTATCACCCTGCACACACTATATCTAGATAAATCACTGACTTTTTCATTTGAATCCAGATGGTTTCTGTCAGTGGGACCCAACTACGCTTTATTGCCATGTTGTTTTAGAGAAAAAAATTTCCAATACTCTTTTCATAATATTGAATTAACAACAAAAAGCAAGACTCCACATAACTGTATCACCATCACCCCCCTGAATCTCACCAGCATATAAACATGAAATGAGATAAAATTTCATTTCATAACAAAAAGCTTCGGTTGTTGGAAATTTACAGAGAATTGCATAAGTTTATATCTTTTTAATTAGACAGCTGTTTCCTAGTACCCTTTAATCTTCTTAACCCATTGTAGAGCCGTGCAAACAGTGTCCTCCTGTGAGTGGAACAAAAACGACACTTGCACTGCCCAGGAACCTTGGGGCTTAGAGGATTAGGAAACACTTAGAAGGAACCAGCAGGGGAAGGAGGAAAAAACCCACCCAATCATGTTTCCATTCCCATGTGTTACAAAGACCCTGTAGAAACTTTTGTTCACACACACCAACTGGCTACTGATGAAGCTACATAAGTGGTTTTAAGAATCTCCATTCTAATGGATACCACAAGGCATACAATCAGATATCTATGGGGCATAACTCAATGCTGTCGTGGCCCCGGAGCTTTCAGAATGCAATCTGTACACTAAGAAACGCAGAGACCATCAATCTTGAGTTATTTGCCATGATGACCCTTCTTTGAAATGACATGCTATTTTATCACCTGTATGTCATCATTCCAAACACATCTATATTAAAATCCAATATATTAAAAGTGATTTAAATAAATGAATCCGCTGAAAAAATATGCTAAAGCAAGTTTTTTTTTTCTTTAATGAGTTAAACGCCAACAGCCAGGGTTCTGCTAGGCTATTAAGACAGACTTCCGAAATGCTGTGCCTTGAACTCCTTCTTCAGATAGACAAAATGAAAACTCGGAACTTAATGAAGGCGCTCTCTATGAGTTAAAAAAAAAATGTCTAGTGACAGCCTGCTCCATCGCTGAACCCTAGGAGTGAGGTATCAGGAATCAAACTTGACAATTTATGTAAGGAGAACTTCACGATGAAGAAGGAGGTAAAAAAAGAGTAACAACATAAAAATAAAGAGCAGCTGCCCCAGAACCGGGTGAGAAGAGCCCACAGTTGCTTTCCAAGGCTCACACATGGCCACGACCCAAGGCACTTCACAGGGTAAGAGTCACCCAGAAGCTGTGGAATTTGAGGTGCATGGCTTGCTCTCTTGCAGTTTAAGAAAGGGCGGTCAGATTTGGGATGAAGGTTTCCAGCCCCTGGAAAAGAACTTTCTTACAGGGGAAGAAACTTCTCTGAGCTACTAAATAGAACAGCAGACCAAACCCAAAGAGTACAGGAGGGAGAGGTGGGGAAGAGCTGCTGAGACAGTTTAATTCCACAGTGTGCCTGGCTGTCCCTTGCCTTGTGAGCAGGAGAGGTTCCCAAGTGGCCAAAGGGCGATCCAGGAGAATGTCACACCGGGCACACCCTTCCCGGTGCCTACACACCCCAGGCCTGGTGTCCCCGGGCGATCAGGGTGCGACAGGTGCTCAGACAGCTTACCCCGGTGATGACCGCAGCATCCCCGGCGGGCGGCGTGAGTAGCGGCTGTAGCAGCAGAAGTAGCAGCAGTGGGGCACAGCGCGGGCCCCCCATGGCGCCCTGGGGACACGGTGACGGTTGGGGCACGAGATCAGGGACGTTTGGGACGCGTGGCCGGGTTGCTCTGCCGAGCCGCGAGCCTGACGGCAGTTATAAAGGCGAGCCCCGCGGTGACTCACGCCCGGCAGCACGCGGGGGGCACGGCGCGGGCACACACCCCGCGCCCCACGCGCACACGCGCACGTGCCCGGAGCCCCACGCGCACAGGCGCCACGCGGGCAGAGCCCCCCGCGGGGCGCCGCAGCCCTAGCCAGCCTTCCTGTTGCTTTTGTAGTCTCAGAAAACCTCCTCCTTCGCTGTCCTGCTTTCCAGAGTTCCACGTGCTCAGCCCCCACATTCTCAGAGGCACATCATTTGCTATACAGATGTGCAGAGGGTACCCACGACGTGCCGGGCGCGTCGGACACAACTGCCCTGTATTTGTACACATTTGTTCAGCATGTCTGCAGTGAGCGCTCCATGTGTGCCAGGTACTGTCACTGGCTCTGTCCTGCAGCGGCACAACTTAAAAAAACAACAAACAAACAAACAAAAAACAAAGGGGGAAGCCTGTTTAATAGAGAGGAAGAACAAAGCACCAGGCACACCCCAATCTCACATCCCTAGAGAAGTGGAGGGCCTTGGCTGCCCCGCCAGCTGTGGGAGCCTCATTTACGTTTTTGAAATGACTTCCCCTGGTGCCCACATCTGTTCCTGACCCTCTCTGCCCTGATTTCCCTCACGTGCGTGCGTTCCCTCCCCTCTTCAGCTTCCAGCCAGCTTCAAGCAGAACAGGATGCTGCCAAGGGGAAAAAGAAAACTCCCGGCAGCTCGTTCTGCCAGCCTGAGGCCCTGGGAAGGCATCTCTCTCCCAGTTCTCTTCTCCAACCCAGGGAACTTCAGGTCTTATACATGATGCCTTGGTTCAGGTCAGTTACTATTGCGTGCTGCTGGACTCTTTGCCATGAGACAAGACAACTGTCGCTCTCAGTGTCCCTAGTGTGGCTCCAATAATCTCATCTTACTTGCTTCTACAAGGATGATCAAATTGACTTGTTTTAGATGGGCAGTGGTGGCACACCACCCAGTCCTCAAGAAGCAGAGGCAGGCAGATCTCTATGGGTTCAAGGCCTGACTGGTCTACAAAAACGAGTTCCAGGACAGCGAGGACTGTTACACAGAGAAACTCTGTTTAAAAAAAAAAAAGGAAGGACTTGTTCTGAGGTTTGGGGGGAGCTTACCTTACTCCTAGAAGATTTGGGACCTCAGACTTTCCCATGTCCCTTAGGACCACAGACTGCTGAAAGGCAGATGGGCCTTTTCAGCCTCTTTAATCAATACAGTAAGGAGAGCTGGGCCAGTTACTTTCAGACTGTGGACTCCCTCATGCCAAAGCATTCAGACAAAATGTAGAGGGGGAAAAAACCGAACAAAGGGCCCGGGAATTATTTGAATGTTAAACAGCTGGTATTTCAAACCCCAGATCTTTGGCTGAGTTTTAAAGCCTTTTGTACCCATGTTTTCGAGTTCAAGAGGCATCCTGAAACCAAAAACACAAACGGGATCAAACTCATTTTTAACTTTGAGAAAACTGTTAAAAGTGGATTCACAGTAAAATAAGTGGAAACAGTAGCAAGTGACAGACTAGTGGAAAGTTTCCTTTTCCAGTCTCCATGCCAACCAAGGCATGGGAGTGCAGCCCGGGGAAATGTAAAAACCAGTCAACATGGACTTTAACATTCCTGCCACTTTTTTTCTTAAATGGCCAATTTCATATTTGGTACTATCCAATGCCAACTGGGTATTCCCTGCTTCTCCGAGCATAAAAATCAGGCCATGTCTACACAGGGTAATACCAGCCTTCCATTGTGACTGGCTTCTTACAGGGCTGTTTGCAAAAATCATCTTCTGTGACTGTTAAATCAAGGTTGGAAATACTTCAAAATATGGTTGGTTTGGGGCTCTTGTTTTCCTGTGCTGAGTTTGGAACCAAGGCGTGAATACTCTGGACAGGTCTCTACCACTAGGCTATACTCTTTGGAGACCTTTTAATGGTTTAAATACTTGTGAGAAGAAATGAAAACTCTTAACACAACTTCTTCCGACCCACAGGCAAGTTATCAGATCAAGTCTGCTTACAGTTCTTAGAAATGGAAGGATGCACTTTGGATTAACTCCCAAAAATAAGGTTGTGATGGAGCAACAATAAAATTGAAGTTCTATTTTGTTACTGCAATCTGTTGGTGTGATCAGTCATATGGTCAAATTAGCCAGGAGTGACTGCTGGATGAGGTCTAAAACTTATGGGTTTAGAGTGTAGACTGGCAGCCTAGCAGGCCACCATTTCTTGACTGATTTGACAGTGTGATACAAGAGTGTCCAAAGAACTCCTTGTTTGAGAGTTAGAGTGATCTGGATTGGAGCCTTTTCTAGCAACTAGACTTCAACCCCTTAAAGTCTGTTTTGTTTACTATGAAGTAAGTATAACATACCAACTTCCTGGGGTCTGGCCACTATGGAGCTCAAAGGGAGCATCTGTAAAGTGCTATGCACCAAGTCTGGAATAGACTGGGAGGCATGCAAAGGTAACCTCTCATTAAATCTTACAGTGTGCTCTCTCTTGGTAGATTCATTGAACGTGGATACAGCTCTTTTCTGCCCTGCCCACATAATTAGATCACATACACTTGCTGGCTAGGAGCCCACTTTCTTGAAAATCCTTCTTGCACATGGCATTAGCCGATACTGGAAAAAAGGGTTGATGAGCAACAGGAGTATATCCTGTGATCAGGGACAGAGATGGCTTACAAGCAAACGGTGCGCAGTGCAGATGCATCTAGTCTGTATGGACCATGAATGCAGTCAGCAAGAGCTGAGAGGGAAAGGGACCTGGGACATGGGACCGGAATGGGGTGACCCTGAAGAAGTATACTGTCTTACAGCTGTCACACATCTGACCTACCACAGTCGCTCTGGGCTCTCAGCTGAGGGAAACTTTGTTTGCACTGATTTATGGTTTCCAGTCTGGGGTTACAGTAAGTATCACCTAGAAAGTTATGTTGAAATTCTAGACCTGTGACTTTATTTGGAAGTAGGGTGTTTGCAGATACAACCAACCATACTTGAAGTAATATGAGATGGGAGTGAGTCCTAAATGCAAGGACTGATACCTGTGTTAAAAAAAAGTGGTGTGTGTGCACATGTGCATGCACTCACATTTGCTATGTGTGGGCCCATGTGCACACAGCATGTGTGCAGGTCAGAAGACAACCTTGGCTGCCAACACCAGGTGGCTTCTACGTTTTGTTTGGGACAGGGTCCCTGACTAGACTGGAGCTTTTCCACATAGGTCAGGTTAGCTGGCCTGTGAGCCTCTCAGACTCTGCCTCAGCCTCCCATTTTACCACTGTTGGGATTACAGACTCACCACAGCTGGTTTTTTTACATGGATTCTGGAAAACGACATCAGAGCATCATGCTTGTGAGGCAAGCACTTTGCTGACTGTGCTATCTCCCTGGCATTTTATACTAGGAAGGAGATATTGGACATAGAGACTGATGTACACATCTGTCAACCCTGCTGCCTGATAGCCCACTTCCAGAACCCCAAAGAGTCAGGAAGAGCATCTTCCCAGAAGGTTTCACAAAAGAAGGCCCTGTTGACACCTTGATTCTGAACTTCTAACCTCCAGAACTGAAAGAAAATAACTTCTGTTGTATGAAGACACCCAGCTCTGCTCACTTCTCCCAGGACCTCTGAGAAACTAACAGGGTGGGTGGGGCAGGATGGTTGCACATCAGCTTTCTTCTGCCTCTGCCTGGAACTCAAGCCTGACCCTGTGGTGACTGAAACAGGTCACATGACAGTTCACCTTGCTAAGAACAGCAGTGCCAATGAGGTTTGTGCTGAGATCCAGAAACCTGGTGAACAGTTCCAGAGTCTACAGGAAAGGGTCCATTGGTGGCTTGGAGCCGTTAATGAGTTCAGTGCACTTTGACTGATCCTAGTAATTCCCACTACAAAAGATAATGGGTTTCTGTACATATATTTTTCATGTTCAGCCCTTTAAGTGACACAGTGTGAAAGAGTACAAATGTGCAAGCTGGGAGGGTTTTGTTTTAAGTGGGTAGTAAACCATCCTTCATTCAACTCACTCAACAGGTACTTACTAAGCACTAACTATAGACTAAGTATTGAGTAAAGCGCTTGGTGACAGAATTATGTCATCCTGAGAGCAGTCATCAACCCATCTCCTGCCGGGAGAGAAGCGCAGAAACCTTGCTGGCAGTCAAGAGAAGGAGGTGCAGGGATGTAGTGAGCAGGAAGGAATGAGGAAACTCAAGATTACCGTGTGAACTGGCTGACAGGAAGGAGGCGGGCGCTCACATGGGTGTGGACAAAGGCAGTCAGACGGGCAGGGTGAGGGGAGCGGCTGTGTTAAAAACAGAAACCGCTAACCAGAGCTTTGTTGGACTTTAAAAATCCCCATTCCATATAATGCAGCTGCAATGACTAAGATTTAGGTAGAAAACTTGGAAAAATGATCTTTTATTTATTTTTTGATGTTGTTGTTGTTATTGTTGTTGTGTGTGTGTGTGTGTGTTTAAGTGTTTAAGTGTTACCAGAACCCAGCCATGCCAGTCTCTGCATTGCCTGTGGCTGCTTTTTACTGAGTACTTGTGAGACCACATGACCTGAAAAGCCAAATAATATTTCCTCTGTACTCGTGAGAGAAAACTTGCCAACCTCTGGTTTTGTGTGTGTGTGGAGGGGATGTTGGGGACACACCTGTGTGTACCTGTGCGTGTGGAGGCCAGAGGACAGCCTCAACTGTCATCCTTCAGGCACCTTCCACCTAGTTTTGGGGGACAGGGTTTCTCACTAGGCCTGGAACTCACCATGTAAGCTAGGCTGGCTGGCCAATGAGTCCCAGAGATCTGCCTGTGCTGGGACGCCATGTGCATACACTGGGATGGTATGTGCCTACAGCCCACCAGTCTGGCTTTACTTTACATGGGTTCCAGTGAGCAAACTCAGCTCACTGTGCTACGAATGAGCCATTTCCCCATCTCTGCTGCCTCTGGGTTTATGTGTTAAGGAAGAGCCTAGAGGGCTGGAGTGATGGCTCAGCCACTAAAGGCTAGGCTCACAATCAAAAACATTAAAAAAGAGCCTGGAGTTTCTGTACCGCCTCTTACCGCGCTTTCCCCGCCATCTCTTTGCTGAACCTCTTGTGGGATGTACTTTGGAGTCTCCAACTCACTAGTATAACCCACATTCTTTCTGACATTTGGGAGATTGCCCAAAGTTTGTCTTATAGCTTGATATCTTGCATATGAACCTTACTATAACTGATGTCCATGACCTGGCACACAGTAGGTGCTTAGTCGATATTGACAGAGTTGGAAAAGAAAGAACAAGAAATGCTTGCCCTGTTCTCCATCTCGAACTGGAAGCCTCCGGCATTTCTCCACCACAGAAGGAGAGAGCTTCTAGATTCTTCCTCACACGACTCTATCATCAAAAGTGACAGCGGCTTCACTGAGGACTTACTTTGCATGTATCTTTTTCTTACGGCTTATTATGATAGCATAATAGGTGGGCCTGGTAATTTCATCACTGGGTTTTATTTGTCTCTGTGTAAATGGCTTTTCATTTAGATCTGTTCCAAAAGTAAAATGGATATACTCCTTTATGCTTTGCCTTTATTCTTTATTGAGGAACTATTCCGCATGGCTCCTCTTGTTAAACCCTTAATATCATCTTGCTATCTTTCTAAAATAATAACCGTGTTTTAAATGTGACACGAAAAAGGAATGGCTTTTATAATTCTAAATAAGATGTCTATTTTAATCTAGTTCAATGCTGACGATTTTCTCTTTATTTAAAAAAAATAAATCACCAAGATTCAATTTGAAAGCCAATTGTCTAGGGAGGCACTAAAAATCATTTGTTCCATTCAAGTGGTAATGTACAGTAAAGTTTATCTATTTTTAAATAGTTGAAATATTAATTCAGGAGAATGAGTTTTCTTAAAACAATCAGTACACAATGACTTTGGGATAATATGAAGGGTCACTGAGGAGCATTCAGCTCTAAAAGATTTAGGTGTATTCATTATAATGCTGGCTCTTTTCTATCAGCTATTTTTTCTATTGAAGATGGGCCTGAAGGCAAAAGCCTGTGCAGCATGTATTTCAGTCTTCATTCAAAGAAAGAGATTATTATGCAAATATGTGGCATATTTGGTAACTTTCCAGATGAAAAAAGAAGTCTCACATAAGAAAGGGATTTTCTTAAGATTAAAAACCATGACTAGGTAATTACTTTATCATCCCTTCAGGTCAACATGAACTAGGTATCACACAGAAATAAACCTCATTTATAATCTGTGAAGATGGAAAGGACCTCGAAGAAGTAATGAGACATAAATATACAGGAAATAATAGGCACAAGACTTTTGGAGCCAGGTGTGGTGGTTCCTGTCTCTAACCCCAGCACTCAGGAGGCTGAGACAGAAGGCTTGTCAGAGAACTGGTCCTCATAGTAAAACCCTGTCTCAGGTTTGTTTTTCTTTTCTTTCTTTCCCTTTTTGAACACAAATCAGTTGTAGTATGTTCACTTCTAAAGTGACAAGCTGTCTCCTATGTTTTGCATACAATAAGCACTTAGTAAATTTCTTTACATTTTCTATAACACCCCAGGGACCCTCCAGGTAGCTCTTGAATGCCTGTTACAGAAGAACAAAGTGGGAAAGATCAGCCATGTCGTCTTGAGCCAGGGTAACTGCTAAGATCTAAACTTAGTATGGTCTGATGCCAAGCATCTATTGAAGTTTCTCCTCAAATTTATAACACTGCCATAAAGTCTTAGGTGGTCAATGACTGGAAGTAAGGAACAGCAGTATGGTGTGGATGTCCCATACACTCCATCTTCAAACTTGTCTCCACAAATATTAGAGCCATTTGCTCACTTTCTAGATGTTCCTGAGCCTCCACATGACTTGCCGTAGAATAGAACTTCAGAGCCCTGGCCAATGATCCCTGGCCATCCCAATTTCCTGGTGCTCTGGAGCACCTCTTCCTCCCCTTTCTTGTATCTGTTTGTTGAATAGAACTAATAGACTCCATCATAACAGCTGGAGGTAGAGGAGTAGGGAGACGGGAAGGAGTCTAGAGAGATGCATTGATTGGGGTGCTTGGAACAAACAGTTCTTCTTGCTGCATGGGTGGGGTGCCAGTCTTAAGCAGGAGGCTCACAGCCTTCCTCTGAGATGATGAAATGGCACACATCCTACTCAGTATCCCATGGCTATAGTCAAACAGTTATTTAAAATGGACTCACTGTCAGTCTGGTTTGTCAATGGATCTTTTATGCATATAGTTGGTGGAAATTAATACATTTCAGATTTTTATGTTTTTAGTGTAATGTGTAAGTTTTTACAAGAGTTCTATCCAATAAAATTCTTTCTTCTCTCTCTCTCTCTCTCTCTCTCCAGTATGTGGGAGAGATCCATGAAGGAGGACATAAGGTAAATGTATCCAGCAGAGAGGGACTGGCTTGCTGTACCTGCCTGAGAATATAAGGCCAGGTGCTGTTAGAGCAAGAGAGCTGTGTGTGTGTGCGTGTGTGTGTGTGTGTGTGTGTGTGTGTGTAAAGGTATTCAGCAACTCTCTACATTTTTTTACAATAAAGAACTAGAAAGAAGGGCTGGAGAGAAGGCTCTGCAGCTAAGGCCCTTGTCATGAGGCCAGACAAGTGACATAAATGCCAGGTAGGCATGGAGATCACCTGCAATTGGGCCTTGGAAGGAAGAGATACGGAACCCTGCCTCAAAGATTAAGGCAGAAGAGTGACTGAGGATGACCCCAAACACCACCTTTGGGCTTTCATGTGCATGCATATACACATGCATGCATATCCACGCACAGGTCTGCCCACACACATGCCAACATGAACACATACACAAAAAATGGGGAAAGAGCCAGGTGGTGGTACACATCTTTAATCCCAGCACTTGGGAGGCAGAGTCAGGAGCATCAGTCTGAGCTACAGAGTGAGTTCCAGGATAGCTAGAGCTGCATAGAGAAACCCCATATCCACAAACAAACAGCCCCCCCATGCACAAGGATTAGGAAGGATAACAGCAAGGAAACATGGTCACACAGCACCAATGGGGAAGCCACCAGATGACCCTGTCTGGCTCCAGGGACAGGCAAGACCTGCTTGAGCTTGGGAAACAGCACATTCAGAATATGCTGTTCCTAGCCCACCTGACTCACTGCTGGCTACTGACACTGAACTTCAGTGGGGAGAGTTCACAGGCTGGAGCACAGGTCGAGGTGCTGTTACAATAGAGAGTGTTTTATCATTAATCAGTAGGCTGACATTCTGATTCTATGACCTAAACCTAGGATGCTTGCTTGTCACAGTGCTCTGCTCCTTGTGTGCCATGCAGGCACCTTAGACTGAGTCTATGAGGGTGAAGTAGACCTTGTATTGCTGTGGCCAGATGGAGGTGTGTGTGTGTGTGTGTGTGTGTGTAGGCCAGAAGCTGATAACAGGAGGAGCCTTCCTCAGTCACTCTCCACATTGCAGTAGAACTCACTGGCTGGCTAGGTTAATAGTGTCCAGAACCTATTTCCATCTTCCCCATGCTGGGATTTTGGGCATTTGCCTGACTTTTCTTTTATGGATGCCAGCAATCAAACTCAGGTCCTTATTCTTGTGTAGCAAGCTTCCTCCTCCGTGGGTGACAAGTGACCCCCTACCCTATATATAATTATAATTTAAAATCTTTATATACAGCTGTGATCTACATATTATTGAAACCTGAGACTTAAAAAGGCTTTAGTTCAAAAGCAACGTCTATGCCATGAACTGCTTCCTCGAAGATCAGCAGGCCAGAGCAGATTAGGCACTTCTGATTAAAGTGCTCTCTTCCTCCTCCTATCCTCCTCCTTCTTGGAGAGACAGGGCCTTGTGTAGCTCAAGCAGGCCTTGAGCTCAGTGTATCGCTGAGGATGACTCAGTCTTCCTGCCTCTACTTCTGAGTGTTGGAGTTACAGGTATGTGGCACCATATTTGGTTTATGCCATGCTAGGGATTTGGGCTTTGTGCATGCTGGGCAAGCATTCTACCAACTACATTACTTTCCCATCCCAAAACAAGCACTAACTTCATGCTAGAAACCATGTGGAAAGGTTAATATGCATCATCTTATATAATCCTCCCCACGCCCCCACTGTCAACCGCACTAATATGATTGAGCACTTGACACTTGGTAGAAAATTCTTACAATTCACCTTACTTCATCAACCTTGTGTGCCACGCTACTACTGTCCCATTTATGGGCTCTGTGATCTTTTTGCAAGGCTTCATAAAAAATCAGCACAAAATTAGTGTACGAGAAGGGCTATATAGTACAGTATTTTCATAGGTGTTTACGGCATATAGTGACCAAATGAAGGTGACAAGCATTTCTATCTCCCGAAAGGTTTATCACTTCTTGGTGATGGGAACCTTTGAAATTACTCATCTAGATTCCTTGACATTTAGATGTTAACTTTATTCACTGTGCCGCAGAACACTGGGACATGTTCTTTGGGTATAAGTCAAGTTTGATACCAGTTGTCCAGCTTCTTCCTACTCTGAGAAACTGTGAACTACATAATCTACACAGAAAGGACACATGTATTCACTTAAGGAAATAACAAGAGATCATGTAACCGACCTGGATTCAACATCTGAATCTACAGGGTCTTAAAAGTCCACACAGTCCCCTCTCCAAATATAGCTTGTTCCTAACCCTGATCTCAGCACAGAAAAGTGAATCCAGGATGGTTAACCACCCCAGCACTTTTCTGATCATTTCTTAGTGTGTTAACCACCCGTAACCTATTTTTCCCACCTGCCCCAGTTACATACAGATCCCTGAACATTTCCCTATGCCAAGGCACAAACATCTCAGGACTGTCCCTCTTCTCCAGATTTTTGAAGAACCAAACTGTGATGTACTGAATTCCTCTAGAATTTTTCCATTGCAAGCAAGGAAACTGGTCTCAAATAGCTTGTGTGAAGGACAAGCTTGTAGGTGTGCTTCAAAGTCTGTATGTGCTGGTTCTGCATCTGCAGACCTGAGATGGACAATCTTGGGGAAATGAATCACATCTGCCCTGAAAATGTGCAGATATTTTTCCTTGTCACTATTCCGTACAGAATACAAAGTAACAGCATTCACATGGCTACAAAGTAACAACATTCACACGGGCTGTATGTAAATTCTCTACTCCATATTATATAAGGGTCTGGGCACCTATGGATTTGAGTACTCCTTCAGGGTAAAACCAATCTCACATGGATGAAACTAAAAGAACAGTAGCAGGTGCAACCTACTCCTCTATTGTGACTCCTTAGATTGGTCTCCTGGATCAGGTTGTCTCCATATGGTGGTTCTTGGTTAATGCGGGGGAGAGAGCCTGTTTCTCATTTCACATTCTCTCTCTCTCTCCCTCTCCCTCCCCCCCTCTCTGTGTGTGTGTGTGTGAGTGTGTGTATGTGTGCTAAAAAATCCTATTTCTCTTTATTTCCCACAGTAATTCCAGCAGATGCCTAGGGATTGTCTCTGTGGACCATTTTGGATTAGGCACTAATGCGCTGAACCAAGTACTCTGGCCACAGGGATAAAATCATCTGATTAGATGGTACTATTGACAAAGGGACACAGGGAAGATGGTGTATGCACAGAGGTGACAGCTTAGCCCCCCACTTCTGAGCAAAGCAGGGTTACTCTGCCCATGATTATCAGCTACCCGTAGGTCACGCCCATTTTTCTCCAGCCTTTCTTCTAGCTACCTCTGTTGTACCAGAGTACCTGAGATGGGGTAATTTACAGAAACAGGAAAATCATTTTATTCCAGTTTCAGAGGTTGAAAAGTCTAAGAACATAGTCTGGGACTGGAGAGATGGCTCACTGGGTAAAGTGTTTGCTTGGCAAGCATGAGAACCTGAGCCCGATCCCTACCCACTTAAAAGGCCACGTCTGGTGGTGCGTGCATGGAATCTCAGAGATGAGGAGGCAGAAACAGATGGATCCCAGGGGTTCCTGGGCCAGCAAACATAGATGAATCCGCAAATCCCAGTTCGCAGTGAGAGACTTTGCCTCAAAAAAAATAAGATTGACACATCATGAGGAATGACTCCCGAGGCTAACACACATGTGTACTCTCCTACACACACACACACACACACACACACACACACACACACACACACAGAGAGAGAGAGAGAGAGAGAGAGAGAGACAGAGACAGAGACAGAGACAGAGAGAGAGAGAGAGAATGCGGTACCAAAGTTTCAGATCTTAAACTACTTCAAGACACAGACGAAGGCAGAGAGGGCAAGTGAGCCAGAGAAAAACTAATACGAAGAGCCTGGCTTTCCCATGAACCCCCTTGGCAGCAATGCATCTATTCCCAGAGAAGGGCATTAATGACCTCATCACCTCCTAGAGGCCCCACCTCCCAGTATCACAATGACCCACACCAGCAGGAACTTAGGAGGGAACAAAGCAGGTTCAAACCAGAGATTTATTTCTCAACCTCCCTGGGAAGCAGGGAACATTTTCAATAAGCTATTCTCTTTCGAAAGAACATTGTAAAACTGTGTATCTCCGGGTTTTAGTTTTCTTCCACCACCACATTCTGGCTCTAAAATTGGACTTTTTAAGTTTCAATTGCACAGTTATGAGTCTCTTAGCTGACTACATATATTCTCTCTATACCAGGATGAGGTAAATGAGGATGAAATTAGTGGGTGTTACTTCAGAGATGCATGGCAGAGAGACTAATGGCAGAAAAAGCCAGAAATGAACAAAAAACAACCTATGATTACTCATAATAGAGATACCCACCAGACAATGAGACCTTATGGGGCTGAAATTATGAAATATTTATAGAGCAGTTGGTTTTGTGTGCCAGTGCAAACTACTTTTTGTTTTTTACATTCTATGCTTTTATTAGAAGTCATGGAAACACACACACACACACACACATTCCTCTCTCTCTCCTTTCCTCCTCTCTTCTTTCCTTTCCTCTTTTCTTCCTTCTCCCCTTTGCAAATTCACCACATCATTTTCAGACCTTTCTTGGCAAATCCTTTACTATGGCCAAGTCAGTTGTTAAGGAATACATGCATCTGATAATAAATGCCTCTAGAAGACACCCTGCCCTTGAATCAATAATGGGCATCTTTAAATGTGTGTGAATGTATCAATGCAATTTTTTAAGCTTAAAATAATTACATTCTTCAATAGGACCTTTGGGAGGGAAACTGTAGCTTGACCCTTTCTGTAGATCTGTTGTCCCTCAGATTTGCATACATTATAAGTCGCATTTTTGTAGAATGAATCATCAAGGGTTCAAAGTAACAGTATCTTTTTGCAGTGAACCACAGGCTAATTTTGATTTTAAAGGAGAAAGGATCTCTGAACTGTCTTACATAAGCTTCATCATTCACAGCCCTGAACCTGACCTGGATTCAGAGTGGGAAAGGCCCTACCTTAGCCACCCAAGTCCAGGCTTCCCAGGTTGTGCTAGGATTTGTCTTCATGGTTGTCACCATCCTCATTGTCTTTATGTTTTCATGATTTTTCACTCTGCTTTTAGTGTTTGCTTAAAGTAAGGTGAACATATAGGACCAAAAGAACCCCAGATTTCTTCTAACTTTGGTATAATTGATTAATTGTAAAATTTGTAGATATTAAGAAATGATATAGGAATTATTTTTCCTCATTGCCAAATATAACTGAACCACAAATACATGAGAAACAGCTTGTTGCTAATGTCATGTCATTTAAATTCATTTATTTATTCTATTGTCAAATAAAGCCAATAAAACATATATATATATATACATATGTCACATAGTACATGTTCAACTGAAAAGTATTTGTTATGGTTGAGATGAACTGATTAACATGTGTTGCCTCACATTTGTTTTCGGGTATTGGGAACACTTCAAACTCACTTCCAGTGACTGCAGAACCTTATAAACCAGGTACTATGGCTACTCAGAAGTCTGAGGTAGGAATATCACTTGTGTTCAGGGGTTTGAGGTGAGCCTGGGTAAAAAAGGGACCTTATCCAAAAAGAAACAAACAAACAAACAAAACCCAACCAATAAACAAAATGAAAACAACAAAAAGCAAAAAATAAACAAACAACAATAGTTTGTTATTAGCCATAGGTATCGTTATACAGCAGATACCGTGTGTAAATCAAAGTTCATTTCCTTTGACCAACTTATTCCAATCTCCTCTCTAATACTACAGATGTTCAAATAGCTTTTTGAGGCATAAAAATCCCAGATTGCAACTGGGAGTAGACTTGCCCTTTAGTAGATATTCAACAATTGTCTAGAGACATGTTTAGTTACAGCAGGTAGAGCCTAATGATGCATCTAAATGTCCTCATCAGGACTGTGACACAGACAGGATTAGCTGGCCCTAAAGTCAATGGGGTTGAGGAGGAGAAACTCAAGGCCCAAAAATTTCTATAGGTGAAGACTCCCCCCAAATAACCAAGCATGTCCATTACAAAAGTGTTACACACACTGTATCCCTGTGCAGAAGAAGGTGGGTATAATTCATGCTTGCCTTGGACTTCCCTTTGCTACTAACTCTGGTGCTGTTGAACTGTGCTGAGTCCTCTCCAGACCAATCCTTTCCTCCTGGCTCTGGAGTCAGTTAGGATAAACTTCTACTGCTCAGAAAAGAAATCTGACTTTTTGTGATGTTATTATCTAGGAGCTTTGCTCCTCACTCAGAGGCAGGCTGAAGATGGCTGACTTTGTCACACACGAACATTTCTTCACAGTCTGAGAGCTCCACTTCTAGTGCCTTGTTCCCGGACTCTGCCCTGAGTACTGCCTCTACCTACCAGCTAACATCTCTCAGGAATACAGTCCACTGACACCATGATGACAAGAATTCAATTCAGCATCTCCTCTGAGGGGCAGACCTAACACCTAATGTAGAGCTGCACATGGTGGGTACTGGTCAAAGCTCAAGTTTTGTTCAAAAGAAATGAACTTAGCTAGACAAAATGGCAGATGCATGGTGTCCAGCTACTCAGGGGGCAAGGCACTCTTTAGAACCCTGAAGTTAGAGGTCAGATTGGGCAACATCACGAGACCTCATGTCTTTAATAAAAAAAAAAAAAAAAAAAAAAAATGCTGGACTAAACAAATAGTTCCAATGAGAAGATATATTTGAAGTTAATCATCTTCTATGAGTGAAGGAACAAGTAAAGTGTTATGTTTTCAAGAATGAGTTTATGTGGTGTAATTTAAAACTACAAAAGCTTAGGTTGGGTATTAAAGTTTTAAGTGTGATACAAGAAAGTCATTATAATATGAGAGTCCCACCTGTTTAATATGCATTCATTTTCAATTTGTTTAGATTCCTGTTCAGAAGTAGGGAGAGCTCCTAGTATTGCAGACTAACCACACTAGTGTCCATGCCAGAATCAAGCAGTAGGCAACATGAGTGTGAGTTACTAAAGAGCAGACAGGAGAGGAGGAGGAAAGACAGGTTCCCCTGAGTCTTTCCCAGGCCCTCGAATTCATAGAGTTGACCTGACTTGCCTTTGGCCTGCATGAACCTCCCTGCATGAACCTCCCTGCATGAACCTCCCAAGTCTTGTTCTCTGTTCTCCACGGGCCCTAGAGCTCTCATGAGTGAGCTGACTGTGAAGACAGTATCTGCTCCCTGGGCAATGCCTCTTCCAGGTGCTAGTAAACCTGCTCCCTATCATAAAGTGAAAGCTGGAAAGAAAGGAGCCTGTGATTAGGTTAGCATCTTGCAATTATAACTTCCTGTTATGACCCATTCGTGGCTTCAGAGTTGGAGTCCCAGTATCCCAATCACAGTTGTGCCATATCAAAGCTCAGAACCCTCCCAACAGCTTCATTGGTCCCTTTAGCCTCAGTTTCTTGACTAGAGAACATTGTTTTCATGAGAACAAGGGGTCTTTACTTATTTTGCTGTTGCTGAATTCCCAGTAATGAGGCTGAAGCATGGTAGTGTGCTGGTTTGCCTCACTGTGGCTATAATAAAATGCTGACCAAAACCATCTTGGGAAGGAGTTTATTGGTTAACGCATTCAAGTCACAGTCCTTCATCGAGAGGAGTCAGGGCAGGAACTCATGGCTTCAGAACAGTGCTGCTTTCAGGTTTGCTTTCTCTGACTTGTTCAGCTTGTTTTTTTCTGCAATCCAGGCCCACCTACCCAGGGGTGGCACCACCCACGGTGGGCTGAGCCCCTTTGCATCAATTAGCAGTTAAGAAAATGCCCCCACAGACATGCCTACAGGGCAATCTGATAAAGACAATTCTTCAACTGAGGTTCCCTCTTCCCTGACACCTGTACTGTGGTGATATATTATTTATAATTTATTAAAGATTGCTTGAGGGTATAGAAAGTAAAGCTAGCCACAAGCCATAGAGCCAGGCAGTGGTGGTACACACCTTGAATCCCAGCAGCCATACTATACTAGCTAGCCACAGAGCCAGGCAGTGGTGGCACACACCTTTAACCCCAGGACTCAAGAGATAAGCAGATGGATCTCTGTTAGTTCAAGGCCACACTGAGCTATATGAAATAACCCAGTCCTAAAGAGGAACAGCTCACACAAAGGTGATCTCAGCAACTGGGATCACACGCCTTTAATCCCAGGATTTGAGAGGTGTAAATAGAAAAAGCAAAGGCTCTCATGCAGTTAGTCTCCAGCCACATTGAGGGCGGGATTGCTTCAGCCTGGGTAGAGGTAAGAGTTACCGACTTGACTCCTTTGCTTCTGTGAGCTTCAACTTGAACCACATCATCTGTCATTGGGTTTTTATTATTCGTACTACTTGTACTTTGTGTCAAGTTGAAGAAAACTAATCAGCATAGGTAGATTTCAACATTTGCTAATAAAATGAAGGGTGATATTGTAAAGGCTGTAAGCAGTTGCACAAAAGGACCTAGCTCTGGAGGCACAAAACAATCCTCTAGCAACTCTCAGCTGGAGATACATAAAACATGCACATAAATACATGTCCTCATTTCACTTTTTATGTTTGGCAATCTATTTCCCACCACAGTACAGTGTGTTAGAACCCATCCTCTTCATGAAGAGGCATTGCTCTATATTCTAAGAACAACAGTTCCTGGGCTGAATACTGCTGGGTCTCAGACAGTCTCCATTCTTCTTTATTCTTTTCCCAAGAGAACTCAGAATTTAATTAAGTAGCGTCTGTCTCTAAGTTTCACAGTTTGGGGGAATGTTCTTCAAAATCAGACTCTCAGAATGAAGTCTGAGGAACCCAAGTCAATCAGTTCATGGCATTCTCCTCCTCCTTGTGACCCACTGGTCATGTTTCTAAGGTTGATATAGCCAGAATGAAGGGGAAGAATTGTTGTTTAGGCATAAGGGTGGGGCTTTTCTCTCTCAACAGGTGCTTGAGGACAAACAACCATATAGCTTCAGTTGCCAATGGCAACCAACCCTTGTAGTCATGAAGCACTATGCAACAGAACTGGGCTTCGGCCATCTGGAGGAAAAAGGAGCTGAGACATGAAGAGAGCCAGGTGCTGCATGGAGTCAACTGCTGCAAGTGTGACTTTCCTGTGTGAGACAGTACATTGTCTCATTGTTTGTGGCACATAGGGTGGGCTCTTTTGGTACCTGATAGCCAGAAACAGCTTACCTACCGAAATGCCAGTCTGTCCAGGAAGTGATGTTGCAGTAATGACAGCAAGATAGCTAATGTTTACTCATCCCTGCCTGTCAAGCTGTGTGCCAAGCCCTTCAAATATGTTACTTACTATTCTCAACAGTTCTACAAACTGGGGGGTATGGATATCTTTGTTTTTACATGAGGAATCTTATGCACATGTATGTGTCAAGACTACACACACAAGCAAACACACAAATTACACACATACATACACACAACCACACATACACCACCAATGCACATATGTACATACATGCACACATAACACACTACACACACACACACACACACACACACACACACACTCACTCACTCACTCCAAAACAGGCCAATGGAAGTCCTAGGATTTAAGCACAAGCAATTGGTTTTGAAGCTAGACTTATACGTAGTCGTGTCATTAAACATAATCATTAAATTGTACTTAACTGTATTCATTTCCCTGGAAACTCACAGCGAGTATTAAAAAATTACACCAAATGTAGTGTTTTTTTTTAAAGTATGATTAGGAATGCCTCTGCCTCACAAGTTCTGGGGTTAAAGGTGTACACCACCACCACCTGGCTGTGGACATTTAAGTGAGGTTCCTTTTACTCTGATAACTCTAGCTTATGCTAAGTTGACACAAAACTAGCCAGTATAGCCATTATGGTAGCTTGAATAAAAATGGTCCCCAAAGGTTCATGTTTGAATGCTTAGTCACCAGAGTGGCACTATTTGAAAGGATTAGAAGGATTAGGAGGCGTGGTCTTGTTGAAGGAAGTGTGCCACAAAGGGGGAGGGGCTTTGAGGTTTCAAAAGCCCGTGCCAGGCTCAGTCTCTCTCTCCCACCTATGGATCAGGATGGATTAGGATGGAGCACAGCTACTTCTCCAGTACCATGCTTGCCTGCCACCATGCTCCCTGCCCTGATGATAATGGACTAAGCCGCTAAAGCCGAAAGCAGCTCCAGTTAGATGCTTTATTGTTTAAGAGTTGCCTTGGTCCTAGCATCTCTTCATAGCAATAAAATATTGACTAAGGCACCATGTATGACTTTCATGTATCACAATCCACTTACAAGGATGGCAGTAGCTTTTTTTTAAGAAATAAACTTGCCACACAAAGGCACATCCACTATTATGTACAATTAAGTATTCCTAGTCAGTGACTTACATATAGTGGGAAAGAAATCTGTGTGTCTGTTTGCAGGTACATACATGTGTGTGGGTCTGTGCACACATGCATAACCATGTGCATGCCAAGACCTTCTCAGTTGTCATTCTTAGGTGCCATTTACCTTATTCTTTTTGAGACAGAGCTCTCATTAGTCTGGAGCTCAGCGAGGAGGCTAGGCTGGCTTGCCAATGACCTCGGGGATCCTCCTGTCTCCTCCTTTCCAGTGCTGAGATTCTAAATACACAGCCCAGGCATAGAGTGGGGTGGTTTTGTTCTTACCTTAAAAGTAGGTTCTGAGGGATTGAGCACAGGTACTCATGCTTTCAGGTCAAGCACTTTAATGCCCAGGGTCTTGGGATTTGCTTAGCCAGTGCAGCGCTGGTGAAAATGATGAGTATTGCCTACAGGCAGTTTTGAGAGCCATTCAGTGCCTCCTCCATAGCCTTTTCCTTTTGTCACAACAGAAGCCGTGCTGCTACTTAACTGTGGTCATCAATATGACTTTATCCCCTTATATCATTTTATATTTTCTCTACCCTGTCTTTTTCCCTCTAGTTCACCTTTCCTGTATTCTCTGTGCGTATGTTGTGAAAACTCCAGATTCTGTCACACTCTTCTGAAGACTGCCGATACAGACATGTCTTACTTGTGGACTCAACTCACTTATACTATAATGTGAGTTTTGCCTTTGCAGCTCTGTGGTGCAGTAACATGCCTTCTTCCTTTCTGTGATTAGCAAAACTGGGGGGAAATTCTTACAGTGTATGTGCAGTCCTGGACGGATCTGGCATTGACTATGCATACCCAGCTAGCTTGGCAGCCACCATGCCTAGCTAATCAGACTGTTTTCTTGGAGAGTCTATCTACAACTAAACAAACAGCATGATGCCACTTCTGTAGCGGAAGCTACCTGGACCTCAAGGTATGTCTGACTCACACTGGGCCATTTAAGCTCTGGTCTGGCTCATTAGATGCCTGCACTGGGAGTCTAGCAGAGGAGCCCAGGAAGGAAGTTGAGTGGAGGGAAAGCCAGCATGGCAAGAACTTCTTGCATTACTCAGATTCTCTTCATTTACACGGACGGAGAGGTTTTGAGAAATGAATCTTTCTAAGGATTCGCTTATACCACAATGTAAAAGTTGCCTCTGGAACTCTGTGGTGCCATGATGTTGGGTGTCTTCCCTTCTATTATTACTAAGAGAAGGCAGGGACAGGAACATCATTCTTGGGGTAGTGAAACAACAGTCACAATTTTGGGAAGCACGGGGAACAAGAATAAGCCTGCAGTTTGGTATCTGGTTCTTCGTAACACCAGCCAGGAATACAAGTAGCTAAAGTTACAAAAATGCAATGGACAGAGAAAATACAGACTGTCTTTGATCACACAGCGTACCGCTTCCCCCCCCCACACACACACACTAGTTCAGGAGTGTTTGTGGGAAGAATCAGCACTGATGTAGCAACATGCTATGTATAGTTACCTGAGTCTTTTTAGCCCACCACATACTGTGCATCCAAATGGCCCTTTCCTTGGCTGATGTATCTTCATGCCCTCTTCCTGGATACAAACACCACCTCCAACAACCCCCTTCTTTGATTTAACTTCTAAAATTGCCTAAGCATATCCCTTCTATTCGTTTCCTTCTGCAAGCTTGTCTTTTTATATAGTGAAATATCTAAATATAAGTTTAGAGCCTCATATATTTTAAGAATTTTATGCCTTCTTTTGACACCTAATGTTAAAATATGCCATATAATCTCATCTCATACAATTCAAAGCAGTAATGGGAAACGTACAGACAAATGCTCCCCCGCTGTTTTAAACTCCACTTAGGAGGTTTTATAGTTGAGGGGTTTGCCGACATAGCTATTAGTCTCTTATTATGGTGAGTATATGAATTTTTTTTGTAAACTGGAGGAAGATGCAGTTTCAGAGAGACACAGCATGTACAGTTGAAGCCAACTCCAGGCCTCTTGCTGGTTTTTTACTCATGTCCAGTTTTTTTTCCTGGAATTGTGACCATACCTTAAACTCCAATCATTTCAATTTGTGGGAAGAGGCAGTCACAGAAATGAGCCAGGACTGGGACTGTAAGGTACTTGCCTGACATTCAGGAGGCCCTCGGCTTGAGCTCCAGTGTCCCTAAAACACAAACAAACAAGCAAACAAACAAAAACAGATACAAAAAAGAATTTCTCAATCATCCCACACCTGCTTTTTACCTTTGTTCTTAGAAATCACTCAATTAAGATTTCTTTTTTACATTACTGAGTGTTCTCCTTTGACAGTATATAGAGGTTCTGTAACCTTTCAGTATTAAATAGGTCTCATGTACCCCAAATATCTCTCTCTCTCTCTCTCTCTCTCTCTCTCTCTCTCTCTCTCTCTCTCTCTCTCGCTCTCTCTTTTGTGGGGGGGCGCACTTGGGTGTGCAGGTTCATGGGTGTGCATCCTTGTGAAAGCTAGAAGTTAACCTCAGGTGTCATTGCTCAGGCGTCACCCACCCTGATTTTAAGACAGGGTCTCTCACTAGCCTTGGAGCTCTCTAAGTAGGCTGGTGGCTCATAAGCCCTGGGCCTCTGCCTGACTCTACCTCCCAAGTACTAGACTCACAAGTGTGGGCCGTGAAGCCTGGCCTTTCTCCACATGGGGATCAAACTCAGATTTTTATTCATGTTCAGCAAGGGCCTGACTGAGCCATCTCCTCGTCCTCCCCCAAGTTATCTTTAGATCATTGCATCAATGCATGATTTCTTTTTATGAATAATAATAATACATACAATGGCCCTACACATTAGCACATCCTTCTTCATCACATACCAGCCTGCTGTTTGGGCCATCAACAGTAAAATACAACAAAGCAGATGAAGTTGAGGGACTTGACCATCCTTTGCGAAGTTTATAAGCACCCTACCTAGTTAAAGCATTGTTACTGTGGCTAACCAAGGGGATAGACATCACCTGTGGAGGTTGAATTCCATCTCTTTCTTGGAGGACACTGAAGTTATTGTCCCTCAGCACTTTTTCTTTTGAACTCAAGTTATCTTGGAAGCTAATCTTCCCATGTAGGGAAATTCTGAGTTGGAGCTCATTCAAGAGTGCCTATTGGTTCCAGGGCTGGCTGAACTGCCTGTTGCACTGTCAGGCAAGCGTCCTCCAGATACCTGTTATTTTCTGGAGGAATATTGGCTGCATTTGCTAATATAATAATATGCACATGGATAAGAAGACTTCTGGAAGGTCCATTCTCCAACAAGTGTTCTGCCAGCTAACTCAAGATGTTCATCTTCTCTGGAACCACAATTGGTCTTCTGGGACCATTTTGCTCACTGGTTCCTATGCTCTCTCTGGCAGCTAGCCCTGTAGCAGGGGAGCTTGGTATTCCCATATTCTCTGCTTTCTAGATAGCTTTTGGTATATGGTGCATACAGCCTTGGTGAAGTGGTTCCATGCTTCCATCTAGGAAGGAATTACAATTAGAGCAAGCTGAGGCTAGACAAAATTCAAGCATGAAGCTACTGGTATTTCATAAATGCTGACAGAGGACACACCAGTTCTGTGTGACTGCTGGTTGACTGACCACACTCCATGGCAGGTCCCACCCCCATGAGCTGTTGGGTAACACAAACTGCACTCAACAGGGGACAAAAGCAAGAAAACTCAAAGTTGAGTGGATAGAGATGATGAAAGTGGAGAAGGTAGGTCTGGGAGGAGATTGGGGGAGTAAATATGATCAAAACACATCATATTACATTCTCAAAGAATTCATGAAAATGTTTTTAAAAAGAACAAAAGCAGGCATGTATTGGCAAAGGCCTTTAATATCAGCAATTGGGAGGCAGAGACATTTACTGGTATTAGTGACTTCTACCTACAAGATGTATGTAGAACGCCTTCCTTCCCAGTGGTAAGAATCAGTAAGTCCTCCTACATTGTCAGATGTTCTCTGCTGGCAAGCCCCCACCGCCCCACAAAAAACCACTGACAGCAGTCATTGTTTCTCTGAATGCCATTGCTTTGTCTTAGAGGAAAAATTCGATTATCTTTGAGACAGTGTTACAAAAATCTAAACCATAAATAATAGAAGAAAGATTAAGTGTTTATCATCTAAACCATACACATCCAGTAACAGTGTCTTCTAAAAACACAAGGGCTTTTTTGTTCTTATTGTAAATGAATTTAGCAGTATTTATTTAAAATCTGCACCTTTGCAATGAAATTCCAATACATCCAGGGAACTAGACGTTAAATAAAGAGATAGAAAGGTCTAATTTGCTGGTTCATTAAGCTAGCTGATTTACAGACATTGCACATATTGCTTTAAATTTCCTATTTCTGAGCAGTGGAGACAATGTAGGATCTGCCTGTGATGCTGTGTGTCAGCCAATTAGAGCGCAAATGGATGAAATCTCATTTCATCAATGATACATGCAGCAACGGTTATCTCTTTGCCAAAGACTTGTCAGCATCTCATCTCTCCAGAAGCTGTTGTGGTACCTGATTTACATGCTCAAATTTGTATGAAGCACGGTAGAAGCAATTGTTTGGGCCATGTTTCTTATGATATTACTCTGGTCTGGATCAGATGTGTTTACTCAAATCCTGTTTTTGTGCTTGTGTGCATATGAGCACACGTATGCACTTGTATGTAGGTGCACATGTGTCAGGGAAAGCAGAGGAAAACTTCATGGGTTGTTCCTCAGGTGCATGTGGTCTACTGTTGTTTGTTTGGGGGTTTTGTTATTGTTGTTGGTGGTGGTGGCATCTGTTTGTTTTGTTTTGTTTGAGGCAGGGTCTCTCACTGGTCTGGAGTTTGTAGGTTAGGCTGGCTGGTCAGTGAGCCTCCAGGGGACCTCCTGTCTCTACTTCCACAGCATGGGAACTACTGAGCTGTCTCCAACAGTGAACCCAAATGAAGCCTTCCTCCCCTTAGCTTCTTCTTGCTGACCAGTTATTTGCTCATAGTGATTAGAGAAATAACTAATGCAACAAGTTGCACTCTGTGCAAACGCCTGAGTGTGCAGTACCCTTATTTTCATCAGCACTTGTCATTGCTTCCAATAAACATCTTGCCCATGTTGGCACATATATGTGCTATTGATACACACCTGGCCACACAGATTATACGGTGAGGACTGGCCCTAAGGAACTCTATAAGACAGAGCATTGTAGTGGAGGCTTTTGATTGAAAATGTTAGAAACACAAATCAAGGTGCTTTCACCCCCAAAGAGACTGCGCTGAGCCACGTCAACTGCAAGCACAGCTGAGGAGGGCTCCAGGAATCACAGGGCTCTGTGGATTCTCTCTGCCCATCACCGCTCATCTGCGCTTCTTTTTTGCACTGGTTTAGTTCTTTTCTCTGTAAACAGGAGGTAAATGGCAGTGTTAGGGAGCCGGGGGCACAGAAAAATGAAAGCTGACTGTCGAAGAAAGCTGCTTGTAACTGAGGGTACACGGGGTAACGAAAGGTGAGGGGACAAGGCATGAGAGCTGCCCTTCACACCAGTTTGGGAAATTCTGAGGAAGGGTATCAAGCGGGACAAATACAGGTGCTAAGTGTCATCCTGCCCAATGATAACACAGCCCTGGACAGGGGAAGACAGGCGGGGTGTGTGTGTGAGAGACAGGGGGACATATATATGAGTGCACATGTGTGTGCATATATGTGTGTATGTATGTGTATGTGGGGTTTTCCTTCTTTGCTGACTTCAGAGTAGGCTGTCTGAGGTGATCAAAATAAACGGAATGTTGGCAGCCAACATTGTCTCAATGCACAGACTTCTGTGATGCTGGCATTGTGAGGGTCCAGTGCTTCTGCACTAAATATTTAATCATTTCTGCTTTGACTGAGTGACATCAACATGAAAATACCACCAATATACATTTAGTTGTCATTTTGTTTTCTGTGTTTCCATTGATGCTCCTGTGTAGTGGTAATCAGTGTTCATCTTGATTTGAGAGCTAGAGGGGACTCATTGGGTTCAAATACATAATTTTCAAAAGGGTACATTGCTGTGGAACAATCTTTGTGCACTGTAAATATATACTGCTCTCATTGTTAAGAAAACGTTGATTGGTAGACAGGTAGGCCAGAGTTCTGGAGCAGAGAGAATGCTGGGAAGAAAAAGGGCAGGGTTAGAGATGTCGCCAGCCAGATGAAAAGGAAGCAGGACATGCAGAAAAGATAAAAGCCATGAGCCTCGGGGCAGCACATAGATTAATAGAAATGGGTTAATTTAAGCTGTAAGAGCTAATTAATAATAAGTCTCTGAGTGGCTATTTGGAAAGTGGCTGGCAGAACAGAGTTGATTGTGGTCCTGATTAAAAAAAAACCCCACCCACATTACATTTTAAAGCAATGATTTAAAAAAATATTGTTAAAATGTATTCATTTTATATGTGAATGGTTTCTCTGTATGTAAGTATGTATGTATGTATGTATGTATGTATGTGTGTATGTGTGTATACCACATGGATGATGGTGTCCCTGGAGGTCAGAAGAAGCTGTCAGACCCCCTGGAACTGGAGTTTCAGAGGGTTGTGAGCCACCATGTGGGTGCTGGGAACCCATCTCTACTCTCAAAACACTGTTACTTTGGACTGTAATAAAAGATATTTCTGACATATGTCAGACAATTTCAATCACTAAGAATTAAAAAAAAATACTTTTCACTAAGGGCAATTTAGATGGGAGTACACTTTCTTGAAGAACAGGAAGTGACATTTCAAAGATGGATGCAGCACTATTTCCTGTGTTCTCATGCTCTTCCTAGCAACAGCTATGTGTATCCCCCAGCCCCTACCTGCTTTTTTAATCCCTCTATGCAATATCCAGTTTTCTTAGGATAGTTCACTTAATGTGTGTTTTCCCTTTTGTGTTGTAATGACTGAAGACTCAATGTATCCTCATGACTTTGTTTTACTCTCTGAGCTTCACTGCCAAAGTCATTAATATCCCTGCAGAGCTATAGCTTACATCACACCCTCAGATGTATTCTTTCTAGCCTAGTGAGTTGTCACATCATTACAAGATATTGGTAAGAAAATCATCTTGTTTTTTTCTAGTTTCATGACTAAAGATAAAAATGAGCTGAACTGAAGAAATTGTAATGCAAAAAGTGAGATTAGCATCATAATTTATTGCATGAAAATGGTACAGTGTGCATATATTTAAAATTAAAAAGCTGATCAAGCAAAATGGATTGATTATATTAATGAGATCTGATGCTTCTGTAGACAGAGTATAGCTTCTGTAATGAAGGGTTAAAACAATCATGGATGATGTATCTTTGACATTCTCTTTCTTAGGACAAAACTAATATTCCAATAGGATGTTTGCATCGAGAGTTACAGGGCAGAGAAAGGAAAGGAGGGTAGAGGAGACAACTCAGTCAGTCAAGTACTTGTCACTCAAGTATGAGGGTGTAAGCTTGGATACCCTGTACCTACATACAAATTTGGCTGTGGCAGCACACACAATTCCTGCACTGAAGGGATATAGATAGGAAAGCCTCAAGGGCTAACTCACTAGCTACTTGAGAGAAATTGGTGAGTTCCGGGTTCAGGGAAGACACTCTCTTAAAAATAAAGTGCAGAGTAATTGAGAAAGATACCTGACTTTGACCTCTGGCCTTCACATGACCACACATGTATACGTCCACATACTTGGAATACACACATGCTCACACGCGCGCACACACACACACACACACACACACCAGCATATATACATATAGTCACACAAATAAATAATGAGACCAGCTCCCACAGCACACAATTCTCAATGCTTATGAGCTTACAGTGCACTATAGTGTACTATAGTCACTATGGTGACCAGCTGGGTGGCACAGTGAGGCCCTTCTACAGCCAACATCTGAGACAGTCAACTTGTGAGGTGAAAAGGTCTGTCTTGGCTCATAGACAGGGTCCGTTCTGACTCACTGGCTCTGTTGTCTCTGGGTTGTGGTTAGGGCTGAGGAACAGAAGATGAGAGGAAAGGGCTAGAGTACCACTAACCCTTACAGTATCTTTCGGTGGTCCCTGAAACCCTCTAGGGAAGTTCTATTAATTCCCCTTCCACATAATTCTCCTAGTGTCACTGTAAAGGAGGTGTTCTGTGGGTGCAGACTGATCAGGTCACGTGTTAGTACAAACCACCTTGCCTGAGCAGATTCTTAAACCAACAAAGACAGTGGCTCTAATGGGGTGGGGGGGCAGTCCTGACACAAGTCAACACTGGGTACCAGACCACAGGAGCAGTTCATATGCTCAATATCCTCATGTAATTAGTGTAAGAATTTTGAGGGGTTGGGTGGGATGGATTATGGCACTTGGGAGCAGTAGGACTGACTACTTCCCTAAATATGTACCATAGGTTTTCCTCAAAAGTCATTCAGGACTTCCAACAGGTAGCTCAGACTATCCTCACCCTTCAGTCTATCTAGAATGTTTCTTCTTTGTTAACCAAGCAGGCATAGTGAAAGATAAGATTCAGCAACCTCAGACAGACCTTCAAAAACATAAGGATAAGCTTGATGCCTCTGGCCAGTGGATCACTGATAGTCCAATATAGAACTAGATGCTACCTTTCTGAATGCCTCTTCTCTCTCTTTTCTTAAGCCTACTAGTGGTGCCCTGCCTTACAAATTTCTTGTCTAGATTCCAGCAACAAGTTCAACGGGTTTCTAACCAGACTTTCAACCAGTTGCTGTTACAGGATTACCAGTCCCTAGCTATGGAGCCAGAGAGCTGCAACACCTGGACACATCTGGATGAAGAAGATGAAGACTGTCTCATAAACCTCAACACCCCAATTCAGCAGGAAGCAGTCTAATGATAACACCGCCCCCTTTCCAAACCCAGTTGTCTTATTAAACAAAAAAGGGGGGAATGTAGGGGAAAGGGACCAGCCAAAGAAACACACTTTGGCCCTGCAACCAGAACCAAAGAAATGCACCCTGACTCTGAAACCAGTGCCAAAGAAACACACTTTGGTCCTGGAATCAGAGCCAGTGAAAGAAATGCACCCTGGCCTTAAAATTAGAACCAAAAGGCTAAAAAGGACCTGTGATAGAAACACACTTTGGCCCTGAAACCAGAGTCAAATCTGACCCTAAACCTGTGCAGAAAACTAACCAATCCCTGAGCAGATCTAGCCATCCTAAACTCAGGGATTGAAATCTGACCAATCTCCACCCTGGAAAAACTCTGCCCCTAAGAGTCCTTATATAAACCCTGTGCCTGATCCTAAACCTGCACAGAAAACTAGCCAATCCCTGAGTAGGAGATCTAGCCATCCTAAACTCAGGGACTGAAATCTGACTAATCCCCACCCTGGAAATCTCCCTGGAAAAACTCTGCCCCGTAAGAATCCCTATATAAACCCTGTGTCTGTTCAGCTTATGGCTGGCTGGCTGCCTCCACCACCCTGGCAGAGGCAGCCACTCTCCTGGTTTCTTCCCTTCCAATAAATCTCTTGAATGAGGTTTAGGTGAAGACCTTCGTTTAGCAGAGATGATCCTAGGCAGGATGGAGCAGAGTGGAGCAGGGCTGTACACTTAAGACAAGGAAACCTTCCCCTGGGTAAGCAGAGCTGAACTGTAACAACTTCACTGAGGAAGCCCTCTCCTGCAGGAGCAGAGCTGATACACTGGGGAAGCCTTCCCTCAAGCAGGGCTGTAAACTGCTAAGCTTACTGTGGCCTGTGATATTCCTTGGCCTTTAAGCTCCAGGATACCTTTCCACCAGAGCTGTAACACTCAGTATTCTATGGCTCCCAAGTGCCAGAATACCTGTCCTATCCAATCCGTCCAAATGCTTATAGATATCAACATCTTTTTAGCAATCTGGGCCCTTCAAGGAGAGGTGTCCACACAGCATTTTCCCCACACTCTTAGATATGCTAGCAGGCAACACAGAATGAAAAGCTCTTAACCACTTAGAAGGGAAAGTCAAACAGCCACCTCAGAGTCTAAAGCACAGTTCAATCATACTAAAGATTACATACAGATATAACACAAGAAAACTACTAGAAGATAATGTACAAAGATTGTTTTCTAATCCTAACTGGGGTTACTTCTTTCTCAATGGACTTCAGTTTGTCCTTTCTTAAATTTATTTAAATTTTGATGACAAATTATGAAAATGATCATTTAAAAACCCTTACTCCAGAAAGTAAACAAAAAGTTTTTAGATTTCATTGAGATCATATGGAGAATGAGCATGGTTTTGCACAATTTTTGCATAATGAATAAGTACAATGGTAATCTCATCCAAAAGAAGGAATGGCCAGCCAAAATCAGCATTTGACACCCTTAAGAACAATGGCCCATTAAAGAAATCATAAAATTTCCCTAGATGTTTTTGAGGACTGGGATTTCAAAATGCCTATGACAGTTTATGGAAACCACAGCTAAAGGGTAAGGCACGTTCTTATGTGTTCTATTTGGAACAGGCAATTGTTAGCAGAGATCCTTAATAATTTTCAGGCCTAAATCCACTTCTCCCTAAAAGATGGCACCAAACTGTCTAATTAATTTTTATTAAAGATCTATGCACACATTGTTTTTTACATTGCAGCCCACAAAAATGGGGAGGGTATGAGTCAGGTTCTTAGGTCTTCACAGGGCCTCTCTGAGCACAGGCCACACCCTGGCAGGAATGAGAAAAAGACATCCCTCCCAGTGGATAAATTAGAAAAAGGCACCTCCTTTGACGGAAAGAATTAGGAAATGGCACCCTTCCTCTGGGCGTGTGAGGCACACTATCCACTGGGTTTCCACATCCCTTGTGTCTATGACTGGAAACCCTCAGTCTCGTCATGAGTTCACAGTTGCCCCATATCCTCACTACATAAACCCTGCATCTTGCTGCCCTTGCTTCATAATAAAGCTTTATGGGGTTGGGGAGATGGCTCAGCGAGTAAAGCACTGGCTGTTCAAGTTTAAGGGCTGGCGTTTGCATTCCCAGCACCCACATAAATGCTGGACATTTGTGGTGGCATGCCTGTAACTCAAGCAGGGGAAGGTAGAGACAGGACATTCTCAAACCAAATTGGCTAGCTTTACTATAAGCTTTGAGTTCAAGTGAGAGACCTGCCTCAATATATAAGGTAGAGAGCAATTGAAGAAGACATCTAATATCAATCTCTGGCCTCCACATACACATGTGCAAGTACACACACACACACCCTCACATACACACACGCACACACACACACACACACACATACACACCCTCTCACACACACATGCCTGAGCACATATGCAAAAAATCATGAAAAAAACCTTTGATTTAGCAATAATGGAGACTATGCATTAGTTTTGAGTAAATCCTCCCTGGAGGGCCTGTAGTATAAAGCTCATTTGAACATCTAGTTGAAGGCACATCATCATCCTGAAGCTCTTTATTTTATATCAAAGTAACAGTCAGCAAATAAGACCTACTAGTTCAGAGTTGGCCCTTTAACAGGTGTTTGTCAATAAAGTTTTATTGGCACACAGCCATAGTCTTTTATGCACTGTCTATGGTGGCCTCCATGAAACAACAGAATTGAGGGATTGCACCTGAGACCTGAGAACATGTGACTCTGAGAGCTTGAAATTATTACTCCATGGCTTTTCACAGGGAAAGTGTGATGACACCTGTACAAGACTGTCAAAAGGTACTAGCTGGATGGTACTGTCACTCAGCCTTTTGACAAAGCATCCTTAATGAATTGTAATGGACTGTTAGTCTCTCAACATGTCAAGATGAACTATATCCATGTCAAACTTCCATCATGAAAAAGATAGCTTTTTAAAAGATAATTTACGGTTCCAAATGCAGTTCAGCCTCAATTAGAATTAGTGTCCTTGAAACCAACGGTATTTCTACAAACCAACATTAAGTCGTATTCATTGTTGAGCTATCTTCTCTTTAAACAAAGGGTCTAAGTTGCAACTTTTTCCATCAATGGAAAGAAAAAGATTACCTGTGCATATGGGCTTTTCCCTGCTTTACTCCCCAACACCTGTGGTCAGGGCATTCGGTTTTTAGTATGGAAAGGAATATATAATTCAAATTGCTGTTCTTTTCATTAGGCTGTTAGTGCACTCAGCTAAATTTAAAGTGAATTTGAAGTAATTTCCCACTCAAGTCACCTAAACTACTTCTTGTTTTGTCTTCATTTTACTTAGCATGTTTCATATTACCTTATTTCACCACTACTCCATTTTTGAAAGGAAGATGTTTATGCATCTCATATGATTTCCATTACCAGATCATCTTGGCCCTGGAATCCTGCAGCTAACAGTAGGGAAGCCTGTGCATTTGGGTTCTCCAGACCAGTGTCAACACTCAGTTCCAACCTCACCAATATGCCTCCTTCAGGCAAGTCTTGATGACTGATGTGGGAGGGCCCAGATGATGGTGGGTGGTACCATATCTTGGCAGGAAGTAAGAAAGCAAACAGTAAAGCCATGCAGAACAAGCCAGTAAGCAATGTTTCTCACGGTCTCTACTTCAGCTCCTGCCTCCGGGTTCCTGTCTTGAGTTCCTGTCCTGAATTCCCCCTTCAAGATGGACTGCAAACTGTAAGAAGAAATAAAATCTTTCCTTGCAAATTGCTTTTGGTCACTGTGTATGATTACAGCAACAGAGAAATTAGGTCTCAGTGAGCGGCCCTGTGTCACAAAACAGGTGGTGGCTCCTGGGGAAGGACTAGTGAGTTTGACCATTGGCCTCCACACATACACACAGCTAAGTGACAAACAAAGTAACTTGTATACTTGACAATAAAATGATATCAGCTCCCTGTCTGCACTTTATTTTTTAAAGTATTTTTGTTCAATACTCTAATTTTCATGCAGATGTTCTGAGGTGACTAGGCCCAACCCTGGAACTAGGACTAGCAAACAAAATTCAGACTAAAATTGAGTTTTGGATTGGCAACAATCATTTTTTAAGCATAGACATTCTCCAAATTGCAATGGATATATATGATGGGAGATGTCATTCTGTAAATACGTTTCTCTTATTGGTTGATGAATAAAACATTATGGCTAACAGGCAGCAAGATAGGCAGGTCTAGAAGATGTGGAGAATTCTGAGAAAGGTAGACAGGAGCCTGCCAGAGTTGCTATGTAGGACATCAGAGGAGTAATATGTCCCCAGACCTTTCTCTGGTAAGCTAAGACCACGTGGAAATACTTAGATTAATAGAAATGGGTTAGTAATTGAGACAGAGCTGCCCAATAAGAACCCTGGTCATTGGCCAACAGTATTATAAATTAATATAAGTCTCTGAGTGTTCATTTGGGGATCCTGGCAGCTGTAGGACCAGGCTGGTGGGAAAGAGTTATTGTAACATATGTATATGTATATGTGTATATATTATATGTATATAGTGCAATGGTGTGTAAATGATACACATTATTCTTTTGAATGTCTGTTTATCTTTTACTGTTCTGGTACCATTGAGAGAGATGTTGAGGAGTGGCCATGAGCCACGGTTGCCAGGCAGCTTTAAAATCTTGCAAGGAAACATAAACAACAGGGATCCCACAGCATACCATGCAGTGTCACTAGCTTTTGCATATTGTGTCTAATGCTCTGATATCCCATGATGGCTACAAAATGCACATCTGTATGTACAGGTGAGACATTTAACACATTATTACAAAATCAGCCCTGTGTTAGGCAATTTTGTCCAATTGTATACTAATGTTGAGTGCTTCATGCACATTTGAAGTAGGCTAGGTTAGGGTGGAGGGTCAGCAATTGAGGCATATTACTAATAAATACTTCTCTATTTCTGATCTTTTCAATTTAGGAAGGGCCATCTGTATAAATGTGTTTCAGGAAGTATTTAGGACATATGTATGCTCAAATCATATTCATTGTTGATCTGAAATTTGAACTTAATTAGACATCTTGTATTTTCACACACAAAACCAATGGGGTTGGAGAGATGGTTCAGTGGGCAAAGTATTTGCCTTGCAAGCCTAAGGATGCAAGATTGATCTCCAAAACACATGTAACAATGTCAGGTGTAGTGTGGTGTGCTTACAATCCTAGCATCTTGGAGGTAGAGGCAGGAGGACGCCTGAAGAATGGTGGTCAGCTAATCTAGTCTAACTGGAGAGATCCAGGGTGATGAGAGACCCTGTCTCAATGGAGGTGACAGTGTTCCTGGGGATGACATCTAAGGTTGTCCTGTGACCTCCACAGACATGTGCACACAAATACGCACAGCCCAAATACTAGCTGTTTCCTCATCAAAGGCAAAAATATTCTCCAATATGTTATCTACTGAAAAATTACCTAGTATTATAATGGAATCATTGATGGGACCCAGAATTTGATCCCATAGTCAAAAGCCATTTAGATGTGGGCTTCCTCTTTCCTTAGGCAGCTAACTGGGTGCCATTGTTTAGATAGTCCCTTTGATTGGTTCATTTTGCTTTGTTATATTGAATTCATTTAAATGCTTCTGCATTATACGTGTGTGGTATTTGGGGGTAATTCATTTCAAGGTGTGCCTTTCTAAATAGATTATGTTCCCTCTACCGCTAATGTTAAACAGGTTCTATTGAAAGGGGAAGAAAGAAAGAAAGAAAGCCAGCCAGAAAAAGATAGCTTTTGTGAAAGGAAGGAGAAAAGCATGCCAGCTCCATTCAGAAAAGACCTTTAAAACCCCACAGTGATGACATAAGCAAGCAGGAGCATCATAATGAGAAAGGAAAAGTGCAGTCAACAGTCACCCTCCATACAGGCCGTGCGTCACCTCTCAACTGAAGAGTCGGGGCTGGAAGTTGACAAGCTGGTGCCTTTCTTAAGATGGCAGAAGTCGAGCATCCCCACCCTCCTGTGTTTTGCCCTATTTGTTCAGGCCATCCTGCTAATTAGCTAGACTCTTAAAAATAACCCATGTGAGTCAGCTTTACAAAGTCTGAAAGGCGAGAAAGAGAAAAGACTCAGGGCTGTTTAATTTGCACTGTGACTTAACTGCATTTGAAACTTTGTCTCTAGAGACTATTTACAAACCTCTGGTACCCAACAATAGGGTAGATTCTATGTCCTTTGTGTTGGGGGGGACGTGCGTTTGTGTACATGTGCATATGTGCACAAGTGTTCAGAAGCCTGAGGGACACATCAAGTCTCTTCCTTAATCACTTTCCACCCTGTATTTTCAGACCAGTGTCTTTTACTGAGGCTGGAGTGCACCAATTGGTGATGTTGGCTGAGCACGAGCCCTAGGAATTCTCCTGTCTCGCCTCCCAGCATTGGAATTAGGGGATACGGCACAGCAGCCACACGAAGCACCTGGCTTTTTATGTGAGTGCTGGGATCCCCACTTTATCCACTGAGCTCTCTCCCCAGCTCTCTCCATATCCTTCTTATTTTAAAATGTGTTCCTGGTTGTAAGTAGCCATGTGAGGGAAAAATAAACCCCAAACTAATTATTTGTTCTAAACCTTTACCTGAAAGGATGACCATGAATAAATGCCCAGATGTGCGGCCACCCCAGCACAGTAAAGATGCCCTTCCTGGTGAAATGACATCCAAATACCTCCCAGCTCAACACCAAGGCGCTGAGAATTCCCAAATGAGATAAACACTACTGTGAGGATTAGTATGCTTCCTCGGGGGAGTGACATTTTCCTCACAGCAGAAGAAACTGTGATCCATGGTTTTCAGCAACCAGACTCCTTCTAGTTGACTCATCCAATGTGAAAATGAAATGTAGTATCATTTATTCTGTAGTCAAGAACATAATTAATGAGCCACTCATTTCTAAATGAAAGCCTCCGGGAATAAAACAACCTGGCCTCAGATTTGAAAGGATGATCTGTGTCGCGGAGAACACTCAGTCACAATCACACCATTAATGCTCCGGTGTGAGCTCTCATTCGACTCTAAATGGGCTGTAACTCATGCGGAGCGTCTCCGTGGGTGCTGTGCGTCAACTGTGATTACCATCTCCAGTAAGGGAAGGAGAATGGAATAATTTTCCCTTCCAGTTTCTTTGATTTCTTTCAAAGCCAGATTTCGTCATGGTTTGGCTCTGGCCTTTCCCCTGAAGGTTCGTGTGTGGGAAGCTTGATCTCCAGGTTGGTGATGCTGAGGGGGGTGGAATCTTCAAGGTGGGGGCTGGTGGGAGTGGCCAGGGAAGCCCCATCCTCAATGGAGTAAACTAGTTCTTGCAGTATGGTTCTCGAAAGGGGGGTGGCTGCAAATGAACAAGATAGAACCATTTCTGGTTTCTGGCTTTCTGTCTCATGTGGTGGTCTCTCCCTTTCACACATGTCTTCCACCATGGTGTCAACATCCAAGAAGATTTCATCACCCATTCTTAGCCTCTGAAATGGCCAAGCAACCCTCTTTTCTTTGTAAGCCTTCAGCATTTTGCCATAGTAATATAAGTAACTGCCACATAGTTTACTCTTAGAAAATTTTCCTGAAATTAGGACTTGGTTTGTAGACTGTGCACAGAACAGAGAAGAACATCTACCATTGAATACTTCCCGACTGATTTCAGATAGTGTCCTATATGGTCTTTAATGATTATGACAGTTGATGCTGAGCACCAACTATACACCTAGAACTTTAAGTGTACGGACTTCTTTAATCTGTGTCACAAGCTTTGTGGAGGGATTATTACTATTATTATTATTAGTAGTAGTAGTATTACCATCATTTTGAAAATGGGAAAACCATGCTGAGAGAATAAAAGTTCCTTGCCCATGATCTGGCAGTTGGAAAGGGAAGAATTCAAATACATATCTGATTCAAATTCAAACCCTGCTGTATCTCACTGTGTGAGTCAAGCTGGGTTTGGAAGGATGTGACAGTCAGCATTTGGGTTAAGTGACACTATGATGAGTGTTTCAAGACAGTGATGAGCTGGACTCAGGTGGGTTGAGTTCTGCCCAGAGTAGGCCCAGTAATGTACACTCCCACACCTCTGTTAGAGGCACAGCTATGTGCTCTCTAAAGCCAACCAGAGCTGGAGAGGATAACGTGTAAAAGACTTGAGTACAGAAGTGGACCTTCTTCTAAACATGGTGTGGGGCATAAGGAGGATTCCTATAGTGGGGACCAGTCTATAAAGGAAGCAGCAGATGTCAGGGGGCTAAACGCAACCAGACATCATCAGCGGGGATGAGGAATTGGGTCTAATAGCAAGAGTGGTCTGAGCATTGAACTGGCTATAGGACTGGAACGCCAAGTCCAAGGCCAAGGTCTAGTTAAATAGAGCTCAGGGGATGAGGAGATGGCTCAGTCTCAAAATCATTTGTTGTGCATACATGAGGACATAAGTTCAGATCCCCAGCACTGATGTAAAACGCCAGATCCTGTCCAAGGCCAGGGAAGTATACAGCATATGGTGATTGATAATTCAGATGTCAGCTCACCAGAGATAAGATTCTCTGATAGAGGTTAATCCTGTTCAGGCAAGGCTTGCAGGACCATTGACTCTGGAAACTGCTGCTCACATTTGCTGAAGCAGCCTGGTGTCTCCCCAATACCTGCATTGTGTAATGGTATGTGATGTGCATTTGTAATCTTATGATTACATCTCAATCTTATGGGGATATATATCTGTGGATGGTCAGGAAGATGGCCTTTCATTTATCTTATAATTTTGATATATAGAAAATATACTAGGACATGCTTCATTACTAGATCTATTTGTCCCCACAAGGACTGTAGACTCTTAGAAGCCAACTCGTTCCTTTTACTCAGACTAATATCAGAAAATAATAAGTTTCTCCTCAGTCTAAGGCAAACTGCACACAACTAGCTCATTTTCACCTCAGAGCAAGTTCAAACTAAAGACTTTTGTATATCGATCATAAGTTTAGGGCTTTACAGCCATGTACAAGGTCCAACCCAGGTGTCCAACCAATATTGCTACACAAAGCACCCTAAGAAAAGCATGCCGGTTCTTCACGTGCCAAGTCTGCTGGCAAAAGATCTGTGCCTTGAAGCTTATCTCACTGGGCACTGTGCTCCTGCCCTCTGGTCGCAATCTCACTCCGGAGACCTTGAAACTGTGCAAGGCCACAGTAAAGGGCTCTGCCCTTTTCACTCACCCAAAGGAATGTGCTTTTGACCAATGAGATGTAACCCTTGTAATTTTTTTTATTATTGCTCAGGCCTCCTGTAGAAGACAGTTTTGAGGCTAGAGGAGAAGCTAGGCGGGATTAGACGTAGGACAGGAGAATTAGAATTGAAGCAGAAGAATGAAGAGACATGTTAGAAACCTCACATGTGTGAGAGAGTTCATTCATTCCCTCCTCAGATACCCTGAAAAAAGTTCCTGTTGCTTGCTGTAGCATCCAGTCTGAACCCTGAAGAGGACCTTGCGGCTGGAACCCAAAGGCCCTCATTGAGATGCAGGGAATGGCACATGCCTATAGCCCCGGTGCCAGCAAGGTCGAGACAACAGGATCTCTGGCACTTGCTGGCCAATAGGTCTAGGCAATCTGGTAAACCCAAGTTAGTTAGAGACCATGTGTCGAAAATAATCTGGGCCAGGTGGTGGTGGCACACGCCTTTAATCCCAGCACTCGGCAGAGGCAGGCGGATCTCTGTGAGTTCGAGGCCGGGCTGGACCGACAGCCTCCAAAACAATACAGAGAAACCCTGTCTCGTAAAAAAAATCTGGAAAGCAACTGAAGATGACCCTGGATGATGGCATCTAGGCCTCACACATAAACATGTGCTCTCTCTCTCTTTCTCTCTCTCTGTCTCTCTCTCTCTGTCTCTCTCTCTGTCTCTGTCTCTCTGTCTCTCTGTCTCTGTCTCTCTCTCTCTCTCTCTCTCTCTCTCTCTCGCGCGCGCGCACACACACACACACAGAGTGAATGAGAGAGAGGGTAGAGGAAGTAAGGGAGAGAGAAGGAGAGAGAGGGGAGGTAGAAGGAGAGAGACAAAGGGCAGGAGAGAGAGAGGGAGAGGGAAGAGAGAGGAAGAGAGAGAGAGAACAAGCATGCAAACTAGCCTAGCCAAAATATGTTGAAAGCATCTTTGTCAGGCCCTGACACCTCTGTGCTGAAGTCCCATCTGCCCCCAGAGTAGACCATGTCTCTGTCTGGTAACTCAGGTAAAGTGATGTCATGTGGGAGGGCCTCAGGACTGAACAGGACTTGGGGACAGGCTTCAATGGGGTGATTAAGTTCCAGTGAGGTCTTAGGGGACCTGATCCAATCTGGCCAGTGTCCTTATAAGAAATGGAATTATAGACAAAGCATGCCAGGGAAGCCTCAGCATAAAGCAGTGACCCAATAAGAACAGAGGAGGAAGGTGGCCATCTGCAAGCCAAAGGGAAAGTCTCAGGAGACTCCAGCCCTGACCACGACCTGAGGTGGGACTTCCAACCTTTAGTACTTGGGAGATATAAATACCCACTGTTTGAGTGCCAGCCAGCCACCCACCCACACCCACACACACACCCACACCCCCCCCACACACACACATACACACTGTGTATCATGGCATGTGCCTGGAGTTCCAGCTGCTCAGGAGGCTGAAGCAGGAGGATCACTTGAGTCTAGCAATACAGAGAACATAGAGATTCTGACTATAAAAATCTTCCAACCAACCATGGGTCACTCCTCTCTTATCTAGCACTTGGCAACCTGAGTTAACTTTAGTCCTACATAGCAAGTTTGGGACAAGTATGGGATATACAGCAAGACCTTGTCTCAAAAAAAACAAAACAAAACAAAACAAAACAAAAAAACACATACACACAAGGAAATAGATGAAACAAAGAAAGGAAAATTAAAGAAAACAACTCCATTAGATCAAATTACTTTGGAACTGTGTGCGTCACTGTAACCACTGACCCCGATGGCTAGTATGTCCTCCTCCTGTGCCCCTTTCCACTGCTCAAATGTGAACCACAAGAAAAGACAACCCATTCTAATTAAGCCACTGAACTGCATTAATACACAGCTCCCAGGCAAGAGGACACAGCCTCTTGGAAACACATCCTTCGCTTCCAAACAAGACTTCTGGAGTACTTCCTTCATCTACCACAGGACACCCAACTGCCTAGCAAACCTATCAAATTAGTCTCATTCCTAATTAAATTTAAGCCAGGAAAATACAGGGAGCAAAGAGCTCTGTGTCACTGCCTGAGACCATCATGGGCTGCAGCAGCACTAGGGAGCCGATGACTCACCTCAGGCCAATTTTCTGAAAATCAGAATGGAATGCATTTCCTGACTAATGTTTACTAGGGCAAGAGTAGCATAAATATCTGTCATATTTGGGATGAAAATGAGCCGATATAGCTGTGAAACATGTAAATGGAACATTTTTTCTTTTGCATTTCATTTGATTTTTGAAATCGTATTTTGAGTGCACGTGTGTGCTCTCACATGCACTCATGCACATGCCATGGTGCACATATGAATGGTGGGGCACAACTTTCATGAGACCATTCTCTGATAATACCATGTAGGTCCCAGGGTTTTAACTCAAGTCGTCGGGTTTGGCAGCAAGCCCCTTTCCCTGCTCGCCGTCTCGCTGGCTCCGGAACATTTTTCTTACTGGATTAGTTAAGCTCTACAGAGCAACCTGAAAGTACACCTCCTCAAATGAAAGTGACACCAAACAGACTAAGGAGAGATTTAGAAACATACTGGGTGAAGTCAGTCCATTGCTGAATGTCTTAACTGTAGTGACAGCGTTACCACAGCAAGAAATACCAAAAAAAAAAAAAAGTTACGCAAACCCAGGCTTTTTTAGAGATCACGTGTGCTGCTTTCCCACAACCTTCTCAAAGGTGTAAAACACTTCCACATTTCTGCACAGCTGCCTTGAATGCTTTTGTGAGAAGGCATCAAACCAAGCTCTTTCAGATACCAGTCAGTTCTCCTCACCACCCTTACCACCACTCTGGGCTATCCCTCCCATGTTCAACAACATTCAGTTCTCCTCAACACCTTACCACCACTCTGGGCTATCCCTCCCATGTTCAACAACAGTCAGTTCTCCTCAACACCCTTACCACCACTCTGGACTATCCCTCCCATGTTCAACAACACTCCAGCCTCTCTCTTACTATTTGTTTAGCTTGGTTCTCTGAGACAAGGTCTTACTTCAGGCCTTACTTCAGGCAGGCCTTGACTGACCTGGGACTTAACTATGCAGCCCAGGCTAGCTCTAACTCATAGAGATCTGCCTGCCTTTAATTCCCAAGGGCTAGGATTAAAGGCATGTGCTTCTACCCATGGTTTCTCTTTTTAAAAATATTTCTTTCACTTTTCGAAATTATAAAACAGTTACATCATTTCTCCCTTCTCTTCCCTCCCCAAACTCTCTTCCCTCCTTGTTCTTTTAAAGCATCTCACCCGCTCCCAACGTATTTTGCTTGTTTTGTTGTTTTTTAATTTCATTTCATTTTGAATTTTCAAAGTCAAATGTATGGTTTCAAGCATTGTATCACTGGGTTACATCTCCAGTGTGCGATCACACGTTTTAACTGAGCAATTGTAGTCTCACCTGCTGTTCCTAGCACTGTATAAACTGCAAGAACACCGGTACTGCTCACCAACACACTCCTTGTCACACTGTAGGCACTCACTGTGAATGGAGGACGCAGACATGTGACTTACACTGTCCAACGCTGAGGGCCTTGTCTTTCTTGTTCTACACAGTGTCCCCCTACTCAAGTCTCTGCATTTGATGAACTATTCTGTAAGACCATATTGAAGAAATGTAGATGGATCCTTCCTCTGGCAATTTTGCAGAGCAATGAAAAGATGATCGGCACCGATCTGTGCCCACCACTAGCTTCTTGCATCGTGTATCACATGTGACTTAGCCACAGCAGACTGGAATCTTCCCAGACGAGTGACACAACCGTGCAGGCAGGTGGCAAGTCGTTGGAAAATCCAGTGATTGCATGAACTTGTCAATACTTGTGCTTACACACCACATTCAAGGAGGGAATGAACACAGCACCAACAGAAGTTACACACAGAGTGATGACAATGCTTTGGGAATTTAGGGACAGGGTGATAGCAATTATATGTCAAAATAAGCAGTTTCAATGAGACCTATGTATACAAATGGGCAGAGAATTTGATGTCATTTAAGTTTTAACATTTTATTTGTATTTATGTACATGTGTGTGAGTGTGTGTCAACGACATGCAGGTACCAGGGAGGTCAGAAGATGACATCAGATCCCCCAGAGATAGACTTACAGGCAGTCATAAGCTGCCCTACGTGGGTGCTGCAAGCTACACTCTGGTCTTTTGTAAGAGTAGTAAGTACTCTTAACCACTTCACCAACTCTCCAGTCCCAATTTCAACTTAGTTATATTGCTAGTACGTAACACTTGAATAACTACTGTTTGCTAGATTCTTAGGGTTTTCAAATTCTCCCTTTTCTCTGATGGATCCCCGAGAGGAATATATCCATTTGTTTCAGGGCAAATGTTCTATTGAGGTTTGGGGACGCTGAAAATCCCTGCCTCAATATTTGATTATTCAGTTGACTGCTAGAAAGATTGAATTCCCCAAACAGGCTTGCAACTCAGAAATGATCATACATGTTTATCTTAAATAATAGCTGTGTAAATTCCAGAGAAAACCAGCAGCAATCGAGATTTTATTATGACACTATCAATTTGGCAGTTATACGCAAGTCTTTAAAACAATTGGCATCACAATTTTTTTTTACTCGATAGTCTTGAGTTTGTTTTCTGCAGCAGATATGTTCATGGAACTTCTATATTGCACGAGTGAATAACTGGCAGAAAATGTAACCACGAGACGTCTGTAAATACGGCATTTTCTACTTAGCAATTACATTTTCCTATAAGAAGAGTTTGATGTATATTTAATATCACACCTATTTTAAAATATGCACACATCACCAAGGGGGAAATGAATTCAAAGAAAGGGCTGTATTATCAATTTCTGGTAAAACTTTAAGCTGTTGTCATTAATTATAGATGGAATGTCTTGCCTGTGATGTAACCCTGCTTGTCTAACACCTGGCAATGCCTGCACCAATTCATTCACTTCCCCTTGTACAAGGCATTTGCTCCCTGGGGGGCCATTATTTCTGAGGGAAACTGAGCCACATAACCAGAAGCCCACATGAATGATTCATGCTAGGACAATTGAGAACATGCAGTCCCAATAGGAAACGCTAATTGATTAGACCAAACTGGGGGCTGGAGCGTCAGTGATGTTAACAGGAAGTGATCCGTTTACCAGATTCTAAATATTAGCAAAGCCTTGCCAGCAGAGTTGAGTCTTACAGTCTTCCCTGGTCTCTCTGTCTCTCTGTCTCTCTGTCTCTCTGTCTCTGTCTCTCTCTCTCTCTCTCTCTCTCTCACACACACACACACACACACACACTATAATGATGGCTTATTTCTAGCCATTCAAAGTCACTTAACCATACCTTTACTTGTTTTCATTGTTCTTGTTAGCAATATGGAAACAGTGGATTTACATGGATGGAATATTAAAGGATCCAGAATCGCCTTCCATCACCCCAGAGTCGCTCTCTTTCACACCTCAGCACACGCATGTCTTGATCTCTGTCTGTGTGTGTAGCTGTTTGTACATACAAACATTTGCGTGCTTTCTGACTTGCTAAGCCCACATACACTCTGTATTTTCTGGCTTGTCTTTTTCTATCAACTATCTTTATTCTCTCTCTCTCTCTCTCTCTCTCACACACACTGTGTGTGTGTGTGTGTGTGAGAGAGAGAGAGAGAGAGAGAGAGAGAGAGAGAGAGAGAGCTACCTGTTTGTGTGGATATGTGCATATAGGTACATGTGCACATGTACACTTGTGGAGGCCAGCGTTCTAAGCTGTGTGTTGTTCCTCAGAAGCTGTCCATGGCCTTTGAGACAGGCTGTCTTACTGAAACTGGAACTCACCAAGTGTCTAGGTCAGCAGTTCTCAACATGTGGGTCACGACCCCTTCCCTCAGGGGTCTAATGACCCTTTCACGGGGGCCACCTAAGACCATCAGAAAACACAGATATTTACATTACAATTCATACCAGCAGAAAATTACAGTTACGAAGTGATGAAAATAATTTTATGGTTGGGGTCACCACAACATAAGGGAACATATTAAAGGACCTCAGCATTGGGAAGGTTGAGAACCATTGTTCTAGACTGTCTGATTAGTGAATTGTTGGCATCTTCTCCTCTCTCCCTCCCCACTGCTATACCTGTTTTTGTTTTTTGTTTTTTTTTTTATGAGAGTGCTGGGTATTGAATTCAAGTCTTCGTGATTATGTAGCAAACTCTTTACCCAATGAGCCACTTCCCCAGACCCTGGGATTAGTTTTAAATCAGGAAAGCAATACAAAAACAATCAGGACAGTCATTAGCATTTGCCTCTTTCAGGGCATATAAAGAGGATGTAAACACAGAGGTTCCGGGTCAGTTCTGCAAAGCAAGGCCTCACATTTTGGATTTGCTGTTTCCTTGGGGGACCATGTAGCTGGCTCCTAACCTCCACAGCCTCCGGCACCCTACCAGTCACAGATGAAGGGCTGACAGGTCCATGAGAAACATTCTCCTCTAAAATAAACCCCAGGTGAGTCTACATTCTCAACTGCACTGCCCAGCGTGCTAAGTACTAGCAGCATGTGGCTTCTTCAGTTTAACAGAAAATCAATTCAAATGGAAAATTCAATCCCGTAGTTACAGTAGCCACATTTCAAGCGCTCAATAAATACACACAGCTACTGGCTACCATTTGGACACTACAAATATGGAGTGTTTTCTTTATTGTAGAAAGCTTATCAGACACGGGAGCTATAGAAGAAGGCCATTTCTCCACTCGTTAAATCTGGGCTTAGCCATGGAGATTTTCGTTGGCCAGAAACATGTTTGCAAGCATGAAACAAACAGGCTTAAATGCTTGTGCACGGAACCTCTCAGCTTGATATTCAGAGCCTAAGTCTGCCACATGGAGCTCAGGCCAGCTCACTACAGCAAGAGAAGCCTGATGGAGGAGCCCCAGTAAGGTCACAGAAAGGTAAGAGACAGCCAGGGTGATTTCAACTGCCAGGTGAAGGATGATGCCATCTAAGACCCATCAGCTCCTACAGAGACATCAAGAGACAAGTACCTGATGGGTTAAGTCCTGTGTATATGTCAATAAAGCACTGTTGGCCAATAGGGAAGCAAGATAGGTGGGACTAGGAGTCCAGGAGGACTTTGGGTAGGAGAAACACAGGGAGTCAAGATGTAACCACCATAGGAATAGAAAGCCCAGAAACTTCTCCACTAAGAGAAAATACTTAGATTAGCAATTATGGGATAAATACTTAAGTCAGATATAGCCAGTAAGAAACAAGCAAGGCCAACAGCTTCATAATTAATACAGCGTCTTGTGTGTTATTTGGGGACTACAACGAGGCAGAGCCCAGGTGGGGGGGGGGGGGGAACCAAGCCACTGGCAAGAAAAGGGCTTCTCTCTACAAGTACCAATGTCAGACAGGATATTTGGGGGGGGTTGTTCGCTACCTGGCAACATTATGCGTCAGGAAGGGATTTGTGTGGTGTTAGTCTGGTTCTATGTTACTTTCTTACTCTCTGTCACTCACCTTATATTCAAATTAATAATTTCATTAGGTTTTACAAAAAGTAAAGGGGTCAATTTTATCATTCCCTCTGTGTTTCATAACTGGCATCTTTTTGTAAGGTCCAGATATTTTTCAAATAGGTCAGTTAGTTACTCTAGTATACCGTTCCCCCAGAAAAGCAGGATATATTTTTAATTTTTATTCTTTACTTTATAATTAAAAATAAGGAATTACTTAATGTCTATCTTGTGTCTTTTTCAGGTGTTTTCTTTTGGGTAACTTTGTGAGGTTATTAGTTTTATACATTTGGCTGACAAGATGGCTCTCACATAAACTTGACAGCTTGAGTTCAACCCAAGAATCCACAATGAAGAGAGAGAACAGACTCCAACCCCAGAATCTGCAGCTAAGAGAGATTCTTGAAAGTTGTCTTTGGACTTCCATATGAGTGCTGTGGTAGTACATGCCCCAACCCCTGACAACAAAATAGTGTCCTCATAAACATTAAATAGATTAATTTACTTTACTATTTTTGCCTGCATGGATGTTTGTGCACCATGTGCATGTCTGATGCACATCCAGGCAAGAAGAGGGCATCAGATCCCCTAGAACAGATGGTTTGAACACCATGTAGGTGCTGGGAATTGAACCCAGGTCCTCTGGAAGAAGAGTCAGTGCTCTTACCTGTCAAGTCATCCCTCTGACCATATTACTTTTAAATCTTATTATAAAAATATGATTCTAGATTATCCTCAACACTTGCTTAAGTATATCACTGTTGGTTTGCAGCTTCAAATTCTTACAGATCCCAGAGCTTATTCAACTTGCTTGGGAGGACTTAATTAACCATAAGCTTCCCCTAGCTCCTAGTAACAAACAGGCTACTCTTCAAGTCTATGAATTTGTCTATTTCATATAATTCATGCAAATAGATGCAGGTAGTATTTGGATGTTTGTAACTGATGTGTTTCACTTGGCATGTTCTCAAACTTTTTCAATATCGTCACATACAGCCTTTTCTTTTCAGATCTGAATAATATTCCATCTAATATAGGAATATTTTATGTATAAATATCACTTTTCTTTGTTTCATCATTTATCCATGGACATTTAGACAGTTTCTACCTCATGGCTATGGTGAATAATGCTGCAACAAACACAGGAGAGTTGACACATCTCTGGGATCCTGTTTTCAATTCTTTTGGATAAACACCAGAAAAGAGTTGCTGGATCCTGGTCACCACATGCTTTATACCATGCTAGAACCTCCCTACTGTTCTCCACAGCTGCACTGCCTTGCATGTCCCCTAACAGTCCCTGAATCTTGCCAGCACTGTTTGGCTTTGCTTTTTGAGAACCATCCTCACGGGGTAAGATACCATCTTACTGAGGTTTTAATTTACATTTTCTCAGCAATTAAGGCCATTGAGCATTAACTCATGTACTTGCTGGCCATGTAGGGTCCTTTGGAAAACGGTGTGCTGAACTCCTGCAGAGTTTAGTAGTTTCTTGAATGTTTTGGGGGATTATAACCCCTTCGTAGATACAGGGCTGGCCAATATCTTCTTGTCTATCTGTAGATTAATTATTATCTATACTTTCTCCTTTTCGGTTTGATTTGCCTGATACCATCATACTTTTGTTTCCATTGACTGTGCCTTGGTGCCACAAAATCTTGACCCAAAACAATGCCGTGAATGTTTCCTGTTAGGAATTTTGTCATTTCTGATTTTCATGTATGCCTTTAGTCCATTTTAAGTTTCTTTTGTGTGTGATGTAAAGGAGGGTCCAATTTCATGGTTTAACATGAGAGTATCTGTGATGATTACTGATGAGAGCATTGGTGATTATTATCAGCTTGATAGACTTTGGAATCACCTGGAAGATGGACCTCTGGACATGTGTAGGATGGATTTTCTTATCATTAATGGAGGTGGGAAGACCTGGCCATTCTGCATGGCACCATTTATAGGATGTGATCCTAGACTGTGTAAACAGAGAAAGCAGCTGAGCAGCTGCCAGCCCTTACCAGTCTCTTCTTCTTGTGGATGCCATGTGACTAACTGCTTCAAGTTCCTGTCACCTTGACTGCCCTGCCATGATGGCCAACACTCCCTAATTGTAAGCCAGAACAGACTCTCTCTTAAGTTGCATTTGTTATTTATTTGTTTATTTATTGATTTATTCATTCATCTATTTATTTATTTGGTTGGTTGTTTTTTTCCAGACAGGGTTTCTCTGTGTGTCTCTGGCTGTCCTGGAACTTGTTCTGTAGACCAGGCTGGCCTTGAACTCACAGAGATCCTGCCTCTGCCTCCCAAGTGCTGGGATTAAAGGTGTGCACCACCACCACCCAGATTGTTAAGAGCATTTTATCACAGTAACAGGAAAAGAAATGGAAAACAGTATCAAGAATTACTCACCCAAGAGACTGCTCTTTCACAGCTGTGTGCTTGGAGCCCTTGTTGGTAGTCACTATCACACAGGGGTTTGTTTCTGGAGTTTATATTCTGTTCTACTGGTCTATAGATATTTCTTGATGCCAGTGTGTGTGTGTGTGTGTGTGGTGTGAACTCTACTAATAAAAACCAATTAGAATTAAATGCAGTAAAGTTACAGGATGAAAAATCAATGTACAAAAATCAGTGTGCTTCTTTCTGCACACTAAGTGTCTGAAAGGAATATTAGGAAAGCACTCTTCTTTACAAAAGCACCAACAAGAATAGAACACCTAGGAACAAATTTCACTGAGCGGGTAGAAGACTTGAATATTGGAAACTAGGAAATGCTGATTGAAAGAAATTAAGATGCAAGTAAATGGAAAGAGATCTCCTGCTCATGTGGGAAGACTTGAAATGTTAAACTATCTATGTACCCCAAACTGTCTATAGAGCATGCACCTTATCAAGATCGCAATGGCATGCTTCTAAGAAATAGGGAAGATTCTGTAATTTTTATGGAACCACAAATAGGACTGGAACTTTAGTTCAGAGGTAAAGTATTTGTCTTATGTGCATGATGCCCTGGGTCCAATAAGTGTGTGTGTGTGTGTGTGTGTGAGAGAGAGAGAGAGAGAGAGAGAGAGAGAGAGAGAGAGAGAGAGAGAGAGAGAGAGAGAGAGAGAGAGAGAGAGAGAGAGGTGAGAGAGGGGGGTTATCTTTTGGGGAGTGGATCTTCAATTTACTCACTATTCTTCAACTTTGACCAGTGTGGCACATTAACTGCCTTTTATGTCATTTTGACACAATTCTATTGAACCATGGAAGACCTTCTTGCTTTTTGATAGAACAAGGTATCTTAGGTTCACCTTAAACTTTCTTTGACCTGTACCTGGAATTGGCCAGTAAGGAGTCCTAGACCCTTTAAATAGGGACACTGGGGTCCTGTGGTTCTTGTTGTCACTGAGATAGTGGTACTGACAAGCCAGTTATTTATAAGACTATAACTTGGGCTAGGTGGTGGTGGCGGCAGCCCACATCTTTAATCCCAGCACTCGGGAGGCAGAGGCAGGTGGATGTCTGTGAGTTCAAGGCCAGCCTGGTCTACAGAGTTAGTTCAAGGCCAGCCCAGCCTGTCTCAAAAAAAAAAAAAGAATATAACTTGGAGCCCCTGGATTCTCATTCTCAGGCTGCTGGCTTTACCTCTGGCCTGAAATCAGCTCACAACAGTTCTCATGCATGAGGCAACCTTCTGCTGGGCCAATGGGTGATTTTTTTCAGCTCGGACTAGATTTGGGAAATCTTCCATCCTTCCTGTTGCACCACTGGTGATTTCACAGCACTTCTGCTGTGCTTGGGCTGGGGGTGACAGAGGGGCACTCAGCGCCTGCTTTCCTGATGAGGCTGATACTGGCTGTGAATCCTGTTGGTAGAAAGAGCAGACGCTGTTGGTCCCCTCACTCAGTCCCAAGTGCATGGGAGGCTAGTGGCTCAGGGCAGCTTGTCTAGAGCAGCTCATCCCTTGGTCTTGGCTGCAGCTCAGGGAACGACACTAGCACTTGGTGCCATTCTGCAGCCACCAGGGACTTTTGCTGAAACCGCTGGGCTAGAGGAGCCCGGGGGAGTGAAAGCTGAGTAGATGCTGCTTTCTCACTGTGGAGACTTGAGCGAGAGGTAGAGAGGCTTTTAGCTGAACAGGAACTTTCCTGGGAACCAGATCCAAAGCGGGGTTTTCATGTATGTAATTTCCCCCAGAGGATACAGAACACAGTGCTCTATGGATATGGATATATCCATATCACCAATACATCTTATGATTGTTACGTGTGTCTGTGTCTGTGTGTGCTCATTATGTGCAACAGTAGGTGTGGATGCAGAGCCAGAGGACTACCTTGGATGTCATTTCTCAGAGGTGCTGCCCATCTTGTTTGTGTGTGTGTGTGTGTGTGTGTGTGTGGGTGTGTTATTTTGTTTTGGGAGACTAGGTCTTTCTTATGGAGCTTGCCAGGTAAGCTAGGCTTAGGGATTACAAGTGCACTGCTATGCCCAGCTTTTAAAATATGGGTCCTGAAGATTTAATTGAGGCCTTCATATTTGCAGGACAAGCATTTTCTAACTGAGCTGTGTCCCTAGTCATCATTCTTATTTTGGAAAATAAATTTGAGTTGAATTTCTGTCATTCACAAGCACAAAAATAACAATACCAAAGACAATGCCAAAAGGTTGACAATTTTCTAGCATTTTCCACATTATTTTTACTAAATTTGCATTTCAAGACTTGAGATAGCATTCTTACCTCCATCTGATAGAGCCTGAAAGGGAACTGAGGCTGAGATTGGTGGCACATGTTTTTAATTCCAGCACTCAGAGGCAGAGGCAGAACTCTCCGTGAGTTCAAAGTCAGCCAGGACCACACAGTGAGACCCCGTCTCAAAACCTAAGCATGCTGATTGCATGACTGGCATGTGGCAGACCCAAGACTGTAACCAGAGCGCTTTGAGTCCAGACTCCATCCTCCAAATCCCTTAAAGGTTGTTTGCAATTTAAAAATAATTAAAAGTACCGGTGCTTAGTTAATAGGAGCTAGAAAATTAGCTGTAACACTGCGCTCAGTCCGTGTGTTCGGCACCTCATTTCCTTGGCAGTTCACGGGGTTAGAAGCTGTGCCTAGCTGCCCCCAGCTTCCATCACCAAGTGCCCAGTTTCCCTCTGCAGAAGTCCTTCTGGTTTCCTTAAAAACTGACAGCGATGGGGCTGGAGAGATGGCTCAGCAGTTAAGAGCACAGACAGCTCTTCAGAGGACCCAGGGTTCAATTCCCAGTACTCACATGGCAGCTCACTGCCGTCTATGACTCAAGTTCCAGAGGGTCTGACACCGTCATACCAGTGACATAAAATAAATTTAAAATAAATCATTTTTTTAAAAAACCTGACAACTACAGCCATTAGCAGAGGAACTGGAACCAGTCCTGATGAGATGAGGCAGGGCAGACTTTCCATAACTTAACATTTGTTGAGGGGAAGTTCTGCTCCTGCAGTGATGGAATTCCTTCCCAAGGTAAATATCAGCTTCATGCTTCTCCACACGCAATCTTTATGTTTCACGGATGCGATTTCATTAAAGCATTATAAATTGAATTAAATTACCAGCCGTCTTTCTTAAGTACATTCGATAACAAGTAAACTCCACCAAAGTGATGTGGTCATTACAGGCTCATTTCACCCTATTCTCCGGCACCTTTCTAATGATCATCCCGTTAACAGGCACAGATGTGTTTCTACATCTTTGATTTCAGAAAAAGAAAAACAATGAAAATTCTGCATTCCATCAGCATCTAATTGGGGCATCTCTGGGGGAAGGTATTCTTTTCAAAAGCGCAATTACATTGCACTTAATGTCTGGCGATAATTCTCTTAAGTTTACAGCCAGCGTGCTTCTGGGAAATTAATAATGATGGTACCAAAAGAGAGGTTTGGTTGCCTCATCCCTTTCCCAAACACCCAATCATGGACTTGGGCATGTTAAGAAGGCTGGAAAAACCACACAGCTGTGGAGTCAAAGGTTATGTGCCTGGGCAGCACCAACACTTAGTCCCCTTTTTCTGTCTTGTAAGAATTTGGTGAAGTCTTGAGAGTCAGAGAAATACCTCACTTTGGCACCTACAATAGCTACCTCTGGAGTCTCACCCTCCAGGGACTTAACTCCTGGAGTCTCTATATCTCAGGGGTGTTGTGGGAATTTGGTCTGTCAGCCAATTGTACTGGGGCAGCTTGGCCCAATCGGCACGGTTTTATCTGGGAATATGTAACGGGATAAAAGTGAAGGGCAGGGGTCACACACTCTCTTGGCCTGTGGTGGGTTCACTGGCAGCAGTGGCTTGGTGACTTTCCCCAGACCTCCTTGATCTCCCTTGGGAAAGAGGATCAGCGGCTGAAGCAGCAGAAGCCTTGCAGCCTCGTTCTGTATTGAGCGTGTACTTTTTATTTTGCATCTGCTTAATAAACCTGACTTAATCACAGAGATCCATCCCTCATTACAGGGGTCCACTTGCATTGAGGAAATGCTTCCTCAGCCTAGTGTAATTTCCAGAAGGCATTTTCAGGCCCAAGGTTGGCTGACAATGGCCACACCCATTTCCAAAGAAAGAAGCCCATCATCCTGTTAGCCTGCACAGCACACCTGACCCAAAAAGCAGGACTGAACTATCTTAGCTGATCCAAGTTTCTAGTGGGGGCTGCTGGTTCTGTATGGCATCTTCACCAGGAAATAGCTGTATGTAAATCCTATATGAGTCTCCACTCTAGTCTAACATTAATGTGAACCCATCCTTGGCTGCTTAACCTTTATGATCTTCATGAGAAATGCATACAAACTCTCAAGAGTAAGCACCATGGGAATTAGGGAGATGGCTTAGTGGGTGAAGAGCTTGCTGTATAAGAATGAGCACCTACTGGATCCCCAGTATTTCATGGACATGGTTGATGACCAAAGTTTCTATCCCACTGGGGCCTGCAGAGATTTGATCCCAAATATACAAATACACAGACGCTTATATTAATTGTAAATTGTTTGTGGCCTATATCTCAGGCTTCTTACTTACTAGCTCTAACTTAATTATTAACCCATTTCTATTAATCTATGTATCTCCACATAGTCTTGGCTTACCAGAGAATGCCCGACCTCTTGCTCCATCAGCAGCTACATGGAGTCTCCCTCTCTGTATTACTCTTCCTAGAATTCGCCTTGTCTGGTAGCCCCACCTGTCCCTCCTGATTGGCTACTGACCAATCAACATTTATTCATCAACCAATAAGAGAAACATATATTCACAGCATACAGAAGGACATCCCCCATCACATGGTACATACACCCGTTACCCAGTGCTGGGGATCTAGAAACTGGCAGGTTCCCAGGGTTCACCAACCATCCAATCTAGCCAAATCAGTGAGCTCCAGATTCAGTTAGAGACCCTGTCTCAAAAAATAAGGTTGGTTATGGTAAGGAAGGCAGCTAGCATGAACCTCTAAACTGTACATACACACGAAGGCAAAATGTTCATAAAACCTCTGCTGCTTCCCAGATATCTGCTGTGTCTGGAGGACCAGCAGGACAGACGTTTGGAGCTGGCCAGGAGAAATGGGAAAACCCTATAGGCAGTGGGGGTCAGGCTCACCCCATCCTGGGAAAATAGGAAGCTGCCTCAGCTACCTGGTGATGTCATATGAGGTCCATAAGCACCTTGTGAGCCACTGAATTTGCCTCTTAAAAAGATTTATTTTGTTTTTACTTATGTGTATGTGTGCATGTGATTGTATGTTACATGTATGTGGGTGCCTGCAGAGATCTTGGATTTCTTTGGAGGTTGAGTTACAGGTAGTGGTGAACCAGGAACTGAACTTAGAACCTCTGGAAGAACAGCAAATGTTCTCAGTTGCTGAGCCATCCCTCAAGCCCCTGAAATGACCACTTTCACCAGGGGTGGAATGGAAGCCACTGAGCTCATGGCTGGCTTACTCACCTCCTGGAAGTGGTCAGCAGAAAGCCATCTCTCCTGACCCTCGTTGGCACTTTGTCTGAACTCCTAGGATCACCACCTATCCCTCAGCTCTTCCTTATTGTGGAAGTGCCAGGAGTTGCTGTCTCACAGATGGGAATGCAATGCCTCACTCTAGTGTTTACCAGCTGTGTGGGCCTGAGCAAGCGGCTTTCTCATGCGAATCTCCAGCGGCCTCACCTACTATGTCCCCCAGTGAGGACAAACGATCAGCTTATGCCTGTCGTGTAGTGGGTGCCTTGGAAAGAGTAGCTTAGAATTTTCATTCAGTTACTTTGTGTGTATGTGTGTACGCAGGGGCACACGTGCACTGTGGTGGCACTGGAAGTCAGAGGACAACTTGCAAGACATGGCTTTCCCCTTCTACCAAGCAGGGGTTCTGGGGGCTGAACTCAGATTGTTGGGCTTGGCAGCAAGTGCCTTTTCTCGTGGAACCATCTCACCAGCCTGGAAATAGTAGCTTTCAGGGAAGATAAGGAGACAGATAGCAGAAGAAAACTGATGTCACCCTCTAGACTCTGTACTTGAGGCTTTCACGGGTGCACGCATTTGCACCCCGCATTATTTTTCATCTCAGTTTCTGAACAATGGAATTTTTTTTGTTTCTATCTCCTACTCAACCCTAGCAGCCATGAACGGAGCATGAGACTTCCTACATGTGATATGCATTTAGTAATTATTTTCTGCAAGGCACGAGGCAGTGTCCCAAAACTGCATAGGTGTGATCCTGCCAGTACACAAAGATAGGTGATAGGAGTATGCTGGTCACTGTATGGGTGAGAACAAACAGGTACATGCTGATGTGGATGAATGGAAGGATATGAAAACAGACCACCACATCTGGGCCAGATCCCGGGTTCTGAGTGATGGGGAGGGCTAGCCACTGCCTGGTAGATGAAACATTATCAAAACTGAGCACACCTCTGTGGAATGTCAATACACCAGGCTCTTGACCAGTTGGAACTTTAGCTAAAGCCATGTAGGGCCTGCAGGCAGCCACTTCAGATTCATCACCAGGCTTCTCCATCCCGACAAAGTGATGAAGCCCAACCTCAGAGTGAACCTTCCATCAGTGCCCAGATAACCAGCATCCAGGAAGAACCAACAGGCTCAGGACTGAGAGACAGAGTTGGCCAGCAGCTGAAGGGAATGAAGACAGGAAAGGTGATCGAGTCTGGCAAGGCTCCCTGGCTCCAGGGCCCTTATTCTCCAGATGTTTTGCCAGGAGGTTGAACTTGAGTCCAGGCTGTGGACATTCCTGGACATTGATAAAGGGCCTGGTCCTGAGCTGAATCCCTTAAGCCTTCATACAAGCCACACCCTTGGCCCCTTGCTATGGATGCACATTTGTAGAGCATCTTTCTCTAGCTGTGTGCTATGGGAATGGACAGCTGGAAAGCACAAGATGGGGAGACAGACACATTGGAAGGAAACCGTGGAGGAGAAGCTGCCCTTCCTCCCGGGATGTGGTTCCCCTTTCCTACCCAGGGAACTAGGAAACTTTAGATATCATGGACAAAGTCAAAATTGCCTGCTGAGACAATGCATGCTTCCCTAAAGTCTTCTCAATCAAATATGTCAAAGACAATACATAAACTGGGTCCTTAAAGTCCAAGTGATCTATAATCATGAATTCTAGCACTATCCTCTTTGCCTAAACATGGATGGCACCTCTCATAAATCCACCTTATAGCTTTGTTTACAAAAGAAAATTCTTCAAACTTTGTAAGTTAGACTCTCATGCAATAACTTGAGAACTACCCAAAACCTATATATGCCTAGGTGATCTTCCCTTCAGAAACCCATATCCATCCTTGGGTGTCTTATCTTTCCTTAGCACTTTCCCTCTTAACTTAAAATCCCCCCCTCTCTTTTCAAGATAGTGTTTCTCTGTGTAGCCCTGGCTATCCTGGACCAGGCTGGCCTTGAACTCAGTGATTCGCCTGCCTCTGCCTCCCAAGTTCTGGGATTAAAGGCCAGCATGCCGCTTCTGGGCATCACCTTATCTCTCTTAATGAATCTTTAGCTCTGCCTCATGCTGGCTTATCTTGAAATTGGTTTCATGGTCAAAGTCTGAAATTGTGTTTTGCCTGAATGGCGGTCTCTAAGAGGACAAGGAACTCTCAAGGCTGCTGTAGCCACAGGGGAGAGTGGTGCCTTGTCTCTGCTCCTGCTCATAGGAGCTCCGCAGCCCACTCTCAAGGTGAGGATGTAATTACACCACTAGACCCAAGATAAATGATGAATGGGTGTTTACTGGGAAGCAATAACACAGAAGGATACAAAGGATTGCTGGAGCGTTTCCCTGCTCTTCTTACTGGATCTGGGGACCCAACAGAAAGAGCTAAGGAAAGCCTAGCCTCAAACACCTCTCTTTCCACCTGAAGCCACACCCAGAGGGGTGTGGCCACCGCTTCAGGTCCACAGACCAGATGCCTATACCACTCTATTAGTAAACTCACAGTAAAACATTCCAATGGATCCCCCTGAGCATTTAGCACTTCTAGCCCCATTTTAGGAGGGTTGGGGGCATCTTCTTGGGGAAATTCCCCTGCTGCCATCTTGGAGTGGCTCCAGCCTTGGTTCTGGGTAGAGAGAACGTTTGCCTCCCAGCCTCTCCTTCCCTCAGACACGAGGGCCAGACCAAGCTATGTATGACTCCACCTGTCTCTCTCCTTGTGCCTTAGACCCCAAGCTCCCTGAGTCCCCTGATTTTATGGTTAACTCGGAGCAAAAGGCAGGATGCTTTGGAACCAACCCCAGAGCTTCTACCACCATTTATTAATCATCAAAAGTCGCTGGGGATTTGTCATATATTGGACAGTGAGAACACCATGCAGCCTTTAGCAGAGGCAAGTCATACCGCTACAGTCCAAGATCTGCAACTAGGCAAATGGGGCCTGGAAGATCATTCAGTGGATAAAGGCACGTGCTGTCAAGTCTGGTGTGATGGCTGTTCTTGGCTGTCAACTTGACTACATCTGAAATGAACTACAATCCAGAAATGGAGGGCACGCCAGTGAGAGATTTTTTTTTTCTTAGTTTGAAATAGGTGAATCCACTTTGGGAAGACACACCTTTAATCTGAGTCACACCTTCTGCTGGAAGCCTGTGTGAGGACATGGAAGAAGGAAACTTTTGCTCTTTGCCTGCTTGCTCTTACTTTGATGGAAAATCCATTCTTTTACTGGCTGGCTTTAGGAGCCTACATCTTCGGAATTCCAGTATCTACAGAAGACCAGCTGAAAGAACTGGTCTCGTGGATTGAGCAAATCCTGGATTCTTAACTTTCCTTTCATAGTCCACCATCATTGGATTATGCTTAGGGAGATCATGACCCATGAGATAAAAGTATTATTCATATGTTTTATTGGTCCTTAGCCCATAAGTCATTCTAGTAAATCCCACGTACGTGCGCCTGCTCACTCACACACACACACACACACACACACACACACACACACACACACACACACACACACGAAGCGAGATCGAGATCCATTCTGTGAGTCCTGCTACTCTAGAGAACCCTGACTAATATACCTGGAGACCTGAGTTCCATCCCTGAGCCCTGGAACCTACTTCTGCTGTGACATGTGTGCATCCATTAAAAACACCCTTTCTACAATCCAACAACAAAAAATGTAAAAATATAGAATATATTTAATATGGCTAAGTAGGTAAGCGACCACAGCAGAACATGCTGATAGCCAGAAGAGAAGGGTGCACAGAAGGCATCCAGATGGCGGTGGGTGGGCTGAAAGACAAACAAGGCTACTCAGGACAGATGGACTTACCCTGTCACAGTGGTTAGAAGTGTGAGGTCAAGGATCAAATGGTGGGTTAGCCGACACATCTCAAAGCTGATTTCCCCTTTAAAACAGTAAAAGAAATACCTTTTATCTCTTGGGTCATGGTTCTCCTAAGCATGAGATAAATATAGTAGGGGCTGAAGATGTGGCTCAGCAGTTAACAGCATGGTCCTTTCCTAGAGGACACAGATTCAATTCCCAGCACCCACATGGCAGCTCATAATCAAGCCTCTGTGATTCCAGTTCCATATTATCTGCTGCCCTCTTCTGGCCTCTATGGGCACTGCATGTACACATATGAGATACCTAGACACACATGCAAGAACACCCACACACATTTAAAAACAGATATGCAATACTCAGATGTGAAATGTTGATATTATAACTGATTTACTTATATGTAAAGTTCATTAGCTTAGCATCTGAAACTAAGGAAAATTCTTATGGATGAGAGTAGGTAAGAATTTCCAATGCTGATAGAATATCAAGTGCTACAAGACAGCTGAGAAAGACAGACAAAGATTATAGAATTTATAACAAGCTTACTGTTGGGAGGCCCTGCTAGTCAGAGGTTGCAGTCTACCATAGCCTGGCAGCTCTCTCTAAGCTCGACAGCATGAGGGACTCCCTACCTCCCCAGCAAGGACTTCCTGCTCTCTTACCTGCCCTTATCTGGAGAACGCCTCTAGGCCAGGAGGACTCACCTTATCTGAAAGCTGTCTCTAAACCTGGATGCCTGATTTATCTTTAGCAAGACTCTTGGCACAGTTCCCTGCTAGAAGCCTCTGCTACACATATGGTAACTAAGACTTGCACTAGGAGCTTTGCTATAGAACTCTACTGCCATATACAAAGCCCTATGATAGGAATGCGTCACTTAATGCAAATAAGGGTTTGTCCGCAAGCTTCCCAATCCTATATATTCCCTATACTCTGGAATAAAGTTGAGATGATTCATTGAAGTCGTCTCCTGGAGGGCTATTTCCATCTCTTTATCCACAGGTTACAAACCTTGTTCCCTGCTTCGTTTCCCTCCACCCTTGTGGACCAATGCACCAACGATGCCAAGGAAGAAGCAGAACCATAGCTTACTGTGACAAAATCTTTAGGGAACATCAACATTTGTTATTGTTATTGTTATTATTATGTATTTATTTATTGTGAAACAAGGTCCAGAGGTAATGACCAGAAATGGTGCTAGCCTAGTTCCCAGATGGGATCTATTTTTTTATGCTTGGTCTTCTGGCTCATTCTAATATTTCTAACCCCATGATGGGGCCCCTCACAGTCACCAGTTTTTATTACAGTGGGCTCCTAGTACCCGATTCTCCGTTGGTTTCATCCTAAACCATTATTTTCCCCCTGGCAGCATGTCAGTCATCATAAGATTCAGGCTCTCTAAACCTGGCTCCCCATGTAGAAAGAATCCTCTTCCATTCTGGCTCTTTGGGCCACTGTGGGTCCCCTTCTCACTGTGGAAGCACGCTCAGTACTGCAGCCAAAGGCCAAGACCCGCTAACCCAGAATGCTTAGAATGGTAGTTTGAATGACAGCATCCTGCTAGTCATTTACCTGTTTGTTGTCGGGTTTCTGCCCTACACCATCTCAATGTCTCCACCTTCTGGGTCCCAGTGAGACTCCATCAATCAGAAGTACCACTAGAAGACTGGAGAGCAGGACTCCGAGAAGCCAGTATGAACTTGGTAGTGTCACGGACAATAGACTGCTGTGTTCACTTAACATGGTCCCAACTTCTGCTCATCAGGCCTGCTGCAAATCTGGCTTCCACTAGCTGGCCCTACATTCTGGTTATCTTCCATGCTTTCTGGGTTTCCTAAGCCTTGGGGTGGCAGAGAGTATTTGCCATAGCCCCACTGATGGCTCTTGACCTGGTGGCCACCTGTGTCTCTGTTCCCCATAGACACTTTCCTTTATGGGCATAGTTGGAGTGCTTCCGTTGTGCTGACCTGAGTCTGAATCAAATGGCCCTTAAAGAGCATTCATCACTTCTCAGCTAAGATCAATTTAGTATATGTTCTTATCAGCTGGGTATGTCATATGTCTTCTATCCTACAGGAAAACCCAAGAGAGGTGTGGCTAGGCAGGCTCATCACTGGAGATCCACTGTGGATTAAGACCAATTGGGTCTTTCAGGTTACTTGCTTTTAATTGTGAGTGAGCCTGCCTGCTACTCCCTTTGTTGATATTTGTTTGTTTGTTTACAGTGTCGGGGGTAGAACCCAGAGCCTTATACACGCTGTGTAAGTGCTCTACCTCAGTACTCTCCATGGCTTGGCACTTTTGACTATGACTCTTAGATGTTGCCTTCCAGGAGGTCTGTAGAAGCAGCAGCAGCAGCAGGCCTATATAAACAGTAGCCACAGCAGCAACAAGCCCCTACAGGGTGCTTGCTGTACCAGGCATGGGTCCAAATGATTTTACATAGATTTACTTGGTGCTTGCAATTGCACTGGGGAGCAGTCCTCTATGTCTGTCTTACAGACAAGGAGACCAAAGCACAGAGAAGTAACTCCTGAAAAATCAAAGATTCCCTCTGCACACGTGTGGGATCAGGAGTGAGCTACAGACTTCCACTTTCCACATCTTGACTTGGGTACAGGTAAAAAACCCTCTGTCTAGATGACAGACACACCACACATGGAACAGCAAAGAACCAGTCCCCACTGAGGCCCCCCAGAGTGTGGGTAAGGATGGAGACACCCTGAAGCTCTGTTGGGGGCTTTCCTCTCTGCAGCTGCCAGCTGTGAAGCAGAACTTCTCTCTAATAAACTCTGAGTTATAAAAGGGGGATTACAGATTTATCTGCAGAAGCCATTTGTGGCTCAAAACAATCACCATGCTTGCAAGAAATGTGGCGGAGCGTTCTGTGGATATTGCAGAAAAACCGTGCCAAACCCTCACTCAGCATTCCAGTTGGTAGAATCCGAATGAAGTGAGGAAATAATCATGGGCTAAGATGATGCCTAATTAAAGCTAAATTTAGCCAGCTCTGGCTTTTCAGAGTTGTCATGAAATCCATTTCAACTCAGACAATAGTAACGGCAAGCCAAGATAACGAGGAAGGGGCTCGCATTTGAAGGGTGGATGTCGTCAATATGATAATTAAGATTTTTAAACTAAAAAGCATGATACCAGGACTACATGAAACTGGCAGTTCTTTGGTTGGTGTTTCAGTAACTTCACTGTGGTTTTCTGGCTCTCCAGCTTTGGAAATAAAAGGGGCAAAGAAGACAAGTGCCAGGCGATACTGTGACTCTTGCCTTTTCTGGTAGTTCTCAGTGGGACTGCAGCATGGAGGGGAGGTGGGGAAGACCATATCTTAATTACAAAGCAGGACAGATGTTGGCTCTGTCCTTTCTCTCCACTCTGTTACAGACCAGGGGCTGCACTACAGGTCTGGCTATCAGTGAAATCACCAGAAAGGGAGCCAGCAGGCCCTGGCCTGGGCACTTCAGTTCGGATCTCTACTTCTCTGTAAGGCTCTCTCTGTCTTCAATTACTACATGCCTCTGAGAAATGATTTGGAAGCATCTGAAATTTTCAGTCTCTGGGAACAGAAGTGGAGAGGAAATGGAAGTGGAGGAAAGGGTGGAAATCGTTGGTAGAAACAATGTCCTTCCCAGGCATGATTCTGAAACCCACATGTCGATCTAAAAGGCCAGGAGATCCAACTACTGTCTGTGCTCTCTGCTCTCAGAGGCCAGAAAGGAGTGCGCAGACCTGAGCATGAATTTTCTGGACTTAACTCTGCTGCAGGACACAAGAATACACTTGAATTTCTCTTAGAACCTTTCCCGTTCTGAAGAAGATCTTTTCATCTTTTTAGCTAATGTTGCAGAATGAAAAAGTGTATGATAGTGCCCCATGTTACAGACTAACAGATCAAGATTCCATGGTGTTGACTTCATACCCTAATACCACAGGACACTAAGCAGCATCTGAGACTCAAGCTGAGGGCTTGACTGCAGTCCAACCCTCCCACCTAGCCACCTCTCCTGTCAAAGCATCCTTATTGCAGAGCTTCTAATTTGAAGGTTTTCAAAATGTTTACTTATTTATGGAAGTGGGTTGGGGAGAGGGAAGCTGCCACTGCTGTGTGTGGCAGTAAGAGGACCACACATTCTTTCCTTTGATGATGTGGGTCCAGTGGGGGAGGCTGGGGTTGGGGAGGGGTGGGGTTGGGGATAGGGGGTAATGGTCAAAGTCAGGTGGTTAGGGGGCAGGCTCCTTTACCTACTAAGCCATTTTGTTGATCCTATTTTGAAGACTTTAAAGATGACTTTAAAAGATGCCAACAACTGCTGCACATCTGCAATCTCAGGACCCAGGATGCTGAGGCAGGAGGATTGCTTCTAGTTTGAAGCCAACCTGATCTACAAAATCAGTTCTAGGTCAGCCTGGGTTACAGTTTGAGACCCTGTCTCAAAACAAAACAAAACAAAACAAAACAAAACAAAAAACAAATTTGAGGGGGGTGGGAGGAAGGAAGGGTTAGAACTCATCCTATTTATATAACACACATCAGATCCCATACAGGCCTGCCAGGTCCTCTAACACAAGGTAATGATGAGATTGATCATTTATTAATAAGGAATGTGCTAGAAGCTTCAGAATTTCATTAAAAAAAAGCACCATGTTAATAGCAAAGGCTTAAAGGAGTTTTCTGTCACTTGGCAACTAGCCAAGGAAATAGTAAGAAACTGCCCCACCTGTTCATTCTATAATCAAACTCCATTACCAGCAGGCAGTAATCCCAAAGGTATTCACAGAAATAAAACCTAGCAAATGAATGTATTTCACTTTCCAGAATTTGGAAGTTTGAACTATGTACACCATACCGTAGACACGTTTTTTCAGGCTTCCAATGGGCTACTGCTCTTAGCTTGAAAAGGCTAATTCTGTTATCACACACCTCTTAGAGGTGATGGCAGTTATGGGTATACCTGCACAAATAAAAAGTGACAATTCTCCAGCATATGTCTCCAGCAAATTGCAACAGTTTTTCAAATTGTAACAATAGGTGGCGCACGCCTTTAATCCCAGCACTCGGGAGGCTGAGGCAGGCGGATCTCTGTGAGTTCGAGGCCAGCGTGGTCTACAAGAGCTAGTTCCAGGACAGGCTCCAAAACAATACAGAGAAACCCTGTCTCGAAAAACAAAACAAAACAAAACAAAACAAAAAACAGAAAATAAAACATGTAACTGGTATGTATACCTTGCAATCCTACAGGACAAACAGTGGTTGAGAGATCTAACCCAGCCTTAAAAGAAATGTTCCATAACAGCTAGGGGGAACAAAGGCCCTCCAAACACAATTACATAATGCTTTATTAACTTTAAACTTTCTTAATGCTAATGAGAAAAGACACACAGCTGCAGAAAGACATTGGACTACAGAAAAAACTTTGGAGCTAAATCAATCGGTGTATTTCAAGGATGTTATGACCTCAGTTTGGAAACCAGGATACCTGTTACGTTGGGGAAGGGGTTTCGCCCTTGTTTCCGTGGGAGAAGAGAAGCTTTGAATTCCATCAAAATTGATTAAGATTCAATCTGAACAGGAGAAACCTCGGGAGGAGGAAAGATGACAGCTCAGCCACAAAGTCAAATTCTACTACTATGAGTAAGGAGACCTCATAAAGGGAAAGAGAAGTGTTTTGTTTTTGTCTTCATAGGAAAACCCATCTCCAAACAACGTAAAATACTGAATGTATGGATATCTGAAGAAGGGAGGATGGCTATCCAAAGAACCATCAAACAAAGAAGAATCTCATTAGTATCAATGTCTAATTCTCTTAACCTTGTACACATAATATGTATTTCTCTTCTTAATGCTCTTTTGGTCCCAATTCACTTAAACCGAAGCTGGCTTTGGCTCTCCTCCTCTAAATCCAAGCGTGTTGGTAAAATAAAATACAGAGTGTCTGTATTATATCAAGGAGCCAATTGATATAAGACAGAAGAAAACAAAATCTAGGAACTGTCATCTGTTTATATTCGGTTCTTTCTCTGAAAATCTAATTTCCCTCATACTTACCGTCTTCCTTATTGTTGCCTTTCCCGGTATGCATACATATAAAAGTTGAAAATTTCTTCATTGATATTAACGTTTGAGTTTTCCACAGAGAACAAGTAATTTCCTCACAGCAATCATCAAAAACTTTGGAAAGACTCAACCTGACAAGTACCATCCTGATACTGATTTGGAACTACATGGCTCTACACAACTCCAGACCAATGAAATGATATGGTGTGCACCTTCTACAATCTGGCCAGAGCCTCAGACAAGAGCTTCAATCAACATTAGAACTTCAGTCAAAAACTTCAACCAAGCATCTCCTGTCAACAAAGACTAAATGCAAATGAGACTTTCGTTCCGTTAACATTTTCTTCCTGCAGGATCCCATGAGGTTGTCGTTGTCCCATCTTAGCAGGAAGCAATTTTGAGAATACTATGCCCCCTTTCCCTACTGTAGATATTGCAGGATAGTTTACACCTGTTAGGGTTAGTTTTCAATTATTTATGGTTGAGATTGGAAGGAGGGGTTCAGACTTGGGCATCTCTTTCAGATAAGTTTAGGGTTTAGATGGGATAGATATACTTAGGATAGGATAGAGGTAGATTATAATTTGCTTATCATCTTCTATGTATATATGCTGTATATGTTTGAGTTTTGTATCAAGTATAAATCTTTTATTTAGACTAAAAGTGGGAATTATAGGGGAGATCTCACATACCTGAGGTACTGACCACACCCGTTTGGGGCGTGGACAGAGGGACGTGGGAAAGGCGAGAGATAAAAGGGGAAAAGAAAGGAAAGCTCTTTCTCTCTCGGATCCTGGCCGAGGTTCGGAGACCATAGAACGCTGACCTGGTTCTCATGTAAGTTACTTATCTCCATCCTAATAAAGATCCAACTACCTTTTCTCGGCATCCTTGGTGTGACTCATTTCCCTACACAAAAGAAGGAAGGAAGGAAGGAAGGAAGGAAGGAAGGAAGGAAGGAAGGAAGGAAGGAAGGAAGAACTATGCAAAGCTGCTAGTTTCAACTTTAAAATATCTAGATAATGGGAAAAAAAAGAGTGCATGTGTTGCGTCTGCTGCGCGGCCTGTGTCCGAGAACGTGCGGAGGGTGTCGGGGATTGACAACACAGAGACTTGTTCAACGATGTAAAGAAAACTTTAAACAGGCTCCAAAAAGGTTCAAGAAAACTTCCTAAGAAAGGCTCCCACCAGAGAAGCTTCTGCTCTCTCCTCTCTCCTGGCTGGTTCTGCTCTGACCCCAGAAACTGATCTGGGCGTGGCAGAAGAGGTGGTTAGTCTTTGGACAAGGTCGAGGTCAGGGTGGTTTCTGTGGGCAGGCCTTTTCCAGGAACTTAATGCCCCCAGGCATTGTATTGTTTTTAGTAAACATGTTTTTAGTAAACATTGTCTTACAGCTGCCTACTCCCAGGCAGAAGGGGAAGTGGGTCTCTGCTCAAGGTCTGGTGTTCCCACATGCATGAACCCTGGCCTCAGCACATTACTCAAAAAGGAGCCTAAATTACAACATTTTCTGGAGAAGTGACACCACACATTCACTAGATCCAAGGCTTTTCAATACTCAGGAGAATCAGATATGAGGAAGAAAGTGATGGATTCCACATGTATATGTGAGTATGTGTTTAAAATCAATGTTAGTATCAAAAAAGCATGAAGGTAGTCTTTGCTCTTCCCTGACCTCTAGAGAGAATCCACTGTTAATTCTGACACTCCACCCCAGCCCCATACCTTGACCAGGATTTTTGGCTCTGATTCTCCAAGTATGGTCCAAGGAAGAAAACTGTGTGCATCAGGTGGGGCTGACAAATGCAAGTAATAAATAAATCTCTCTTCATCTCTTCAGGAGACTTTCAAACGTAGGTGGTTTAAGTAACTTAATGTAGTATGTGATAGAAAATAAAGTGGACCAAGGAAGATAATAAAAGCCAGGTGTCCTAAAGTAATTGTGTCATTCAGGGCTAAAGAAGGTATTTTCTAAAGCCATTTCCATATCTCCCTCCCTATGCGCCCCCCCTTTTTTGATGTCATTCTTTTTTTCCCTCTTCCTTTTTTTATTTAAGTTAGAAACAAGCTTGTTTCACATGTCAATCCCAACTTCCTCTCCCTCCCCTCCTCCCCCACTCTCCCTACCAGACTCACCACCCCCCACCCAATCTCCACTCCTGATCCCCAAGAAGGGTGAGGCCCTCCATGGTGGATCTTCAGTGTCTGTCATTTCATCCAGGGTAGGGTTTAGGCCTTTCTTCAAGAGTCCAGGCAGAGAGAGCATTCTTCATTGTGGGATGGGCACGCAAAGTCTATTTGTACGCCAGGGATAAATACTACCCAAGTCCCCATAGATTACCTAGGACTCCTCACTGACACTCACATTCAGGGGGTCTGGGTCAGTCCCATGCTATCCACACAGCCATCAATCTGGGGTCCAAGAGCTCCCCCTTATTCAGGTCAACTGTTTCTGTGGGTTAAACCAGCCCACTCTTAACTCCTTTGCCCATCTGTTCTCCCTTTATGTCACTGGATTCCAGGAGTTCAGTTCAGTGTTTAGCTATGGGTGTCTGCCTCTGCTTCCATCAGTCGCTGAATGAAGGTTCTGTTTCCCAACCTCTCTGACAGTGGGATTGTATGCTGGCACTCCCCTGATTCATGTCTAAAATCCATATATGAGTGAGTACATGTCATGTTTCTCTTTTTGTGACTGGGTTACCTCACTCAGGATGGTTTCTTCTAGTGCCATCTATTTGCCTGCAAATTTCAAGATTCCATTGTCTTTTTCTGCTGAATAGTACTCCATTGTGTAAATGTACCACATTTTCTCTATCCACTCTTCAATTGAGAGGCATGTAGGTTGCTTCCAGGTTCTGGCTATTACAAATAATGCTGCTATGAACATAGTAGAACAGACATCCTTGTATGAATGTGCATCTTTTGGGTATATGCTAAAGAGTGGAATTGCTGGGTCTTGTGGTAGACTGATTCCCATTTTCCTGAGGAATCTCCATACTGCTTTCCAAAGTGGCTGTACAAGTCTCCACGAGCAGTGGAGGAGTGTTCCCCTTTCACCACATCCTCTCCAGCATAAACTGTCACTGGTATTTTTTATGTTAGCCATTCTGGCAGGAGTAAGATGCTATCTCAGAGTTGTTTTGATTTGCATTTCCCAGATGGCTAGGGATGTTGAGCATTTTCTTAAGTGTCTCTCAGCCATTTTAGACTCCTCTAGTGAGAATTCTCTATTTAGTTCTGTACCCCGCTTTTTGATTGGATCCTTTGGTGTTTTGGAGTTTGCTTCTTGAGTTCTTTGTAAATTTTGGAGATCAGCCCTCTGTCAGATGTGGGGTTAGTGAGTATATTTTCCCAATCTGTGGATTGCCTTTTTGTCTTGCTGGCTGTTTCCTCTGCCTTACAGAAGCTTCTCAGTGTCAGGAGGTCCCATTTATTAATTGTCAATCTTAGTGTCTGTGCTATTGGAGTTCTGTTCAGGAAGCCGTCTCCTGTACCAATTCGTTCAAGGGTACCTCTTTCCCCTATGCGCCCATCTTATCATGTGATTTGACAGTACTTCCACCGAAGGCCAGTTCTGTACTTGTTCCCATGGGGTTTGGGCAGGTGTGTGATAATGGTGAAGTGGACATTATGTAACTTCTGGGGCTGGGACAAATACAAGGCAATGCAGCTCTGCCATGCCATCCTGGGACACTCACTGGGACATCCCATCCTGGGACATCCAGGCACCATGCTGTGGCAGCAGCTACCAGACAATGAGTAAAGCTGTAGACAGGGGATACCGCAGCCACTGTCACCTCTAACCTTCCTCGTATGTGCCCATGTATTAGAGGTGAGTGGCAAGCCAACCCCCCTGGATCCCACCATGAGGCACAAATCTTTGGTTTATGTCATAAGTGTAGAGCAGCCAGTTACATGACAGTAGCAACACGAATCAATGCCCTTTATGTCACCATTCCAATCTTTTAAGATGTACCTACCTACTAAAGGAAGAGGGACAGAGAAGTATAGGAGTCAACACAAGAATGGCAGACCCTGTCAATGTCCAGTCCAGATGACCTTGAACTCTTATGGTCCCTCAAGCTCAGGGGTCCTGAGCTCTTAGGGTCCTGTTGTAAGTACTAGAAACGTGTCATTATTGCTTGAAGCTCTCAAACAGGCAGGACAGAAAAGATGTGGGTGAGTTGGGGGTGTGACTCAATAGTTGAGATCTTCCCAGCATGCTTGAAGTCCCAGCTTTGATTTCCAGCATCACACAGAAAAAGAAAACATGCTGGGGGAGTTAGAACTCTGACAACATCTCTGAATCCAGAAAGGAATTGACCTAGACTCTAGCTCAGTGGTGGGGTGGGGCGGTGTCACACATAAGATATCCTGAATATCAGATATTAATGTTTCTATTTATCACAGTAGCAAAATTACAGTTATTATGTAGCAATAAAGTAATTTTATAGTTTAGGGTCACCATAACATGAAGAACTGTATTAAAGGGTTGTAGCATTTGGGAGGTTGATAACAACTACTCTAAAGGATAAATATCCTTGGCTTCCTTCTGCACATAGCAGATCTGAGACTCATTCTACATCACCCTTCAGGTCCCCACAGGGAAGAAACCCAGGGGCCCCACCCTCTGTGACTGTCTTCTCAATTGCAGCTTTGTTTTCCATTCTGCCACCCCCAGGTCCTTCTGTGCACCCGAGATCACCTATGAAACAAACGACCAGCACCAAGTCCCCACTGTCCACTTCTAGGGAAGACGTAGTGGTGGATAAGGCTGAACTGTTCTCACTGGCAAGAAGAATACAGACAGGGACGATCCATCTGGCTGGTTCAGTTGCTTCCAAAGGACTTAGACAGATGACTCCAACACCAAGCTCCATGTGGTGTTGGTTAAAGACTGTCAATTCAAAATTTCTGCTATACAATGAAGAATAGCAGAAAGGGTTCATTCATGAATTTGTCTCTGTGTTTTTTACTGCAAATGGCAAAACTGGGGGAATCTACTCGGGTAAAATAGAATTTGCTAGTTTGTCTAACTGAAGTGCTTTAGAAAAAGGAACCGGCTCACACCAGCATTCCTAATTCTTTCTGCTAGGAGCAAGCTCTGGGAAAGCCATGGGAAGGGGCAGCTTCCTGTTTAGGTCCCCTGCCCTCAGGACCAGGAGTAAGAACACAGTCTCTACCAACACTTCCCCAGGAAGTTAGCCATGGTGCTCACACCTGGATTAGGACTGCAGTCAGCACTGGGCAAGGAGATTGAATGGCATGGCCATCGGAGCTCTGTAGTGGAGAATGATGGTGCTAACTTCCATTCAAAACAAGCAGCCTGGAAGTGGTCAGGGGAGACTGAGAAAAGGGTACTTTACAAGGAAACGCACAAGAAATGCCCACCACAACATCAAGATAGTTTAGCATTAGTACACACCTGCAATCCCAGCACTTAGAGGTCCTCAGCAGGAGCACTGTGAGTCTGAGACCAGCCTGGGCTACAGAAAAGTTACAGATTAATCAGAGATATGCAAGGAGAGCTTGTTTCAACAACCAAGGAAACACACACACACACACACACACACACACACACACACACACACACCATGTGTGTGTATCTCCTGCCTATGATCCCAGCACCCAGGAGAGTGACTTAAGCAGGTAGCTCTCTGTAGTTGTTGGCCAGCCTGGGCTACAGAATGAGGGCCTGGGTAAATACAGATAGGCACATTTAAACCAATAAACTGTATCTTTTAGTCACTCAAAGCAATAAAAATTCCCTCTTTGGGAAAAATGTTTTAGTTTGCTAGAGACATAATAAAAATCCCTTAAATTGGGTAGTTTCTAAACAACAGATATTTGTTAGTTCTATTGCTTAGAAGGCCAACAAGGTGCATGACAAGACACAGTTTCAGGAACCACAGATGGTACCTTGTTTTTGGGGCTTCCCAGGTTGGGAGGGGCAGTTGAGTCTCTGTGATCTGATTCTACTCATCAGGCCTCCACCCTCACGATCTAATTATCTCCCTGAGGAGTCACTCTAAATAGCATCCCAACACCACCGTGAGGGTTGCTATTCTAGAACAGTCATTTGGAAGGACTCTGGTCTACTTCTTTAATCTTTAACTTGAAAAGTCCTGGCTGATAAATGTATGCAATTACTACATATGTTTCAGGGGATGGAGGGTTGGCTCGGAAATTAAGAGTACATACTGCTAATGCAGAGGACCTGGGCTCCATTCCCAGCAACCACATGGTGAGTCATAACTCTCCGTGACTCCAGTTCCAAGGGACCCAGCAGCTTTCTCTCTCCTTTACGGGCAATAGGCACCCATGTGGTGCACACACATACATGCAAGTGAAACACTCACACATATAAAGTAAAACTCAGCAAATATTTAAAAGATATGTGGCTGGGGAGATGGCTCAGTGACTTGCAAGTCCATGACCCTGAGTTTAGATCCCTCAGCACCCACCTAAAAGGATCAAGAATAGTAGCAAGTGTCAGAAGACAGGAGGATCCCTGGGGCTCAGTGACCAGCCAACCTAGCCAACTGACGAGCTCAAATTTCAGTGAGAGACACTCAAAATAAATAAGGCAGGAAGCCATAAAGAAAGACACCAGTGTTGACACACAGGGGCATGTGTGTGTGCACAGGCACACACACACACACACACACACACACACACACACACACACACAAAGTTTGCTTCATTAGTCAGGTATGGCAAACTCAACCGGCTAGTAGGTCTCAGTAGGCCAGTCACATGCCACCCACAGGGAGCAGCAGAGTCTATGACAGTGTCTGCTGGTGGGGTGGAGGATGAAGGGGAAGTGTGGACAGAGCTCTGGCAGCTCTGGAGTACCCTTTAACCCCTGTAGAACTGGGGTGGCAAGAACCTAAGCACCTTGCCCTCAGAATCAGTCCACAGAATCAAAACCAAAGGAGGGAATTGGCTGGGCTGCCTTTGGGTTCACATGTTTTACACATGAAGGTGTGTTTGCTCCCAGGTAAGCTGTAAGCTAGCTCCAGGGAGTAGCTAACACTATAGGGGTGGTCCTTCTTCCAGCCAGGAAGGCCCCAAATGCCAAAGTGTTGAGAATACAAAGAAACAAGAAAATACAGTCACCACACTTTCCCTGGGGATGAAGGCATGCAGCCTGGGCAGAGGGTACAGAGCAGCCACCGAGGACTCAGTGACTGTTCACAGGCAGGTTGGGGGAGAAAAGTGGAATTTGCTATGCTATCAAGCCAGTGGTGAGTGTGTCCCTCTTCAGTCTGTGTGCTCTGATCTGACAGCAATGCAGGCTGGACGTGGACAATGACAGGGAGAGACAGGGACCATGGAGGAAGCTCTGGAACTCCAGCTGAGAGAGGCCAAAATGAAATGACTTCCTTTTTCTTTTTTCTTGGCCTTTTCATTCTCTCTGAGGCCTTCATTCACCGGTGTGTCTTGGGATACCGAGGACCATGACACCACAGGCAGCAACAGAGGTGGCTCTGAGGAAGGGAGGAGGTATAGACTCCTGAGGGAGAGACAAAAGCCTGTGACCCTTCTGCTCTCTGAGTCCTGCTATGGGCACAGCTGCAGAATGTGTTTGACTGAAGTGGGGGAGAGAGAGCCCTGGTTTTCTGTCTAAATGAACAAAAGGTTAAGTTCGAGCAGTTGAAAGGGTCCAAGACAGCAGGAGTGCAAGCAGAAAACTACTTATAAACTTCCGGGCTCCTCACCCACCCACAAGTGGTATGGATGCCTGTAGGGGTCCCCAAACAATACACACAGATCTCACTCCAACAATACACACAGATCACAAAGTAGACTGTGGAGCAGACCCACTGCCTAGCCTGCAGGCTGGACTGAGCATTGAGCATCTGGGAGTGATCTGAACGGCAAGGCATCAAAAGCTGAAATGACCCAGAGACCACAGCCCGCAGAAAGCTGGGTGAAAACCAAGGTCGGAGCCCAGCTGGGCTGATGACCTGCTGAAAGACAGCATGGCCTCTCTCCACAGGACCCGGCAGCTCTTAACATAATGTTTAGAATGTCCAGCATATGAACCCATGCTCCACAGCACGCAGAGAGGCAGGGAGCTCTCAACGCACATGGGGACAGAAGGATGCCATGGTGGAGCTAACACAGATGCCGGAATCAATCAAGGCAGCTGCTGAAGTCGTCGTGCTGCCCCCAGAATTCCTGGAAGTTCTTGAAATAAGAGGAGTGACAGAAAACCTCAGCTGTGACATAGAAGAAGATAGACAGTAGCACAGTATCTTTAGAACTAAGGAATAAAATCGCTGACATTCGAGAAAAACTGGATCTATCTGTCAAAAGATGCGTGTGGGGAAGAGCTCGTGACCTGTGTCGATGGGAGGTAAACAATCCAGCCCTGGCTGTCCTGGAACTCACTGTGTAGACCAGCTGGCCTCGAACTCAGAGATATGCCTGTCTCTGCCTCCCGAGTGCTGGGATTAAAGGTGTATGACACCATGCCTGTCTGGTTCGTTTGTTTGTCTTTTAATTAGTAGAGACCAATAGCTAATGGGACAGTAGCAAAACTAAAGTTTAACTTTCTTATTCCTGGGGTCTCAAGAGAAGGAAAGGCATAATATATAAAATGCTTGTGAAGGAACAATGGCTAGAAAACTCCCCCAAATTTGGTAAATTGAATAAACCTTCAGAGTCACTAAGTTCATCGTAAAATGAGTAATATGCCGAGCTACATCAGCATGAAAGTTCTGAAGACTAAAGAAACAACAAAGAGATCCTGAAAGCCGCCAGGGAGCCATGGCCACATCCCTCACAAGGAGTCTCCTGCGACTGGATGTTCTGCAAGGGAATCAGGTTCCAGAATGCGCTGTTCAATACATGAAATGCTAACAGAAAGAGCACCAAGCTGGAGCTCCATTCTAGCAAGGAGTCGCTACAGGAAATAGGTGATGTAAGAGCATTTGAGGGTGAATGGAAACAGCTTATTGCCAGCAGAACCACCCTGAAAGAATTTCCCAGGAGCTTCATCAGGCAGAGGAAAATGATAGAGAAGGAAGCTTGGAACATGGGGGGATGTGGGAAAGAAACAGAAAATGTGCATTTCTGGTATATAGCAGACTGTTTCTCCTACTGAGTTACTTCAAACATGACTGGTGGTGGAAGGCAGTTAGAACAGCAGCTAACGGGGCTTTCTCTGCAGGCAGATGTAACAGGTGAAGGGACGACTGTAAAACACCTATATCCTAGAGAGGCTTCTATGCTCAGGTTGGCCTGACTCAGAGCAGTCACCTAGCACCTAGTTACCATCCCCTTGAGTTTATTTTCACCTCCAAATCTGCACAGAAAGGACAGACTGACTACCCAACATGGTCCTGAATTGGGAACCAAATGGGAAGCACTCTGCCATGAGCAGCAAACAAAACTGGGTTATGTTCATACCATGGGATTCTGGGCAGCAATTAAAAAGGAAGAGGAAGACTAGACCACAGGCACATACAGTACCTTGCACAAATCTCAGAGCCGCTGTGCTGAATGAGAGGAATCAGGCTCAAAAGGTGATTATCAGGATGATTAATATATTGTTGAATATTAGGGCGGTTGAAACCCTAAACACCACGGAGTTCTCTGAGGGGATGTGCTATGTTGTGATCCTACTGTGGTGGTTACACAAACCTATACAGGAGTTATAATTGATGCACTGGATGGCTCAGTGGTTAAGAGCTTACACTGCTCTTGCAGGAGACCCAAGTTTGGATCCAAGTTGGGCGGCTCACAACTGACTCTAACTCCAGCTCTGGAGGAACCAATGCCCTCTTCTGGACTCCGTGGGCACCTATATTTATGTCACACACACACACAGCCATGTGTACGTGCACATAGTTTAAAAAATCTTTAAAAATCCCCTGGTCTACAGAGCTAGTTCCAGGACAGCCTCCAAAACAATACAGAGAAACCCTGTCTCGAAAAACCAAAAAAATTCATAAAACTGTGTATACATCAAGTCAGTGTGTGTGTGTGTGTGTGTGTGTGTGTGTGTGTGTGTGTGTGTGTATGCATGATCACGCAGGGGTATGTGGCAGCCAGATGTTGATTTCTGGTGTCTTCTTCAATCACGTATCCACCTTATTTTTTGAGAGACAGGATCTTTTCTTTTTTCTCTTTTGGTTTTTCAAGATGGGGTTTCTCTGTGTAACAGCCCTGGGTGTGCTACTCGCTTGGTAGACTACACTGACCTCCGATTCACAGAGATCCACCTGCTCATGTGTGTAGAGGCCACAGGTCAATGTTGGATCTTAATCGCTCTCTACCCCACCAGCCTCAGGGACTCTCCTGTTTCCATCTCCCCAGGGCAGGGATTATAGGCACACTCAGCCTGTCCAATTTCAAATGAGTGCCAGGGATGGGCCTCAGGTCCTTGTGATCGTACAGCAAGTGGCCCTACAACTGAGCTCACAGTCAGCTTATTGGACGATCATTCCTAGAGCTGGGATTTGAAGCATCCACAAAGATTAGTGATCTAAAGACTCAGTCACCATCCTGTGGTGCTATTGGGAGATGGCAGACGTTTTAGAAGAAACAACCTTTCTAACGGAAGACAGTTAGGACATTGGGGGGCACCTGGGATGCCAGCCCATTCCTGGCCACTGGGATTTAAACTGCTGTGACACAGGCCCTCACCTTATGTGCATTCCACCTCTCAACAGGCCCGAGGCAACAGGGCCAAGGAGAGCAGGCTGAAATCCCTCAGACCGTGCACCCGAATAAGCTGTTCTTCTCTTTGTGCTGTTGATCTTGGACACTTTGCAGGCGAGACAGAAATCTAACACAGCCTTTCAAAAAGTAAGATAAGAAAAACAATTGAACATGTTAAGATGTTTGCAATGTGACAAGCATGTCAGGAAGAAGAAAGTTGCTCATGATGTATAATTTTGCAGACAGAGCATAAAATACAGAAAGAGGGGAAGAAAGGAATATTTCCTTAAGCAGTGTTTCATAAAAGTTGATATCCCTAAGAGTCATCAGAAGGGTCTGTTACCATTTTATTTCTGGGGTATCATCCACCTCAGAGTGCTCAAAACACATGTGGCTGGAGCAGATGGAGCACTAGCTCTTCTGTTACCATGGCAACTCAGGTATAGCTGTGGGCCTCATCACATCAACTCAGGAGGGGATGGAGTGCGTCCAGCAAATCAAAGCTGCGCTCTGGAACCGCTTACGTGGTTAGGACTTTATTTTCCTTTAGAGAGTACACTTGCCGTGCCACAGACCGTAAATACAGCTAGTGGACCGAGCTGTCTTATCTTCCTCCCTTTGCACCGAGAAACAGTTCAAGTGAAGGTCTCTGGGTCTTCATAGGCCATCACCAAAGAGCACGAGTCTTCAAAACTAGCCAACTTGCTCCAAGGGACTGGTGGAACATTTAATTTTTCATTTGTTTTTCTGAAAACACAGGGAGGCAACTGCACAGAAGCAGCCACACATGGAAGTTTTGAATCTGGAAAATACTATCAAAAACAAAACTCAAACGGCAGCAAACTTTTCCCTCTTAACAGATGCAGTCTGATGTCAGCCTGACTTTCACTGTGTTTTTAAAGCAGCTTTGGAAGGGCCGAGTATGATTTCTCATGGCTTCAGAAAAGTAAAGGCAAACACTTAGTTTTCTCCTCACCACTTTACTTTCTCCAGAAAATTCCAATTTGAGTGTTGAGATGTTGCCAGTTAAGCTGCTAACCACCTTGTGGTGCTACAAATGCAGTTAGTGTAAGGATTCAGGCATTAAGCTGGCCTGCCCCTGTCACCTGGCAGAATGCACTCAGGCAGTACCCTGGTCAGCCCAGGTGCAAAGGACCCTTTTAAAAGAAAGACCTCCGCCCACTTATGCTCTTTTCTCTCTCTCTCTCTCCCTCTCTCCCTCCCTCTCTCTCTTTTTTCTTTCTTCTTCCCCCTTTCTCTTTCTAGTAAAAGTCAGTTAAGCTCTGTCTGCCTGGCAGGTTTGTCCCTCCCCCCTGGTCACCCTCGCCCACCACGGAATCCACCAAGGTTCCCCTCGAGCTTTATCATAGCACTTAGCACCTAGCAGCAAGGACACAGTCAAAAGAGGCCAGATCAGAGACCTTAGATCTCAGTGATACCAGCTTCATGAACAGAAGACACAAAAGTGTCACCAATCAAAATGTGAGCCATTTCGCTAGTGAGCCAGCACTCAGAGCAGGAACCCTGAGGCTCCAGACCTTCCTGTGGATTCCAGGTGTCCCAGGCCTCCCACCACATGTAGGGAAAAGCGACCAGTCAAAGAAACACACTTTGGCCCTGCAACCACAACCAAAGAAATGTACCCTGACCCTAAAACCAGTGCCAAAGGAACACACTTTGTCCCTGGAATCAGAGTCAGTTAAAGAAATGTACCCTGGCCCTAAAATTGGAGCCAAAAGGCTAAAAAGGACCAGAGAAAGAAACACACTTTGGCCCTGAAACCAGAGACAAATCTGACCCTAATCCTGTGTAAAAAAGTAACCAATCCCGGAGCAGAGCTCTAGCCAATCTGAGCTCAGCACTGAAATCGGACCAATCCCTACTCTGGAAAAACTTCCCCAACCCCCAAGAATCCCTATATAAACCCTGTGTATGTTCAGCTTGGCTGGTCCAGTTGCCTTCCAATAAACCCCAAGATCTTCTTTTGCTGCGGCGACAAAGCAGAGGCGACCCTGGGCAGAGCAGAGCAGAGCGAGCAGCGCTGTAACACTTGCCCAGGAAACCTTCCTTGGCAGAGTGGAGTTGTTACACTCTGCTCCCGGCTCCCCGAGCAGAGCTGAACTGTAGCAACTTTGCCCAAGAAACCTCCTGCCTAGCAAAACTGCTACACTAGGCGAACATCCCCAGCTGGAAGACCCTGTCCTGCCGGAGCGGAGCTGATACACCGGAGAAGCCTTTCTCTGAGGCAAGGCTGTAAGCTGCCAAGCTTACTGCAACCTGTGGTGGTCCTTGGCTCCCGAGCTCCAGGATACCTTTCCACCTGAGCTGTGTAACACTGAGTATTCTGTGACTCCCGAGTGCCAGAATACCTGACCCACTCCTGTTTCATCCTGTCCCAACCCATCCCGAAACACACCACAGACCTCATCCACAGCTGCTCCCTCCTCAGAGGGTGAAACAGAAATCTCCGCTTTCACTACAACACGGGAAGCAGATTTAGCTCAAGGGGCTCCAGAGCATTCATGAGACCAGATGCGGGAAGTCACAGGCCTGTCCTCACCAACCTTGCCATCCTTGGGACCCAGAAACCCCAAGTTAGCAGGTCTATTAAACATGCCCCAAATCACCAAAGGAGCAGGCTTTGGAAAGCAGCTCTGTGACTGGAATGTGTGGTCCCACCACACGTCCGCCTCTGCTTGCCTTGGTATTTACCAGCGTGTTTATAGTGGCTCTCTCCAACTTTGGCAACAGTGTTGCTTGCCCTTCAGAGAGTGAATGGATACGGTGGCATGCCCCTTTCAAGGGAATGCTACTCAATGATTTTTTAAAAAGGCTGAGGGTAGAGCTCAGAGGTAAAGCTGTTGCCTGGTGTATATGGCCCCTGGGTTTCACGCACACACATACCACCACAGAAAGAATCCCCGAGGCTAACACTCTGTAGTCCCAAGTCACTGACACTCTCGAAAAAGCAAGACTTTGGAGACAGTGAACACGGAGTGGATGAGGGGCGGAGCAACAAATGAGTGGGACACCAAGGATGCCATTCTACACGACACTGCCCTGGTGGACACTCGGCCCCAGGCGTTGGTCAAAACCAATGGGCTGTTCCATATTAACAGACTCCAGCTAATCACAATGGATCAGTGTTGCTCATCAGTCATTGCAGATATCACAGCAACGCAAGGAAGTTTGCATGTGTGTGCATGCAGTGTGTGTATGCATGTGTATCTATGTAAATATGTATGTGTGTGTGCACGTGTGTGGATGTGTGTAATGTACACAAGCATGTGTATATGCAATGTGTACACACACATGTGTGCATGTGTGTAATGTACATAAGCATGTGTATGTGTGGTGTGTATACACACATGTGTGTATGTGTGCACATGCACATGAGTATGTGTGTATAAGAATGGAGAACTCTATACTTTCTGAAGCAAAAAAAAAGTTATGAAAATTATGGGGCCAAGGGAGGGGAAAGGAGTCTGATTGAAGCCTCTTGCCAGATGAGAATCAGAGATTCCAGCACAATTAATACCATTTGCTGTGAAGACTGCTGCCACAGAGAGAATATTTCTTTTAAATGGAAACATTTTCAAAGAGGATGGTTAAGATAATAACAAACCAAGCCTAAGTGTAGATGTTTAGTTAGTGTGGTAGTTTGGATGTAATTGCTCATAAGCTCATAGGGAGTGGCACTATTAGGAGGCTTGGACTTGTCGGAGCAGCTGTGGTCTTGTTGGAGGAAGCGTGTCACTGTGGGGGTGGGCTTTGAGGTCTCATATATGCTCAAGGCATGCCCAGTGTCTCAGACCACTTCCTGTTGCCTGCAGGTCAAGATGTAGGACTCTCAGCTACTTCTCCAGCACCATGTCTGCCTGCATGCTGCCATGTCACGCCATGATGACACCCCACTAAACCTCTGACACTGTAACTCAGGTACTGGGGCACCGCTAAATTCCTGTACATGGGGCTTCCATCTGAGTGAACACATTCTGTGATATATCTCCGCATCCTGAGACTGCGCTACAGTAGGAGTTGTTTAATACACGCTAGCAACAGTAGGACAGAGCCCACTTCAGGCCATGAGCTACAATGAGGCTGTGAGGGACTGTGGAGGCTACTGCTGGCATGAGGGCAGGAGTGGCTGCGGTACCTCCACTGCCCAGCAGATGGCAGCAACGGCAGCCTCATGCCTGTGTAGTCCGGTGCACTAGACAGAGGAGGGGAGGGCTGGGCTGATGAATGGGAGGCTCAGCCTCTTATCCCCTGGATCACAACAAAAGCCTGTTCTCGCTGAGGAGTGTCTGGGAAAGCAGAGCTCCTTATCTTATCGCAGCATCTCTTGCTTTGTCCTTTCAAAAAGCAGCCACTTAACCCCCTGGAGCAGGGAGACAAATCCTTCCATCCTTCCCCAGCTCTGCAAGACAGACCTGAGCTTCCCAAGCTGACAGGCAGAAAGAAAATGACTTGAGAACTCTGAGATCAGGGAGCCTCAGAGTTCAGGAGCGGAAGCAGCTGTCAGAAAGGGTCAGGACACCTTCAAAAACCGCTTCTAGGTCCTGGCCAGTGGGTGGTATAGGTCACCAGGGTTCCTGGGAGAAGCCAGGTGTCTGGACTCTAAAGTGACACTGCCCCATTTTTAAAACACAATGGTGCCCTCCCTACCCCTCACACACACCTTTGACTGCCACCTGGGTTTAGTCTGAGCTCCCTGGGTCATGCTCCTGCCAGTGCAGTTCAACAGTTTCCACGTAAGTGACAAGTTCTGTGAAAGCCCCAGGAGGAATAGTTCTTTGCCCAAGGTCACCTGATGACATGTGCACAGCTCAGAGTTCTTGTAGGCTCAACCTGGAATGCTAGGTACTGTACTGCTCTGTGTGTGTGTGTGTGTGTGTGTGTGTGTGTGTGTGAGAGAGAGAGAGAGAGAGAGAGAGAGAGAGAGAGAGAGAGAGAGAGAGAGAGAGAGAGAGAGAGAGACTAAAATGTAGAGTCACGGAGGACTACATAATAAGTGAGGACATTTAGCATGCGCAGAGTAGCACCCCCACGAATTCCTTCACTCCTCACAGTCACCCCCGCACAAAAGCATCATTGCAAATACTGTGTCCTCCCCTGCAAGCCCAGTGTTGTGGCAGTCTATCACCTGGCTGCATCCCCAGGTACCATTACAGGAAGGGTAACATAATAGCATAGGAAGGAAAAGTGGGTCTAGACTAGATGGCTGTGGTCTCCCAGCAAGACTGGTCCTCTGGGAGTGCAGGGACCCCAGTGAGGCAGTGTGCTCCACAACCTGCTTCAAGAGGACACCTGGCCAGTGTGTGTGGATGTGGAGGATGACGGGAAGGGGGCCCACGCTTCCTGCCTTCCCCCGCTGGTACATCTCTGAGTGTCACCTTCCTGCAGTCACTCTCCCTCTTCCTTGCACTCAGGGACAGCAAATGACCAGGGTTTTCTGCTGTCTTCAACCTTGTCAGAGCCCCTAGAGCTGTAGACTTCGGCCCTGCTAGTGACTGCTTCCTCACGTATCACATTGGGGAGACACACCGATTGCTACTTATTGGTGTGTGTGTGTGTGTGTGCACGCACATGACTCCATGTGTGTACACGCATACCCCTGTGGAAGCCAGAGGCCAACTATTGATTTACCTTGTCCTGCCCGTCAGATCCTGGAAACATGACTGGGGCGGGGAGGGGATGCAGAAAGGACAGGAACACCGACACAGGTGAGAAAAGCTAGGTCAGGTGGGCTGTGCTCACTCGGCTGGAGCAGCAACAACCAGGAACCTCATCCAGTTTATTACCCGCAGCACAGGGAGGCTGCCAGTCTCCCCAGGAGGTCTCTGAGGTCTAGCAACCTCAGGCTGCGGTCATCCTGAAGGAGGGTGTTGTGATTTTATTTGTGCTAGTTTTTGCTCACACTGGTCAATCATTTGTTAATGCTTGTACTTGTACACACTGTCCACATTCATACTCAGACCAGAGGAAGACTTCGCCATCCCTCTGAGCCTCACCTCAGGGGGAAGGCTCTGCCATCCCAGTGGGTCTGGGGCATTGGCTCCTTGATATGACTGTGCCCATGTCAACATTCACTAAGGACTTCACCCACTTTTTCCACATTCATTCAAGGCTTCCTCTGCTCCTACATTGGTTATTTTTGCTTTTCAGTTGGGATCTCACTATGTAGCCCTGGCTGGCCTAGAACTGTGTAGACAGAGATTCACCTGCCTCTGCACACCAAGTGCTGGGATTAAAGGCATGTGCCACCTGAGCTTTTTTAACAAACAACATGGAAGTCTCATTGACCTGGAAGTTGCCAATTACCTATCCTAGCCAGCCAGCCAGCCCCAGGTGTGCCTGTCACTGCTTTCCTAGAGCAGGGATTACAAGTGTGTGCCACCACACCCAGATCTGTTTTATGTGGTTTTGAGGAACATACTCAAATTTCCAAGCACTTTATAACTGAGGTCTGTTAGGTCTCCAATGTGGGACAAATGGCTGAGGTGCCTATTTAACAGACCAAGGTGGACCTGGCCACGAAGATCTCCCAGGATCTCTCAGTCCCTACCTGTTACAGGGTCCTCCTGGCTGACATACTCACTCCCTATCCTAAATCCAGACCAGCTATTGGGCTGGGCTTCTCCCAGGTGCCCTTCCCTATATAATCCATGGTTACCTGGCCCCTTTGTCTACCCTTTACCTTCCTGGCCTCTTGGTCTGGCTCTCCTTTTCCCCTCCCTCCATCCCTCCCTCCCCCCCCCCTCCCACTCTCCTCAGGTGGCCTGGCTTAGTCTGATCATGTTCACTTTGAACTCTCCCAGATGTCCCTGCCTCTCCTCCACCATACCTAGGAGCAGTCATATCCTTCCTTCTTTATTTCTTTTTTTATCCATCTGGTGCTGAAACCCGGAACCAGTCATGTTTGTCCTTCTTTCCTTCCTTCCTTCCCTTCTTCTTTTCTTTTCTTTTTTTTTTATTCAAGGGTTAGATAAAGAAGCCGCAGACTTCTGCAGTGGTATCCTGCTGTCTAAGCACGGTCCTCCCCCTTGTATTAACTGTTCCTTCTTGGGAGGAGACCTGAGTCTGCAGCCAAGCCAGATCCCTTGGGTCTTTGAGATCCTTCGACGTCTCTGAATCCTGCACCACAGTGCTCCTGCTCTTCAGCCTGCTTGCCTCAGTGGCCACTGTGGATTTGGACTTGCGCATATTAGATGAACATTTTTGCAATTCTCCCATCAAATCTACCCCTTTTGTCTTTGGAATCTGGGTCAGTCTTCTGATGATCTGAGTCAACCACGAGTTTGTCTTTCCTGGAAGGCGACCCTGGACCTCATGCTCAGGAGAAGTGAGAAAGAAGGATGCTGAAGAGGATGCTGGTCCCCAACACAGGCCAGCTTACAGAGGAGCATGAGCTCCGAGGCTTGCCACTCTGAGGGACGAGGCTGTGCCTCTGCTCCACATCCCCCACCAACACTTGACCCTACGGGACATGAATTACAGGTTTTTTTGTTTGTTTGTTTGGTTTGGTTTTGGTTTAGGTTTTTCAAGACAGGGCTTCTCTGCAGCTTTGGAGACTGTCCTGGAACTAGCTCTTGTAGACCAGGATGGTCTTGAACTCACAGAGATCTACCTGCCTCCGCCTTCTGAGTGCTGGAATTAAAGGCATGAGCCACCACCATCCAACTGAATTACATAGTTTTTAAGTAAGAAAATTAGCTGGGTTGTATAGCAGTGGCCGGTTTTGAGGGGTATTACACAGATGCACATGCTTAACTATTCCCTTACTCAATAATGTAATCAATGTTCTTAAAAGCTGTTTTGAAAAGAGAAAGAGGAGCTGGTTCCACTGGTGCTACACCTTGAGAGTCTTTTGTCTACTAGTGGAAGAACCTTGAGAGTCTTATACCCCTGGCGATGATGTGACTGCGGAAAACACACAGGTTTTAGATTATTTTCATTTCAGTTATTTGCAAGGAGCCAATAGAAGGAAGTTAAATACTTCCCCATGGGCAGGGTGGTATTTTGTGTGTGTCAGCTTAAGCTACAGGCTATGGGCAGCCTCTACTCAGACTAGGAGTGGATTCACCAGGGGCATACAGCTCATTTATAATCAGAAAGGATTCTGGAAGCATTGATCCCCAAAGCACAGATAATCCTTCGGTGAAATCCAGAGTCTTTGGTCATTAGCAAAAACACACTAGAATGTGTTTTCTCCTGGTAAAAATGTGTATTTTAAATCACCATATTAAATGCTATAAGAGATACTCACGGAGCAGTGAATGAAGCAATGAACTTCAGGACATGGGGCTTGGCCTGAACACTGAAGAGCCAGTCCACTGCCTTAGAAGAGGGAGAGGAAGTCTAGTGAGACTAGCAGCACAGATGTTCTCAAGTGAGACTTGTTGTCTTGGTTTTCCTTTGCTGTGACACTGGCCTTTTGGGAACTTCCCAGGAAGCTAAGGCTGGAAGACCTCATTTAGCTTGAACCCTCCCCCACTTTCTTTGCATGGCTTAGATGTCCTCTTCTTAGTAAGTGCTGGTGTTGGTTATTATTGACTGTTACCTAGGAGAGGAGCCTCTGGGCACATCTGTGAGGAGGTTTCTAGATTGGAAAGACTTGAGTGTGGAAGGCACCGTTTCCATGGTCTGTGGTCTTGGACTGAATGGAAAGGAGCACTAACATCTGGATGCTTGTGACTGTGGATGTAATGCAGACAGACCTCTCAAGTTCCCACTGCTGCCATGACCTCCCTGCTGTGACACAGTGTATCCTTGAACTATGAGCTAGCATCAACCCTTTCTTCCTTAAGTTATAACTATTACAATGTATTTAAAGAGTGTGCCCACCGAACGGGGCACCATCTGCTCGCATTAAACCTTGGCTTTTGGGTGTACAAAGTGATCACCTTAATGGCCCTGGGGCTTTGCCTCCAGGTTCTTTTTGGGTTATGATTTGGTGAAGGCAAACGGAAGCAGAGTGTGATAGTGTCATGAATGAGCCTGGAGTTAGCTCTAATAACATGGCTAGAATATATAAGCAAGAGCTCTGTGACAACCACAGAGAAGGAACTTCAACGGTCTGGAGGTGCTTCAGAAAGAAACCTAGGAGTCTCTGCCCGAATACCAAGTGACAAGTGGACAGGCCTAGAATCCAGGAGGCAGGACAAAGGAGCTGTGGGCTGAATTGAGAGTCCATACACACACACACAAACACACACACACACACACACACACACACACACACACACGCCACAAGTTCTGGGCATTGTTGTATGGCAATTTCCTTCAAGTTGAAGCCCTCCCCCCTCGGATGGAAGTGGAGACACATGAACCTCAGAAGGGAAACAAAAGGTCACATGTCTGGGGCATCTAGAGCTCCTGAGGCCGGGCATGTGGTGAGAGAGTTCCGGTATGGAGGCCCTGAGAGGCCATTTCCTGAAGCTGTGGAAGCAAAGCTTGCATTTCCTTGGAGACCCCAAGATGTTGGCCATGCCAGAGCTGTGAGAAATCTGCCAAAGAAAGCTCACAGGGAGCGGAAGCAGGCCAAGGATTGAAGGGTGCTGCAGGCTGCAAAGCCGAAAGCCAGGAGCTAGCCAAGTATTTTGACATGAGACATGGAGTTACAAGATTTGCAGTTTGCCCTGCTGGGTTTCTGTCTTGCTCTGGTCCAATAATTCCTCACAGAGGCCCAATTCCTCCCTTTTGGAATGGCAATGTATATTCTGTGCCATTGTATGTTGGAAGTATGTAATTTGCTTTCTGATTTTACAGTTAGCATTACATTTAAGAGACTGCCTTTAGTTTTAGAAGAGATTTGAACTATGGTCTTTAAAACCTGGCATTTTATTACAGCAATAAAAAGTGATTAAGACAGACAGGTCCCCCCCCATAAAAACAGGCTAAGTCTCTGGAGGTGGAGTAGACTCTGACCCACAGAACTGCAGGGAGGAGGTATGTCAACTGTGGAGTCCCTGCAAGCCATGCAGAGAGCTCCAGGGTCCTCACCTGTGTTGAGGTGGGCTTTTTCAGGATGCAGATGCTTTTAACTCATCCCTGCTCCTTGTAACTAACCCCTCAATAAGAACTATTGAGGAGCTGAAGAGGCCAGTAACCTCAATAAGAATCCATTGGTTCACCAAGTTGAACTTTGATGCAATTGTTACTTTGGTCTGCCATGGGTTCCCTTTCTGGGGCGAGTAGATATGTGTATTATATCTCCCCAGGAAGTCTTTTCACACACCAGGCACTCAGGTGAGACATTGAAAATCCACCTGTAGAACACAGGTTACAGCTGTCTTGGTGTTAAGGGAGACAAGACTGTAACAAATGTCAAAGATGATCCTGAAAGGATCAAGGAGATTTGCAAGGAAAGCAACTGTTTGGAGGACATACCCCAGTGCTTTTAAAGAAGAACACACCATTCAGATACCCTGCATCTTCTCCCCTGAAATGTCATGCACAGCATAAAGTGTTAAGAGACAGAAAGCAAACTTATGTGCAGGAACCAAAGAAATGAGTCAATAATTAACTCAGAGTTGAAAAGACACAGGTGATGGCGTTAGGGGCCTCAGTTTCTAAACAGCAGCCCAGGGGCAACAGAGGAGAAGTAACAGCACTTTACTGACATGCAGGGACATAGCAGCTGTCCAGTGTGCACCTTGAGCCCGGGGAAGAGGACTATAAGAGACAGGCAGAAAAAAATAACGGAAGAAATATTAGCCCAATTTTCCCCATGTTTGAAGGAAAATTTAAGCCCAGAAATGCAAGAAGCCCAGAAACTTCTAGTGGGCAGGAAACACACACACACACACACACACACACACACACACACACACATATATATATACACATACACACACACACACACACACACACACACACTTTAGAACCAAAAAGACCAACACACAGTACAACACAATCATAAATTATAGCTAACTTCTTGCAGAAATATTGAGGTCCAATAGAAAGCAAACATTGTCTACCTAGAATTCTCTATCCACTGAAAATATTATTTGAAATGGGGAGAATTTCTGCAGCACATGGAGAAATCAATCTCAAATTGACCAGGAAGCACTCCCTGCTGGCTAACTTTAACAGGGCCAGAAAGTACTGTGTGGGAAGATAGGGAGAATAGATACTATCTTAACCAGTGTTTAGACCCTGCATGCTATAATATGACCTTCCAGGCCAGAAATACCCACTGGTGCAACAGTCGCATGCCTGTTGTGGGGAATGGATGGCTCTCTGACTGGATTCAAGGCCTGCTTCACAAGAGGGAATGCTATCCCTGCTACTATAATACTGGGCAAAAGCCCATAGGCCCTAGGGTAGATGCTGCTATTGTTATTTTGCAAAATGGTTGTGTTGCCTTCTAAATGCCTGTGTTTATAACCATAGACCTTGGCCACTCTCAGTCTTGGCCAGGGAAGCTTCTCTTTGCAGGGGACAGCAGTCCATGCTGAGATGCATCACCGATTACAGTGCTGAGACTGAGACAGAGTGTTCAGCTCTAAATGGGGCATGCCCTGCTCCACCAAGGCCCAGTGAACACGGGGGGGGGGGATGGAAAGAATGTAAAGCTGGATAGTAGGAAGGAGCGCTGTGAAATGCAGACTTCTGGGGTTGACATGGGTATTGCAAATTCATACCAGCTATGGTTATGTGTATAGACTGTCTGCAATTCTGCCATAGACGGGAGGTGTTCACAGGGCCTAACCCTGAGGAAATAGTGATAGATGGCAGCTTCTGGGAGAAAGAGAATCATTTTCTAGCTAGCTCTCTTGCTCTCTTGCTTTTCAATGTGTGGCCGTTTCTAGATGTATCATGCTCCAGTGGACGGCCCCACATGCGTACTCACGTGGACAGCCCCACATGCGTACACACATGGACGGCTCCACACGCATGCTCATGAGGATGGGAAGCACTAATATGGCTTGGTGGATAACTTAAACATGAAGTCAGAAGGGAACCATGTTTGTAAGAGATGATCATGCTTCGTTGTATGCATATATGAATTTCTTAAAGATTTAAAATCAATATTAATAAAACTGAATAGAAAATTAATTCATTTTCCAGGTTATAAAAGTTAACAAAATGCGTCAGTAGTGGAGCTGCACAAAAACTATTAGTGGAAGTGTTTTAAAGGAGGGAAGTGTAACAAGTGAGATCAAAGTCTACATGTGAAATGAAGAACACCTTAAATGGAGCGGTACGGTGTCCCACCAGGACCATGTGCTTACCATGGAAGACTGGCATCAAGTTTGAGCCCTGGAACCACACAAATGTGGAGGGTGGGAACTGACTCCCAAAAGCTGATCTCTGACCTCTACAAGCATACTGTGGTTCATGTGCCCACACACATATGCACATAATAAATAAATCATGAGAAAACCTTAAATAAAAACCACTACTAAATATAAAAGCTTTTGGGTTATATGTAGCTCTCAAAAAAAGAAAAAATTTATGCAAATTTTCTCTTTAATGCAAAAATAGCAATATATTGTATATGTTAGAACGTAAGCACAAATAAAGTATAAGCTAACAATAACCCTAGGGACCGGAAGCAGAAAGCGAATGTGTAAAAACAGTATACAAGTATGTGAAGTGGTTCAATGTTACTTAAAGCTAGGCTATAGTAACAATGCATATTTTAAACCCCAGTGCTACCTCCAGATAGAACTATTTGTTGCATAAATGTTTTTGACATCAGAAGCCTGCCTTTTATGGTGATTGGATGGGGTGCTACACTGTTTGGTGGGATAAGACAAAGTCAAGGGAAAGATGCTGGGGGAATGGGGCAGGGTGAGATGTCTGCTTCCCTGAGCCTACTATAATGCTCCATTTGCTAGAGTGTCAGATTAGATTCAACAAGACACTACTGTAAATTCCAAAGGAAGCAAAATATTCCAGAGTGTCTTCCGGTCACGACCTCAGCTGGCTTCCTGTGGTGGTGACATTCCATTAGAAAGTATTCCAACTTTCATTTTTACGGAAGGGCTGGTATTGACAAAGTGTCCTGGGTACTAACTTCACAGCTTGACAGAAAACAGAAATGCACTGTTCCTTCCCTCTCCAGGCTTGGGTGAGGGGCTGCTTCTTGCATTTCCTCCTGTGACTTAGGTGTCAATATTTAGTCTGCACAATTTATAAGTACTGTTTAGGGAAAGCAGAACTGAGTGGCTGGATGAGACCCTGCTGGGCAAAGGGAACCCAAGCTCTAAGTGACAGAGAGAAGAGGGTGTGTTATTAGAAGTTTCTATTTGTGGTGTGACACCCAAAGGGACATAATCAAAGCACAGATGTGTCTCCACAAAGCGTGTTCAATTCCTTCTTTTCACTGGAGGACAGATCAGCGGGTCACAGAGGGAACTGGGGGTGCAGGCGCAATGGCTTTCAGAGGGGTGGCCACCAAGGGACATCCTCCTCTGCTCTCTCCCATGAATCAGCTCCTGCCTTCTCACTTGTCTTCTCAATAGAACCCCATGGTGGGCTGTACGGATTAGCTTAACAGATGCATAATTATAATAATCATTTTGTATGTGCGGCGCCCTTTTCTTCCAGAAAAGCTAGAGGCAGCACTGTAAGAGAAACAAAACCCCAGACCATCTTATAAATCAGGGTTCCTTAGCATGAGGCTGGAGGCCAGCCTTGACCCTGAGAGCTCTGATGAACTGCCTAAGATGGTTAGGAGTACAACATGGATATCCTTGGGGTCAGAGTAAGTGCAAGATCCAAAAAAACGAAAAGCTCAATCGATAATTAGGAAGCAGTTCATATTAAAGAACATATCATATTAAGAAGTGTTTGATTTCATCAAAATCTAAAGATGAAATACTCAGTCTTTATCTTTAAGAGAAACCTAAAAAGAGCTCACTCAATTCTGACCTACAGACATCAGCTCCCAAGCCACGGGTCTCCTCAGACCTACCTTACTCCATAGCTAAAGTCGGTCCTCTATGAAGATCCCTACAGTGGCCAGGAATACAACCAGATGGCTGCAAAGATGGGGCATAGAAAGGAGGACCATTTTCAAACATCAGATTGGCCCAAAGTGTGATGACGTTAAATGCTGAGGAGACTTTGGGGAAAAGAAACTCTCTTTGGTGGCAGTGGCACTTGGGGGCCATTTACAGCCCCCATCCCTCCCCCAGGAGATGAAATACATACCCTGCTGATTGACAGAAAATGCGGTATGGAAACGTGCTGCCCTTTGGTAATTCCACCATGTATGCATGCATGCATGCAACAGAGATTCCTCAGCACAGCAGTAATAGCAGAAAAAGCCATGGCTTGTCAACACTGATGAAAGAAAAAAAATGGCTGAATAAACTATCTGACAGCTCTGCAAGTAGTTGTCAGACCTAACCGCACAGAACTAACATGTGGGGAGACTTGTGACCTTCAACACAGAAGAAACCAATGCCCACCTCCTGGTATGGAATGTGTGCAGCTGTGGAAGGATGTAGGAAAAGAGTGAAGGATGACAGGGGAGAAAGCATGACAAAAGGGTGAGGGAGGGAGGGAGGGGAGCAGGGAGGGGAGCAGGGAGGGAGGGAGGGAGGGGAGCAGGCAAGTGGATTGTGGAGGTTCATCGCTGTAATCCCAAGATATGGAAAGTAGAAATAGGATTGCTGTGAGTTTGAGGCCAAGTTGGGCTGCACAGTGAGTTCCAAGCTAGCTTGAGTTAGAGTGTACAGAGCAAGAAACTGTCTCAAAATTAAAGAAAACAAAATAAAGGGCAGGGGCGAAAGGAAAAAGACAAGACCGGACGTGAATTGAGAAACATTGATGTAGTCTATGGAGTGCTACACTACTTAAAAAGAATCAAGATATATATGCATGCTAGCGAGGCCACAGCTCTAAGACACTCTATTAACTGAAAAAAGATGCAGAAATTAGGTACAGTGTAATAGCTTCGATGTAAACATGGTGTTGGCAGCCTCTCAAACATCTCAGAGTGGTCCTCACATCCTGATTCTCTCCTCCTCTCAAGGAGAACCCTCTCCTGTTGCATTTGTTGGTCTGATTCACTTGGAGAACACGACCAATGTGAACAATGTCAGGATATGTTTGTGGGCTTGGGTGAGAAAATGCTAGGTGTATACTCCCCCACACTCTGGGCTATCTTACCCTGGGAAAATCCAGTTCTCTCTTCATGAGGCAGCCCCACGGAGAGGTCCTGAGAGCAATAATGCCAACAAACTTAAATGTGGAGCCTCCTAGCAAGGGTTCACAATTGGGCTGAGATAGTAGCTCAGTCAGCAAAGTGCTTTTTTGAAGCATGGAAACCTGAGTTCAACCCCCCAGAACTCACTCACACCCAGAAAATCCAACCTGGTGGCATCCACTTATGACCCCGGTGCCGGGAAAGCAGAGATGGGTGGGTCCCTGGGGCTCACTGGCCAGGTAGCTTTAGTGAATTCCATACATAAGCCTTGTCAATAACCAAGGTGAACAGCATGTGAGGAACATCAACCGAGGTTATCCTCTGTCCTCCACATACAAGCACCCACAGGTGGATTCATATTTGCACAGGCACGCACCCGCGCATAGCTGTGCACAAAAGTTTGTTTTTATAGAGTCCAGAAGCTGCAGATGAAAGTGATGACATTTCTCAGAGTTGATGTGGATATGGAGAGGGAAGGATGGAGCATATTCAGGAGATAGCAAGTGTGTTTGTACAGCCTCCATTTTACCTACTGGAGAATATATTCCTGAGCTGTTGGGTGAATTAAATATTAGCTAGGAGGTTACAGTAGGTTGAATCTTGGCTTAGGAAAGGCAGCTGGCCTTAGGCTGCCCTGCACAGTGGCTAAACATGAGTTCCTGGTGCCCACAGAGCTATGTGAAGAGCCTTTCCCTTGTTCCTCTTTCCTCACTGAACTATTGATGAGGGAGGGCTACTTCAGGTCTATGACCAGCATTGTTATCATATTCCACAGCACAGAGCAGAACATCTGGGAAAGTGGCTGAAGAACAAAGAGGAGGTCAAATGAACTGAAAGAAAAGAACCTTGACGGTTGCAGAGGTGACCTTGCAAGACCAAGCCAGCAAGATTTCTTCTCTGGCTGCAGTAGCAACAATCCCAGAGCCACAGAAATTGGCCAGGCTTCCTGGTGTCCTTGAATGCCATCTATTCTGGCAATGACTTCGAATTCCTAAGAAAGGCATTCATGGATCAGGAAATGTGGGTCAAGTCTGAAGTCCATCAGGAGATGCCGGGATCTTGTTGAGTGTGTAAGCAATGCCCCAATGCCAGGGAAGCAGTCTCTGGTAATTTCATCATGTTAGCCAGGCACACTGCACCCAACTCACCACTGAGTACCATGAGGCCAGTGCTATCAGCATTCCTAGTCTTCCAAAAGGACTAGAAAAGAGAGAGGCCAGTTCTTCCCTCTGGCGCTTGAACCCCAGAACCTAGTGACTATTAGTGTTTTATGCACTTGACAATATTTTGGGGATGCCTGCTGGTGTTCCTTTAACAACTTTGTGGGTGGGCATAGCAGTAGTCTGCAAATTCCATGACTCTCCTTTGGAGAGGTGGTGTCTATGATCCCACCTCTGAACCCAACGTTGACAAATGTCATCCTTGTATTACTCCTAAGCCTGTCACTGAAGGCTATGGAGCCTCTCCCTGGCTCTCTAATGTATTTGTTTTTGGAACCCAGGCTCCCTATCAGGAGGAAGTACAGGCTACATGGAGAGGACATGTGAAGGCACCCTGCTTGATAGTGCCAGCTGAACCCCAGCCCTGCTCACCAGACATGTGAGCAGGGATAGCAAGGGCTGATTTTAGCCCAAGTGTCGCCTGACTGCAACTTCCCATGAGACCTGAGGCAGGAGCCCAGGAAATCTCCAGAAGCATGAGATAAAGCGTACAGCTAGAGTTTAAAGTCACACAGTTTTGAGGCAACAACTACTAGTATTGGAGAGTTATTAGAGTTAGCATAAGGCATAGTCAAAACCTGGGAAGACTGGAGATTGGACAGACAAGCTCACCTATCAGCTACTGCAGTATGAATGTGAGGGGTCCCTAGAGGCTGAGGGTTTTGCCTACTTGGTCTTGAGCTGGTAGCCCATAGAGCTGGGGGATCATAGGAAGGTTACAGGTTGGCTTGCTTTCATTCTGGCTCCCTGTGTCCTGCCTGATACCATGTAAGAAGCAGCTGTAGGCACAGACTGGGTCCTCTGCTGTGTCCCCTCCCCCATGATGGAGTCTAAACTGGGTAAAACTGTAAGCCAGAATAAGTTCTTCCTGTCTTACGTTGCTTCTGGCAAGAAGGCAACTAACACATTAGCCCTCTGGCACTTTGCAGAGGTAAAAGCTGGAAGGCAGGCGAAACCAAGAATCTACAGTCACTAGAAAAATCAAAGCCACAGCTGGAGCCATGCCAGACAGTCAGTCCAGTATACCAGGCAGGGCCCGGGGTGCTGTAAGTGTGCGTTATTTTATCTGTGCAGCAACAAGAAGGAGGTATTCTGATCACTCTTTGGGGAGTGTGAGGGTTAACACTGATTGACAAGTTGAGAGATCCAGAACCACCTGAGAGATAGATCTCTATGAATCCTTCAGGTCTGGATATATGGAGGTATTTGGGTAAGAAGACACATCTTAACTGTGTCCATGGGCTGAGGTCCTACACTGAGTGAAAGGTAGAAGCCCACTGAGTACTAGCATCCATCTCTCTTTGCTTCCAGACTGTGGATTGAATCTGATCAGCTGCCACAGGCTCCCGCCACCAGGGTGGACTTTGTCCCCTCACAGGATAGGTGGACATAAACCTTTTCCCTTAAGCTCTTCCCTGTCAGGTATTCTGTCACAACAATGAGAAAAGCAACCAACACAGAAAATACAAGGCAGGGGAAGGTGGCCTGAACGTGGCTGGCTCCATGCACCCGTGGGCTCTGAATTCATGGATCCAACCACCTGCATGGTGACGTGTGAAGGAAAATTTTGCCTGTGTTGCATATGCAAGACAGTTTTTCTTCTGATTATCTTGATATGACATAGATTTCATAGCTATTTACATATCACCAACAGTGTCATAGGCATTATAAAAGCACTGAAAATAAATGTGTACATGTATACATACCCAGGTTCTACTTAAACACTGTGCAACTATATACAAAGAATTTGTGCAACTATGACTTTTAGGCCCCACTGTGAGGGTCTACCCCAAATGGCTGCTGCTAAGTATCATACGTTAGGGAATTAGCATACATGCTTTCCAATGCCTTAGAGTGTTATCATTCGTCAAAACGGTTACTTTTCTGTTCCCATGATAAAACGTTATGACCAAAGCAGCTTTGAGAAGAAAGAATTCATCTGGGCTTATGGTTCCAGAGGCATAAGAGTCCATCAAGGTAGGGAGGGCATGGGAGAAAGCAGCAGGCATGGTGGCTGTAGCAGTGAGCTCAGGGCTCACATCTTCAGTGGTAAGCGTGAGGCTGAGACGGCAAACCTGGAGTAGGGCCAGGCTCTAAGTTCCTAAAGCCTGCCTCCAAAATGACGATACCTCCTAAATCTCCCCCAAACAGTGCCACCAACTTGGGACCAAATGTTCTAATGCACGAACCTATGGGGAACTTTCTCATTCAAACCATCACGCAAGGTGTTTTTGAGGGTTGGAGAGATGGCTCAGCAATTAACAGTGCCTAGTGCACAATCACGCGAGACACCAGCATCCACATAACAAGTTTCGTGTCTAGTGCATGTGTGTAACCCCAGCCCTGAGGGGTCGGAGATAGGAGGGCTACAAGTGACTTGCTATTGCTAGCCTCGCTGAAAGAAGTGAGCCCCAGGGTCAGGGAGAGACCCTGCCTTGAAGGAATAGGTGGAGAGTGATGGCAGATAAGGAGAGTGACACTGGCAAGAAGAGTCTTGTTTCTAGCCATTTCTTCCTATGTAGTTCCAGGGTGGTTGGCAGAGGTGAGCTCACCTTTTCTGGAACCCCCTAGGATTTTTCCTGGGGTACTGACCTCTAGTGGGGCTGGGGCATCACAGCACGGGGGTTCAGTGGTGATAGTCAATTCAGCGTGTTGGTCTGATGCAGGAGGTTCTGAGGCTCTTTAGTGTAGATTCCTCATTTTCTTTCTGGAAGATTAGAAAGGTGAATTGACCTCTGTGGTCAAGTTCCACATGCTACTGTGCTTGGCTTAATAAAAAAGGCTCAACAGCCAATAGCTAGACAGAATTTTCAAGGCAGATAGGATACTGGGAAGAAGGGCAGAGTAGCACAGAGTCACAGAGAAAGCAGGATGGACAGTAGGTCCCCCCGTGTGTGTGTGTGTGTGTGTGTGTGTGTGTGTGTGTGTGTGTGTGTGTGTGAATCAGAGGCCAATATCTTGTGCCTCTTTTGTCATTGTCCCCCTAACTTTTGGGGATAGAGTGTCTCACTGATTAAGACTGGGTGGCCAGTGAACCCCTAGCAAGACTCCTGGGTCAACCTCCCCAGTCCTAGAATTACTGCTGTGTCCCACCATGCCCAGCTTTTTGCTGGAGATCTGAACTCAGGTTCCTGTGCTTCTCTCTCAACTACTTTGCCAACTGAGCCAGCCCTTGGGACCCCTAGGAAGGCTCCCTTGGATGGTGCATGGGGCAGGACTCCCCAAGAAAAGAACTGCACTCGGGCAAAGGGGAAGTGCTTGGCTCAGGCAGCTGAGCAGGCTCCTTAGGGTGTCTTTGAATTCAGGCAGTTGTACAGGGGGGCAGCTCTCAGACTGAGAAGGGGGTCCCCAACTCTAGGTTGCTCGTGTCACTTGCCCATTCTGCCTCTGCTGTCATCATTCCCTCCGGTTATCACTTCAGCAACTGTTTCTCCAGGTCTCCTGCTCGTTCTTCATATTTACCTTCTGGCTTCTGGAGTTGATCTCAGGGCAGGATTCTGATGGGCCTGCCCTGGATCTTCTCACTTCCAGGTGGGAGCAAAAACTAGTGCTGGTTGGATGAGATTATAGGACCAGTCAGGCTCGAATCACTCTTGACTTGGCAATGAGAAAGGGCGTTGCTAACATTTGCCAGACAGGAAGAAAGACTAGCTATGATCAGGTATGAAAAGGGCATGGACACCCGAAGCAGTGAGCCTGTACCAAAGCCCAGTAAGGGGCAGCTGGGAGAAGATCCATTAAATTTGACTTTTACAGCTACGCTGAGCTGTGGAAAGATTTCCTCATAGGAAACCCTGTGGCATGGCTTGAAAGGGACTTGAAAAGAGAGGAACCTGTGAGACAGACATGACTGAGCTTTGTGTGTCACTTTTGATGCAGAGAACATGAAAAGAACCTAAGCATCCAGCAATGGGGTAATGGTTCAGCATATTACAACAGACATGAGCATGTACAAGAGACTATCATTGCAAGACTCAATGGAGAGTGAAACAGTTACAGGATAATGTTGAAAGTGAGAGGCAGACGGGCCTGGAGACAAGGCTCGGAGATTAAAAACTCACGCTGCTCTTCCCGAGTGCTAGATTGGGATTATTAGCAACTGGGAATGAAAGAAAGGAGATCGACCTCAACAGAAGCAGCTTGTCCTATCTTAGAACAGTGAGGGGCAGTAGTATCTCTGAGGGAAAGGAGACTATGTGCCCAGGACTCGGAGGGCGTGAGGGTTTATAAAGCAGAAAGTAGGAATTTTGTGGTGGAAAACACCATCTGTAGATGTGTTTCTGCAGTCAGGGTAATAACACTGATGGAGGATCATATGGACACTGGATTCTCTTGTCAGCAGGTAGGTGTTCTTACCAGTGTACAGAGAGTTTCTCAGCTTGCCTGAAATTCTTTGTTTTAGCTCATTAACCCTTCAGAGAGGATTCAAGTGTGGTTTCTACTATGCCTGCAATCTAGCTTCACAGGTGTCCTATAATCCCTCCCAGGATGCATCATCCCCAATGACTTAAGATCTCCCAGTAGGCTCTGCTCTTAATGATTCCTGAAAGTCCCAGTTGAGCCTTTTGGAAACATCCTAGACCCAACCATTGATTCCCAGCACCCACACCTTCTACTCAGGGGACTCTGACACCTCACACATGTCAGGTATACCTACCCCCCATCCCACCACAAACACATAGCTGCTTGAGTTGTAGGATTCTCTCCTTTATTTCTTATATCTTTATGCCTTTTTTGGTCCATTTTTTTGTATGCAGTGACCATGCCTCCCATTGGTACTTACAAATAAAAATAGCTAATAATGTCGTCCATAAAATAAACTTGCAAATATTTAAGAATCATTTGAGATATCAATAACAGCATCCCCAGAACTGTCAGGGTTGGTGCTAGTGGGCCTCTAAATGCCATAAGGAATTGCCTGAGACAATCACCTTATGGTTAGGAAAACTTATTTGGGGTCAAGTTTAGGTGGTGTTGGTGCCTGAGTGGTGCAACTTGTTACTGGTGGAGAGTGTGGCATGCAAAGTCGATTCACTCAACTCCTGGGTAGACAGAGAAAGGCTAAGGAAGACTCGAGCCCCTTGTGTCCCCCTTCCAGAATGCATCCCAGATGACCTAATGTATCCCAGTAGGCCCAACTCTCAACAGTTGCTCAAACTCCCAGCCATGTCCATTCTGAGGAATGATCCTTCAGGGCAACATTCGAGATCCAACAGGTGGAGAAAGCAACTCCTAATAGTTGGTGTAAGGAGGTGGGGATACATGGGAAACAAAAGAAGAGTGGCCCCTCAAAAACCAAGCCTGTTTCTGTCCTGAAAAAAAAAATCTGGATGGGTTTATATATGGGGCTTACTATGTAACTCAGGCTGGCCTCAAACTCATGACTCCTGAGTCCTGAGGTTACAGGCATGTGCTATCCCATTAGCTTTATGGAGGCCAACTACTACAAAGTCGCAGGCCAGGAAGGTGATAGATCAGGGCTGGCGCCCTGCTCTGCAGGTACAGTACAGCAGAAGGAAGTCCAGGAGGCCTTTTGTTTATATGCGCCCCCATGTGAGACCTTAAGGAGAGGGGCCCACACTGCGGATCTCCCAACAGGCTTCTCCTGGAGAAAATAGAATGGTAGCATCCCTCCAGGAGACACGAAAGGATTTGAGGAGCTTGGAGGCCTGGTTACAAGCGTCTGACAGCTCAAGCCCTCAGCACATAACCCAGAGCTCAGGTTCATACAAAAGTGGAACCAGAGGCCGGGGTGCAGCTGTCCTGAGGAGCAGGCGACAGTGGGGTGGCGGCTTCCACCTTATGTCCTGGCTGCTTGCTGCTTTTACAGATGCAGTCACTTAAAAAGGGACAGATGAGAACTGCTGCCCAAACCCGTCAAGGCTGCTAACTGGCAATGCAGTGCTCTTTGAGGGTCATCATATGCCAGTGTGCCATGTGCTATTTAAAGAAGCAGGCGCCTCAGTGGAGAGGAAGTACCAGTGCCGTCTCCTAGAAACACACATCAGTAACAGCATCACAGTGTGTGTGTGGCGGGGGGCAGTTGTATGGACTCTGGTATGATGCTACAAAATCAGCCAGCTTTAACCACTTCAAACCCTACTGCCTTTAAAGATGTGTTAAGAAAAGCTGGAAAAGCCTTTACATTTTTACATGTGTGCCTGCACACACACACACACACACACACACACACACACACACACCACCACCACCACCATCATCATCGCCATCTCTGTTGCCCTGAGCCTGAGGTCACCAAGGAGACAGTTACCAGCAGAATAATTCAGCTGTTGCTGAATAATTAATTGTCTCTCCTCGGTGAGGCTAGAAGGAAGAACTTTTCAGAGTGTGCACGCAGGGCTCGGGCGAGCTGCTGTCTGTTGAAAGGCAGGAGTGCAAGGGGCCCTGGGAGGTGGCCACAGAAAGGTATGAGGGCACACCTCAACCCTCCTACCTAACTGGAAGCCGTCAATGCCATGATCAACACATATTCTCAACTCCTGACGCTTGCCCTGCAGGCTTCCCAGCGCCATCATTTGCATTTCTAGCAGCCTGAGGACCCCTGCCAGTCATAGAAAGAACACAAGGAGCTGCATTCACCCCACAAGTGTTGGAGTGTGCCTTGTACTGGTGCCCCATGTCCCAGGGAGATTCAGACTCACTCATCCAACATGGCCCATTGCCAAGCCCTCATTAGCGACTTCTTCCCTTTTCCACAGTTCCCCGCCCCCACGCCCCACCTAAATCCTTGCACGCAAAGCCTCGGCTCAGATATGCTCCTGAGGCAACTAAAGAAAGATCCCTACTGTGAAAGCAAGACCTGTGTGTGTCAGCCAGATTTGAGGGGGGTAGTAGGAGCCAGCTATGGGGTCCTGCTGCTTCTGCCATCCACCCCTTCTGTATAAAGGGATTGTCCTGCAAAGGGACCAGTGTCACAGTCTCTGCTTTCCATTTTTACCTAATATCTTATAGCTCGTATTATGCCAAGTTCGACGGTGGCACGTGCTGAGTCTGTAATAATGCATGCCCACAGGTTTTAAATGGATTTGTTCCCCACAGCGCCGAAGCCCAAACCCCAGAAGGAGCTGGTGTCTTCAGGGACGGGTGCTGATTACAACTTCATGGTGACAATCTTCTAATTCCCAAATTAACTTTGCAGGTTAAACAGTCAATTTGAAGAAGCCCTGAGGTATCTAATTTCTTGACATCATTACACCGTCTATGTAACTCTTTCCCTGAAGGAACGGTACTCTTTATTGAGTTGTTTGTTTTACAGGGTTTATTAGTGCTGTTTCATCTTGGTGGCCACAATACCCAGCAGAAACGACTTACGGGAGGTGGGGTTTATTTTGGCTTGCGGTTTCAGAGGCTTTAGTTCATTATGGAGGAGAAGGTATGGTCCCAGTCTGTGGGGGTAGGAGTGTGTGGTGGTGGCTCCTTATATCATGGTATATGGGGAGGTGGGGATAACCTTCAAAGACCCATGACCAGCCACCTATTTTTCCATAGGTCTTCCTTCTAAATGACCCACAACTTCTCAAACACAGAGCCACCTCCAGAGGACAGCATTAAATCCAGTGGAGGACATTTTAAATTCAAACTTGTGCCAAACCCAGAGCTCTTCTCTTAAAGGGAATGGGAAATCATTTATTCTGGTGCCATTTTGAGTGAGCAAGACCAGCCACACAGATTTAGGTTCTCCCAAATCCCATGCCCCAGTGTGGAAGCAGTTTCATAGTTGTACAGATGAAAGCAAGTTATAAATCCAGGTAAGTTTAGAATACACATGTGGGTACATCAGAAAGGCAGTTACATCAAGATGGGAGAAGTTTCGCTATAGGCCCAAATGCTATCTGATGATGTTCTTGACTTTTGGGTTGGTGGAAGCTAGTTGTCTGCTAAGTCAGTAGATTCCAAAGCGTTTTTTATTTATTAGTCATGGGATGTTAGATCAGACACAGAGGTGGGTGGTCAAGGAATGGTTGTTCTGGAGGTTGAGAAGTTAGCCCCAAATAAGGTAATCAGTCTCTGGACACGCAACATTCCAACTTCCCCAATAGGACTGCTGTTCTAACAAGCCAATCGGTCACTGATACAGCTACTTTTCAGGAGTTTTTGTTCTCAAAACTATAACTCAAGGTCACCACCTTCATTCCAGGAAATGCTGCTACTTAATACTAGAAGATGGTCTTCTTCTTCAGATACTTGTTAGAAAAGTCTTTTAAAATGCCAAAATATTGTGTACTGGAGGCAGGTGGATCCTGAGACTTTGACCCCAATCACTCTAGTTGAAGTTCTGAGTTCCTTGAGGAAGACAGTCTGATACCTATCTCTGGCCTGCAGAGATACCTGCATGGACAAGAGTGTGAGTCCCCGCGCATACCACACACACACACACACACACACACACACACACACACACACACACACACACACAATGCCTCTGGTTGGGGATGAGAGGTTTGTGGGTTATGTCCATTTCCCTTAAGCTAGCTTCTCCAGCAATATTGTTAATGAATATGAAGTCTCATAAGAAATGTCAGCTTCAACTGCCTGAAAATGAGCTACCAGGGTGAAGGAGCATATTAGCTAAAGGTCTTCATGCATTTTGAGGATGGGATGAGAAAACACTGGAGCCTGTTTCTTCTGTGTCAGTCACTTGGCTCCATTTGTTATGGACACAGCCATGCAGACAGGTGGGTGGTGTACAACCCACATAGCTGTGACTGATGATTGACAGCCACTGCCCTAACTGTAGCTCTCCCCTGTTGTCTGGCTCACAACTGAAAGAGAAATTCAAGATGGAGCCGCTTCCTGTATCTCCCCTTCCCCAAGTTCTCATCTCAATAGTTCATGAGGAGTACCTCCGTAGTCTGTCCTCCTGAGCTGAGAGGGACACTTGGACTGACCGTGTCACCCAAGAGGGGATAACTCATGAAAGCTGGCTGATTTCCACTTTGTTTACGACTGTATCTTCCTCTTTTTGATTTTCTTGTAAATTAAGGTTGAGGTTGGGGCATCTGGGCACAGAGGAGAGAAAGCAGAAGCTCTGGAACTCAACCTCCCTTCTGTCTTTGTTATCTGATAACAATAAATAGCTTTGAGGGGGAGTTATCTGGCATGAAGGAAAGCTAGAGACCAGTAGTTTAGGACTTTGATTTTCATACCAAGGTCCAAGCTTGAATGCTAAGAAAGATATAACTAACAGCTGGCCCTGGAGATGAGAGTGTAGGTGTCCCATCCTGGGATTTTGTGGATTCGCCAGGTAAGCGTTCCAAGGGCAAATGGACCCAGGTGGAAGGTCTCCTGACTTCCTTCTGTCTGATTTTTCCAGTGCCATTTCCTTGGGACTGAAGAGCTACACACTCCACTCGAGGTATACTGAAGTCAACCCTCAACCTGACATGTTGGCTCACACTCAACATGATTCGTGGGCTATACCAGCAGATGTGTAAAAGAGCTGGGGCCTGTCATGCCCTCCTTTGTGCTTTTGAGACAGGATCACATGCAGCCCAGCCTGGCCCCAAATTCACTTATATCTGAGGCTGACCTTGAACTCTTGGTCCTCATGGTGCCCCTCCCAAGTGTGAGCAGGAACTCACGGGAGTACCCAACCCCCTCAGTTGCTTCTCCATGTGAAACACACAGGTTTAGGGCTGAAGGCTTTCTTCTGTACCAGTTCAAGAATGCTTAAGGAGTCAACCACAGGAGAGACTTCTCCATTGTCACCAAAAGCAGCACACAGCAAACAATGATACAGTGACTTACAGATGCCCTTGGGTAGAAGCCAAGTCTCTTTGCCAGACTCTGAAATAGCCTAACCTTTCTGGATTTTTAAAATAAAGACATTTTCTCTGTCCAACCCCCAACTGTCACCTTATCGGTAAGCTGTCTTACAAAGTGCTGTTGAGCAGAATTATATCATACTGATCCACACACGTAACATCAACATTTCCTTCTTCATACAGGGTGGAAGAAGGAGTGTCCTTAGCTATTGACTAATTCGCACAAAATTACCAAGACTCAGACCAATATAATAGTGGATTTATTTGTTGTTGAACCCAATGCTGTTCTGGGTATATGGGGGAGGGGCTATAAGCCACAGTTAAATGCACAAGCAGATGGTCCAATTTAGCTACTGCACTTACTGGCTAAGGTCCAACTCCCTCTTGAAGTTACTGTGGGGACTAATGAGGTTACAGTAGCCTCTTCTGGCGACAGTTTGGCTTTCTGCACTTTTAGTTATTCATTGTCAACAAAGGTCCCCGAACACCAGAAAGAAAGTTCCAGAAATAAAGATTCCTAAGTTCCAAATAGCGTTTATTGTATCCAGTATTCTTGTTTTATTCTAAAATTAATTATTGTTGTTTCTCTCCCACTGTGACTTATTTATCTGTGAAGCTTTACTGTAAGTCTATGAGTACAGGAAGAAATGTATGCTACAGACAACTCAATGCTATCCATGGTCTCAGCCATGCATTGTGAGCTCAATAACACATGCCGTGGCAAGGGGGTAGGGACACCATAATATGTGAAAGGCTGTGGATGGACTGATGACTTTTTACAAGTTTTCCTTTCATTCTCAAGGAATACAGCACTACCACAACATAGTGGGAAAGATGGGACAGATACCTGCTCCCACCTGCCCGTCACTCTTTCCCTTCTGGGGACTTTTGCCCTCTGCAGGAAAACTTCCTGTGAGCTGGGTTGGGGCCTCCTACCCTTCATTTCTTCAGCTACAAACACAGGAGTGTATCTTTACCTTCATTATATCTCAACCATGCTGATGGAACAGGAAAGAATATGTGATTCAAGCTGCCTCCCCTGAGTCCTCCCAGGGACTTTTCTTTTGGCTGTAGCTATCACCAGAGCTTCTTCTAAAGCTGATCCCACAAGGCATAAATTTTATCACCATTGTGGCCACTGTTCACTGGTATTTGGGAAGGCTCCCTCAGAGAGGAAGGACCTGTAGGGTGTGTGTGTGTATGTGTGTGTGTAATCGGTGATTGACCGTGTGAACTACCCCCTTTGTAACTGAAGAGCTGGTTCATCAGTCTATGCAAGGCTGCTGTCTATGTGTTTGCTATAGGACCTTGGAGTTGTGTAGGCAGGAAGTCTGAGCTGGAATGCAAAGACTGGGATGAACATTGGTTTCTTCCCACTTTGGTGTTTCAAATGAGCTGGAAGAGGGGATGGCATCCTTCATCATGGGGCTGAACACATAACTGATCCAGGAAGATAGAGGGTACGAGTGGGTTCAGGAGATGCAGATGTCATGAGTTAAGCCCTCCAAGGTGAGCAAACTAGCAGGACCACCATCAGCCACTGCCATGCTGCATGCCCAGCCCAGGCCTCCCAAGCATGAGAAGAAACACTTTACCCTCATTGTCAAATTTCATACAAAGCTAGGCGGTGGTGGCACCTGCCTTTAATCCCAGCATTTGGGAGACTGAGGCAGGTGGATCTCTCTGAGTTTGAGACCACCCTGGTCTACAGAGTGAGTTCCAGGACAGCCAGGGCTGTTATACAAAGAAACCCTGTCTCAAAAAAGAAAAAAAGATCATACAAAAATGTGTCTGTGGCCCAGATCAACTGGGACCTACACTGATATGTGATTTCTGGGAAATATGTCCCTGCTTAACGACATGGACATTGTGAACTCTGTATGCTGGCTTTATGAAGAGAATGTATTGAAGATGAAATAGCACCAGCCTGGGCCTAGCCAACTCTAAAGCTGTAACTGTCCCTTGAATGTCATTGAGTCATTGAGTGGATAGTGACATTAATCAGAGCTCTGTCTTTTCAAGTCGAGCAGCCTAACCAACAGGGAGCTACTTTCAGAGCACTGTCATTTAGCTAACTAGTAATTCCTGCAAAGGCCATCATTTTGCTATGGCGATAGGAACAAAGTGAGATGCAGGGATTGATTAGTTCACAACATTTTCAGTTTTGGTGAATGACAGTTTACTAAACACTGGCAAAAAGCTACAAAACCCTATACTCAACACACCAATAAAGTTTGTCATTACCGTCAAATGGCAGGTATAAGCTTTATCGTAGTTTAGCAGATGTGGCGAAGCAGCCTGAGAAGCCAGACGGATACCCAGACAAGGCCTGCTGGCGGAATGGCCCGAGTTGGGCCCCAATGCTTCAAATTTACATTATTTGGCCAGTGAACAGCTGTTCAATTCGCCAGTTTTAAGAGGGTCCAGCCTCCTCAGCATAATTTCAAGAGGTTGAAAAGCAAATATAGTTTATGGAGTGAAAGGACATATTTTCTCAGTAACTGGAATCCTTGCACACATGTCTCCCTCTCCCCCCAGGATCATCTTTTCCCAGATCAGCTCTGCCCATGGTAGAGGCTGTGTGAAGACTCCAAATGCTCTTTTGAAGAACATGGAGTGGTTTGAAGGAGATTTTCACCAGGATCTTGTCCAGCCTGGCACAGAGCTCTCATATTCACACCAATTGGTCAAAACACCAGTGAGCAGTGGGGAAAGCCTGGCTTTCTTTTCTTAAATTATTTGTGGATCTCATTCTGTTCTCAATAACACTGTGATGCTTGTGAGTAGCTATTGCTTGTTTCCCAAATTACTTAATTGTCCCAGCCACAGACTCCCAGTTGGTGTCACCAGTATGGACATGGAGTGCCACCATTTGGAGCATGCTTTTGAAAATGAGTTCTGAGAACAATGCTTTTCTTCTTCCTCTTCCAGAAGCCCATTACATATCAGACAGTGTGCTCTTGCACATGGGACATAGACATGTGTCTGTGTGCATGTGCAGACACAGACATGCATAAGATATACCGGTGTGCATGCGTGAGTGTGTGTGTGTATACACATGTGCCAGTGTGCGTGTGTGCCTGTGTATAAGCGCACATGAAGGCCAGTGGAGTATGTTATCTGTCTTCTTCCATTGCTCTCCACTTACTGTTCCACTGAATTCAAAGCTTTCCATTTCAGCTAAGCTAGCTAGGATGATCCTGTCTCCACACATACTCCTTTATTATTATTGTTGGAGTCACAGTTCCTGGTGTTGTGACAGGCTTTTATGTGGGTACTGGGGATCCGAACTCAGGACCTCTTGTTTTTACAGTTTTTACTCCCTAAGCTGTCTTCTCATTCCAATCAAAGGCTTTTTTGTTTTTTTTTTAAGTTTACTTTATTGTTTGAGACTCAAAAGTAATAAATATAGCATGTAGAAAATGTAGGCTGCTATGCAGAAATATTTTTTAACACTTGTATGCTCAGGTTGTTGACTTTATCAAAGCCTAAAGGCTCCTGGTTACTAGTTATAGGAAGAAGAGCATTCTGGGTAAGTGGGACGGATCACGGCCCCATGAAGTACCTTCTCTTCACTCCTTATTCCTGATGCAAGCACCATTCATGTGCTCTCATGAGATGGCTTCAATCACTGACTATTGAACCTCCCTGGTTCTGCTCTTACCTCCTTTGCCTCCCTCCATTCTGCCAATGGGCCCTTGGGACTTCCTGGGACCCTCATCCTACTTCGGGCTACCTACCTCCTCTCCACCCCCATCCTCCCACCCCACACCCCGGCACCCTCGATCCCCCTACCTCCACCCCCCCCCATGTATGTGTGTGTATGTGTGTGTATGTGTGTGTATGTTTGGTATCTATAAGACAGCATCCAAGGTGCTCTGGAGTCAGCGTTACAGGTGGTTTTGAGCTGGGAGATGCACTTGGGTCCTTTGCAAGGGAATCGGGTGTTCTTTACCACAGAGCTGTCTCTCCAGCCCTACCTTACTTTTCTTTAGGGCGTTGTCAACACAAAAACACCTCTTTTAACTCCCTTGCGAAGGGTTGTGGAGAGACAGCAGGGCACAGGGGCATAGTAGGAGCACACTGTTTTCTTTAGACCTAGGTGTGGTTAGGGTTCTTGAGGCTTATGACCTTTTCCTGGTTCTTGTCAGCCTTGCCCTTTAGGAAGAGGCCCCCACAAAGTTCACGTGCCAGAAACAGGATCCCCAAAGTTCACACGCCAGAAACAGGATCCCTAGTACCCACATAAAAGCCTGTCTTTTTGGAGGAGGGGGTCTTTGGGAGATAAGATCATGCAGGTGGGGCCCAGGGATGATTTGGGTGGTGAAGAGTAGCATGAACTAGCATCTTGCCGCATCTCCTCATGTGACGCCCTCTGGCATGCTGTGGTGTAATAGGGAAAGCCCTCACCAGATGATGGCAGCATGCTCTTGGACTTTCTACCATCCAAACCCACAGGTCAAATAAACCTTGGCTCATTGTAAACATCCCAGCCTCGGGGGTTTAGGTTACAGTGCCATAAAACGAACTAAGGCTTGTCTTCTTCAAGAGTTAACCCTCCTGAGTTATGCCTTTGCAGGGCTGTGTTCTGCCCCCTGCCCCTCTACCCCTTACATAAGTTTTGCTGTCTGAGACAAGAAGGCGGTAGCTGTACTGGCAACAGGTGCTGAATCATCACAGGCAGTGCTATTTAGTGCAAGCATCGGGATAGCCTCCGCCCCACTAATTAGGGAAGGTCTTTTCTCGTGCAGTCAGTGTTTGGCATCCTGTAGGCATGGGCATTATGAGTTAAAGCAGCTCTAAAACTTAAGCACTAAATCAGGCCCTTTATTTATAGCTCATTTTACAAATGTGAATTAAAGTGGCCCAGGCTTATGACACACTCAAATTTATTATCCCCACTTGATGGCTTGGATAGTTAAATACTCGGGTGAATAAACTTAGAATTCATTAGGTTTCATTTTCTCATATTTCATATATTTGCAATCGACTCTCTTCCTTGGCAGTTTTCAAACAAGAAAATTAAGCTGGCTCTGAAATTTATGGATGCCTTCTTCTAATATTCCTTTAATTGGAAACTCAGATGCAGCTTCCTAAGCAAGCCGCCTGTGGAGATAACTTATATAATTGAGCTACCTTATTGTGTGACTGCTTATTATTCTTTTTTTGTGTGTGAAGCTCTCTTATCTCTGAAACACTAAGAGGTAAGAACTGCAGAACCAAAGCTGGGAGGGTTGGGTTATATTTGTGTTGTTGTTGCTTTTTTTTTTTTAATCTTTGGCTTGATACCAGGAAGGGCTGGTCACTCACAGGTTTACTGGACACCGTTGAATATTAATAAATACGGCAGCTTTGAAGACCCTTAACCCCTGCACAATGTGGTGTTTTCTAAAATAATTAGGGGACCACAGGAGCTTTTTCTATGGGTAAAGGAAGTCTGTCTTTCCAGACCCTAGGTCTTCAAAAAATGCATTCTGTCACCTCCTGTACCATGTGAGAGTACAACTTGGGACACTCTATTAACACTTGTAACAGAGAGGAGTGGAGAGCAGAGGGGAGAGAAGGGGAGGAAGCATGAGAGCAATGGTATCTCTGGGAGGGTTTATACTGCACAAGGATCTCTATGAGGTATGCCAAAGATGCACCATCACTCCGGAATTAGCTTGTCCACTGTGGCAGGAGGGAGGCGCTAGGGATTGCCAAGGCTTTTAGTGCTAAGCACTTAGCATACACCAGTGCCAAGCCCTTCAGGGGAAGTAGTGTTGGTTGACTTCATCTACTTCATTCCTTTCCTGCAGTCTCGATTTCAGACGCTGGGTTTATGATGGGCTAGCTGCTGTTCTCAGTGTTGTGTGTATATTAGCTCATTTAGTGTTCATGGCACCCTGGGTGGTGGAGCCACCCCAGAGATAGTCTCTCTCTCTCTCTACAGATGGGAGGCCCTGAGAAGTCAGATTCAAATAGCCAATAAGTGGAGAAGAGAAAATTGACTTTCAGTTATGTACACCAGAGTTTGTGTCCTTAACTACTGTATTAGTGAGTGCTTTCCACAGATCCAGAAAGAGACTCAGCTGTGTGTGTGTGTGTGTGTGTGTGTGTGTGTGTGCATGTGAACATGAAAACTCAAGTCCATAATTTATAAGACTGGAGACCTAAATGGCACGTACCTAGAATTACCTAGGAAAAAGGAACTGCCCCTGGAGACCTGGCTAAATCAGATGAGACCATGTCTATGAGAGTTTTTTATTTGTTTGTTTGTTTGTTTGTTTGGTTATGAGAGTTTTTTGTTTGTTTGTTTGGTTGGTTGGTTGGTTTTTGAGACAGGGTTTCTCTGTATTGTTTTGGAGGCTGTCCTGTAGACCAGGCTGGCCTCGAACTCACAGAGTTTGCCACCAACACCCGGCCCTGTGAGAGATTTTATTGACTGATGATTGGTGTGAGTGGACCCAACCCACTGTGGGTGGCACCATCTCTAGGCAGGTAATTCTGAGTTATATAAAAAGACAGTGAATCAGAGAACAAGCCAGAGTTAGGAAACGGTGGCACATGCTTTTAATCCCAGCAATCAGGAGGCTGGGGCAGGAGAATCTCTGTGAGTTCAAAGCCAACCAGGGCTGTACAGAGAAATTTTGTCTCAAAAAAAAAAAACAAAAACAAAAAACAAAATAAAACAAGTCGTTTCACAGAGCAAGCCAGTTCGCAGTGTCCCTCTGTGGTTTCTGCTTCACGTCCTTTCTCTGACTTCCCTCAATGATGGATAGTGACCTGGAAGTGTCAGATGAAATAAACCCTTTTCTCCCCAGGTGGCTTTTGGTGTTGATGTTTATTGAAGTACACTAGAACAAGACCCAAGTCCAAAGGCATTCAGCTAGCAGGATAAATTTTTCAGTTGGGCAAAGTCAAACTTTTTTCTGTTTAGACCTTCAACTGATGAGGCATGCCCACAAACTCTAGTGATTTCAGTATTAATCTTATTCTCCCAGAAAACAAACCACACAGAAACCTCCAGAATAAAGTTTGATTATGTACTCAAGCACCATGCCTCAGTCAAACTGACTCACAAAATTAACTATGACAAGTACTATGATGAGCAGAACTGTCTATTCCAAGGTGTGTGTGTGTGTGTGTGTGTGTTTTATTCTAACCTCAGGATATAGCTTTATCTACACATAGGGTAGGTGCAAACGTAATTAGCTAAGATGAAGTCAGACTGGGCTTCTAGTACAATATGACTAGTCTTTATAAGAGAAGGAAGGATACAGAAGGGAAATGGCCATATGTAGGGATTCAGCTTAGCATGAGTAAACCATCTTGATTAACCACTATTTTGCCTGTTACATGACCATGACATATATTCCAAACCTTCCATAAGAAACAACCATTAAGCATAGCAGTGGAGTGTGTCTGGAGAGGTAACTCAGTGATTAAGATCACTTGCTATTCTTGAGGTGGACACTAGGCTGGTTTCTCAGCACCTACATTAGGTAGCTCACATCCACCTCCTCCAGGGAATGTTATGCCCTCTTCTGGACTCCACAGGTACCTGCACTTACACAGTGCACATAAAGACAAGCAGACATACACATACACATTTAAGAAATCTTAAAAAAAAAAGTTTGACAGTAAAGGTTGTTGTGCTCTGCTGACTGTCTCTTGATGTTTGACACCAAAATCACTTTTGATATATCTCAGTTGTCTCTGGCTGGCTAAGATGCATCTATCTCTGTCTAGTTTGGCAAATAAGCTTTTGCTCCTTGGGGTATGGGGATATTTCTGTGTCTCTGTTGCCCATCTATAAGTCCCTAATAGATTACAGTGCCTGCAATCCTGGATCTACCTGCCTCTTTCTGCACCCTCTGCCTCTGGTGGCCAGGCTTACACCCCAGAACTGGGCTCTTCTGAAGCACCATGTAAGGACAGAGGCAGGGAAGGCAACGAGGAGGCAGGAACGTAGACTGGGGTGACTTGGGTACAAGACAAGGGATCTTTGAGGCTCTGGAAAACATTAGGAGATCCCCAATGTCCTTGCATCCTGTCATCTCACACTAGGATTCCAGACCTGTGAGAGGTACCTTCCTTCTGTTGAAGTCACCCAGCATGCTCTCCCCTATCATAGCAGCCCTGGGAACTAACATAACCACTACGCTGTGGGGTCTGTTACTATCCTCTCCCTTGGGGAGCTGATGTTTTTTGGAGGGGAACCAAGAATCAAGAGACTTGGGTGGGCTATAAAATCTCCTTCAAAAAGAGGCTGGTAGGTGTGAATTTTATGAGCTGTTCTGGCTGAAAAGAGCAGGGCTGACTCAGAACAGGGCTGCTAGCAGACACATGTCATCTGACACTGAGGACAGAGCTTTGGTTCTCTGCAGCACGGCAGCTGGTTCAGAGGTTGGCATGAATCGGCATTCCCTGTGTTCTGTATAAACCCTGAGGTCTTCAGGAGAGGCCCTGAAAATCAAAGGTGATTCACATGACATTGGCAGAGGCTGAGCACAGCAGCTCAATGCCCACTGCAAGCCCTTCACATGACACTAGGGTACCTTCAGAAGCCATAATATCTATGCTTTCTTCTACCAGTCCCTGAAGGCTCCGCCGGATCTATACGGACCGTATTTCCTAGAGCTTTAACTCAGACACCACCAGGATGGAGAAGTCTATGAACACCTTGTGGAACAGTTGGATTGACTGGTCTTCCCCGTGGTTGTTTGAATGAAAATGGTCCTAGTGTCTCATAGGTTTGACTACTTGGTTCCTCATTGGTGGAACTGCTTGGGAAGGATTAGGAGATATGGCCTTGTTGGAGGAGGTGTGCCACTGTGGGTGGGCCTTGAGGATTCAAAATCCTATTCCATTGCCAGTTATCTCTTTCTCTCTGCCTCATGGTTGGGTCTTAAGATGTAAGCTCTCAGCTTCTGCTGCTCCATCACCATGCCTGCCTGCCTGCCTCACCCTCTGAAGTTGTAAGCCAAGCCCCTAAAGATTCTTTCTTTTAAAAGTTGCCTTGGTCATGGTGTCTTATGGCAACAGAAGAGTAACTAAGACATCCTGCTTCAACTTAGTAACTGGAGGCAAGTACACTGAAACCACTGAACTAGACCACCCTATGTGTTAAAACAGTTTATGGGGAACAAAATGTGGATTGTCTCTTGGGAATAGAGAGCAACAGCTCCTCGGGAAAGCTAGAAGACTTTGGGACAGTCAGCAGGGGCTTTGAGCTGGTGCAGACTGCAGGCTAATAGGCAACTAAATGGCCCTACCTGAGGCAGCTGACCAGGAAGGGAGGCGTGGCTTTCGTGAATAACAGAAACCTGCCTCACAAGGTTTCTGAGGAATGCTGAGTTTAGGTTTCTGTTTACTCTGTTACCTGGGTCCCGTCCAGGGCTGTCATTTGGGGACATTGTCAGCAGCATTGCTATTTTGGAGTCCACTTTGTGACTTAACAGTAGCCTAGTAAACCTTATTGGCCCAGAATCAACAGCGCTCAGTGACAACACCTTCTTGGGAACCACTTCTACTCTATGCAAGCTGTGCCCGCCCTTCTCTTAAGTGCTCTCCTAATATAAAGGTCCTCTCTAAAACAACCCTCTGCAAAACGCCTTCTTGAAGTTCACAAGACACAAGACCTGGAAGCCACCAGCCCAGGGTGGCTTTGGTGACTATTGCTTGTCTGGAACCCTAGACTTATAAATCATGCCCACCTGAAATGAAAAGGCTTCTGTCATATGCAAAGATCCTGCCACCCATCTCGTTACTTTCATTGTCTCTCTGTATTTTTCTGTTATTATTAATATTAAATATTACTTATACTTATACATGAGGGACACTGAGGCAGACTATTCTATTGGGTAAGAGATTTATTAGGAGAGTTAGTAACACCATCACTCAACAATATGTCAGGAGTTCTGAAGAGAGTTCAGACCCATGAGGCATAGGGGAAACCCTCTTTCATTGGTCTTGTGGGGGTAGTAATTGAATGAAAAAAAAAGAAAAGAAGGAAGACATGACTACTCTTAAGGTATGGAGAAGATTTTTATTGTATATAAAAGGGAGAAAGGGAGAAAGGGAGAGGGAGGAGTCCAGGCTGAACATGGCCAGCAGACTAAACTGAACCATGAGAGGAGGAGGAGAGCAAGAGAGGAACCATCTGTCCCCGGGCCAAGGGGCCGAGAGGCCAACGCAGCCAAAATGGCTGAGTTACATAGGGATGGGACCAGGGGAAGGAAGTGGAAGCCCAGCCCCTGGGAGGGAGATGTTTAGGGCAGGGGGCCGGGTGAGAAGCTCTGGGGGGAACCACAGGTACTGACTGAGACTTGTCCTGGGTTTGAGCAATCTCATGTAATTAATGAGATGCACCAAGTAAGTGTCTGACTCCTGGGTGGTGGGGCGTGGGTAAAGAAAGGTGTGGCCCTTTAGTTAATGTATGTGCATCATATTGGATATGCTGCCTGTAGTCCCTGATATCTCAGAGAGCCGAATAAACCCCCTTAGGGGAAATGAAAGTTACAGGTACAGATGGCCATAGTAGGGTGCCTGTCATCTGCTTTACAGAAGCTAGAAGGAGGACTGAGCGGGGTGCACGGGAGGAAGCTGGTGTAGGGGAGCTTGGTCTAAGCGGCCCCTAGTCCATTAAATTATGTGAGAGTAGAGGGGACAGCGGTGAAGAGGCCATAGGCAGCACATACCTAGGCCTTGCCATTGGCAGCACATACCTAGGCCTTGCCATAGACAGCATATACCTAGGCCTTGCCACAGACAGCATATACCTAGGCCTTGCCACAGACAGCATATATCTAGGCCTTGCCACAGACAGCATATATCTAGGCCTTGCCATAGGCAGCACATACCTAGGCCTTGCCATTGGCAGCACATACCTAGGCCTTGCCATTGGCAGCACATACCTAGGCCTTGCCCCTGAGCCCCAGGAGGCACACAGAGAGCTGACAAAGACTAGAAAGACCCAACCTTATCACAAGACCTAATGGACGGATCTATAAACTGAATGAGCTCATGCATGCTTCCTGCCTAGGGGAATGACAGTCTCCCTTTGATTACTGTGCCCTGTAAATGGACCTCCTGAAGACCCCCCTCCTGAGCCTCACAGAGGGCTATTAGCAGTATCCCAGCCTGCCATGAGAAAAGCCCACTCCTCCACAGCGCTAGTCCTAGGCCTAGCTCTGGGCTGCCGGTATGCACAACCTACCCAGATTCCCAGACACAGATTAATTGTGCCCGGGTGTGTTTGCTTCCTAGCTGCCCTGAGATGCCCACTTTGAAGTATACATGAGAAGACATGGTCTGCTGCACAACAGGGAGGAGACGTCAGAGGGAGAGTAGACAGGTGGGAGGGAGAGGGAAGAGGAAAGGGAGAGGAAGAAGGGGAAGGGAAGGAGGGGGGAAGGGGGACGGAAGGAGGAGGGGAAGGAGGCAGAAGCAGATTAGAAAGCAGAAAACAGAAAAGAGGTCTGGTGCCTTGATGGGACTTGAAAATCAGGAGCAGGTGAGTTGATCTACCCTGGAAAGTCAAGGGTTTGGACAAACATCTCCTTTGCTGTTCAAGGCTGGGGGGCTGGGAGCTGGCAGGCACACACTCTCTCTTACAGGGGTTATGGCAGGTACAAAAGCAAGTAGAGACAAAATGGCAGGAAAAAGCCAGAATTCTACACGGCAGGGCTAACCTCCCCACCCCCACCCCCTCTGGTTGCAGAGACAATCCCTAAGAAGTACACAAGTACTACAACTGTCACTGAACAAGTCCACACAAGGTGTTCCACAAGGGGGAGTGACCTACGAAGGACGTGCTTTCAATTTCTAATGGATGGGTTTATTAAGCATATGGCAAGCAAAAATAGCGAGTAGTGGCCACAAGGAAGCAGAATCATCAGATGAGGTGTTTACAACATCCAGCAGAGATGATTGGAGCAGCCCCGAGGAGAGAGAGAAGGGAGGTGACGTCATCAAACTGGGACTTCCAGCATCCAGGAGACACTGCCTGGGGAAGCCAGCCAGGATTTCTGATTGAGCTCTTTCTCTCTCTCCATGGATGAGCTTCCTTCCAGCTTCTTGTTCCCATGGGGAATTTTGTACCATGGGTTAAACAATAGTAATGTCTGTTGTAAAGTACCGTGTCTGGCTGCATTGCTGTTTCTTCTCTCTTCTTGTCATAGTGTTAGGACCCAGCCCATCTGTGGTGATATTTTGTTTATGATCTAACAAATACAGCTTGCCTGAAGATCAGAGTGCAAAGCTAGCCACACTACTTAGCCATAGAGGCCAGGCAGTGGTGGTGTACACCTTTAATCCCAGCACTCAGGAGACAGAGGCAGACAGATCTCTGCTAGTTCAAGGCCACCCTGAGCTACATGAAATTGATCCAGTCCTAAAGAGAAACGGAGCTCACAGAAAGGTGACCCCAGCTCTGTGGAGGCGGAGACAGGGGTGATATGGCTGGGTAGAGGAAGGAATGCAGGGTGGGAGGAGACAGGAGCAGAGTGAGTCTGAGGAGCACTGGAATCGGAAGCAGTCTGAGGTTTGGTGGAGACAGCTGCCACCCAGAGATGCAGTCTGAGGACAGGGGCTGCTTTGCTTCTCTGATCTTCAGCTTTAACCCTGATATCAGTCTCTGGGTTTTTATTATTAATACCAATTATAATTTGTGCTATACCTATCCCCCTCCAGCCAAAGGCCTTGGGGTACACCTGGAGACAAAGGGGAGGAGCCAACTTCTTAGTAAGCTTAAACAGCACATGTAAAATTTACCAGAATAGGTTATGTCACACGGGCTGGAGCAGCATGAGAAGCAGATTCGGTCAGTGGCCAGGAAGATACAGAACCTTTTCCTTCCGTCATTCTGGAGATGAAATTTGGGACCTCAAATTTGCAAGGCAAGCATGCTCCCACTGAGCCCCATTCCCACCCCAGGTCAGACCCCTCTAACCTGATCTGATGTGGCTGAGATGACAGAGGTGTGACCCTGGGACTTGTTTCATGGGTCATGGCACAGATCAGCCTGAGAGAGCCACTGACCTATGTGGTTGCCTTTGTGTGTTATTGTATCAGTACATGCCAACACAGACCAGGACAATGAGTGCCCCTAAGGTCACTGGACTGCTGTGTCTGAGTCTCAGTTTCTCTGTTTGTAGGCTGGCGATCAATTAATTACCTACTTCCTCAGACTCTCAGATGGTTTAATAAGGGCAAGCATATCAAGCGATTATGGAAAGGTTACCCCTTGACCCTTGGTCCTGGCAAATACACAAACTCTTCAGCATGGCTTGGATCCGTGTCTCAGCATCACAGATGTCTGAGGAAATGAGCCCTGCCTTCCAGACTCAGCCTAGAACAGGCTGAGGGGCTCCAGGCACAAGACAGAGGGGCTGGTCAGTAGCCGAGGGATGAGGGTGGCAAAGCTCTGCCTCTCTCCGCCAGGAACAGGGGAATCGATCGTGAAGGAAAGCAGCAGGCCCTTGAGCACTCCACAAGCCAATAATAAAATTTAAAATCAATGGGGAGGCTGACAGCAAACCGATGGAGGGGCCAGAGGCCAGGCGGAATGAGTTTCTGTGCTCAGAGCAGGCAGACAGGCCGGACAGCAGGGCTTCCAGTGAATGGCCTCCTTGGAGAACTAGGGTGCTAAGCACCCAGGGCACAGCCAGAGCACAGTTGAGCCTGGGACCCTGGCTTTCTGCCTTCTAGGCCAAGTATCTTTCCTGTGCATGAGGCCAAAGAGGAGCTGAGACTATTCCAGAATGGAGACCTGGATGACAGTACTGAGCTGTTATCCAGCCTCTGGTGGGACACAGCCAAAGCCTGGCAGATAGTATTTTATTGCAGTGATTCCAGCCACATTTTTAAAATTGCAGACACTGTGGTCTGGCACAGGAATTCAAACTATTTCTCAGTCGAGGGGCTGTACATGTTCATTTATCCCTGTAACATTTAGTGAGCCTTCTCCATGTGCTGGGGACTAGGTTGAAGCAGCCAGACAAGACAGTGAACTTCTATCCATGATGTAGTTACAGCCTGCCGCAGTACCTATCACCCACCATACAGGCAGGCAGGTGGAGGAACGGCTTCAGAGGGCCGTGGACAGGATGCGGTCACTCTCCCTGGGCAAAGGCAGTGTTGATGAAGGATTGATGGGTCTCGTCAGCCACACACATCCTGAGTACCAAGGTGGCAGTGAAACTTGTACTGGACAGGAAATAGGTTAAAAAAAAGAGAGGGGGTGGCTCAGAGCATGGCAAATGAGGAGAGAGAGGGGGCAAAGAGAGGGAGAGAGAGAAAAGCCAAGTGACAGAGACCATGGGACAAAGAGAGACGAGGAGACTATGCACACACTACAGAGGCCAAGATCACCTATGTGTGTGTGACAGACACAGACAGAAGAGACAGTGACAGAGACAGAGATGCACGTGCTCATGGCAGAAGAGGAAGAGAGTGCTTGTGATGGAAGGGTTACACTCTGTGCAGAGATGGAGAGAGATGGGGTGAGATAATGTGTGTACAGAGGGAGGGAGGAGAGGAGGAGAGAGGGACATGCAGCAGGAGGAAAAGGGAGGTAGAGATGGGGGAAGAGAGAGGGAGGAGGAAGGGGAGAGGGAGAGAGGGAGGGAGGAAGGACGGAAGGGGGGAGCATACTTGCACAGTTCAGACCCAGTTGTGCAGTACTGGTTTTGGCTAGACTGTGACTCTGAATTTTTGGAAACTTCTCACTGGATTCCTAAGAATGAACGACCTTTGCCAGCACCCGGGAAGGGGTCTCCTACAGTCGACAGCCCCACCTAAGCTGCTTTGGGAAGCCCACAGCAGCTCTCACAAAGCCACGTGGGCTGTCCTGCCAGATGGCAGAGCAACAGCCTCAGTGCTGCGGTTGGTGTCACCCTCTCGCTTGAGCACGGGTCTGGGACAGTGTGGAACCGGAGGGGCGGTGGCCTCCCATCCCTCTGTGGGGGTATGACCTTCTCTTGGTTTGGAGACAAGAGGAAAGGAGAAAACAATTAGCAAGCAGATGAGCAGACTGTTTCCATTTCAGTTGCAGGGCCGGTCATTCATTTCAGCTGAGGTATTTGGTAAATTAAAGCCACATGGAAGTTAAGTGCGCTGATTTCATGCTCTAACTGTTTGGAGTACAAACACCCAGGCTCTGGCTATTGTTTGGAGACCTGGAGGCAGTAATTAACTCATAAGGTCTCACACTAACAAACGACTTCCTTTACAAGCAAAGTGTCAATCGGACCTTGATTCATCAAGTCACTAATTGCTCTTCTTGGTTTCACATTTAGTCCAGAGCTTTAAAGCTTTAAATGGATTACAGAGTGTTATACAGTGTCCCTGAACTGCTCTCTCTCTCTCTCTCTCTCTCTCTCTCTCTCTCTCTCTCTCTCTCTCTCTCTGTGTGTGTGTGTGTGTGTGTGTGTGTGGTGTGCACGCGCATGTGTATATGGAGGCAAAAGATCAACACTAGGTGTGTTGTTCAGTTTCCCTCCGTATTTTTCAGACAGGATCCCTTACTGAGCCTGGAGCGCATTGATTTGGTTATGCTGGCAGGCTAGCAGGTCCCAGGGATCCCCGTCTATCTCCACCACCTCCCACCAGAATCACAGGTATCTACTGCCAACGCTGGCTTTTACATGGGTACTGGGACCAAACTCAGTTCCTCACACTCGCACAGCAAGTGTGCTTACCCACTGAGCCACCTTCCCAGCCCCAGACTGCAGCTTTTTTTTCTTTAAGATAAATAATAGAAAGCCAGTTAAAACCAAAGCTCCATACAGGCTACCTGAGGAACTGGAGAATGGAGAATTGACAGGGAATGAGAAGGACCTCAGAGTTTCCAAATGAACCGGCCCTCAAATTAAAACTCTTTTCTCTCAGATGCTCAGAGACAGCCAGCCAGGTAGGCACACCCTTTTGTCTAATGAAACCCATAGACACAGTGGCCTCCATGCCCAGAGGTCGTGAGCACCGGGATGGTGTTAGCAGCTGCCTCCCACATGTGACATCTCATACTGGGCTCACCCCCCCTACACGCCCCCCCCCTTGTAAGGGCCTCACTGGAGCAGAGAGAGCCAGCTCTGAGAAAGGTCTGTGGAGACCCATTGCCAGCAGGGGAAAGCGATGCAGGCCACTGCCACTGATGCATTTGGTTCAAATGTCAACATTCCAATCAAGCCTACCCAGAACTGTCCTCATCTGCTCACTTGACAGGGAGACATTGTCTTTTCCTGCTGACCAGATCCACTCAAAATATGCCACTTGGGCACAAGGGATATCTGGAGCTCGGGACAACTGAGATCCAACAGATGTGGGGAAAGTTCTCACACTTCTGACTGCAAAGCTCACTCAGAAGCTGCCGTAAGCAAGACCATCCACTACAGGCCTACGGCCGGACATATAGGCCAATGCAATACAAGAGAGAGTTCAGAAGGAAACTCTTACATTCGTGGTCAACTTGATTGTTGTTTTTTCCTGACGAGGGTGCCAAAATAATTAAATGGGGGAGAGAATAATGTTTTCAACAAATGGTGAGGAGAATGGAATTTGACATTTTCATTGCATCATACACAGGCGTTAACTGCAAATGGATCACAGACATAAAGGCAGTAAGCAGAATTCTAAAACTCTTAGAAGAAAACATGGGGGACATCTTCATGAACTTAGGCAACGTCATCCTGGCACCAGCACAGGTGGCAATGGGCACTGCCCTGTCAACTTTTCATAGGTTAGAGTCATCTGGAAACAGTGTCTATCAGATTGGCCTGTGGGCTAAGGCTGCGGGGCAGTTTCTTGGTTAATGATTGATGTAGGAGGACCCAGCCCACACTGGGCAGGTGGACCTAAGGTGTCCCAAGAAAGCCGCTGGGAGTAAGTAGTTTTCCTCCATGATCTCTGCTGCAGTTCCTGCCTCCATGTTCCTGCCTCAGCTTCCCTCAGTGATGGATTGTACTGTGGACATGTAAGCCAATAAACTCTTTCCTCCACAAGTTGCTTTCGGTTGTGGTGATTTATCACAGTGCTAGAAAGCAAACTAAAATAGACAGAATTATTCAAGGATAATCCACAGATCTGAAGAAAATATTTGCAGTTCATAGCCCTAGTAATGGACTCATTGCTAGAACAAATAAGGAATCTTTTGTGTCAATACAAAAGCACATATCACCCAACTTACATACGCAAAGGATTCAAATGAGATGCATAGATGTCTATTAATGATACGAAGAGTCTCAGTATCACCAGCCACTATAGAAGCGCTCACTAAAAAGTACAGTGAGATGTAAGCCACGCCCACAAGGATGGCTACAAACAAATGTAAAAAGGGTTTTGTCATTTGTGTGGGATATGACGAGAAAAGGGACAATGTAAGTGAAGCATTTGAGGACTGGAGAGATGACTCAGCAGTAAGGACACTTACTGTTCTTACAGAGGACCCAGGTTCAGTTCCCAGCACATACATGGCAGCTCACACCCTCCTTAACTCAGTTTCCAGGGGATTCAGCTCCCTCTTCGAGTTCTCACAGGCACCAGGCATGAATGCATACGGTGCACATACATATATACATGCAGACAATACATATATAGACAAATCCATTAAAAATTGAGGCATTTGTCTTCTGTTTCACAAAGGCTGTCACAATATACCCAGTGTGTGATTTCACATATCCAAGTTTAAAACAAAGACCTAGAGGGAGGGTTGGGTGAGTGTTTCAAGAGAGAAAGTGGGGCGAGGGCACAGGAGATTTTGTGCATTTAGGGGGTCTTTTGTATTACTTTACCACAATTCAACAGGTGTGTTATTAAATACTAATCTGATAATGAAATAGTTTTTGGAAATAAAAAAATCCCCAGCAGCTTCCATTTAAGCAGCTGTCTACAGGTGGTCTGGATACTCAGGGTGGTCAAGGTGAAGGTAGGATGCTTGTAGGAAGGATGTCTGATTTGGAGCTAGGTCACTGGGTATGAGCTGGTGTGACTGGGCAGGGAGCTGTGGGAATTCAGGTAGAAACAGGGCAGCAGTGTGACAAGGCCCAGCATTACCTAGGATATAAAGGTTGACAGTATGTTTGATCGCCAGAGCAGACTCATTTTGGATCTGTCTTGATGATGAAATAGCAAACATCTGGCAGAACAGGAGAAGGTTTATTTCACATGGAAAAGGGAAAAAAGTAAAAGAAGAGAGGAGAGAGGGGGAAGAAATAGAGATATGGGAGAGACAAAGAAAGCAGGGAAGGGAAAAGGAAGGGAGGGAAAGAGAACAGGGGAGGAGGGAAAGGGGAGGGGGAGGGGGGAGGGAGGGAGAGGTCCAAAACTCTAGGACCATATTTTAAGCAACTAGACCCATTAAAGAGAGGCAAGAGTTCTAGACTTGACCGGGCTCTGCCATTTCCTTTTCCCTGAGATATGTGACCATTTGAAACAGCTACCATGGTGTCACTTACTCCTTGATAATCATGTTCTCTGCATCATTATCCAATCAGGCTTCATACACAGGTCAAAGTGTCTTTCAAAGTAGCCAGCCGCCTGCAATTGTGGCTTCCTCTATGAAGAGCAGTTGTGTACACACGGGAAACACTGGAGTCTTCTACCTAGACGCCTCCCGCCCCCGCCCCTGGCACCTCCTCTCCAGCTTCATCTTGGAGAGGCAGGTTTCAGACTCAAGTTTCTAGTTGGCTTTGGCCTTGAGGAGCCCAAGAAGGGTCCAGCTTTGCTTCTGAATGGGACAGCCTCGGTCAAGTCCATTGTGCACACATATGAGGTCCTGGTGTGGAAGTGCAGCCAGGGCAAGGCATTCCCATCCATGGTTTCTGGAAACACAATCTCACTTGCCATATGCTCTGGGAAGCGTTTATAAAAGCCAGTCAGTGCAGTGGTAGCAGAATGTTTTCAAGGATTTGTGTCTTCCTCCCAGCCAGGACCTCTTGGAGTCATGATACTGCCTAAAATGAATTGCTGGGGCTCTGAAGTCCACCAAGCCAGGAATACAGCCAGTGTGACTGCCCGTCCTTTTCAGTTTGAAACTAAATGAAAACTTGGGTTGTTAGCCTGAATTAATTATTTAATTTGAAAAAGAAAACAAACACCAAACAACCAAGCCAGTCAAACCTATGCTAAGTCAAACCAGCTGGGGGGTATGTTCTGTTGGTTTTTGTTTTCAGCAGAGAAAGCTGGTGTGGTGAGGGTGTCATAAACAGAACCGGGAGCTGTGCTGGCTCTTTGCAGAGGCAGCAGCATTCCAGAGATGGTACAGACAGGGAACCTTGAACCTCGGCAGCATTTCTTCCTCCATGAAAGCCCAAAGCTGGCACTGATGAGGATAATATAAATAGGCTGCAGTCTGCAGCAAGGACATACTACCAGCCTTTAAATGTCTGCAGGGCCCTTGAGCAGAGGGAAAAAGCCAAGCAGGCAACCCTATGCTCTGCTTGCACTAACCCAGAGGCAAGCATTAGTTACACACACCCTCATACCTGAGAGGCTCAAGGTGAGTCATTGTGACTACAAAATGCTATTTATTTATTTTCAGTTCTTGCCTGTTGGTTCTTTCCCCTTTCAAGCAAATTAATAAAAACTCCTTCCAAGTTGTTAACATGAGCTGATATCTCAGCTTTTATGCCTGAAGGACTTACTATCACATCTTCATGAAAGATGCTACAATTTAAAAATATTGGAAGTTATTTGCGTGAGAACAGCCACCCTTCATAAATACAGCCTGAACAAGGATGCTACACCATCGGTTAATCTTACAGTCATTGCAAATGAGAAGGATAGAAGACTTGCAGATAAATGACTTTGTCTGTAGCCAGAAGCAAAGTGTGTACAATAAAGCACACATTCAATCGAACACAAGAATAAATCTACTTCATGTTTTCTCCTTGTATAGTGTGCTTATGAAAACCAGGCCAGTCTGACAAGTGTGTCGTTCTAATATAAGCAGCACTAAGATGTACACAATTCTTCTTCATAATTAATATATTAGACAAATCATCTCTGAATCATTTAGGCAAATCATTCTTCCATATTCATGGTGAAGGCAGACTTCCCTGCCTCTTATCTAAGTGACAAACAGCCTTTTGCTTCCATTGCCTTAGATAACTACAGGGACTTCTATTTCCAAGTTGTTCTTAATAAGGGAAAATTTCACAGTGACACATGTTTGTGTTTCTAATCCCCAAAATACTAAATATACATTTGAGATACAAAGAGAACATGGAAATTCTACTAACCAACCATGGAAAATGGCATCGGCTAGGGTGGGGGGAGCCAGCTAAGCTGGTAACATGCTTACCTGGCAAGCATGAGGACCTGGTCAGCCAACTTGAAAAGCTCCAGGTCAATGAGACACCATCTTAGAAACCAAGATGGAGGCTGTGTATGGAATTCAGCTTTTAGGTATTTACCTGGTATGCACAAAGCCCTGAGTTTGATCCCCAGCACTTCACAACACAAGCTATGGCAGCGCATACCTACAGTCCTAGGACATGGGAAGCTGAAGTAGGAGGACCAGGAGTTCAAGTCCAGCCTGTCTAAAAAATCCACAAGTTTCAAGACTGATGAATTTGAATTTATAAATAAATTTTACATCATTCATTTTTATTTTGTATGTAAGAGTGTTTTGTCTGCATGCATGCGTGTGCGTGCGTGCGTGCGTGTGTGTGTGTGTGTGTGTGTGTGTGTGTGTGTTTGTGTGTGTGCCATGTGTATGCATATATGCAGTGCCCGAAGTGGTGGGAAAGGATGAAAGGATGTCAGATGCCCTAGACCCAGAGTTATAGATGATTGTGAGCTGTCATGTAGATGCTGGGAACTGAATCCAGATATTGTGTTAGAACAGCCAGTGCTCTTAACCACTGAACCACTTCCCCAACCCCACAAGTAGTTAAAAAAAAATCAGCAACAAAAAGGTAGGCTACATCCTGAGTATACATACCTTCAAATACACAAGCATACATGGAAACACACACACATACACACGATGACATAACCCTTGGGGTCCCGGAAGCTGGTGGAACTTGAAGCATGCAGCATGGATACAGAGCCAGGAGCAGACCAGCTGATGAGTTAAGACTCCAACTTGCAATTCAGCTATGGAGTCGAGGACCAGGCACTGTTTTACATCCTTATTAACTGAAAACAGTTTGCTAAACAAATTCTCAGCAAAACAAGCAAACAGAAAAGGGTACTTATATCTAAGATCAGCATGAGCCTGTCAAGCAGCAGTATGCAAAATGTAAAAAGATTGACTTTGGACGTAGGAGCCCTGTCTTGGGAATGAGGAAACTAAAAAAAAAAAAAGGTGATTTGGTTTCCCATGTTAACAGTAAAATAAATTAATTGATTAAAAATAAAAATTAAAGAATTGTATTCATTTTCCACTCTAGGAAGAGAATCCAGTACATAACAAACCTTAGTTAAAACTGAGGTCTTACACACACACACACACACACACACACACACACACACACACACACACAAATTCCTCTCTCCCAAAATTTGGTCCTCACATAGCCCAACAGTAAATCCTCCCCACCTGTTTTTCCCTTTGTAACTGGGAATAGAAGCATCTTAAAGGAGGGTTGTCATGGAGATTTGATGCTGATGTGATAACTGAGCTGATGGTTATCAGTTAAGCTGCCTCAGGCTATAATGTGAAAGGAAAATCCCCTTCCCCTGGTTTAGAAACAATGCATTTTATTGACTCCAAGTCTTGTTGGTTTCAAGATTGGGTTGGTGGAACGGTGAATGGTCAGCCAGGGCTTCGGTTCTCAGGGCTTCTCTGGATTCTGCTGTCTTCTGTGACCAGGCTGGCTGCCTTCATGGCCCTGAGATGAGTGGCAATACCAGACTGTGTGACTTCTCCCTCTCAGAAGCTTCCTCTCTCCAAACACCTAGTCCAGGCCTCAGCTGCCCCCTACTGGATTAACAGCCCCACCCAGTAAGTAACTGACATGCTTGCAGCTGCTGGGGAACACAGCTGCTGCTCCATGGGACAGTGGAAGTATGATGCTATGAAAGATGACTGTCACCATGAGGATGCTCACAGTGTAAGGATTCAGGCATTACACTGGCCTGCCCCTGTCACCTGGCAGAATGCTGGCAGTACCCTGGTCAGCCCAGTGTTCCATGGTTGCCTAGTCTGCATGCAGGTGCAAAGGACCCTTTAAAAGAAAGACCCCGCCCACTTATGCATTCTTTCTGCTCTCTCTCTCTCTTTTCCCTCTTTCTTTACCCTCTCTCTTTCTTGTTGTTCCTTTGGGGCGGACAGGAGTTTTCCTGTCTCCCTCTTCTCTTCTGTCCGTTCTCTGTCTCTGTCTCTTTACCTCTTCTCTCTTTCCTTCCCCCTCCCTCCCCTTTCTAATGAAACTTCTCACTCAAGCTCTGTCTGCCTGGCGTGTTTGTCCCCTGTCTTGGTCACCCTCACCCACCATGTAATCCACCAAGGTCTGGCTCATGCTTTGTCACAACACACAGTATAGTCACAGAGCTTTGTCCCAGCATTTGATGTTATCTTCATGGCATCTTTCTCTGAGTCTAAAGAGGGGTTTGGTTGAAACCAGAAAAAGACCCCTTCCTCTGGTTTTTATTTATATATTTTTTAAAGATTTATTTTTGTTTTATTTGTGTGTGTGTGTATGTGTGAGAGAGAGAGAGAGAGAGAGAGAGAGAGAGAGAGAGAGAGAGAGAGAGAGAGAGAGAGATACAGGCAGAGTGAGCACATACCATGCATATGGGTGCTCACAGAAACCAGGAGAGGGCAAAGGACCCCCTGAAGCGCTAAGAAGCATGTTCTATGTGCATGTATGTCTGCATACCATGCAGAGGTGAGAAAAGGGTGTCAGATCCCCTGGAACTGGTGTTACAGACAGTTGTAGTTGCTATGTGGGTGCAGGGACCTGAACCCTCGTCCTCTGGAAGAAAAACCAGTGCTCTTAACCGCTGAGCCATCTCTCCAGCCCCTGATCTGTATTTTTTGAAAAAAAGCAAAGGAATGTCATTTCTCCAAAAAGACACTATAATGCCAACATCCATTTTATCTCACTGGCCAGCCTAGATCATTAAACTCTGCCACCTCGTGTTGTATCATCACCTCTAGTCCAGTGAGATGTTGGGTTCTAAGAATTGTGGGAGTTGCTGGGACAAGTTTGAGGGCATGGTGCTGCTATTAGCTGGCACTCGTCATCCAGCTCATCTATCTCTGTGGCTCAGAGACACAACAGGAAAAGTCCCCTTCTGTCAAGGCCAAGATACCACCTTGTCCCTTTGGCTTGAATGTGAGCTGTCCCCTCTCCAGACTTATGTGCTGAATATCTGTTTCCCTGCTCAGGGCGCTGTTTTGAGAAGATGCAGAAACTTTGAAAGGTAGGGCCTGATTGAAGGAACTAGGTCACTGGGGTAAGCTGTGCCTTTGAAGGTTGCACAGGGTCTCCAGCTCCCTGTCCTCTGCTTCCTATCATGAGTTAAGACCCTCCTCCACCACACTGCTACTGTGATGGGACTATGTGTGGCCATGGATTGGAGCCCTCTGAAGCCATGAGCTGAAATACATCCTCCTTCAATTGTTCATGTCAGGGATTGTGTCACAGTGATGAGAAAAGCCACTCATCACCACAGCCGTGTCAGCCACATTCTTCTCCTTGATGTCTTGGGATCAGGACCAGCACATGCCAACTTCATGGCCCTTGCATTGGCATTGATTCTCTAGACACCTGGCTCCTTGTTGGACCAACATCCCCTAATCAGAAAGGAAGGTCTCATCTTTCCTACAGGCAAAACAGTACCACCTCCTACTTCCTGAACTATGTTAGTGGTGGTTTTGTGTTTTGGAAAGTCTTGGGAGATATTTGAATACACTGTGTAAAGATATGCTACTGTGACTGGTTTAATAAAAAGTTAAATGGCCATTAGCTAGGCAGGAGGTATATCTGGGACTTCTAGACAGAGAGATATCTGGGAAGAAGAAAGGTGGTATCTCCAGAGAACACAGAGGAAGCAAGACATGCAGGAGAAGAGGAAAAAGCCGTGAGTCACAATGCAACAGGTAGATGAATAGAAATGGGTTAAGTTATAAAAGCTAATGGGACAAGCCTAGGCTATAGGCCAAGCTTTCATGATTAATAACAAGTCTCCGTGTTGTTGTTTGGGAGCTGACAGGACAAAAAAAAGACTCTTTATAGGAAAGATTTTGTTGTTTTTTGTTTTCTTACATGTGACTAATTGCCATTTGTCATATTATCTTAGTTGACTGACAGACTCTTTGCTTGTAATCCTGCACTGGAACACAAATATATTAACACAGAGACTTAGGTTTTTATTACTATATCCCCTCATGTATGCTGCTTCTGTCTGTTATGCTCCAGTACAGATGAAATGAAAAAGCGAGTGTCATAGATTGTCACAATCCCCAGCACATTCAAATCTCTGGCAAGTCCTGCATAATTTGCTTAAAACCTGTGTTTCTCAAATCTGACCACTTAATCCCTGTGTGTGTGGGTGTGTGTGATGCTAACATTTCACAGAACTAAGATTTGCTAGATATCACTATGGGAAACACTGGCCTGCCAGCGTCTTGTTTTACAGGTGAAGAAACTCAGGCCCAGATGAGTTCAGGAAGCTTCCAGCATACATGGCAAGCCCATGACCCTTAGGGCAGAGCACAGTTTTCATTCCTATTCAGAATTCCTTAGCTCCAACCACCCCATCCCACCTGCTGTATTGATTGAAGATCATTGGGGCTAATTATAGCAGACATACCAATCGATAAAGCCATCAATGAGTATTAATGGGCCATCTATTTTGTTCCTGTCTATTGGCATCTTCATTGTGACACCCAAGGCTTGGGTGACATTTTTATGGAAGACACAATTTTTCAAGGGCTGTTGATTGATTCCTTGAAGCCTGGGGTTCACCCACAGATACATTTTCCAAGAGTTTGGGCTTCATTGATCTGGGCTGCTCAATGACCCCACTCTCTGTAATTTTATTTATTTTTCATGTTAGACTGCTCTCACCTCTTGGTACTTCCTTCCAGCTGTGTCACAGTTATTGACTGAGTGGGATTTGACCTTCTTTATGAACCAAAGAAAATGCTCTTCAGCATTTGGGAAACAAAGGGAGACTGCTGTGGACAGGGCTGGAGAGAATACCAGGTTGTGCGGGCATCCTAGCTCAGCTATTGGGTCTGTACTGAGAGCCAGCCACCTTCCCACCAAGCTTCCCAGCTGGTCTGTCACTCTTCCAACAGAGGTGTTGTCAGCAGCACAGCACCCGCCTGCAGATCAAAACTCTCCTGAGGCCTCCCTGGTGTGGCAGGCCAGCAGCTTCAGGCACAGCTGTATCCCCTTGGGACACAGGTTCTTTTCAGCTCCCATGGAACACAGTGTCTGGGATGTAGCCCAAACTTGTGTTTCTTCATGAACCTTTCTCAGGTTCCTGTAAGGGCATGGCTGCCTGTATATTCTCACCTCTGAACCCAGGAGCCTGAGGGGCTTGGTCTAGATCCTCTCCAGTAGTGTGTCTCCTCTGGGAGACACTTTTTTTGGAACAATGGTGCTAAGTGACACTTTATCTGTTGCAGATTCCCAAGCCAGTTTTTTTTTTCAGTTTTGTGTCTTCTACCACTACCCAGAACAAAACAAACAAGAAGGAAGCCTGGCAGAGGGCTTCCTTGGATGTGTGGGTGAAGCTAATACAGTTAGAATACAGCAGAGGGGGGCATTCCAGAGGAGACTACAGAGGTCCAGAACTTCTGGGGGTGGGGGAGGAGGGATGACTGACTGTCTCAAAAGAGAAGAGTTGGATGAAGTAACCATGGAGGAAGGGAGGGAGGAGAGAATAGAAGACAGAGGGAGGAAGGGAAGTTATGAGACAGCTGAGCTAGTAGTGCTACAGTAGAATATTACTATTTCTGTGGTTTTAAGTAGGAGACGTGAGGAGGCCCCAGAGCAGACATAGATTATCACGATCCACTCCTTGTTGCTTTTCGGTAGGCTACTCTATCATGGATAGGGGTCTATTCCAGTACCCAGTTCTGGAGATGGAAGGTCTAGGGACTTGTGTGATCACGTCCACTTGTTGGGAGTCTCAAAGCAGCTGCAAATATCGTGTGTGTGTGTGTGTGTGTGTGTGTGTGTGTGTTGGGCGGGGGTTGGGGGGGTGGGGGGTGGGGGTGGACAAAGTTCTTGCCCCATTAGTGCCTCACAACAAGAGCTAAGTTTTTACACATAAAGCCTTGGGGTTGGATCCTCTGAAGGTCCACCAGACCCAAGATAAATGATAAATAGATATTTATTAGGGAAGCACTTATATAGATAAGAGTAAATAACCACTGCGGTCTTCCTGCTCCAGAGGATGCAGTCTCTGCCCTTCTAATGCTCTCTGAAACCCAAGAGAGCAAGAGCCAGAACCTCCTTTACTTTTTAATGGGTCATTTCTGCACCTGAAACCATGCCCGAAGGGTGTGACCGCCACTACAAGTTCACTGGCAAGACAAGATGCCACTATAATGCTCAAACTACACTGCATGGGATTTTGATAGGAGAGCAGTAGGGAGCCATGGAGGAATTGTAAAGATGATGGAGTGGGATCAGATACCAATTTGGGGACCCCTGCAAGCATTTGTGTGAAAGATGTGTTGACTGAGCATGTGTACAAGGGAAGGTGGCAATGAGTAACTTGATGAGAGTTGACACTGTCCTGCCCTGGGAATAGCTTGGGACATATTCAGAGGTAAGTACTTTGTAAGTATAATCTTTTTATTTAGTCTTCATGCTACCCCCTTACAAAGCTGCTATTATCTCTGTTTTATGAATGAGGTTAAATAATTTATGTGAAGGTCACACAGCTGGGTAAGGAACAGAGTCTAGAAGCCATTGGGCAAGGCCAGTGCTCTTAGCTCTTAGATTTGTGTTCCTTACTGCTCTTGACCCCCATAATGATTTCCTGAAGCCAGATCATAATTAGGACTACTATTGCTGGGATAAAACACCATTACCAAAAGCAACTTGGGGAGGAAAGGGTCTGCTTTCGCTTCTATCACTCAGGTTACACTCCACCACGGAGGATCAAGGCAGGACCAGGAGGCGTGACCTGAAGCAGAAGCTGCAGAGAAGCGCTGCCAACTGGCTTAGCCCTCCTTGTTTGCTTTGCCTGCTTCCTTATACAGGGCAGTGTTCTCAGGATGGCACTACATGCAACGGGCTGGGCACTTTCACATCAAGAAAATGCCCCCTGCAGATTCACCTAAGGGCCAGTCTAAAGCAGGCGTTTTCCCCAACTGAAGTTCTCCCTTCACACGTGACCCTGGCTTGCGTCACACTGACAAAAATACTAACAGCACAGGTCACTAGCCACCCACAGCTTTCTGCATTCTAGTAGTACAATGTGAGCCTTCTCCGACCTCCAAGGAAATTTTTTTAAAGATAAGATCTCATGTAGCTCAGGCTGGCCATGAACTCCCCTACATAGCTTAACTTGAACTTTTGATTTTCCTGACTCTACCTCCTAAATTCTGAGGCCACCATCCCTGGTTTAGGCAGTGCTGGGGGTTGAATGCAGGACTTCATGCATGCTGGACATGCATGCTACAAACTGAGCTACATTCCCATCTCAAGAAAGCAAACACTTCTGGTTGATTCAAATAGCTGGTGCTCCCACAGCATGAACTAAGTGGAGAGGACCATCCTGCTTCTGTCATCCTTTGATGTGCTCCTCAGGAGCAAGAGGTTTAATACATTGCATCCTCACTTGTCAGTCAGCTCAATGCAGTCTATTAGGACAGCTCAGAAGGTCTTGAGCCATTTCCTGCTACTCCTGGTCCCAGGGAAAAGATGCCCAGATTCTCCTGACTCCTGAAAGTTACTGGACTGGGACCTTGGCACATAGTTCTGGGAAGCCAAGCTCTGCATTTTCCTGTCCAGTGACCCAGTCCAGGGAACAGCTCAAGTGCCCACCTCTTCATGAGGAGGTCTCCTGAGTCACCACCTTCCTTCTGCACATCACCACAGTCCCAGCAAGTGTATCCAACCTTTTGACACTGAGACATGACATCAGCATCGGCAAATACATGGGCTGCATTCATAATCGGCCTTGGATCCTGCATGCCCAAAGTCAAGATCTCACTTAGCTGCCTGCGTAGCTGGCCATACAGCCTGACTCCCAGAGATACTGTTATTCAACAGCTTAAGTGGTGACAGAGGTAGAAACCACAGGGGACTTTAGAAGACCCAATCCAGATGGAAGGGAAGAACATGTTTCTGTTGTAGCCAGGAAGTGACACTTTCTCCCTCACAGCTAAGTCTAGCTCAGTTTCCTCACTCAGGTGATGGAGTGCAAACAGCTGCCTCTTTAACATGTAAACTCATTCCATGGTGGGAACAGCACTGGGGTGGCTGGGGACCTGCAGAGCCTCTGAGGACTGTTAGGTGTTAGTAGCCTGGCTGCCGAGTGATGTGCTATGAAAACTGGAATAATATAAATTGTCAGCCTCAGCAGAAAATGCTTTCATGGAGAAGTTAATGAGGAAAACGTTGCCTGGAACCAGCCCACCAAATACCCAGCCATATGCATATGCCCCTGGTGGCTCGTCTTAAAGCAATGAGATGCTTTGATCCCCTGCCAACTTCTGCTCCTCTAAGCATGGATGGAGTCTTTCTGGGCAAACTCTTTATTCAGGGTTCAGGAGCATAATTTAGCACAGTAGGGATGAAGCCATTTATTCATTCTGTGTGTGTGTGTGTGTGTGTGTGTGTACTGGATGTTGACATTAGAATCTGTCATATGCTGGACAAGTGATCGACCATTGAACTATATCCATGGACCTCTTTCTTACTTTTCTACTCTTTAGTTTTCAAACAGGCTCCCACCAAGTTGTCCAGGCTGGCTTTGAACTCACTACCCTCCTGCCTAAGCCCTGCAAATAGCTGGGACTACAATCCTTTACTAGCCCTAGCTTCACCTGTACTTTTAAGAAGTGCAGTTTTGTCTTTAAAAGTTTAATCGTGCTGGGGAATAGCTGGCTCAGTAAAGTGCCTGCTGTGCACTAATGAAGACTTGAGTTGGACCCTCAGAACCAATACTAAAACAGTTAAAAGGCTACATATGGTGACCGGCGCCTTTAATCCTAGTGCTCAGTGCCTAAGCTAGCCTAACCAGTGAGCCCGAGGCCAGTTATAGAGATGTTAGCCCAAAAGAAAAGTTGAAAAGAGACCAGGGAACAACGCCTGTGGGTTGACATTGGAGTTCTACACACATGCATGTGTACGCTTGCTATCCACAAACACACCAGGCACACACCCACACAGAAATAAAGTGCAGAGTTAGAATTATGTTTCCACTCAAAAGGGATTGACATTAGCAAGTGTAAAATGTGCTGTTTGGAATTCCAGGCCTTGGAGACCAAATTCGATAGTCCACTAGCCCACATAGCCCTTAAACTTAGATCTGCCTGCCTCAACCTCCTGAGCAGCCAGGATTACAAGCTTTGAGATACCAACCCATCTTGAAATGAAGCACACAGAGAGATATGCAAGTCCCCAGCATGAATGACGGCCCCTAGCCTTCGTCCCACGTGGTGATCGGCTCGGGGTCCCAGCCGCAGGTGTGCAGAACTGGTCTCATCTCACCCACCTGTGACCTCTCCAGCTGCACAGGCTCCACACCTGGCTGTTTCTGGACAAGTCTCAAGGATTTGTTCACGGGTTATTTGATCTGAAGTCTGGGGAAGAAAACCAAATGTTCAAAGATGAAAGTGTTTGTGATGATAGTCTGTTCTTGGGGAAGAGAGAGCTGACTGCCTTCTCCTCCATCCTGATTCACTGGTCTGGACTCTCGGGTGGCTACGCCCCTCCTCAGTAGCAGAAGATGAACACTGGGGTAGCGTTTGCTTCAGTATCCACCTGACTGTTTATCCCATCGGTGGAGCCGGGCCTCAGTGTCCAAACTGCTTCCTGGATGTTCCAGGAAAGTTTCCATGGCAACACCACCTCGCTGTAGGACCAGGTTCTAATTTACCAGTTTCCAGTCCAGGTGGGTTTTTCCACCACCAGGTGGAGACTAGCTCAAGTCTATTCACTGGGAGATTCTTTGCAGATTCAAGAGGCAGCTTGTTTGATTTGGAAAGCCCCTCGGAGGTGGGCTACTCCAGTGATTGTCAAACTCGAGTGATCACAGGCCCGAGGGGCATCTCAAACACACAGCTGCCTGCTTGTGTTTGAGATTAAGGAATCATTGTTTGTCTTGCTGAATGGGATAGCGGCATTTGTGACACAAGAGTGGCTTGCCTTAGAATTATGCAGATAAATATAAAAAGACAAGTAGGTTCCCACAGGAGATGGGAGCATGCAGAAAGATGGGAGCAGGTGTTGTTAATAAAGATGCAGGAAAGGCATAGAGAAAGCACAGAGGGCTGTGCCAAAACTAATGAACGAATAGCCATCGCTGAAGGGCTGGGAGAGGGAATGGTTAGGAACTGACAGGAAGCTGGGCATGGAGGCTCACTCCTGAAATCCCAGGACTTAGGAGGTGACAGCAAGAGAATCTTGACTGTAAGGCCAGCCTGTGTTACACAGTGAGATGCTGATTTCAAAACAAAACAAAAACCTTCCAACAACCCACTGACAAAAGCCAGAGAAGCTGCTGCCATGAGCTGTGTGTGCCCTGGGGTAGAGGGATGGAGAGCTATTGACACCAGGGCAGGGGTTGGCGATGGGTCCTTTTTGAGTCTGTTTTCCGGACATTTTCATGATCAAGTTTAGAGCAGAACAGATTCCCAGGTCCAGCTTCAGACTCACCAGCTCAGAATCCTTTGGGATTGGGGCTTAGTTACTGGTTTTTAAAGATTCCCCAGGCATTTAATCACCAGTTCACGATAGCCTTTCTTCTTACAGAGGAAATCTGGTCCCCAGAGACATTCAGTGACTTGTGGAGAAATCCCAGAGAGGCGGGTGAAACCTGCATCAGAAGGTCAAACACTATCCCAAGGCAGTGACTCGTGACAGCCGGACAACCCCACAGTCCGGGACCACGACATTGTTACTCTGTCCCTCCCAGCACTCCGTGTCTGCTGGGTGTGGTGTAGGACTTGCCCCCACACTGCCTCAGTGGGTCCTTTGAAGACAGGGTGAGTTGGAACATATGAAGTGTTGAAAGCAATGTTTATCAAAATACCCAACCAACGGTAACTATCCTTTTCATCCGTGTTTTTATCTCCAAGCTTACTATTATTTCCTCTTTTTCTTTTCTGAACTGAAGAGCCCGAAGCTACATAAGCTAAACCCTTCCTCCAGTCCCACCCCAGCTAGTAGGAGGTTGGCCACAGGCTGGTGAAGCCCAGGCCCATGTGATTTCTTACCACCCACCTTTCAGCAGGCCAGGCCCTCTTCTAAAGCCCAAGCCGTGCAGGGAAGCCTGCTTCTCAGCCAGCATCCCCCTACTACCTTGAGTGTGGACTGCAGGTGACACTGACATGTCCTAAAAATGCTTTCCTCCTGCTACTGGGGCAGCAGTGAAACTTCAAAGTTTCCTGAGAATAGGTATTATGCCTACACGGTGCTAGCTAGCTACAGCATCCTGCAGAACCTGATATCCCAGATCCGAGACTGCATCTGCCTGTGTGCGCATGAGCACACAGACAGACAGACAGACAGACAGACAGACCAGACAGACAGACACAATTATTTTATTTATTTCATTTTACTGAGTGAATAAGAGACAAGAAAAATCTATCCTTACAAATGGATCCTCTCATCCCCAGTCATCTGACACTTTGCTACTCAGGACTAATACTTACTAAAGTCCCTGTGGAGCCTAGAAATGGCCTCAAAATCCTCAGCTGAGCAGGTCGTACAGCCACATCTCCCAAGCTGGAGTGGTCTTGTGAGAGGAAACGGATGGTGCCGGCAGCTCTTTTGCAGCAGATGCATTTAAAACAGTGGCTCTCAACCTTCCTAATGCTGAGACCCTTTAATGCAGTTCCTCACGTTGTGGTGACCTCCAACCATAAAATGGTTTCCTTGCTACTCCATAACTGTAATTTGGCTACTGTTATGAATTGTAATGTATTAAATATCTGTGTTTTCTGATGGTCTTAGGCAACCCCTGTAAAAGGCCATTCAACCCCTCAAAGGGGTCGTGACCCACAGGTTGAGAACCACTGATTTAAAAGCCCTGCTTACCCCTCAGACAAGAAGGCTATTGTTTGAGGAAGAGATGATCAGAGAGCACAGAGTCAGAAGAGTCTAGCCAGGGTGGATAAGGCTTGCCTGAAGGACTTCGAACAAGTCGTCTACTGTCTCCAGGTGTGAGCCCTGGGCTGGCGAAGGCCACTGCCCTCTTCTCAGATCACCCAGAGAACCAATTGAGAAAGCGTCTGCAGAAGCAGGAGCTGTGGGCCCAGGAAGGTGAGGTGCATGTTGCACAAGCATGGAGACCTGAACTTCATCCCAGAAAGAAGTCAAAATAAATCAGTGCTCTGGTGGGTGTGCTTGCAACACCTACGCGTGGGCACACAAATTCCTGCTATGATCTAAATCATTGCACATGCACAGGTCATTAACAATAAAACAAAGTACCCTGTGGCTACAGATGACACTAACATAGTAAAGACCGTGGCTATATCCTGAGTAACCCTCTCTACTCCCTACCGATTAATCATAAAGGTAGGAAAACTCCCTGGCAGCTGGACTGTTTTACAGCTATCATGACTCACTGAAATATGGGCTCCCGAGTTGACAGTAGGTTGCACGGACTTGCTTTTCCTTGGACCTGCCAAACAATCCTCAAATTCAAACTCTAGTGAGAAAATGCTTCTACCACACGCAGGGACACTCTACCTAAAACTACTGGGTCAAACATAGTTTAGGAAACAGGATCTTTTAGGAGATGGGTGAGACACACATACCCTCCATCGGATAGCAGTCCACGATCAAACCCATTTGATCTGAAAGCCAAAATACAATCGTCGATAGTCAGGGTGAATGAAGAGACTCGGACTGGAGCTGGGTTCAGATCCGGTTTTAGTAACTGCAGCCCTGCTCCTCCCATGCTCCTGTGTTCTGTAGTCAGAACTGATGGGAAAACACGGCTTGTCTCCCACCACTGCCCGACCTCACGGCCGCCATGATCATGACCCCTTCTGTGGCTTAAATGTGAATGTGACTTATGTGTTTGGCTGCATAGTAGGTAGCGCTGTTCTGGAAGCCAGCAGAACCTTTGGGAGGTAGGGAGGAAGTGGTCTCTGGGAGACAGGCCTTGAGGGTTATAACCTGGTTCCTCATCCTGTCACCTACCCGCTCTCTAATAGGCAACTCCATGCTGCTGCCACCATGGCCATTCCTGCTGTCCTGCCTCCCAGGACATGACGGTCTGTAACCTCGAACCTTGAGCCAAAATAAATCCTCAGCATGCTTCTTGCCAGTATTTGGTCACAGCAGTTAAGAAAAGCAACTGGTACAACTCAGTGTTCAGCTCCTTAGCCAGGCTGACAAGGCCTTGGGTGGTTTAACCCCTGCTAGACCGTCTCCTCTATTAGTCCCTCTCAGCAATGGCTCACCTTTGGAAAGGGACCTCTGTGCCAGATGTACTTGGCATTCCCTTGGCCTCCCTTTCATTCCGCAGAAAGCACAATCACTATGAACTACCTCCTGTTACGATTTGAACCTGAAGTATCCTCACAATCACACATATTATGTGTGTTTGAACACTTAGTCCCCAGTTGATGGCACTGTGGGAGCTTTGGGAAGGAGAGCCTCACTGGTGGATAGAGGCCACTAGCAGCAGGCCTTGAGAGGTATCGCCTGGCCCTGCTTTCAGCCCTATCCCTGCTTCTTCATCTACAAAAAAGCTATGCTGCAGGCCTCTGATGTCACAGAACGAGCAACTCCTGCTGCCAGGCCAGATAAACTGCTCCCCTTGAAACTGTGAACAAAAATAAACTTCCCCCGGAAGTAGCTGCTGCCAAGAATTCTGTCCCTGCAGTGAGAAGGGTAGCTGACATGGCCTTGCTGTCAGTCCTTCCTCGACACCCGCTCTTTCCCACACACAGCTTGGCATGTAGCTCCGTGAGCTGTAGTCTGGAGTATGACATCCTTCTATAGAACCAGGCTCCACCTGCAGGGATGCTGCCTCTCTGTCCTCTGGTGCCATGCATGTTACAGGTATCCAGAGCACACACAAAGCCAGGCCCCCATGACCCTGCTTGTGACTCACCAGAGCAGAGCAACGTCCTCAGCACAAGGCTCTAAATCGTGTGTGTGTGTGTGTGTGTGTGTGTGTGTGTGTGAGGGGAGGAGAGTATCGCACATGTGTGTGGGGGAGTGCATGTGTGTATAGAGTCATGCCGAAGCCAGAGATCAACTTCTAATGTCTTCCTCAGTTACCCTCACCTTGTCTCTTTGGAGACCGTGCTCCTTACTCTTTCATGAGCTTGCCCGTTTGGCTAGGCTGGCTGGCCACCAAGCTCAGGCGCCTTCCTGTCTCCACCTCCCCTTAGCATGGTTACCAGTGCACATCGCCACGCCCGGATCTTTTAAGTGAGCTCTGGGGACAGAGCTTAGATCCCCTATAAGCCATCTCTCCAGGCGGAGTACCACATCTTAAAGAGGCCCCGCACTGATAGGCCCCACGCTCCCTTGATCTGTCTCCCAGTATTTCTTCTGCTCTTTGCTAGGGTGTCCATGCCTTCCACTGGATGGGACCTGCCCCTTCCGGGCCCCTCCCCCACCACACCTCTCAACATCAGCATCGCCCCTCTGCAGAATGACGCTCTTTTGCTTCACATCTCCTGCAACAGAGGCAGCTGAATGCCACCTAATCTCCATCCTGCCCTCTTTGTCGTTGGTTTTGTCGCTGGGATTTAATTTTGAAGTGATAGTGATCCCAGTTCAAAGTCTGCATTTCCCAGCCCCTCTTACGTCTAGGTGGCCATATGAGTGTTTTCTGATGAGGGCATCTGCAGAGAATTTGGTTGATTGGTTGGTACCGCCCTCTGTTCTTCGTACCTTCTAGCATATCACCTTGACAGGTGGCGTGCCTGCATATCATCCTGACAGGTGGCACGCCTGCAGCCATCTTACACCATGGGATAATAGCCTATGGACTGTGGACCAAGATGGTGGACATGGATTCCTGTAAAGAAACCATACAAACTACTTCTAGATTTAGAGGGGAAACAACTCTAATGTAGTTAAACACTGATGTTTTTTTAAAGGAAAAATATTCTACAAGTCATGCTAACATATTATTATTTAAGTCTATAATTAGACATTTGATGGGTTATTTGATTACTTTCCTCTCCCAGGAGACAGATTGTAATAATCTAGCTGTGGAGAATGCAATCAGTAACTGATGGAATTGTCCTTTCATTTTACAGACATTCTGGAAGCTTCTACTAGACCCTTCTTTTTCTGTCTTTAAGCTTCATGGTGAATACTACATGCAGAAAGGGCTACACTTAAATGCTTGAAGGGAGGAAAAGGAAAAACTGCCTGCAGATAAAGGTTAGTGGTCCATCCCTCTTCTTACCATCACATGCTCTTCTGGAAAGCTCCCACTTGCCCAGTGCCATTTCTTTCCCATCAGGCTCCTCTTTTGCTTTCATGAACTTGCTCTGAAAGCTCCAGCCACACTGACCTCTTGGTCATTCCACAAAGGCCCCTGCTCTTGCCTTTTTCCAAATCTGTGCCCATGCTGTTCCCCACCTGGAACTCATGTAGCCCAGTGCCTTAATGCCTTTTCCTGTTGCTTTGACGGAAGCAACCTAAGGAGAAAGGCGTGTTTTGGTTCATGGTGGGGAAGGCACAGCAGCAAGAGCTGGTCTCTCATGCTGCATCTACAGATAAGAAGGCTGCTGCGCTGCTCAGCTCTTTCTTCACTTCTACAGCCCAGGACCTCGGCCAGGGGAATGGTACCGCCCACTGTGGGTAGGTCCTCCCCCCTCAACTGATGCAACAAGATACCCACCCTTCCCAATACACACTCAGGCATGCCCAGAGGTCCATCTCCTAGGTGATCCTATAGTTTGTCAAGGTTCCAGCTCACACTTCCCATCACACCTAGATAATCACTATCACCCAACCACGGGATTTGTGCTGGTTAGTTTTATGTCCAATGGACACAAGCTGGAGTCATCTCAGAGGAAAGAACCTCAAATGAGAAATTGCCTGCTTAAGATCAAACTGTAGTCAAGCCTTTAGGGCATTTCATAGTGACTGATATGGGAAAGCTAGCCCATTATGGGTGGTGCTGTCCCTGGGCTGATGGGTGCTATAAGAAAGGTGACTGAGTAAGCCAGAAGCAATCTTCCATGTTCATGTCCTTTGCGTCAGCTCCTGCCTCCGAATTTCTACCTGGTTTGAGTTCTTGCCTTAACTTCCCTCAATGGGCTTTGAATCAGGATATATAAGCCAAATAAACCCTCTGCTCCCCGAGGTGCTTCTCGTCATGGTGTTTCATCACAGCAATAGTAGCCCTAATTAAAACAGGCCATCGACTTTAATGTCCCCTCTTCCAGGAGGTTAGACCCATCTCCTAAGTGTTCCTCTTCCCTTCCCTTTAGAGTACTTGCCACACTGTACCCCGTGCTACAATTGAATTGCCTCCACAGTGATACATGGCAGTACTAACCCTGCACACAATCTTATTGGGGTTTCTGCAGATGTGACTGAGTTAAGATCAAGTAATTAGTAGAGGCTTTAATCTTCCTAAGTGTGACCATGTGAGAAAATGAACATGTAGAGACAGCCTTAGAGGTAGAACACTGTGTGGAGGAAGAGGTAGAGTGTGGGAGCATAGCTGTAAGTCAGGGTGAGCCAGGAAGAAACAGGCAACAGATTCCCCTTAGAACCTTTAAGGACTCTACCATCATTACCTGGGTTTTGTGCTTACAGCCAGTTGTGATTGGGAGAGTGAATTTTTGTGGACTGAAACATGGACTTTGCTACTTTATGTTGGAGCCCCAGAAGATTGATACATTAACCCTTGTATTGTTGCTTTTCCTGGGGAAACATGGAACAAATGACCATCTACCCCAGATAAAGCATTAATGACTGACCAATGCAAGTCCAGCTTGCTGAATCTATGAGTTTGGTGAACTTACTTAACAGATAATGGCTGGGGGCTGGTGACCCTTCCAAACAGCTCCGTTTGACAAATTCCACCCAGCATGGGTGATGACATGTTAAAAGTCTCATAAGTAGAATTCCCTGTAGTTAACTTTCCACCTCTCTATGCTATTGTCCCTTGGGCAGGTGTGTCTAACCTGCAGCTAAAAGGCTACAAGGAGCTGAGGACGGCAATAAACAGGGGCCAGCACAAAGTTTAAAAGTTGCTTAGAACATTAGGAAAAATTTTGTTAACTTGATTGCATGGTCTAGAACCACATTGAAAGGTTGGGCATGCCTACTAACACCTCCTAAGACTATATGCAGCTGGGGATGGCTCGAACCTCAAGCAAATGCTTAATGACTACGCCTAGCTCCTTTTATGAGGGAACATCCATAGGCCTGATCTTGTGAAGGTCTTATTCAAGCCATCAGAGATGCTCTGATTTGGTAATCATAACATCCTGGAGGACAGAACCCACAAGAACAACCTTCCATTCCCATGGATTCTACATTTTCTCATTCTCCCAACTGTGGGCTGAAAATCTCATTGAAAGGCTGTGTCTGTGCTAAACACAGACCTATCTTCTGCCACCATTTCCCAAACATGTAACAATTGAAATAGCATTTATCTCTTATTAGATTTGGTTTTTTGTTTGTTTTTCGAGACAGGGTTTCTCTGTGTAGCTTTGGAACCTATCCTGGCACTCGCTCTGTAGACCAGGCTGGCCTCGAACTCCCTGATATCGCCTGCCTCTGCCTCCCGAGTGCTAGGACTAAAGGCATGCACCACCAATTCCTGGCCCTCTTATTAGGTTTTATGAGGAACCTAGTGACTTAGAGCACGTAGGAGCTGTGTTTTGGTTGTGTGCTAACACTGCCTGATTTGATGGAAGGAACTTGAGCATCTGTGGATTTTGCTATCTACAGAAGGCCCGCTAGCCCACTCCCTCTACATATAGAGTAACAATTAAATATGCTGTACAAGACTACACTCCTAGAGGGATGGGAGCAGTGCTGTTTATTGCTGTGGGAACCCTTGTATCCTTCTCCTCAGGATTCTCAGCATCCTGTCTTGACAATAATCAGGTGGGACACATTACTGCCATTTCTAATAAACACCTCTGTGAGAGACATTGAAGAAATAACATCTTCCCACTGGGGCCTTCCTGCCTACTTAGCCTCCATTGCTCCTCCCACCCCCTCCCACACAGCATCTCCTCCCTAACTGGTCCCCTCATTGATATTAATAAAATCCATACTGTCAGCACAATGGAGGCAAAACCCTTAGAGAAAGTCTTCTTCCTCGTGAGAAGCACCCTTGACTGACTATCCTGGAAACTTAAACTTGGTTCAGTTGCTCCTGCCAAAGGCCACAGTAGCTCCAAACACAGCCCTTTGTAAGCCCAATACTGCAGATTGAACTGCATCCCTACAAGTCCCACCTATGCAAGTTGCATAGATGAAGTCCACATCTGTCAACCTACAACCTCCTACTCTAGTACAACTCAAGACCTTTGGCAACCCCAGGTGTGATGGTGCATGCCTTTAATCCCAGGCAGGAGACAGAACTCTGAATTCTAAGTCAGCCTTGTCTACATAGCATGTTCCAGAACAGCCAGGGCTACACAGAAAGACATGCCTCAAAAAATTTTTAAAAGAGCCTGTCATGATTTGAATGAAAGTGCCCTGCCCCCCTGCTCATACGTTTTCATGCTTAGTCCTCAGTTGATGGACTGTTTGGAAAGATTAGCAAGTATGGCCTTGTTGAGTAGGTGTGTCCTTGTTGGAGGGAGTGTCACTGAGTGGACTTTGAGATTTAAAGGTTCAGTCTCTTTTTCTCTTTGTCAGCTGCTTGAGGATCAGGATATAAAACTTTCACCTACTAATCCAGCATCATGCCTGCCTGCTGTCCTGTTTCCCCACCATGATGACATGGACTAACTCTCTTAAACTCTCTTAAACTGTGAGCAAGTCCCAATTAATGCTTTTTTCTATAAGATACATTGATCATGGTGCCTTTCACAGCAATAGAACAGTGACTACGACAGACCCTTTGCTGTGGGAGTGTACAGGAGTGGAGATATATTCAGGTCCTCACTCTCTGGCACTCACTGACCAGCCAGCTTAGCCAAATCGGTGAGTGCTAGTTTTCAGAGACTCTGAAGAAACAAGGTGGGCAGCTCCTGGGGAACTGCACCTGAGGTTGACCTCTGACCTCCACACTGACTTGCACATGCATAGAGGCATAGACACAGATGAAGGGCTTCCATGTGACCCGGATGCAGGAAACTAGCCCTGCCACAGCAGAAGCAGGAAGCATGAAGGGCACCTGGGAGCAACCAGAAGCTCCCAGGAAGAGCATGAGTCAGCAAATACCTTCCTCTCCAAACCAGGGAGAGCACAGGCCTTTGCTCTGTAGAGCCCTACAGTTTGCAGTTTGGCTAGGACAGCGTGTGTGTGACTGGTGGAGGCAGATGATGGCAAAGGTATCAGTCAAACAGAAGGCTGGCTCAGTCCCCTGAAGCACACAGCAGAAGAAGCCATCCTGCCATCTGTTAATGTGTCCTGAATGTGAGGCTCCTCTCTGCAGCAGGCAACTCAGGGAAGCCCAGCATCCTCTCTCACACCAGGCTCCCCGGGGCAGCTTTGGAACTGCGCAGTCCTCTCTGCCTTTCCTCCCCATTTCTAGATTAATTCAGCTACACAGAGGTGCCCTCCAAATGGGTCACACAGGATGCCCAAAGACCTTCCTGTCAGGGTATGCCTGCAGTGGGCTTGTGAAGACATTAGGATCAGAGCCTGGGTCCTGGGCAGTCCTAATAAGCTGGACCCAGCCACCCTCCCACCCCCAATATGCCAATTAAGAAATAGTAAAAGGCACAGAAAGAAGGGTCATTCACTGTGGTCCCATTGGGGAGAGCAACCCATATCCCAAGTCCATCTTTAGGCTCTGGTGCAAGGTTTAGATTTAAAGAGAAGGCAAGGGGTATGTATACCAAAGCAGTGATGGTCAAGGTGTGGTCCCACCCATCATCTTTGTCTCAGCTTTACTCTTTAACGATGAGTCGTCAGAACTGTGTGAAAGCTCCTCCTCCTCCTCTGATGGGCATCGGGCTGCCCACTTGAGATTTCTGGGAACTTTCCAGTTTCTTGGGTCCCATTGTTTCAATAGTCTGACAAGGGAGGGGTGCAAGAGTTTCTCTTTAAAATATCTTCATTCCTGGCAGGATGGTTACACTCCCCCCTACACACACACACACACACACACACACACACACACACACACACTTTTGATGAGCATCAGTCACAAGCAGGAGACAGTAACCCATTCCCTTGCTGTGCATTGAGCTATGTGCCTGTCCTCATTTATTCCCACATCTGGGAAACTGACACCCCAAAATTTTCAAGTTAACTCTCATATTGAAAGACCTCTGCTTCCTTCTCTGTCACCATATTTTTAAATGTTTTGGTAATTTTAGGGAAGGAAACTTATTTTGAATATGTCTTATGTTGAATTGAAATATCTTCGCCATCCATCCATCCTACCCCCAGCTCCTAGCCTTATATACATTAAAGCACTCAATCTAAAACTTGATCAATCAAAAAAGCTTCTCTTTATAGCAGGTGGAAATTATTACATAAATCCACAACTGTCAAAATTCATACAACAATGGACTGAGGAATACTCAACACCAATTGATACACCTGCAATGTAACCCTTATACTTAAGGCTTGGGAAATATTGAGGAAGAATGGGCAGAAGGATTTTTTAAGAGGCCGAGGACCAGGATGTCTGCTGTGAGAGAGTGTCTCCTATTTATGACATGGAAGTAGTACCTATGAAGTGTCAACCATAGAGCTGCCTAAATAAGGCCTAAATAAGACACCAGACAATGTGGATATGGGAAATCTCCCAGGGCTGTCCACTTTAGATGAAGAGCTACAGGCAATTAGTTAATGGCTGCTGAGGGAGAGAGGATCAGTCTTTTCAAGGAATTAGCCCCTTGCTAGGTTACCCAATCTCAAGTGATCAGCACATGTACATACATGTGAATGAACAACACTAAATGGACTCAGAAGGATGTGTGAGTCTCTCTGTGTGTGTGTGTGTGTGTGTATGGTGTACACATGTACATATGTAACAGTAATCATTAAAAAAAAGAGGGGGAATACAGGTGGAGTTGGAGGTTGGAGAGGTAGGGGTGGGAATGACACAAATACATAAAATTATCAAAAATATTAAAATTTAAAAAGTTGCTTAATGATTGGGGCTGGAGGGTTGGTCCTGCAGTTCTGAGCACTTGCTGTGCCCTTAGAGCTTGGAGTTCAAATCTCAGCACCCACATAACAAGCTGGGTCTCCAGCACATAGCTGTAACTCCAGCTTTCAGAGGGACAGAGATGAGAGGATCACTTGGTTGGATTCCAGATTAAGAAACTGAGAGTCCCAGCTTCAAGGGTGAAGCCCCAGCTCAAAGGAATGGGAGAATAGTGATAGAAGAAAATATTCAACACCTTCTGGCCTGCATGTGTTCACACACAGGTGCACGCATGCATACATACATGCACATGGGCAAGTGAACATGCATGCACACAGGTGCACACACACAGGCCAATGAAACAAATCCAGTTTTAAAGGCTTGCTTAATGAAATCTTTGGCTCTTCTCATCTATCTGGTTACATAATGCTTGGCCAGAGCGTCCTACTTCACAGGATGGTCAGACAGAGCAGGTGTGGCCTCATGCTTATTTAATAGCCTAATAAAGGAGCATTCCCGCTTGAGAATGTGGCCTGGAGTGGACTGTTTAATCACAGCTGGTCAATATTTACGAGGCCAGAGGCCCAGCTGTGCACATGACTTATTTACAAGCCAATTCTGGAGCCCAGAAGCCTCCCTGTGAGGTCCACCTGTTCCTAGGCCTGGCCCTGGTGAGTCTGCCAAAGCCAGCAGGAGAGAATGCATTCGCTGGCCAGGCAATTCAAAGGACAATTCGCACCTTGCTGCCGCCTTCCTGGAGCACTATTCCCTTTTATTCCTTTTGAATAAAAAGCTTTTCTTCTCTGTCAGCCATAGTGTTTTCCCCACCATCCCCCTCCAGGTAGCCGCAGCCCAAACAGAAAAATCAGACAGGAACCAGATACCCTAAGGCTTCCGGTTTCCCACATGGATGTGTGTTAGAATCACCCCGGGGAATGCTTGTTAAAAATTGTAAGAACCAAAGCCTTGCCCAGTCTTCCTGAGCCAAAGCCTTGCACATGGGGCCTGGATGTAGTTCTTTTCATTAGCTAATTGGGGTTGGGTGCCTGAAAGAAAGCTGTAGATAAACTCTGAGGCCCCCTGCTCCTAGGACCTTGGATTCTAAATTCTAAAAGCAAAGTACTATATAGGGGTGTACATCCTCACTGGTCTGGGGTGCTCAGAGTTTGAGGCCTCAGCTGTCTCTAAACAGACAACATAGGTGAAAAGAGGGGACAATAGGCTCTTAGAGATTATTCTACAAAGAGACACTTAAATCCTTCCTTTAGCTTCCAGCTAAGGTCTACTACCAATCAGAGGAGGAATGTGTCTCCCAGGAAGAGATTTCATACAATTCTGACAAAATTTCAGACTACCTTGTAGGAGACTGAAGCCCAGACAATGATGGCTCAGTGATGGGCAGAACCACACCTTGACCATGACCAGTCAGCTATGCATAATTTATTCTGTGTTTAAACTTAAATATCAGGTCAAGACCCCTAAAATGGACTTGAGGGATGTCTCCTGACATGTCAGGAGACATCTTCATTTATTCCTCTTCCTGATGTGGCCACATCGAATAAATCTCCTCTCTTTGCATTTCACTGTTACTTGTCTCTTTAATGGGCCTGTTGAAGACAGGTGGCTGAGCCTGTGTAGTTAGGGCTGCCAGGGCACAGACTTTGTCCTTAACAGCTCCAATGACAGCATCCTGAACTGTTACCCTGCAGCTGCCCAGCTATGTGGCTTCATACACGCAGCTTATACTCAACTGAACCTCTGCCCTTACCTGAAAGATACTAAGAAAAGGTCATTTGAGGTTTTGTGAATTCCACATTATGGTGTATATCTCAAATGTCCCCCCACAATCCACAGGTTTAAGGCTTTGTCACCAACCCTCAATGTCTCTAGGAGGTGTAGGTTCTTTAAGAAATGAAGCCATGAGGGAGAAACAAGTCTCTGAAGGGGATACTGGGACCTCAGCCTCTTCCCTATTTGCTTTGCTTTCCAGTAACAGCTCTGTCCTCCGTGGAGCCCTCTGTGATGCTCTGACTCTCCATAGCCAAAAGTAAGAGGACCGATAAGCCATGGACTGGAACCATGAGCCAAGACAGACCTTTCCTCCTTTAAGTTGGTTTTCCTCAGGGACTTTGTCCCAGCAACAGAAACCTAACACCATAGAACATCAGAAAATACAGCAAGCGCCTACCAGTCCATGACAATGTGGTCAAAAATGGAGATAGGGTGGAATACGATAAATCCAGGACACAAACATGAAGCAATCACACAGATGAATTTACCGTCCTATTCACTGGGCCAAGGAAAGATTTTTTTTGTCAGAGTGTGAACCTGATGACCGTGAGCCAAGCTTAGGGGATGTGCTCTGATACCTAACTTGAGAACTGAAAAGATGAGGGAGTGAAACCGTGAGGACTGGAGGCTAGACACAGCTAACCACATGGAAGGAAAGGAACTTTCAAAAGCCCTGAGTCAGGACAGAGCTTGGCCCAGGGAGAAAGCTTGAAGATGTTCCAGAAAGCCAGGCAAAGGGTGTGGCACACTGGGGACTTTGGAAAGGGAGGCAGGACTTGCTATATGGAACTGACCAGCTGCTGCAAGCAAGTCCAACTGATTGGCTTCCGTCTCTGAGGCCTAGCTTCCGTCCTTGTGGAAGGACCACCACAGAGCCGCTGAAGCGCCCTTTGGCCTCTTTATTCCTCCCTTTTGGCTATGGTTGATTAGCCCAGGGATAAGCTCTGCTTGGCCTCTGCCTATTTCACTTTCTCTCTGGACTAGGGAGCAGAGAAGAGGGAGAAGTTTAGTTACTTTAATGGGAAACCTGACTTGTGACCAAGGATAGTCTAGTTTAGTCTTTCCTTAGACTCCACACAAGCAGCCAACAGGAATAGGTTATCACTGTAACTAAACCGGTTCTAGATCCCTCCACCTCTGCCCCAGAAGCCTAGCAGGGTCCTGTGGGCCAGGAAATGCTCACTATCAATGTCTTTAATCCCCCCAAATGGTTGGCTTTTCTCCTCACCCTCATTTGTACTTTTGAGTTCCTTAGGAAATAAGCTCCTGTGAGTGGCTTAGCTCTCCCTAGCTGGAGGTAATTCACATCAGATGGTGGCTGTCAACTTTGACAAGGCTCTGCTGAGCCACACGCTGGGATTTCTGAGGCTTTGCTCACAGTGTCCTGACCTCAGAGAAAGTGCCCAGCACATTGACAGGGCCTGACATAACTTCCTTCCACACCTCAGCTGATGTGTAAGGCAGCATGCCTTCGAAAAGGCACAGTGAAGCTGGAGACCAATGGAGGTTTCCTTCCTTTCCCAAGACTACGGTGCTCAGCCGATTGCTGAGGAGTAGGTGCGACACCCTGGAGGGGAGGGATGGGATGTGAGACTTCCTGAGAAGAGTCTCTGCACAAAGCATTGTCAATATTGTTTATTCAGGCCTCTCGCTGTCACCTTGATAAATTACCCCTCCCCACAAATCTTACAGCCAAGAAACCAAAGCTGGAGATTTAGAAATAGGCTCTCTTGTGACACAATCCCAATTGAGATCCACATAAGATTCTGTGCCATGGAAGTCAGGTAAAGGCCCTGGAATGATTCTGAGGTCCCCGAGAAGCTCTGTGCAGTAACAGGCTCCTAGAACCATAATCCCAATGAAAAGGGGAAGTGTACACCTCAGATCCTGAAGGAAACTTAAATGAGACTTCTCCAGTGTGTTCTTCGATTCTGAGAGTTCTGTTATGCATTAGATATGATGTTTTGTCGTGCCCTGCCCCGCCCCCATAGGCTCTTGTGAAACAAAATCAGAAAGCATGAAGGAAGTGGGGTCTGGGGGCTGGGGCTCCACCGGCAGAGTGCTTGCCTAACCAGCATGAAGCCTTGACTTTGATGCTCACCCAATATAAACTGTGCGTTGTAGCTCAAGCATGTATTCCCCATACTAGGGAGGTAGAGGCAGGAAGAGCAAAAATTCATGATAATCCTCAGCTACGCAGTGAGTTCAAAGACAGCCTGGGCTTCAAGAGTTCCTGTCTCTATAAGAAGAGCATATCCAAAGTGCACAAATAAAATATACCTCCCCAGAGAGACTGAAAAGGCATGTGCTGTTAGTTATTGGCTCATAAAGGCTCTGACTTAATCATCAGAGAAAAGCAATGATGCATTTGTAACTTGGTGGCACTATCAGGTGTGGGCGTGGCAGAAACTATCCGGTGGCGCCTGGTTGGAAGAACTGGATTACTGGGGATATCTTGTCCTTGGCCCCCTCCCTCTGCTTCTCTCTGCATTCTGTTTGCCACGGTGAGCAGTTTTGTTCTTTCATGTACTGAGATGTCTGCTTCACCGTGCTGGGGTCCAGCAGTAACGGAACCAGGCATCATGAGCCAAACACACCTTGCCTGCTTTACCGTAGTTCTCAGGTATTTTGCTACAGCGACAAGAATCACCCCCCTCCTCATCTCAGTTTCCGACTCTTTGAGGGTACACTGGATTTTTGTCACTCTAGAAGGTTGGAAGGCTGCGGTGCACTCTCAAGAGCTGCATATTTAAGGTCAGAACTCTCTGCTCTGGACCTCGTTCTTTCATAGGTGAGAAATGTTGAGCAAGCTCCCTCCCCTCTGTGATCCTTAGTTTCCACAGTTGTGAGCTTGTGCTGACAAGGACCCCCTTTAGAAGCATTTTATGGGGTGATTCTCACCTTGCAAAGGGGAAACAGACTCAGAGCAATGCATTCACTCTTCATTCTTTACAGAAAATGATATAACGGGAAGGGGGTAGAGAAACTCCACGCACACAGCCTTTGAATGACCAGTAATTATTATCACCCCTTCTATAATGGCCAGGCAACACTACTGAAAGTCAAAGGTAAGGAGCTGGAGAAATGACTCAGCAGTTAGGAGTACCTGCCATTCCACCAGAGGACCAGAGCTCAATTCCCAACATTCACACTGGGCTGCCTGTAACTGCAACACTAAGATCTCCATTACCCTCTTCAGGCCTCTGTGGGTACCTGTGTTCATGTGGCATGCATTCACCCAGATGCATACACATACATGTAAATAAACGTGATAAAAATGAAGGATCTTTAAAAGAAAAAAAAGGAAGATAAAATAGAGAATAGGAAAAGTGCCATACGTTGGGTTGTTCCAGGCAGAGTTCCTAAGCTGAGGATATCCAGCATTCAGAGTGTAAAGTGTGGTTTTCTGCATCTCAGGAACATTGGGAGGGCCTGAGAAAAGTCAGTGAGAGTACACAGACCTCTGGGAACCTGGCAATTACTGAGAATCTCATGAAAGTTCATCTTACAAATGGAGGTTTAAAGGAAACCGGGAAGAACATTGAAACCAGATCCACCCCCACCAAAGAAAAGGGGCCTCCCTTCACACATCCCTGTGTGGACAGGGTATGTGAAAGCAGCAGTTCCTGGAACCAACACAAGTCAAGCTGATAACTTTGGCCTTGGATACACATAGCCACTGCCCTTGGCCAGGGGATGAAATAGCTGGAAAAAGGAAACTCCTCCAACCTCTCTCTTGTCCTCCTAGTGGTACTCCCAATGGCTGAAGTCAGCTACAGAAGCTACAATACAAGCACAGGGGCTCCATGGATACATTGCAAGAAGGTGGAACAAAGAAGACACAGACATTCATTTTAGAAATAAAGGATCTATGCACATGGGGAATAAGGTTCCAAAAGGCCCTTTGGATAGCTGAGTGGGATGGGTGGTTACGTTTTTAGGAACTATTTGACTTTCCCTCATTACTATACAACAAAGGGAGGGTTACATTTTGTGTCTATGTCAGCTTTGTGTTTCTGTAACAAAACAGCTGAGGCTCAGAAAACTTTGAAACACAAAAGTTTATATGGCTCACAATTTTGGTTTCTGGAAGGTCTGAAAAGCATGGAGCCTGTGTCCTGCTCAGGGTATCCCACAGCATCACAACATGGCAGAGAAGTAGATCGGAAAGTTGGCATGCACATGGAAAAGTCACATGATAAACAAGGAAGCAAGAGTCCTGGGAGGAGCCAAATTCACTCTTTTATAGCAACTACTCTCACAAACACTAATTAGAGCTTACCAGATCTGACCTACATCTGTAACATAACATCTATCTGTTCATTCATAAGCAGGGAGCTCTCCTGATTGCCCATTGAGTCCTACTTCTTAAAGGTTCCATTCCTCCACACTACCACGATGAGGACCAAGTGACGAACACATGAGTCTATGGGGACAAACCTCATCAATCCATATCAAGGTCTTTCTGTATATTGCCTGTTTAGTCCTTAAAGGTCAGTTCCAAGCAGCAAGACATTAATCTTCTCTCCCAATCAATAAAGGCTCAGTGATTGGATTGTTAATTGGTAGTCCCAGGAAGTCAAGACTCAAAACTACAATCTCCTTGAACCTAATGCAGTAGCACCCAGGTTCCCCTTCACAATGATTCACTCTACCAACTGGTGCTGGCCTAATGTAGGTAGGATCACCTCTCCTCTGACGAATAGACCCACCCACACACACACACACACTCTCTCTCTCTCCTTTCTGGTACGGTGGTAGACAAAGAATCATTGATGTGAAGTTATAATAACTGGTGGAGCTCTGAAGCCCCGCTCCAGAGTGTTTTTGAGATTGACCTTAATACATCACTAGGATGCATCTCAGCCCAGTCTGCTTTGGACTCCCCCCCTTCCTTTCCTCAGGTGTTGCCACCGACACATCTGGCAGGTCTGGAATTTTAACTTTGCCTTCCTGGCATCCACCTGCCACAGATGTTAGATGTTGCCCTCTGAGCAATGCTCGTAAACAAGACTACAACTGAGAGTTTCCAAGCAGTAATAGGCAACATCTGTACTGCTGTGTGCCCCACCCAACACTCCTATACTCATTCAACTCCTCGGCCATCTGAGGAGGTTGGCAGGCACTCAGAGGACAGTGGCCTCGCCTTGGCTCATTTCACAAACACAACATCTCCACCATGAATTGGTCTCCAGAAGAGATCCTGTGTTAGGCAATAATTTGAATATTTAGGACAATGATTGCAAACTGTTTTGTAGAACATGGGCGCTCTATCAGGTGTTTATGGTGGTTTTAAAATGTTGGGAGTGTTGTCTTTGGAAAATACTAGGTTAAAATTGGTTTCTTGGTTCTAGGATGTGCTGGGCTTTTAATATGCTAATGTGTATTGTTAGTCTATGAAGACATTCTGGGCACAGAATTTCTTTAGATCTATGTGGCTGCAGAACACCCTCACCCTGCATCATGCCCAGGCAGCCCGTGGATGAGTGGTGGTGAATGGACCTTACTGGAAGGTTCCATTAGGCAGATAATTTCTCAGCTGTTACTTTGCTCCCTGTTTATTTGTTCCTCTTTGATGAGAAGAGAAAGGCATCCCAGATTAGCTCTGGAGGTGAAAGAAGAGGTGGGTGTGAGCAGGAAGCCACTGGCAAAGAAAGATGCAGGCTGGGAGGGGTGGTGCCTGCTAGAAGCCAGACTCCTCCTGGTTTAGGAAGGTGAAGCCCAAGAGCCGTGGACCACAGACTCTCCAGTCTCTGTGTGTGTGTGGGGGGGGGCAGTGGGTGGGGGGGGTGACGACAGGACACGACACTTTCTCCAGATCCAGGAGGAGTTTTCAGAGTCTGACTTCCTGGTCCAGCCTATGGGGGCCTGTGAAGGCCCTGATGTTTTTAAGAGAGCAAACAAGAGGGAGAGAAATGAACTTGGGGGCTTCCACCCCGTGAACGGATGGATGTAGCACCTTCTCTTGCTGTTCCCTGGGGTTTTGGCTGCTGTAGCTCACAGCCTCCAAGAGCAGAGACTGCTGGCTGACATAAAGAGGACCAGGCTCTGAGCTCGCTGCATCATGTTGGCCTGAAGGTATGAAGCCAGTTTCAACATAAACCTGGTGATACGATGCTAAACACAAAAGCCAAGCCAACATCAGGTAGGATTCTCCTACCTCATTTAATGAATGAACCCTCAAAGATTTACGAGGAAAGAGAGCTTAGGCTTGTGGCTAACTCTTAAAGACAGATAATCCCTAAATCTTACTAATTAAAGCTTCTTATGGATACACCGTGCATAAATCATTCATGGTGGTTTTGTTTTGGTTTTTGTTTTCTGTTTCTTGAGAGAGGGTTTCTCTGTAGCTTTGGAGGCTGTCCTGGAACTTACTCAGTAGACCAGGCTGGCCTCGACCTCACAGAGATCTGCCTGTCTCTGCCTCTAAGTGCTGGGATTAAAGGCGTGCTCTTCTACTCACCCTACCATGCTGAAGCTTCCTAGAACATCAGGTTCCTGTATGACTGCTGCTCAGGACCCACAAAGTCTCAGCAGGGTTTAGGTCTGTCTGGGTCTTAGGCTTTCTATTGCTATGAAGAGACACCATGACCACGGCAGCTCTTACAAGGAAAACATTTAATTGGGGTGGTGGCTTACAGTTTCAGAAGTCCAGTCCATTATCATCATGATGGGAAGCATGGCAGACAGACGTGGTGCTGGAGCTGAGAGTGCTGCATCTTGACCAGAAGGCAGCAAAAAGTCAACTGATGATCACACTGAGGGAGCTTGAGTAAAAGAGACCTCAAAGCCAGCCCCCACAGTGACATACTTCCACATCAAAGCCACACCTCCTAATAGTGCCACTCCCTCTGGGAGTCATTTTCTTTCAAACCACCACATTCTGCATTTGTATATGATGGAGGATATGCCTGGAAAGCTGCTCAGTTGAGTCAAGGTCTCAAACAGCTCACTTCTGAGCTAGCTCTTAGTTCAAATCCCACTCTTGTCATTTTTTTTAGTTTAAAAATATTATATTTATTGTGGTATTCAGGGGACTATACCATCCACCCACATGGGCTTGAACATGCCACAGTGTACATGTGGAGGTCAGGGGATGATTTTGTGAGTCGTATTTTTCTACCATGTGGGTCCCTGGAACAGAACTTAAGACATCAGGCTTGGTGGCAGATGCCATTACCTGCTCACCCATCATTTCTTCTATATTTTGGGTTATGTCCAGTCTAGAAATTGACCCCAAGACAAGGATATGAATGGAAGCAGGTGCCTGGAGAGTCATGGATGGGGTCTAACAAGGAAAGGACAGTGGCTGTAAAGGACGTTATTAGTAGATTTCCACATGGACAGCTGAGATGCCCTTTTGCTAGAGAACATGGAAGACTGTAAAGCAAGATTCAAGGTGATTTTCCCCAAAGTCTAGGATGCTAGTTGCCTAGTGCATGCAGGCCCTGCATTTGCTGGAGGCTGCTTTTAGAATTAGGTCCATAGCAGCTCTGGTCCACTATGCCAGTTAGTTGTCAACTTGACACAGACTAAGGTCATTCAGGAAGACAGAACCTTAGTGGAGGAGATGCTTCCTCCATCATTTGCTTGGTTAACAATCACTGTGGAAAGGTCCAGTTTACTGGGAATGGTGCCACCCCTTGGCAGACAGGCCTGGGTGGAAAAAAGGAAAAAAGCAGGTTGAGCAAGCCGTGGGTAGCAAGCCAGTAAGCAATGTTCCTCCATGGTGTCTGCTTCTATTACCATCCTGGCTTCCCTCAGTAGTGAACTAACTACAAGCTATAAGATGAAACAAACCCTTTCCTCCACAAGTTGCTTTTTGTTATGGTAATTATCACAGCAATAGAAACCTAAGAAAGACACCCACTCCACAAAGAGGTGAGAAGGAAGCTCTTGTGTGAGAACTATAGGTCCTTGTTATTGGAAGGATGGGGACTAAGCACAGGTGAGTCACCACTGATCTAGGATTTGGCTATGTGGAAGAGGCAGAAAGACTCAGTTTCCTCACCTATAAAATGAGGATGGCTGTTAGCATCTATCCGATAGACTGTTGTGATCATTAAGTGAAATTGTCAAATACAACAGGGGGCGCTAATGAGCCACTGTTGGATGACAGATCTACCCAAACATGCTTTAAATCATCAACACTCATTGACTGAATGCTCTGGCTAGTCTTTGTCATCTTGACATACACACTGAAGTTATCTACAAGGAGGGAACCTCAATTGAGGTGTAGGGCATTTTCTCTTAAGTAGTGATTGATGGTGAAGGACCTAGCCCATTGTTGGTACTTCCATCCCTGGGCTGGTGGTCCTGGATTCTGTAACAAAGTAGGTTGAGCAGGCCAGCATTCCTCTATGGCCTCTGCATCAGCTCCTGTCTCCAGGTTCCTGTCCTGGCTTCAGTGATGGACCACAATGTGGAAGAGTAAGCCCAATAAACCCTTTCAACCCCAGCTTGTTTTTTTGTCACTGTGTTTTACTGCAGCAATAGAAACCTTAACTACTAAGGCATCATACTCTGTGGTGTGTGAATAAGCCCACTGGAGCACAGCCGAGACAGCTCATCCCTGCTCAGTGACAGAAGTTACAGCTGGAAGGCACAAAAGCTGGAGCTGAGGGGAACTGATGGGCTAGGACACCCACCACCAAAGCAGCTTGCAAACCATGACTGACAGGGGGGTGCTGACTGTCAGCCTCAGTTTCTCTCCACATGGACTTTTCTAGGAGATAACTTGAGCGCCCTTCCAACACGGCAGCTGGCTTCCCCCAGAGCAAGCCAACCAAGAGGCCACAGGCAGAGCCACAGTGTCTTCCTACCCTCAGGATCACATGCTGTCCTTTCTGCAGAGTTCTATTGGTCACAAGCAAAGGTTGGCTCTGGTCAACTGTGGGAGGGGTCTATCTGAATGCACAGAGAGCAGGACTAGAGGGGGCTTGGTCTCTTGGATACTGGTCACCAAGTAAAGGAACCACAGGGACATAGAAATGACTTGGAGAAGGAACCATTTTGCTGTAAGAACAAAAGAGTCCATCTGCAGCCTTGCCTCTGCAGAGTCAACTCTCTCTCCAGTGTGCCCCTCCTGCTCCTCCCAGGCATCTCTCCCTGTCTGTTCTGTGTGATGAGAGGTGTGTCTCTCCAGCCTTCCCCAGAGCCAGGAAGGTATCATTTGGCTTTGAGCAAGTATCTCAACAGGCAAAGCGAACAGAGGGCGCGAAGCTCTCCAGATCGCTGTAATTAAGCAAAGAAAGGTGCTAACTATGAATCTGGAGCCCCAAATGTCCTCCGAGGGGTAGTTTAGGGCTGTGGAGAATCTGCTAACTGGCAATAACTTTGGGAGGAGGCTCTGCCAGAGCAAAGTCAGCGTCAGCATAGATCACCTGCAGAGGACCCTGGGCTGACTGCTCATCCAGGCTGGAAGACTGCAAGCACTGAGCCAAAAAGTCCAGCCGGGGACTGAATTAATGATGAGCATGAATGGAGCCTGGCACAGCTTCCTCGAGGAGAGGCGGGCATTTAATGAATTTTTCATGGCCTGCTCCTGGTGCCATTCCCTTGGTCCATGTGCTGTGAAGGGGCTGGCTTGGATAGAGGGTACAGTGGCAGCTTCTTCCCTTGCTGCAGTGTCACCCGTCCTGGACACCTTTAGGGTCCTTGCTAATTTACAGTGGTCTCCCTTAACAACACACCCATGACAGCCATTTCCTAGTTCCTATGACCACAGCATCTAAGAGAAACAGCTTCTGGGAGATTTCTTTTAGTCCATGGCTTCAAAGAGCCTCGGTCCATTACACTGGGGTAGGTGGGGCTCAAGTGAGGTGGAGACTTGTTCACACAGTGGAAGAGTGGCCAGAGCTAGGGGCTAGGCCAGAACCATCAAAGGCCCATTCCCACTGACCTGCCTCTGCTAGTAAGGTCCCATGTCATGAAGGTTCCACAGTTTTCAAAAGATGAGCCAATGAGGGCACAGTTCAAATTCTGACTGTGACACCCTTTAGTCCAGCAACAGGATAACATGCAGTACCTCCATGACTACGGGTGAGTACCTTTCACAGGCCTCTGAATATGACAGTCTTGTAAGAAAAAGTGCTATGAGGCGGAGATCCTTCCCAGGAAGCATGGACTGGCACTAAGGGAAAGTTATTCTCTTAAGATGTCTAGATCTTTATTTAATTTGTGCTCTTGGTCTTTCATGAAACAGGGTGGGGGATGAAGGAGAAGAAGGGAAAAGAGGAAGAGGAAAGGCGAGAGAAGATGGGGAGAAAGGGAAGAGGGATAGGAGGATAAGAAAGGAGAGAGAGAGAGAGAGAGAGAGAGAGAGAGAGAGAGAGAGAGAGAGAGAGAGAGAGAGAGAGAGAGAGAGAGAAAGGGAGGGAGGAAGGGAGGGAGGGAGGGAGATTCTTATTGCCACTCTGGTCCACTCAGGACCAGACATGTGCTCCCCACTGAGTTCTCACAGGCATCTTTATGTCCTCATACAGTCCCATTTCCTGCTTAAACTAGTATAGACTAGATTGGGTTTGTTTTTACTGTAACAACAGGCCAATCTTCTAATCAGGTTGAGAAGTTATGATGCCTTGTTAAAAAGAAAGTAACTAGGATAATAAAATCAACAGGCAGGCAGGCACAGCGGGGGAGGGGAGGAGGTAGGGAAGGAGAGGGGGAGAGGGAGCCTCATCCTTTCTACTCTTAGTGGTGGGAGCTAGTGTGGCTGGTACCTGGGACCAGCAGGTCTTACTCCATGGAACCACCCAGGAGAAAGAGCCATTTCTGAAGGCACAACGTTTTCATCTCCCCTGATTCAGAGTATGAGGGTATGTAACATTGTTTTGGTTTGAGTTTGATTAGCAATTGTCAGGGAAGTTTGGGCTTTCACATAAAATGTACTGGACTTACATTCTTGTGCTGTGAGCCTGCCCCCTCCAGCATCAGTCTAGAGTTATGTAGAGGTCTGATGCAGGCTGGAAGGAGGCTGGCCTGTGAACTAAGTCGCCCTGTGTTCCCCTTTCTCTTCCTCCATCCCCACGCTTTCACTGAGCCTGAAACCCTAGGTGCATGCTGGGGCAGTTTCAATGATAGGATACCTGTGACAGGCCTGCAAGTTCTTAGCTTTGAAGGACACTGATGGTCGCTGGTGTCGTTGTATTCCCAGGGAACTGTGGTGAGTAGGTTCCGTGTCATTGGCTTCCAGTTCTTCTCTGTAAACAGGGGTCTGGGTTTGTGGCATATGATGGAGCTGAACACGAGGCTGGCACGGCTTTCAGTCAGTCTCATTAGAAGTCACTCCTCTGACTGTCGGGACTGGTTTTCAGACTGTCTAAAAACCCACCATGCCCCTTTCGCCCAGAGATTCTTCACCTAAGGACTGATGCCCTTCCTATCTCTGTAGAATGTTACTCTTCAGGACTCAGCCAAGCTCTACATCCTCCATGGAAATTTCTCATCACAAAACCGTGGCACATGCCAAACTCTGGCAGCAACTAGAACACAGAATCGCCCTCACCACTGACGAGGTATCTTTACTGAGTGACTAAAGCAAATCGGAACATAGAGGTGTCTATGTAATGTCAACCACAGCCCCTACTGGTCATGTGACTATAATCTATTTGAGGAAACAGTTCATTCACTTAGTCATTCTTCCATTCATCCCATCCCCAGTTACTGAAAGTACAGGCACAGCATGATGTACTAAGAATACACATTCATAAACATCCATGCATAGACACTTAAATAAGCAATGGTACAGGCACATTCATTTTCTAGTAACATAGTACAGTGCTGGAGAAGGGAAGGGGGCGGGAAGAGGAAGGAGAAGGGAAGGGGAATAGGAAAGAAGAGGAGAGTAGGGAAGAAGAAGGGGGGAAATGAATGGGAAAGGGAAAGGGGATGGGAAAGGGAAAGGGAGAGGGAGAGGGAAAGGGAAAGGGGGAGGGAAAGAGAAAGGGAGAGGGAAAGGGAAAGGGGATGGGAAAGGGAAAGAGAAAGGGAGAGGGAAAGGGAAAGGGAAAAGGAAAGGGGATGGGAAAGGGAAAGAGAAAGAGAAAGGGAGAGGGAAAGGGAAAGAGAAAGGGAGAGGGAGAGGGAAAGGGAAAGGGAAACGGGGAGGGAAAGGGAAAGGGAAAGGGGATGAGAAAGGGAAAGGGGAAGGGGAAGGGAAAGGGAAAGGGAGAGGGAAAGGGAAAGAGAAAGGGAGAGGGAAAGGGAAAGGGGGAGGGAAAGGGAAAGGGAAAGGGGATGAGAAAGGGAAAGGGAAAGGGGATGGGGAAGGGAAAGGGAAAGGGGATGGGAAAGAGAAAGGGAGAGGGAAAGGGAAAGGGGATGGGAAAGGGAAAGGGAAAGGGGATGGGGAAGGGAAAGGGAAAGGGGATGGGAAAGAGAAAGGGAGAGGGAAAGGGAAAGAGAAAGGGAGAGGGAAAGGGAAAGGGGGAGGGAAAGGGAAAGGGAAAGGAGATGGGGAAGGGAAAGGGAAAGGGGATGGGAAAGGGAAAGAGAAAGGGAGAGGGAAAGGGAAAGGGGATGGGAAAGGGAAAGAGAAAACAAAGGACTGGGCCCAGACCCCAGCCCTATCACTACTTAGAACTTTGACCCAAGGAGGGAACATAATGGAGACTGTAGGTTTGGGCAGGCTGCCTTTTCCTCCCTCTTTGGTACCCAGCTTAGAAGACACAGAGCTGAAACTCTACATGCTCTGCTCTCTGGGCTTTCTTCCCCAGAACCAGGAAGACTATGTCATTTTGCCTTTAGTAACCTCACAGTGGGAGACATTTGGGGATGTATTCTGCAGACAAGGTGCCCCTTTCTAATTCACAGGACAGCCCAAGAGGTAGCAGCACCCCTACACTTCCCAGAGCCTCAGTTTCCTTATCTATAAATGGGTTGAATAATAGCCACTCTCTAAGGTACTGGGGAGGGGTTCAATGAGCTAACACATGGGTCATGTACCCTCAGTTGCAAAAGAAAGAAACCCAATTAAGCCATCAAACCAAAAGAAAAGGAGGAGAGGGACAGAGGGAAAAGGGACAATGGAGAATTTCTGGTATAAGTTGCTGGGAATGGCACAAAGGCTTAGAAAGAAAATCACAAAAGCAAGAGGCTGAAAGAGGGGTGTGCTTGCCAAAAAGTTCTAGAAACAAAACCACCCTGTGCATTTCAACCAGGAAAGAACTGAACACAGGAACTAGAAACGTATGCCATGAGCAGAAGGGCTGAAGAAGTAGTTAGGGGACGTAGCTGGCCTATTAGTTCAAGGGCATTACCAACTGTGGGGCCCAGAGGGCAGAGGACTTCAGTACCTGCCACTCTTACTGTCACTCATGTCTGTGAAGCTGGCACTGGAGGCCTCTAAAGAAAGGGCTTGTCACTAAGTTTCCTTAACTGTACAAATCCATGTAAAAGCGTGGTGCTGGACAGTCAGGACTCTCCAGCCACCAAACAGGAGATGCTAGAGACAACCCCCCCGTGGGGTACCCGAGGGTTTCTCCAGGAAGAACGTGACCATGTCCCCTTTTACCCAGGCCGGTGCCCTTCACATCTTGTCATTCACCCCGAAGCCTTCAGGGATGCTATTGGCAGAGCCAGTGAGGCATGATGGGGGCAGAGGAGACGAAGCATCAGACATGGCTGCCACCTACAGCTGAGACCGGTTAAGTAGCTCTAGTTGGGTGGGCAGGTGGATCTGCGCCAAGGCCATGCTTCACCGAGGCCAACTCTTTCACTTTAGTTAGAAAGCCCATCTAAGGGCACTCTGAGACTCGGCTGCTCTCAAGCTGTAAAATGGGGGTGATTATAACAATAGCATGCACCAGGCCCCTGTGAGGCTGCAATGAAACTGTACTGGGACCACCTGGCAGGAAGCCAAAGTACCGCCTGGTGCGATGGTTGCTCTCTGTAGAGTATCGTCCGTGATAATGTGCTGTAGGCTGTTCCAGCTCACTGTGGCTTGGCTAGCAAGTGCTGCACAAAGGATGGCGGTTTAAAGCCTTTGATCTCAAATGGTGGCGGTGTTGATTGGACCATGAGGACATTAACCCCATCAATGGATGGGCCCATGATAACAGCATAGATGAATCAGCTTGCAGAGGGGGGCTCCTCCCTGGAGGAGGCAGGTCCTTGGGGCATGTCTGAAGCCTCTGTTCCCGTACCTTTCCTGTCTCCCTCTCTCTGCCTCCTGCATACCATGAGGTGAGCCACCTGGCCCCACCACACCCCCCCCCCCCCATGATGTCCTGTCTCACCGTGCCGACCAGAAGCAACAGAGCCAAGTGACCATGGACCAAAGCCACTGAAACCAGAACCCAACAAGTCTTTCCGCCTTTAAGTTGATTTTCCTTAGGCACTTTGTCACAGATAAAATATGAATAACAAGTCCCACTCCAGACTAACAGTAAATGTCCAGTGTTTACCAAGTTCTTCCACGAACCCCTGTATTAGGGGCTAGAGGAACAGAACTGATAGAATGAATCTATATCTATATATCAAGGGGGTTTATAATAGTGACTTACACATTGTGGTCCAGTTAGTTCTCTGTCTCCAAATGGAAAGTCCAAGAATCCAGTAGTTGTTCAGTGCATGGGGGAATCCTGAAGAAGTCGGCTCTCACACCAGTGAAGCGAGAGCAAGCTAAAGTGCCTTCCTTCCCTGTCCCTTATATAGGCTGCCCCAGGGAGGTGTGGCCTAGATTTAGGTTGTATCTTCTGACCTCAGGTGACCTGGATTTAAGGAGTCTCTTCCTACCTTAACTGAGCCAATTAACTAAAAAAATCCCTCACAGCTGTGCCCAGTGACTTGCTTTTTTTAGTTAATTCCAGATGTAGTCAAGTTGGCAATCAAGGAGTGACGTCACAACCCTCAAAGCTCAGTTCACCCACAATGAGGCTTGGGCTAGAGCCTAAACCAGGGCGTCGCAATGGACAAGAATAGCTGACTGATGTGAGGAGAACTGGAGTCGGAGTGGGAGTCAGGAGTGGGAAGAGAAAGTGAGACGGGAAGACAGAGAGGTAATGAGGAGGAGAGCGGGAGGGAGGGAGAGAGAGCAGGAGATTGAGGTGGGAAACCCAGGCCGTCTTTTTCCTATTGGCAGTTAGAACCAACCTCTCAGGAGTGACTCTGTGCCAGCCTGGCTGCTAAATCACCGACACTGCCGTAATTGAAACAGAAAATCATGTCCGACAACAGCCTAGCAACACCACCATTAGCAGCTGGGCTTCTCTGCTTTGAACCAGGGAGCTAATATGCCTCTTTAAGTATTCGAGGGCACTGCCAGATGTATATCTTCCCCAATATTTCAACACCGACTGGGCCCTTCCCACCCCTTCTTACCTCCACAAGAGACATGGGGCTGCTCATGCCAGGAAGACTAAACTTGGCTGTGGGACCCAAGGCTGCCCAGCTGTGTGGCTGATGCAAAAATTTTCTTCCTTTCTCCCTCCATCTCTTCCTCCCTTCTTCCCTTTCTCTGCTGGCATTGAGCTTGTGTTTGGGCCGAGGAAGCTGAAACCAAACAAATGATCCCACAAACCTAAAAGTAAACTGCAACAAATGTCCCCAATTAATTAAGCCGCTCTCCAAGGGGATCTGACGGCTCTGGAATGAAGAAGGAGGCAGTGGTGAGAACAGAATAAAGAAACTGGGATATACAGGAGAAGACTGCTCTGCACACCCACAGCTGGAGCACAGGCGCTGAGCTGGAAGGAGCCTGGCGTGTGCGATGAGCTAGACCTACCAAGGCACAAGGCCAGGGGGTGACTGTACAGCTTCAAGAATGGTGCCGCCAGCTGGCTCAGCAGTTAAGAGCACTTCCTGGACAAACATGAGGACCAGAGTTCAGATCCCAGGACCCGTGTAACAAGCCAGCTATCCCACACACACCTGTAACCCCAGCTCCAAGGAAGGTGGTGAGATAGATTTCTTGGGTTGGCTGACTTCCAGTCTAGAGACCCTGTCTTCAAAGAATGGGCAGATGCTGGAAGAGAAACTGAGGCTTTCTTCTGGCCTCTGTGGGCACAGACTGGTGCATACAGCTGCACACACTCACACATACACACAACAAATATATGAGTAAATAAGTCTTTAGAAAGAGAATAGTTCTCTCTGCCCCTCATTTCACTCTGGGGAAACCAGTGACCATGCTGTGGGGATACCCTAGCAGCATTGCAGGGAGTCTACACAGGCAACAACTGTAGCCTCCCACCGAGACTCCAAGGACCTGCCAGCTGCGGGGCTGCTACAGTTTCGATCTCCAAAGGCCCATGTACAGAAGACCAGGTCCTATGTCTGTAACACCACTGCCAGGTGCTCGAACCTCAAAGAGGCAGAGCCTGGTGGGAGGAAGTTAGCTGGCAGGGGCGGGGCCACATCCAGGAAGAGGATATTGGAACCTTGGCCCTTTCCTATCTCTCCTTTGTTTCCTGGCCACCATGAAAGAAGATGCCCACTCTGCCACATCCTCCCTGCATGGTATGCTGTCTCACCACATCTTCCAGAGTAATGGGCCTGCTGACCAGGAATGCGACTTCTGACTCTGTGAGCCCAAACAAGGCTCTCCTTCTTGGAAGCAGAATTCTATCGAGTACTCTGTCAGTGGCAGAGAGCCTGCACAGTTGTACGAGACACCCAGGAAGGAGACAGACCATGAAACCAGCCCAGGCAAGCCTTCAGATGACTGGATACCTCAGCCTGTGGGGATTCCAGGAGGGGGCCCAGACATCATGGATCAGACACCAGCTGTCCCACGTGCTCTGTCTCTACCCCTTTCCTACACACAGGCACAAAAATGTCTCCTCTGTAGTTTTGGCATGTATGGAACCTTCTAGAAACACACCTATTGTGTAAGTCAAGGGCACAACTGCATTTTGTTTTGTTTGAATGTTTTTGTGTATATGAGGTAAGGTCCCACTGTGAAGCCTAGGTTGTTCTAGATGTTGCTACGTAGCCCAGGCTGGCCTTGAACTCACAATCCTGCTGCTTCTATTTACGCACTGGAATTAGAAGTGCGTGCTTCAATGCCCCATTCTGTCTGAGGTTTTATTTTAGATGTTGCCTTTTGGGAAAGTGATTAAAATATCAATAAAATCAGGCATGAAACCGGTCACACTTACAGCCACTGTGTCCCAGTTACGCCCCAAGCAGTGGACCTGTGCTCTGTGTGTCTCATATCCAGGTGGTTTTTACTAAGAACCTGACTCTTTCCTGATGACCCCCCACCCCACCTCCAAATCCAAGCCAAACAGTACCGTAAACGGCCCTTCTTTAATTTCTCCGTTATCCTGGAATTGAACCCTTATATCTATTTTTTAAGATCATGAGTAGGCAGTCTAGGCTTTTAAAACATCAGTTAAGGAAAAGAAGGTGGGGCTAGGAACTCTAGGAAGTCCTAGAGGATATTTCACTGGGGAAATTCAGATCACTTGCTCTTTGGCTTCTGGAAACCCTTGGCAACCTCCAGAATTTTTCCCTGCTGTCTGACTTGAAGAGCTTTTTTCCCCCCGAGTTTCAGAGGCCTTCCCTTGTCCCCCAACACTCTGCAAGTTCTGTCTGCCCTATACTGCTTCCTTACCCTGACTGCTCTCTTTCCCTTGTCTTTGAAATCTCTTTCAATCCCAGCCTAACACCGTCATTCAAGAAACACAGTGTACTCGTGTCTATTATCTGGCCCCTGTGCTACACACAGGGTTCCAGCCCAGAAACCGAAGCCAGTTGCCTGCCGCTCTCTTGAGGACTTGGGAGAGGCGGCTCTGCTCACTGAAGACTTATCTTAAAATAATGCATGCAGAGAACCCCCAACAGGTCTTTCACTAGCACTGTCTGCATTCACTATTTCTCTTATTACCACTCTAGCAGTGTTACAGCTTCCTGCATAGCCTGAAGGTTTCAGCGATGTAGCCAATCATCCCTCTTCCGGCCTGAACAGCTCCCAAGCTTTCCAGTCTCCTCTGTGTGCACACACCTGCAGCTCCCAAACACTACCCTACAGGAGAAGGATTGGTGCTTCCTTCCATTTCCCTTCCCTGGGGAGATGAAAGAAGCCTGGGAAATTTACACCCCGAGGCTGCTTCTCTCTAGAGACCAACCAGCGACACAAGGGGTGAACCAAGAAAAGATGGAGTTCAGATGACCAGGATACTTGAGGAAGGACGAAGACTATCAAAGACAGTCACTGCCTCTTTCCCAGTCCTGAGTGCAGCCCACTGTGTCTGGACAGGTCCCTTGGCTGCCCTCTGCCCTCCTGAAGGCTGGCGTAGCAGGCAGCCCCTTCCCAGAGACTGCTTCACCGCATTCTTCTTTGCTAGGCTGACTTTGGAAGACACAAACATGTACACACAAGCTTGCACAAAGAAACATGCATCTACACACAAACATAGAACATGCAGGAGAAAACTTACTCAATAAGCAGCTTTGGAAGATCCTGCTGAATGTTTCTCACTTGGGGAGAAAAAAACAAAAGAAAATAGGTTTTTCTAGAAGGTACCTGTATCCCTTCTTCTTCCCCACTCCCCTCCAGATCTTTCCAGGTCAGCCTGGAATTTGGAGGTGAGCCAGAGAGGACAAATCTCTGGCCACAAGAGGGCACCCTGTAATCCTGAGAAGCGAGAAGCGGGATATTCTCTCTCTCTCTCTCTCTCTCTCTCTCTCTCTCTGTCTCTCTCTCTCTCTCTCTCTCTCTGTCTCTCTCTCTCTCTCTCTCTCTCTCTCTCTCTCTCTCTCTGTCTGTCTCTCTCTTTCTCTCTCCCTGTCTCTCTCTCTTTTCAAGAAACCCCCAAACTTGAATGATCCCAAGTTGGCCATCAGCAAGCAATCTGAAACCCAGCTTGCAGAAAGAGTGTTGACAGATGGCAAGGCTGGTTGGAGCTGAACTAGGGGCTACATTCTTTCTTGTAGGTGGATCATGGGGAGCCTGAATTTTGTTTGCTGTTACTCAGAAGGTTCTGGCCCAGGGTTCTTAATGGGGAGGAGGGGGGAGGGAGAGGGGGAGGGGGAGGGGGGAGGAGATTTGTGTGTCCTCTTCTACTCTGAGGGCATGTGACAACATCTACAAACAGGGTGGGAGCAGAAACCGGAGACACTGCTAAATGTTACACAGTCCCCTCCCCACCAAACAATTGCAGCAAGGTGTTACTTGCCTCCTACCACTGGGCTGAGAAACCCCTAGTGAGCCCTGGAAGAGCTAAGCCAAAGCTCTGACAGCAGGAGGTCCAGGTTCCAACACTGTCCTCAGCTTCTGATCTGTGCTGAGGCAAACTGATAGTGGGCCTGGTTTGGCAGATGTTCCCATGGTTCCTAGTAGGAAAAGCAGCTTGGGATGCCAGCTGCCACCCTTTCCCATCCAGACCAAGTTATTGTTCCCCAGTGGCACAGCCTCAGATGGAGAGTGTGCTCAAATGGTTGTTTGGAAAGGACTCCAGAAACTACTTACGGTGGGGATTGAGGGATAAGAGACAAGATGTTCTCTCGAAAGTTACCGCCGTGGGAGCTTGATTCTGCATTCTGCCGGGAAGCTCCTAAGCCAGGGCAGACCAGGGCCATTCCTACAGCTGTCCTTAGTTTTCAGCTGAGTGCTTCAAAGGGAGTGGCGCTGGCAGCCTTTCCTGCTGGAGAGAGGCCGGCCGTTGCACAAAGTCCACCGGAGAACATGCCACAAGTGTAAGTCTCAGGAGATGTGGAAGGGCACAGATGGCCTCTGTCCCTCTCACCTCCCTGGATGTTTCAGGCACACTACACAGACTGCTCACTTCTGTTTACTGCATGAGGGCACCACACGTCTTCCAGACGTGGTAGGAGGCATCTGGACTTTGAGGGACCAAGGTCATTTACTAGGTGGTGTTGAGGCTCCATGAGGTTCTGGGTCTGGGTCATTCAGTGCTATGTAAGAGTCAAGGCCTAGGACCTTACTGCAGAAACCAACCTTGTCTTTGTGGGTCTTGAGAGTCTGCATTTCTAACTAGCTGCTTGAGAGTACAGAGCTGTGGTACAGCAGGAGAGGTTGTAACCAGGAGGCATGTCTGTGCGAGTCCTCTGGCAAACTGCCTAGAGAGATACTGAAGGGAAGGGAACTCAGAGGCTCCAGGCTCTAGTCAGAGACTTGATGTGATTTCTCATTCTGGGTAAAACAATCATATCTGCTTTTCTGGGATTACTTCCCCCATGAAGGCGGTTTCTCTGCCTATCAATGTATAGGCCTTGGGTCTTATGGAACCTGAACTTCTCATCTGGGAACAATTGAGCATCAATCCATTTAGCTCTCAGAGTAAGGGACCCCAGCATTTTTATTCATTCTTCAGAACTCTGGAACTTTTCATGTTATAAAGGGAGAAAATGGAAGTTCCCCTCAGAGGCTAGATAATGGGAGTGGGACACCCCAAGTCCAGCTGGAGCATCAAGTAGGGAAGACGCCAGTGATTCAGGTGATTTTCAGTCATCCACTCACCCAGCAACTCTTTACTGGGTACTTATTATGTGACAGGCATGGTTGTCAGAGCTGAGGATATTGAACAGGAGAGACTAAAGTCTCCATCTCCAAAGAGTTGACAGGCTACAATGGATAAGAGATGATCAGCAAGCCGTCTGTGTACCAGAAGAGAAAGGACAGACTGAGAAGGGAGCAGTGAGGGACGGTGGGGTGGACTCAGAGACAAGGCAGTCAGGGAAGGGCTGGTCAAGAAGGTGACATTGAACCCAGACTGGAATAGAGTCAGGGTTTGGGTATAGAATTTTAATCTTACTCAATTAATTGAACTTACGATTTAACTTAATAGACCAATTCAATTTTTTGTGTCTTTTCATTTTCTTTGCCACCTTAAAGAATAGAGCAAAATGAACTTTCCACCTTCCTCTTGTCCATTTTTTTCTCATGATTTCTAGGAGGAGAAGAGGGAGTCAGAGTCTTTTTCTTAAGTAATGGATTAGTTATCAAGGTTTATCATCCAAGAAATGAGAGGAATACCTCAAAGGGAAAGAGGTCTGTGTCTGCATGTTCATGTGCCCATGTGTGACTGTGTGTGTGAACTGTGTCTATGTGCATGTGTGTGTGTGTGTGTATGTGTGTGCACGTGCGCAGGTACATATGTGTATGTAGATGTTGGCCCCTCCGTACAGGAGGGGAAGGTTGGAGAGGAAAAAGTCAGGCTGGGCTGCACCCACAGGGAGTGACTTCTACTTCTAGCTCTTTCCTTCAGCTACCAGGTGCCACCAATTGCCCTTTGAGGAAGGGTGACAAGTCCCTAGATGACTGTCAGCATAACTTTGGAGAATGACCTGAAGTCTTTGAAATGGGGGATACCCTTCAGTGGAACGCTAGACACCCTCTCAGGGAGGGGTGTCTGATCCATGGAGGGCTATCCTTGTCACTGTTCTATGAACTGTCTCAAAACTGTGTTGAGGGGGCAGTGGTAACACTTCAAGCAAGTTGTGTCCAGTGAAGGAAGGCACCTGTAGAAGACGGTGTTGCCTCTGTAGAGAGAGAAAAGTTTTCTATCTTGTCCAAGTTCTTATCAACCCAGACACTTGTGGCCAAGGGCAGAAACCTGCAGCAGTTTACCAACAGCAGCCTGGCTTAGCCCTCGTGGACCTGGGGAGGCAGCCAGGGAAATGAGTGGATCCCAAGGGGTGACTCAGCATTGCAGGGTACCCTCGTTGAAGGCTTGGGAAATTGTAGAAAGTGACATGACGGGACAAAGGACCCACTTTCTAGGGGCCAAAAGCTTTTTAAGAAGATTAATAAAGGAGGACTGAGGAGAGGGATTGGTTGGTAAAATGCTTCTTGTGAAAGTGTGAGGACCTGAGTTCGAGTCTCATAACCCATGCAGAAAGGTTGGTCAAGGTTGTCTTCTGATCTCCACATCCAGGGACACACACACATACAGTGAAACAAACATATATCCACATACATAGGCACACACACATACAGTGAAACAAACATACATCCACATACATAGGCATAATGTTTAAGGATCAGTGAGCATGTTGGCCAATGGCTGTCCCTGGAGCCTTCCTCAGTTAGAGACCCCCCCATTTCATTAGTATTTTCTCCACTGTGGTCCATATGCTCACCCACCTCTGTCCCTCATACCCTGACCCATCTCTCAATCCCTAGGATTCTGAGTGAACAGGAAGCAGTTGCATCTCTCCTCTTCAGAGCTAATGTGGGAAGTCCAGGGGTGCTGGGCCTGTGCTAAGCCCGAGGCCTAGGACTCTTGTTTCTCTGGGTACTGGAGAGCGATCTCCCAGGGTCAAGGGTCAGGCTTCAGAGCCTACACAATTGTTTTGAATGCTGTTGTGCGTCTTCCTAGTCATGTGTCCTGGACAGGTCACTGTCGCAGGTTGTTGCTGGTAATGCTACCGCCTGTGAGCGGGCAATGTTAGTAGGGGTCACAGATGCATCTGTGAAGGTGAGGCACACAAGCTTCTGGGGATGCTCGGCCCAGTGTCTGACGTCAGCACTAGCTTATTTGGCAGCAACTGACCATCTACACTATTACTGTCTCCATATTGCTGGAGCTCCCCACCATGTCCTCAGACCTCGCCTTCCTGTCCCGCTCCATGCTCAGTGCTCAGGAAGCTTCATCCTTAGCTGGAGTCTGTCAGCTCCTCCTCCTCCTTTTCTAGAGTGACCCTAAATGGTAGTGGCCCTCTCCAAGGTCACAGTCAACTCCAAGTTCCCACAAGTGGCCCTGTCTTCTGTTCCTTCGTGCATGGGGGCAGACATAGTTCCTGGTGACCTGGTGACAGCCTGGGCTTCTGCATGCCCACCCATGGTGTTTCTACGTCTGCAGACAACCTCCAGTGAGAATATAGTTTCTTCCCTCAGGGTGCCAGTTGATCCTTGACTGACATGGCTAACATCTAGTCCCCTAGGCCATATCTGTCCTTAAGGAAGGAACATGTCTCACACAGGGTGAGCAGGTCCAACTGTGACTCAGATATGACCCCTCAGCAATGCCTGAAGCATAGGGAAGCTACACCAGAATGTAGCCTGCAGGCCACATTTCTTTTTGTGACAGATCCCAAATACGTGCGTGCGTGCGAGCGCGCGCACACGCATACACAGGAAGAGAGACTGACTGGAGTGGTCCCGTGATCGGTGGCTTCCCTAACCCTAACCCTAACCCTAACCCTAACCCTAACCCTAACCCTAACCCTAACCCTAACCCTAACCCTAACCCTAACCCTAACCCTAACCCTAACCCTCCTCCTCTCTGTGCTTTCCCAGTGCCAGGGTTATAGATAGATGAGTGCCTCCTCCACAGCTCCTGGGGAATTGAACTCAGGTCCTTGTATTTTCACAGAAACCACTTTACCCACCCAGCCATCTCCCTAGGCTTGTCTGATCCCCTTAATGAGAGTCCAGAAAACCCCATCACTTTCTAGTTTCAAAAGCCCAGTCCAGGCAAGTTTAAACTTAATCCTACATCCCAATTTAATATTTATCTCCTAGCCCTGGGAGCACACCTAGGAAGGGCTGTAGTCTGTTCTCCATCATGTATCTCTCCATCTCCTGGACTCCCTCATTAGTGCTCTGGGGTTGAGAGGCAGGCTGGGGAAGAAGAGATTGGTAATGCTGTTTCTGAGGTTCTCCTGGTTTCTCTGGCAATGCCTTCAGCTGGGCTGCCAGCCAACCTGCCCTCCCTCTCCTGGGGCAGATAACTAAGTTATGCCAGAGTTCCCGAGAGAGGGCCTCCTTGACCTCAAGCATGCATTCTGCCCAGATATCCCTCCAATGCCTCTGGGATGCATAAAGATGGATGAAGAGTCTGCTGCACTTTCCCTGGAGTGGGAGAGAGTACCTTCCCTTCTCATTCAAGCTTAGCTGAGAAAATACACAACAGAAGGGACATTCTGGGACTTCTGTGGTGAGATCCTGAAGCCCTGGCAGGACCACTGGGCTCTCAAGGGTCCCTGAGCTGTCATATAAAGAGTGTCTCCTGAGACAGCCAACCTGGGAAGGTGACTGCAGATGCTGCAACCAATACTACCATCTGAGCCTGCCCTGCACCTTCCTGCCAAGGCGACAGGCCCAGCTGCATGGCACCAGAGGTCCTCCACCAAAGCCACACGAAGAAGATAAATTCCCAGCAGAGCCCCTCCTAATGTCTCATAAGTGAAATCATGATGTACAATAGCATGGCCACTGCTTTATAGTACTGTTTGCAGGGAGGGAAAGTCATGACACAGCAGGAGACAACCCCTTCCCTAAACTTCAAGTCCTTGGCTCTGGAGTTCTCCCCCAAGGAAGGGGTGATCAGTGGCAAGGTGTCCCTAATTGAGACACTCACTGACATGAAAGTGACCCAAAACCATTTTTCTGAATTTTTCCTCTTGAGCAATTCCACAGAGAGCTTTTGAAGTTCTCCCAGCTTGGCTGTGGGTATGAAGCCACCTGTCCCATCCTGGCCCCTAGATGACTCCAGACACCTCTGTGGTCCTGCTCTCTACTTTCTGTTATACAGGCTAATGTGAGTGGGAAGGATGCTGGGGCAGCCAGATGACTTCTTAAAGACCCCTAGGGCACTGCCTGGTTGGGATCAAATAGCTCTTTGCCTTAGATTTGGATTTTAGCAGCGAATTTTGCTGTTAAAATATGCAGCCTTTTCTTTCCTCCTTAAAGCTGGAAACTAGACAATAACAAGGTGTACAGCGGTAGGGATCAATATATAAATTATGTCTAACAAAACCAGATTAATAGAAATGTTTAGGTCTAGTTACAGGCTTACTAATACTGTGTCCCTGAATGTGCCTTGTGTATCTGACTTCTGGCAATGTTGGAAAACCATAGACCTTTCTCCTAACGGAAAAGGATTTCTAAAAGGTCCTCCATGGTTCTATAAGCAGATTTAAACCCACGCTTCAGGGGGGTAAACACTAGGATGATTGCTGGTAAAGGGGTTGCTCTGTCACCATAAACTTTCTTCCCAGCAAATTCTTCTCTCTAAACCAGCAAATGAAGGGCACAAGAAAGCCAAGACTCTCCTCATTTAACAAAACACAAACAGGCGCCAAGTATTTCTCCCAGCAGCCAGGCTCTCAGGACACAAGCAAGTTTTAAGACAGCACTGCATTCATCCCCAATTGCTAGTCTGATGTGCTAAATTATTTTCTGTTTCCTGTTCCAAACTCTTCTTCACACTTGACCACACTCTTTGTTCAGGGTGGCTGTCCCCATGCACTGCACACCTGGGAATAAGGCTCCATTGGCCTTTTGGTTGGCTTGGGTTGGGTTGGGTTGGGTTGGGTGGCGAGGCACCAGGAAGAGAGGACATGGTAAGCATTGATTCAGGTGATGTCTCCCTTAACTTCCTTCATGAGCAGGCTGTGTCTCTCCAGGGAAGGCCATTTAGTTGTCAAACCTCTGCCTTTATTTTCTTTTGAATCTACAGAAACTAGCACCTCTGGCTTTATCTGACAGGAATTTCCCCATCCCTTGCTGGCCTTCCAATATCTTACCTACAGTTTTACATGGCCCCTTCATTACACAGTCTACTCAGGGCCCTGGCTAAATGAGCCATCTGTTTTCTGTCACAAGACTAGCTCTTCTGACTTGTCACTGACAGTGACCCTACAGGGCACCTCCACACACCTTCACCTCAGTTCTTTTATCAGTCTTCTGGCTTTAACCTTAGCTTCACATCCTGACTGAAATGGTGGCAGCCAGAGACCTTGTTAGATACAAGAACCAAGAATTCCTGAACCTTTCAAAAATCTGAGTCACTGAAAAGCATCAAGTGCAACCCTCAGTATCAAACACACATGCAACACACACAGACACACATACACACATTCACACGCACAATTAAAAAATATATTTGGGGGGATGAATTTCACTTTTTAATGGCTATTACACTTTTATGAGAGGTACAGAAATGTAAGACATCCCTATTGTTTAGGAAATATTTAAGAAATGGATAGGCATTTTGGTCAGGAATTATCCAAATAGATAGAAATATATAGATGGACAGACAGATAGATGATATATGTAGATAGGTAGACAGAGAGCTGAGAAGATACACAAATGCATGAGAGGGATTTAGTAGAGGGACTGACTTCCTTGATTATTCAGGTTGAGAATGGAAGCCTACCACAGACTTCTGCAAGCTGAGACCAGAGGCTGTTAGCATGACACAGCCCAAATCTGAAGGCCTCAGTACTGGGTGAGTGCCCTAGTGTGATAAGTCTGAATCTGCTGGTGTGAAACTGAATCTGAGCATCAGAAGACCAGGAGTAGTGATGCCCAAGGGCAGGAGAAGTGCATCCTGGGCTTAGGAGGGAGATAACAAGAGTCCACACCTCCCCCATTCCCACTATGTTCTATGAAGGTGCCCACCCAGATCAGGGTAGAAGTTGCTACTCACTCCAGAGACCCACATGCCTATCTCCTCCACTACCATGCCCAGCACTCGGATGCACCTAGGACTTAACATCCGTGTCAAATGTCTTACGGCCTGCTTCCCTTTCGGCACCCAAGGGATGCTTCAGTGCCTACAGAAACACGGAAAATAAACAATGCTCTATCAGCTCTGTAAGCTCCCTAAACCCATGCAAATTGACCCGGGCGTCTATCATCACAGTAGGACAGTGGGGAAAAGCCTGGAGCTGTGCTGTAAGTAGACACACACGATTTCTCATTCCCGAGTGGCCCCTGGAAGCTACTCCCCTCTCCACTTCAGCTCCCTGATCCCTGTGATGAGAGGGAGAAGCAGTTGTCAAGACAGAGTGAGGTCACACTTGGATGCATAACAAACTCATTAGGCATCAGAAGGGATCAGCCACACAATTACATAGACACCAGATGCTTGCTAAGAGGTGAAGGGTGGCTGACATGCAGCCAAGGGGTCCCGGGCACACCGTGACAGATGTCCACAACTACTCCACACATGGTAGAGATAGATGCACGGGATTAAGCGCCTATTGAACTGTGCGCTCTGCCAGTTTATCACGGATTGTTCCTTCTGTTCTTGTGACTCTCAAAGTAATCACCTTAGCCCCACCAAGGTGGGAAAAAGGGGAATAAAGGCAGTGACAGACAGAGGTGAGACTGTCTTTGGTGCCTCTGGCATGCTTGTCTGGATATGAAGTGTCATTTGATCATGAGATCTGCAATTTAGTGGCTGGCAAGGATCAGGCACCCTCAGAAACTCTGCTTCAAGTGTGGGATGGGTTCTGATCCCAGGACTGATGGGTGAGCAACTTTCATTACCCATGAGCTGTGTTAATGGCCCTTGGGGTATCTTATTGCTATTCTGACACGTGGGAACATGGCACTTTCCCATTAAAATGCCAATTATCTTTGAGTACTTCTGCAAATCCATCAGCTGGAGGCTGCTGGATTGTCAAGTGATTCGGTCTGATGGTTGGAAACACACCTGTCAGATCAAGGGCATTTTATCTGGCAGTCCATCAGTCCATGACTGTTCAGAGTGCCACAGTGCCCCTACCTACTGCTCCCAGGCCCCGAGGAGTGCACATGAATGCATACATGCACACAGATGCCCCATTGCTGCTATGCAGAAAGATCTGATGAGAGGAAGGAGCTAAGAATTAGGGAGAAAGTCAAGATTTAGGAAAGAGCTTTCAAAATGGAATTTCTCTCTGTCTGTCTCTGTGAGTGTGTGTGTGTGTGTGTGTGTGAGTGTGTGTGTGTGTGTGTGTGTGTGTGTGTAGGCACAAGCATACCATGGTGCATATGTGGAGGTCAGAGGAGTCTGGAAATCAAGCTGAGGCTACCAGTCATGGCAGCAAGTGCCTTTACCTGTTGAAGCATCTCACCAGCCCCTACTTCACCCATATTTTAATGTATAGTTCAGTAGCACAGGGGTCATTCATTGTGCTGGCCATTCACTCTCTAGAGCTTTCACAACTTACAAGATGGAGACTTCATATCCATTAAAGGCTCCCTATCTCAACATCCTCTAGCCCATGACAACCTGTGTCCTGGTCCCCATCTCTATGAACTGGAACACTAGGTAACTCATAGAAGCAGAATCAAGTACCATTTGCTTTCTTGTTACTAGTTTATGTCACTTGGCACAATGCTTTCAAAATTCATGGGTGCACAATGAGTCATGATCCCTCCTTTTGAAGTCTGAGTAACTTTCCATATGCTCCTATTTTATCTGTTCGCCCGCCCTATGAGACACTTGGGTGGCTTGTACCTTTTAGCTATTGTCAATGATGCTGCCCTGAGCATCTGGGCATGAACATATTATAACTGTTTGAACCCTCCCAACCCTGTTAAACAACAGATCAACTCCAATGGTTGTGTACAAGTCAAGCTCTCTTCCTCTGGACAGGACCATCTTTGTGTCACAAGTGACACTTTATAGATTCCCCTGGGATTGTCTAAGCACACTGCCTGTCCCCTGTCCTGCCTTGTCCTGACTCTTTGTGGAATTACTCTTGAAGCATTCCCTCCAGATTCCACATAAGTAAAACCCCTCATCCTAGGCTCTGTGTTGAGGCCATTGACTGGCACTTCATGGCCAGGGAGGTCATGGGTAATTGCAGGAGTGTCATGGTGATGGGACAGCATTGCACATAACAATGTAGTGGTTGTTGGTCATTATTAACTGTTGGAAGACTGAGTAGCAACTACATCAAGAGATGCACTGACTAAAGATTAGTCCTCTGTGTCCTGCTGGAGTAAAACTTCCAAATCTCCAAGTGGCGTTAGCCTTGTGCGGGTTGGACAAGAGCTCACAGTTCCCTGCCATAATGGACATGGGCTCACTCTCTAAAACTATAAACCCAATAAACACTTATATAAGTTGCCTTGCTCAGAGTGCTTTGTCACAGCAGTAGACAAGTAACTATGACAGTGGGGTTTATGTATTTAGATTTGTAACAAGAGACCCATCTTTCACACAGTATCCAAGTCACTCAGGGCAAAGCAGTTTCAAGTTGTCTTATAGAATTGTAGCCTGTTCCTGAGGTTTTGGCCTGCCTGCATACTTTCTTCCTTTTTTCCTGACAGCCTGCTCCTTCGAGTTCTGCCTCTGGCATTGGCCCTGGCAGGGCTGTATAAGTAGGCCCTTTTCAACCCTGACAGGCATCTTAGTGATCAACTGTTTTATTTCAACCCCATAGACACTGAACCATCCTAGACACAGACCCTCTCCCCAGCCAAGCCTCAGGCAATGGCAGCTACAGAAGACAGCATGGATACCACTGGGAAAGACACCAAGCTAGAACCATCCAACTTCCTGACCCCAGAAACTAAAGGATAAAACAGGGAATGTTTATTATTTTAGGCAGTACATTTCACAGTAATTTGCATTCATAATTCAGTGGTTTGAACAAGAATGGCCCCCATGGACTCATATTATTTAAATGCTTTGTAATCCAGGGAGTGGTACTATTTGAGAATGATTAGGAGGTGTGGCCTTGTTGGAGAAAGTGTCACTGGGAGTGGGCTTTGACCTTTCAAAAATCCACACCAGGCCTGCTCTCTGTCTCTCTGTCTCTCTGTCTCTCTCTCTCTGTCTCTCTGTCTCTCTGTCTCTCTGTCTCTCTCTCTCTCTCTCTCTCCTTCTCCAGCACCATGCCTGTCTGCCACCATGCTCTCTGCTATGATGATGATGGACTAAACCTCTGAAACTGTAAGCAAGTCCTCAGTTAAATGCTTTCTTTTATAAGAGTGGCCTTGGTCCTGGAGTCTCCTCACCGCGACTAAGACACATAAGCAGATGGAGTCATGCAAGCCCTTCCAGGGGCTCTTCTAAGCCACGCCCCTGTGTTCCTGCTTTGTTGCTCTAACTAAAGCAGCTTAAGGAATGAAGGCATTATTTTGACTCATATTCTAGAGTACGATTTCTTAGGCAGGAGAGTGAGGACATTGACCAGAATGTATCTGCAGGTAGGAAGCCGTGAGAGGTGAATGCTGTCCTCAACTCACTTGTGTCTTCTGGGACCCCAGCTCTCATAGGGATGGTTACACATTCAGGTCAGATCCTCCTTCATCCAATCCTCTCTGGAGATGCCCTCACAGACATGCCCAGAGAGGCACATTTCCTCCATTCTTTCTAAATCCCATCAAATTGGTAGCTGAGTCCAACCACCACACCTGGCTCTATTTCGCTACAACACCCTACTGGCACAGCCCAGTGTTTACTCTTCCACAGCAATCATTTGCGTTAGCAAGCTCATTTAGAGCTTATCCAGCTTTCCCACGAAAGCATTAGCCTTCCGAGTGTGGACACCTCTCCTGTCCTCTTCATCACAGTACTCAGGCAGCCTAAGCCCTCCACTTCTTGTTAGTCACGAGGCTTTGGGAAAGATCATTCAAACAGTGATGATCTAACAGGGTCCGTCTGATGGTGGCTGTGTGTCTAATATGAATCAATAGCCATAAAGTACTACAAATAATATCTTATACATGGCGAATACTTAGGAAGCATAATCTGCTGGTACTTTTAATAGACCCAAATCTTAACAAACATACCAGGGGACTATTCGAGGGAGCCCATTGATTGTCTTGTCCCATAATCTTAAGCATCCCAGACACAAGTGAGAAAGTCCCAAAGGCCTTGAGACAGCTAAAACAGATGTCCCAACGGCTAGTAGCAAAGCCCATCTAATTAACTTACAGGAAGCTCTTGGGCTATAACTCAGGACCTAGTTACTTAATAGTCTTAGCAGATATTTGTTAGTCACCTAACATATGTGGAGCTTTGTGCTAGGAGCTAGGGGAAGGGGGACAGACAGACACAAAGGTGAATTGAGTTCGTTAGCACCCCACAAAAGCATGTGCTGTCCAGAGGGGGATACGGATAGATACAGCAGCCGCCAACCACCCAATTACAAGAGTGAGCCTGGTAGGGGGACAGAGCAACTATCAAGGTGGCCAAGCTCAATTAGTCACAAATTATAACATGCGTAACGAGCCTAATTATCTGGTTGCCTCATCCATAATGGATTAGAAACGGCATATTAGAAGAGAAGAAAGGAGGGGAACAGCCAGAGGCAGGTACAGACAACAGCAGTAAGAGAGAGCCAACAGGAACAGAAAGTTGCCCCTTTTTGAAAAATGCTGAAAATGGAGACTTGACACAGGGGGCAGAGTAGCGTCGTGAGTCAGCCTGACTGGCTTTGAGTCCCAGCACCATTGCTTACTGTCATTAACTAGGCTACCGACCCCACGAGTCCTTGGTTTTCTCGTCTGTATATTGACAGGAGTGAGCGTATCTACATCACAACATTGTTGGGAAAATTACACTAGTTATATGGTTGGGCTGGGAAATTAGTTCCTTTGTATGGTGGTTTGTTTACAAGTACAAGGACCTGAGTTCAAGGTCCAGAACCCAGCTGGGGGTGACAGCACATGCTTGAAAACACACTGCTGAGGAGGTGGAGACAGGCAGATCCCTGAGGGGAACAGGCCAGCCAGCCTAGCCTAAGTAAGCTCCGGGGTCATGAGAGACACTTGGATACCAACACCCGAGAGATGGTGGCAACTCTTCCAGCCCAGATTCCCACTATACAGACACTGATAATTCAGAACGGACCTCCCCCTTCAAATCCATCTGGAAGGAAAGAAATCCCTCATTGTGGGGAAGACTTAGGGGATTGTTTGTCACTTCAGCAACCCAGTCAATCCTGACTGATACACGGTATCTGAATGGTTACGTGTCAAGATCTCTTCTTGACAATAGAATTCACTTAATTTGTATGTGACACAGGGGACAGACTGTCTCATAGGCCATTCATGAAGACTTCATTGTTCATCCCAGAAGTGCCAAGCCTCCTGGCCCACAACTCATTGGCTAGCTCTGACCACAGTGCTCCCAGATTTCTGTGCACCCAGAAAGGGGGCAACGGTGATGCTTGTGCAGCAACACACGGCGCTAGCAGAGAGAGCGTCTCTGTATGATATGCTCCCATGGACACGGGTAGGTCACAGAGACAAGCAGCTGTGGTCCCAGGACATAAGGCCATTCATCTGAGAAAAGGAAGACCCACAGGAATTCCAAAATTATACTGGCATTTGGTGGACTCACGGAGGGAGGCACTGAAAGTATGAACTGTTTGCTTGAGGGATGTGGTGCTGGAGGGCTTTAAACACCCCTAGCTCCTGCTTGCTAAATGTCAGTAATGATCTTCCTGCAAGCCACTAGACCATCAATAGTACACTCACCTACTACTTAATCTACTCTCCTGGGACAGAGGGTGGCTTCACCTCTCACTGCTCAAAACAACTAACTAATGTTGAATTTTACAGTGATTTGAGCCAGATATGGCACCTGAACCCAGCTCCCTCGAAGACCATTGATCAGGAATCCCAGTCATATTGCTAATAACTTGTTAATCAAGGTGAGGATTAGTGCTATGGCTCAGCAGTAAGTGCTTGCTGAACATTCATGGTGTCCTGAGTTCCAGCCTCAGTACTTCCAGGAAAGCAAACAAACATAAAAACAGGATCAATGACTAATAGTTTCTAATAGTACAAATTGGGCCAGTGACTGTGTGAGACTATACATGTCCCCTGGGGAAAAAACTGACCATTTAAAATATTTTTTAACCCCTGGATTTCTCAAGTCATCTGTATGTATTCCATAATTCTCCCACTTTGCTTAAGCTAATTTGAGTAGGGTATTTTTTGTCACTTGTGACCAAATTATTTCTGCTTAGAGCACATACCCCCCACAAACTTTTTTTTCCAAGTATGATTAATGTCTTGCTTGCATGGGTAAGCAATGCTTGGCAGAAAAACTTACTTCTGTGAGACTGTTCCTTCTTCTAGTCAGTTAGTCAATGGACTGACTATTAATGTGTGGCTATGCAAAATCAGTTCCCGTTGACAGAAGAGAGTGATGTATATTCTATAATGAATGTTCTAGAAATAGTCTCAGGAAGGTTTCAAGAAGTGGTGAAACTAAAAAGACCACTGAATATCTTTGTATCCCTCACTTGAATGAGAACATTAAACAATCCTTGGGTTGACCGTCCCTGTGACAACTCCCCTTATTTTAATGGGCAGCTGTGGTTATATGTTTACATGTTCACATTTATGTGTGTATGAATGCGGACACACATGTGGAAGCTAGTGGCCAATCTTGGTGTCATTCCTCAGATGTCATTCACCTTGGTTTGTAAAAGGGGCCCTCACCCAGTAGGTTAGGCTGGCTCTCTGAGGTTTTACGTGTGAGCTATCATCTCTGACTTTTTCTTTTAAACTCAGGTTCTTACTCTTGTAAAGTGAGCACAAAAGTGAAACGTTTCCCTGACCCCTAATCTTGACTCTTGAGGACACACTGAAGAATGGAACTTCTGTCACTATTGGACACAAGATGCCCCAGGACCCCAACAAATACAACCTGAAGGTTGGGGGAATCATTACTACTTTACACAATGCTTCAGCCCCTGGGAGATGGGAACTGAGGAGCGACTGTTCTGACAGCACTCAGTTCTGAGGTGTCTGCCAGCCTGTCAGAGGCCGGTGACTGGAGATGCTTGCCCCCTGGCCTGCTTGGTGTTGCACCCAAATTCTGAACCCCCAAATCACCAAGAGATCTGATCCAATACAAAAGCAGAATCTTTAATAATTAATGAGTCAACTGTATTAACTCGGGTCCTTTGTCCTTTCAACACACCAGTGGAGTGAGAAGGACCTGGAGGGACCATGGGGCAGACCAAGGGGAGTGTCTGGGGTCTGCAACAGTCTCAGGATTGGTGCACTTCCATGTTTGGGTGACCTGTCCTGTGTTGATTGGTCAACTGTACCCACAGGTAGGTTGCTATGGCCTATAGGCCCTCCCATGGTGGTTGCTGTAGGGTGAAATTTGGTGCTCCGCCATTAGCCATGTGGCATATTAGAGGCACATACAGATGAGGTAATAAAAGGGCAGTTTACCACACCGCTAACCACACCCACTTTAGGCATGACTAAAGACGTATACGGACATAGGCGGTGAACTACATCACTAGCCAGGCCCACTTTTGGGCATGGCTAGGGGTGTGTATGGAGGAAGGACTAAAAGACTGAGCAGCAGAACGTCTCGCCCTCTTTCTGGCTTCCAGTTCAGCGGTGGCAAAATACTCTGCTCATCTGGGTTGCTTGTTTTTCTCTTGTGAGTAATTTCTACAATAGATACTTACACTTTCAATAAGTGTGCTGTTTATCGTTGCAGCATCATGTTGCTATGCTCTGTACTCCACGATTACTGTAAAGCACATCCAGAGCCCACCGGCTAACTTCTGATTGGTTCCTTGCCACATGGAGGGTATCTGGCTTCCTAGTGACTGGAAGGTTGGGTAAGGTCAGGAACTTAGCACGTGGCCTACATCTTGCTGGGTCTTTTCTGCAGCCAAAGCAGGGGGCTGGCTGAGGGTCTGGTCCCATCACTTGGCACATGCCATTCACTCACACCTCAATCCCATTGCCCTTACTTCAGCTTTCCTGGGACTGCACTTCCCAACAGGATAACAGCATTTTCCAATAAAATAAAGCATTTGCCTTCGGCTCTGCTTCCTGGAGAAAGCTGGCTGAGCTTTCCAAATGCCCCCAGGAGTCTGGGATTCAGAGGTTATGATGTGGAGAGACCTTTTCGCTCTGCAGAATCTTTGTGCGACTCCGAATTTCCCTAAGATCCATACTGGATCATGATCCAGGCTGATCTGTCTAAGAAGCTTTTCCCACATAGCGTTCTCTTTTGCTCTCAAAACTCAAAAGACTGGGAAGATCTATGTAGCTGGATAGATCTATGTATCTGTAGAAGCCATGGAGAGATGCGGGCTATTCCTCTTTAATCGCTGTAAGAGAGCCACATGACAGTCTCCTCTCTGGTCACCCTCTATTCCTGGCCTTTCTTACTGAATCCTTCCCTCCTGCCTTAGCTCACTGAGACCAGAACCAGGAAAGCAAAGGGATCCCAGATCTTGCTCCTTTAGCAGCTGCTTTCTGCTTCTCCAAGGGAAAATCAAGCTGGACCTGCCACCTCTGGCCCTATGTATGTAGCAAGGGGACAAGGTTCCTTGACTACCACCATGGTCCTCTGACCACCCTGGGTAAGCAGGCTGCACACATCTGACTTTGTTCTTAGTTACAGCTGGATGTCTCTCATATGTACTTAGGTTTCCGGATAGATCAAAAGCAAATGGTATATCAAACATGTTCAGATCAGGTTGTATCATTAATGAGTGTGTAACACAGATGCTCTGCTGGCCTCTCTCTGAGTTCACTGATTGGAACCCTAGCTAGAAGGGCAGTGCTGATCCTAGGAGGGTGAAGAGGGGATGGCCATAATGCATCCCACTTGCCGAGCATGTCAGTGTCTCACAGTCACTTAAGGGCAGATAGAATCCTCTCCCATTTACAATGGAGGAAAACAAGCTTCGGAGACATAAGGAACTTGCCAGAATTCCATAGTCAGGTGGACCCAGGCTGTCTAAGGGCAACGCCCAAGAGCCTGCACACCATCCACACCCTCACTGACCCCTGCTTTCAGACACACCCAGCGCACCTTCTACCCATACCTGAGGATCTCTGCCTTAGCCCCACTGTCCTGGTCACCCTTGGGCTACAAGACCTGAGGAGATGTCACTCCACCCACAGCTGGCTTCCTTATCTGCTTTGTCTTCTTGTCCAGCATCCCTGCAGTCAGCTCCCAAATCAACAATATTTACATGTCCCCGGTCTCAGAGTCTGGTCTCCTCCTGGGGCAGGAGGGAAGAGCACTCCAGCAGGAGAGTCACTTCCTTATTCTGGAAAAATTTCAACCCCATCCAAACAAAGAAAAATCCCAGGACTGTGTGTGCCTGGAGGCTGTGCTGGTGTGTGTGTGTGTGTGTGTGTGTGTGTGTGTGTGTGTAGGCACACCAGTCTCTGTGGTACAAGTCTGAGGTAACCACACATGACTCCTACATGCTGTGCCACTGTGAAGGGAAGAACTGGAAGAGGAACTGTCTGTCTTTCTCATGGTTTCCAAGGACTCAGTCCAAGGTCACTTCGGCTCCACATGCTTGGGCAGAAGATCATGGCAGTAGAAGTATGTGGTGAAAGACCATCTTCACATCGTGATAGACAGGAAGCATGGGTGGGAGGAGCAGGGCAGATATGGTCCCAAAGATACAGCCCTAGAGACATACTTCCTCCAGCTGGACCTCAGCTCCTAAAATTTCTAGAGCTTTCCAAAATGGTACCACCAACAGGAGAATAAACCTTTAACATGAGCCTCTGAGGACACTTCCTATCCAAATCTCAGCACCACTTCTCATTATGTCTGACTGTTAAACAGTCTCAGATTCTCCCTCTGCTACCACCAAGGAGGTCAAGAAAAGAGTCTAGGCGCCGGGCGTTGGTGGCACATGCCTTTAATCCCAGCACTCGGGAGGCAGAGGCAGGTGGATCTCTGTGAGTTTGAGGCCAGCCTGGTCTACAGAGTGAGTTCTAGGACAGGCTCCAAAGCCACAGAGAAACCCTGTCTCGAAAAACCAAAAAAAAAAAAAAAAAAAAAAAAAAAAAAGAAGAGAGTCTAGGCCTTTGAACTGTTTCTTCCCCATCTCAGGCCCTTCCCACTCAAGAGGGCTTGTGCCCATCACTGTAGAGGATGTCTCAGAAGTTACCACCCCGGGTCCCTCAGTCATCTTTCTTGGGTTGGAGAGCCTTCAGTCACTCAGCTACTACAGCTGACAGCCAGCAAGAGAATTACACATTTTGGAAGTGATATGTCATTTCTCATGTTTGGTCCATTTTACTTCAGTGCCAAAATATACTTTTGGCCTCCTATCAAGACTGTATTAATGGTATCAGTTCACGGCCTGACTCAGACCACACCAACCACCACTCCTCAACACCTATTTTCTATGTAGGTGATGAAGACAATACTCACATAAAAGCTCTACTGGCCTGGATAAACAACATCTAACCCCTTCATTTATTTGGTGGAAAAGCAAGCATTGCCTCAGTGTGTTTCATAGTAACCTCCTAAAAAACATGTTCACCTGCGCCTTGTGAAGGTACCTGTACATACACAAGGTATGGGTATGTCCAGATGTGACTGCATTAGGATCTGAAAAGGGGGTCATTCTGGATTACTCGGTGAGTCATAAGTAAGTATCAAGTGTCCTTATAAGACACAGGCAGAAAGAAAGAGGAGAGAAAGGTCAGAAAGGTGTACAGATTGAGGTGATATGCCCACAAGCCAAGGAATGCCAGATTTCTCAAACACCAGGAAACATCAGCGCACCTATTCATGGTCATGCCTTGGTTCCAGTGTCTGGCCTGCAGACAGTGAGAGCATCCTCTGTTGTTGTAAGCTACGTGGCTTCTGGTAATTTGTTACAGCAGCCACAGAAATATGGGCCACTGACAATTTTTTTATGCTGCTGATGATTTGGAGACCGTAATCACTTAAGTTCTGTACTGTTACTCTAAGGTAAGGATTAAGTTTACTCTTTTATGAACAGGGAAACTGAGAAAGGAGTTCAAAATGACTTTCCCAAATCTACTTGCTGAGGAAATGCTTGCTCATGGCTTTGTATCCAAACTGATTCCAGAGTCTGTTAACCATGGCTCTCCTCCTCCTCCAAGGGGAATTGCCAGTTGAATCCAACACCTCCCGCCTTGCATGGGCAATGTTAGGGGAACATAGTTCCCTGCTTCACACCACAGTCCCCTGGCCACCCTTGGCGAGCAGGCTGCACACATGCCTGAGCGGGCTGAGTTAATTGGGCTCTAAATCTGCAGGGAGCGAGACAAAAACCACAGGGTGGTTAATTTATTCCTGGTAGTGGCTGCGGTGGCACGCTAGACAGATGCTTGCTGTTAAAGTCCCCGCGTTCCCCCTGCCCACTCACTACTGCGAGTGCTTGGTGCCTGCCTGTCTCCTGGGCCTCGTTCTCTGGTTCCCATGTCTGTCTCAGTTCCCCTTCCTCTTCAGAGAGCCAATTTCTGTTCTTCCACAGCAAGAGCTGAACTGCTTCAGGCAGAAGCTGACACTTGTGGGAGTCAGGGAAGGCAAATACCTCCATGCCATGCTCAGCTCTTCCCGTGCCTACAACGTCAGCACTTGGGCAGATGTCCCTTCCTCTCATCTGCCCACTTTGCAAGTTATTCGGGGGCCATGGCCTTGCTGCTGCCCCTTGCAATGAAAAGGAGTGAGAACTCTGACGGTCCAGGCAGGACTTCAGGAATTTTCTATGAAGACCTTGCCTCTCTGAGTTCCTCTGAGGAAGACAGATGGCTGCCGTCTTCTCTAGTTTTCTTAATTACTTTGAAGTTCCACTCTGACTGTCAGCACCAACTTCCTACCCAATAGCCCCCTGAACTTAATACTTGAACAATAGTGCATAAAGCATATTCACCCTGCTGCATCCTCAGGCTGCACAATATCCTACCAATCTGCCTCCACGTGGCTGCTCAACTCTGCTCGGTATTGGCTGAAATAAAGCAATGCCTTCATACATGGCCCTGTCTCAACTGCTCTGGAGGACATGACTAGCCTGGCCCATCCATGCTCTGGCTTCTCCTGTCAGATCTGGTCCAGAAGCTGGAGAAGCGGTGTGGATGGACTTGACCTTCCTCAGCAGTTGCTCATGTGGGGCTAACAATCCAGAAACACACCCATCTCCTCAGCTTGCCATGGAGAACTTCCTTTGAGTTTTGTTCCTTTCATGGTGGTCCTCTGAAGCCTATGTGTCCCTCTTTGCCCGGAAGCCTCCCGCCCTGGCCCAAAGTTACCAAGCAACCCATTGTCTGTCACTGGGAAGCTGGGGCCAGCTTGACCTTGTTCTAGCTGTTGGTAGTCCTTCCTGTCTGGTTTGGTGATTTTTTTTCTTCCTTCTTTTGCAGCCTGGGTTTATATCCCGCTACACACAGGGTTAGGTAAGCACATTTCAGTTTACTTCTCTGTCGCTGACAAAGTCAGTGTAGGGAAAGGTTTGTGTTTGGTCACAGTTGGAGGGCACGGTGCCCTCGTGGTGGGTGGGGAAGATGGCAGGGACATGAGGCAGCTGCTCACATTGCACCTGCTGTCAGGGGACAGATGGATGCTGGTGCCCTACTCACTCTTTCTTTTTATTTAACATGGCACCCCAGATCACGGGACAGTGCTCTCTTCACAGTAAGAGTGGAACTTCTCACCTCAGTCTAATTTAGAAACCCCATGTCCTAAGTTCATTTCTGTGGCTGCAACACACTCCACAAAGAAGCGTGAAAGGATTTATTCAGCTTATGGTTTCAGGTTCATCATTGCAGGGGAGTCAAGGCAGGAGCTAGAGGAAGCTAGCACAGGCTAGAGCAGGAAGAGGATGGGTACGCACATGCTCACTGCTCAGATCACTTCTCCACTGCCATACAGTTCAGAACCCAACCCCGCAAACAGTGACACCCGCTTTTAGACCTGGTCCTCCTACATTAACCAGCGTAACCCTGTGATGCTCACATGCTAACCTGATCTAAGCATTCCTTCATTCAGACTCTTTGACAACTGAAACCATCACGTCCCCTCACAGAAATGTCCAAGGGTGTGTCTCCTGGGTAATTGTAGATCCTGCCAAATAGACAGTAAATATTAATGTCTGAGTCAAATTCTGATTCCATTGAATATAGGCTAAAGTTATCTCTCCAGAAAAGCGGGTCTTTCTTTTATAACTCAAAAAAAAAAACCCCAATACTAAGTCACTCACACTCGTATAGCCTAAGAACTTCTCCAAAATGGAGTAATATAGGATGGAAAATCCAGCTCAGCCTGAGAGCAAGGGGATCATTGTGGTCATTGTCATTGTCACCACTAACAGCTTCTCAGAGAGGACTGCACATACTTCTCCCCAAGACTCCCCAAGAGTTCAGTTATATGTCATCCCTGTAAACATTTAGGTGAGTGCTTTTATTACCCCAATTATGTAGACAAGGAACCTGAGGTTCAGAGTCATTATACCTTACTCCAAATTGCATGACTAGGTAGTCTAACCCCAAAGCCCAGGCTGCAACACTTTCAGCTTCAAGTCTCTTTTCCTCCTGTCTGAGTATGGGCAACGGAGACATGAATAAACAGAAGTTCCAAGAAACTACTCTGGGTGCCAGTAAGTCATAGGCACCCTCATTTTCCATAAGAATATGAAACCAAACAGGGTACACCATCATGGGAATACAAAAAGAACTGACCTGAACCCTCAGCAAAGGTCTTCTCGAGAGAGATAACCATATGAAAAAATAGACAGTTTATCACTGGTATTTCTAACATAACTTAAGGGCATATCATAGCTACCAAAATGAGATTTGATAAAGAGAGGAGATAAAAATGATGGGTGTGATAGTAAACACATCACATATATCTTTGCTGGGATGTTTTAGAGACTGGCATCAGAATCAGGGGACAAAAGAACTAATCTAAACTGGGTACAGTGGCTCATGTTGGTAATTTTAGCACCTGGGAAGCTGAGGCAGGAAGACAGCAAGCTTGTGAGCAGTGTAGGCGACAAAGAGGCTGAAGCATACTGAGGTCTTGGGCTACTGGATCACCCGAGGTCTGATGTAAGGAAGAGACCTCACAGATAATTATGCACAGCCAACTGCTAGAAAGACTCAGTCCCCTAGAACAGTCCACCTTCCAAAGCAGCACTAAATCTCTCCTGTAACATTCAGGGAGAGACATGTTACTTAAAGTGTGGAAATTAAATGACCATGAAACTCATTTATCATTTCCAGATCACTTACAATTATATCCAGATCTACAAAGTAGCTTTGGGGACCAGTCAGGCTTGATTTTGTACAGCTTTGGAGGAGGAGAAGGGTGGGCTTAGAGGACAGTCTCATGCAGATGACCTCAATCTCCTGTTTCTCCGGCCTCTGTTTCCAGAATGTTGGGGTTCCAGGTGTGCATGTTTCCTGGTTTGTGTAACCTTGGAGACAGGCTAGAGATGAGACCTGGGCCTTATGCATGCTAGGCAAGCTCTCTAGCAACTGGCCTATATCTGCAGTCAGTTCTGTATGACTTTGTCAAGAGGCCCAGCCTCTGAGGAGCCAGGGTCCTTGTCCGTACTACAGTAGTATCAGGGCTCTCCAGCTGTCCCACACACTGGGGCAGGGCCTAGGAACTTGCATTTTCTCATAGTTTCTAGATGCTTCTGTTTCTGCTCTGTGGGGAAGGGGTCAGCAATCGAGAGAGAACACTAGTCTGATTTGGTTTCCCCTACAAGTGTTGAAACCAACCAACCAAAACAAACCAAAACAAAAATGAATGAGTGATGGAGACTATGGAGCGTACTAAGCTGGAAACAGTTACAGTGTTTGTACAATGTATTTTGATCATATTCACCTCAATGCTTCCCAGATCCTCCTCTCCCACCCTGCTTTCCCTGCCCACCCAACTTTGTATCTTTTTTTTAATCTATCAGGTCCCATGTGTATTGCTCATATACACTTGGGTGTGTGGCCTCCCACTACAGCATAGTTGATCAGTTTTCTGTAGGTTTGACATTCTCCCAAAATAAATGCTGCTACCCCAGGTCCCACCTTCAAAAGCTGTGAAATGCTATGGACAGGGAATGCGCAGCCCAGCAGAGCAACTGAAGGGTACTATTTAGACAAAAGACAACTTAAGAAGTCCAATCAATGCCAACCTCTGCCCTTCACATCCAAAGACTTACAGTTGTCCCTGAAAGGGCCACTCCTACAGACCGGGGACACCCGAATCTGCTCCTTGGCCTCCCTGTTTCTGTATCCCAGCCAGTTACCCAACAGCTCCAAGATTCTCTAGACGGTATTTGGGGCCTACAACCCCTAAATGTGGTGTCCTGGCCTGCTGAACCTATTAAGTTGGGCAATGATGGGTATAGGAAGGGTTCCCCGAGCTTCCTGTGCAGCAGCTCCCAAGACCCTTAAGGGACAGATACCCTCACAGCCCCCCTATCTGCTGTGTCCCAGGAAACCTAGAGGAATCAGGAGCAGCAGTCTGTACTGTCCCCCACCCTGAGATTACTGCTCTAGCTTCTGTCCCCTTGTCCCATGACTCTCTTCTCCTCAACACACCAAGCATAACAACATGCAATGCGAGTCATTTCTTGAGGTCTTCATTTCCTCACACACTCTATGCCATTTAAAACTCATTTTGAGCAAGTATGTGCCTCTTTCTTGTAAATCTATCTTGAGTGAAGGAAGCCCCGGTGAAGAATGTAATAGTTCATGAGAGAAAGGCAGCTTTCTTGTCCTGCCCTTTCTACAATTGCTAGTCCCCAGTACCCTTGTTAGGAAAATGACAGGCACTTCCTGGGAATGAAAGAAGGGTCTTATCCAATGCTTCACAAAGAGCTACTCCATAAATGCTCCACTGGCCATGACAACTGCCCAGGTCATGACTGCTAATATCGATACCATGACTCACTGACCAGAGTTATGGAGGAAAGAAAACCAACTTATTTTAGAATGTATGGAGATGAGAGAAAGACAGACAGGGACATACATACAGACAGACAGAGATTTGGCTGAGGCAAAAGAGAAAGACACATAGGGAAGAATGAAAGAGGGAGAGAAAGAGAACAAATGAATGTTTTGTGTGTAAGAAAGGCTATTGCAACTGAGGGTGGTGGTATACATCTGTAATCCTAGCACCCAGAAAACTGAGGCAGGAGCGTCCTGTGCTGGAAAAGAGCCTGAGCTACATAGCAAATCCCCATGGAGTCTGAGCCTTGGTGGCACATGCCTTTAGTCCCAGCACTTGGAGGAAGAAGCAGGTGGATCTCTGTGAGTTGGATTCCATCCTGGCCTACATAAATGAATTCCAGGGCACCCAGGGCTACAAGACCTTAAGAGAAGGAAGGAAGGAAGGAAGGAAGGAAGGAGGGAAGGAAGGAGGGAGAAAACAAAGGAAGGAAGGAAGGAGGGAGAAAACAAAGGAAGGAAGGAAGGAGGGAGGGAGGGAGAAAACAAAGGAAGGAAGGAAGGATACTTTCCAAAGACACAAGTCAGGATGAGTGATGGCTGGGGTTAAGCATCATCAAGTGAGTCATTGTCACCTGAAGATGTAGCAGTCCCTGAAGGATGACACTGCAGGAACTCTGCAGTCTCTGCCACCAGCTGGGAAGCCAGGCCCTTCAGAAAGACAATCAAAGGACACACACAGTGTCCTTCATGAAAGGAGATTCCACTCTCTGTGGGAAATCTGAAGACACACAGAGAGAATGTGTGTGGAAATAAATAGGGTGAACGTGGTGTGTGGAGGCAAAGATGGAATGAACACAGCTACACACCAAGGCCACCGCTGATGACCACCAGCAAAGCCGGCATCTACCCAGAGCCTCGGAGCCTGCTGACATCTTGAGTTTGGACTTTCAGTCCTGAGAGTGACAATACATGTGGCAGCTCAGCTATGTGGCATTGGTTATGGTAGCCTTAGCAAGCCAAAGCAGAAGACTGGGCCTGTGTCATGGTTTGAGTATGAAATGTCTTCCATAGATACAAATACTAAAGGCCTTGTCCTCAGTTGGTTGTGCTAGTGGGAGGGAATTAGGTCATTGGGATGATAGCCTCATGAATGGATTAGCACATTAATGAGTTTATAGCTGAATTGCTATTAGGAGGCGGACCCTAGTGGGAGGAAGTGGGTCAATAGGATGTGCCTTATGACACAACTTCTCTGAGGTCACTTCCTCTCCCTCTGTTTCTTGGCTGCCATGAATGAGAAGCTTCCCTCCACCCTGTTCTTCTGCTACAGAAGCCAGCCTCACCAAGACCATATTATCAGTGGAGGCAGCCAGCCATGGTTAAAAACTCCACACCCGTGAGCTGGAATGAACCCTTCCTCTCTTAATGGCTCAGTGTAGGTATTCTGTCACAACAATGGGAATCCTACCTGCACAGTCAGACCAGAGTTCAAATCTTAGCTCTCCTACTTGTGAGTTAATGGAAAGTGAAGGAGATTTAGTTAATTTCCCCAATTCCACTTCTATAAGATGGAGAAAACAGCAACCCCTTTCTTTCAAAGTCTTAGACTCCAAGTGGCCTTGACACTTAGTCTCCAAGATGTGTCTCAGTGGTTTCTGCCTCCCAAGGTCCACTTTTTTGTTTCCACACTGAACAGGTGTGCCTTACAGAAATATAACAATGGAAATTCCAAGGTTGTGACATAAATGACACTGAATTTTCTACCTCCTGTGTCTCCCAAGGACATTCAAGTACCCAATGAAGAACCAATGCTCCCAGACCACAGCTGACCAGTCACAAGAGTGAACGATCTGGAAGTGGGACTCCATCTCCAGCCTCACCTTCATACAACTATGGCCAAGATAGCTGAAATCTTGGCAATAGCCTCCTGAGAGACTCCGAGCTTAGTCACCCAGCCAGGTGGCACTTGATTTCCTAATCCATTAGAACTGTGTGAAACCATCATGCTAGTTTTAGTAATGACTTTGTGATGTAATCACTTTCCTTCATGGGTAATAAAAGCCTTAATGACACACACGCAAAACTCATTTCAAAAAGAATGATCATCACTTGTTTCTGTTATAACAACTTATCAGAACGCCTTCAAAGGGCTTGGCTGCTAATCCCAGTTTCCTGATGGTCCTCACATGTCCAGTTCCAGCTGTCAACTAGATACTTACACTGGGTATAACAATGGCAGTACGTCCCATCTTTCTTGGTGCCATTTCATAATCACGGAATGACGTCACCTTCTACCTCTCCTTTACAAGGCACGGCATTCCTACCTATGGCCACGAATCTCACCTCTCTGACCGAATTTGCTTTCCTGTGGGTGGCAAAAGACTATTATTATGTACTGATTATTATCCAGTACATAACTCTCTTTCTTTCTCAGTATTGTGGCTTCATCATTTGGCTTGACGGCTTTGTGTGTGTGTGTGTGTGTGTGTGTGTGTGGTATGTGTGTAGTGTGCATGTGTGTTGTCTGGTGTGTGTATGGTGTATGTAGTGTATGCATGGTATGTGTGGTGTACATGTGGTGTGTGTGTGTGGTATGTAGTATGTGGTATGTGTGTGTATGTATGTGTGGTGTGTAGTGCGCATGTGTGGTATGTGTGTGTGATTGTGCGTATGTGTAGTATGTGTGGTGTGTATGTATGTGTGGTGTGTGTGTATGTGTGTGTGAGGTGTGGTATGTGTGTGTATGTATGTGTGTAATATGCATGTGTGGTGTGTGTGGTGTGTGTCTGTGTGTATGGTGTGTAGTGTGCATGTGTGGTATGTGTGTGTGTGGTACATGGTGTGTGTGGAATGTGTGATGTGGGTGTATAGTGTGTGGTGTGTGTACTGTATGTGTGTAGTATATGTGTGTAGTGTGTGGGGTGTATGTGTGTGTAGTGTGCATGTGTGTGCGTGGTGTGTAGTATGTGTATATATGTGTATGTGGGTGTGTGTGTGGTGTATGTAATGTGCATTATGTAGTGTGTGTGTGTGGTGTGTGGGTATGTATGTGTAGGGTGTGTGTGTAGTACATGTGTGTATGTGTGGTATATAGTGTGGTGTGTGTGGTATGTGTGTAGTGTGTGGTGTGTGTGTAGTGTATGTGTGCAGTGTGTGGTGTGTGTGTAGTGCATGTGTACAGTGTGTGGTGTGTGTGTGTAGTGTATGTATGCAGTGTGTGGTGTGTGTGCAGTGCATGTGTGTAGTGTGTGGTGTGTGTGTAGTGTATGTGTGTAGTGTGTGGTGTGTGTGTGGTGTATGTATGCAGTGTGCGGTGTGTGTGCAGTGCATGTGTGTAGTGTGTGGTGTGTGTGTAGTGTATGTATGCAGTGTGTGGTGTGCATGTAGTGTATGTGTGCAGTGTGTGGTGTGTGTGTAGTGTATGTGTACAGTGTGTGGTGTGTGTGTAGTGCATGTGAGTAGTGTGTGGTGTGTGTGTAGTGTATGTGTGCATGTGTGTGGTGTGTGGTGTATGTGTAGTGTATGTGTGCAGTGTGTGGTGTGCGTGTGTTATGTAACAGGCAAGCACCTGTCACTGAGCTGCACCCCCCGGCCTGTCTTGAATGAATACACATCACTTCAGTTAGACTGGAACTCTGGGCTCTCTCTCTGTCTCCCCCCCACCCCAGCCTTGTGTGTAGGCACAGTCTGAGAACAAAGCAAGAAGTGAACAGTGTAAAAGGGAAATGGAGCACCCAGCTGGCTGCTTTTCCATCCTTGCTGTGACCTTTGGCTCTTCTAAACGTAGTTACACACAGATGATAGCTGCGAATTAGCACTGGCCATTAATATCTGTGATGAAGCTGTTTGCTTTTCTTTTCTTTTTTAATGTGTGTAGTGTTCTGCCTGCTTGTATGCCTCTAGGCCAGAAGAGGGCACCAGATCTCATTGTGGATGGTTGTGAGCCACTGTGGTTGCTGGGAATTGAACTCAGGCCTCTGGAAGAGCAGCCAGTACTTTTAACTGCTGAGCCATCAATCCAGCCCCCATGAAATTATTTTCTGTGTCTTGCTCTTTTGGTGATTTGTCCCCCATATGGGAAATGATACGTGCTTTTCTTTCTTCTTTCTAACTCAGCCTGTAACAAAAGCTGAAAATATGAGGCAATTAACCAACCATGCACTCCAACAGATAAACCTGGAAATGTGCATCATAAGAACACAGCCCAGTAACAGAAGACCTGGAATTTCACTCATGATAGGAGTGGAAGCACATTTCTCATCTGCTCAAGTTGACATCAGAGAGGGACTATGACTTAGTGACAATTCCCCGATGCCCCACTTTTGAGAGAGTATGGAAGTGAGAAGAAGGGATGTGATACTTGGTCTATGTAAGGACAGCTTTGTGACAAGTTATAGAAAATGAGTCAAAACATCAGGCCAACATCTTGGAGTTGTGGTTTAGTCAATGGCATCCTTGCTTAGCAGGCACACAGAGCCCAGGTTTGACCTTTAGCACTGGATAAACTTAATGTGGAGGTGCACACCTGTGATGTCAGCCCTCGAGATGCAGAAGCAGGGAATCGGAGTTTAAGGCTACCTTTAGCTACACAGCACATTCAAAACCAGCCTGGGTTATATGAGACCCTGTTTTGTTTGTTTGAAAAAGGAACAATAAACTGTGTTTCAAGAGCTATGGTATAGGGAACTCAGATGTGACAGAAAGGCAGACATGAGACTTTGGACAAAAGCAAGAACCAGTGACTCTAGGCTTCCGACAGTGGGAACTAACCCTTGGGCATCTTTATTTGCAAGCCCCAGTGGGGGGAGCCATCCCCCACCCATTCAGGGTGTTGCATCAGGAGCTCTGACTGCCTCTTCCCTTGCTGTCACCACCCATGTGATGACAGATGGAGGGTGTTTTCAGTACTTGTTCTTCTCTTGAAAACAGTATAAATTCTGTCAGGGAGGCCTCAACAGTCATGCATTACAGAATCTGCTCCCATCCAGCCATCATAGTCTTCCCTGTACAAGGGACAAAATCCAGCCTCAAACCATCTTCTGGGGCAGACATGGCTGAGACAAGCTGAGTCATAGTCATAGCAATGCAGGGCTGTCGAGGGGTTAGATGATAAGTAACAGAGAAACTGTAGTTGCATCTTGGTAGCTGTGTCTCCTACAGTCAGAATGTTCTTTGTGGTCAAGCATCCTTGAAGATTTCGGCTGCTGGCAATGCACCAGAGACTGAGGTACCAGGGCATCCCCCCCACACATGTGTGTGTGTACTAACAAAGAGTCTGCACCGTCCAAACGCCTGACATCATCATATGTAATTTGAATTGTGGTTTGACACCTTCCCTGCTTTGTGGGGATCATGAGAAGCAATACCCTGAAAGGGAGACCCTGTTGACCATGACCTGGGAGAGGGAATGGGTCGCCTTACTCTATAAATATTTCACTCCTCTCATAATGATTCATGAAAATGTCTTTAAAATCTATACTGCAGAATCCACTGAGTGGCTCACTGCCTTAGGCAGCTCTCTCCAGTCTTGCTTTGAAGTATTTGCTTTGGCTCCATTGACTAAATAAACTGCATACATCTGATACACCCTGCCACAGTAGCGAGCAGCTGGGGGTATCCAGGCCTGTCTTTTTCACCTAGCACCCTGCGATCTTTTCCAGACACATCCTCGGGTAGGTTCTGAGCACAGTGCCTGTGGTTTTAGAGGCATTCAACAGGTCCCAGCAGCAGCTGCTACAGTCATCATCACCCTGAGGGCTTCTCCTGGAACAGGCTCTAGTTCAGTCTATAGAAGGCTAGAGAGAGTGCCCTTGGGAAGTTAGGGTTAGTAGATTTAAAAATAAATCACCATGTCTGGGTAGACATCTCTGCTCGCTGTCTACGCTCTTCTCCGGGTATCTCCAGCTTGACAAAGTCTCTGCTGCCCACAGCAACACCTATTCCTTCCTGCACCCTGCTGTGTTTCTGGTCGCCACTCTGATTCAAGCTGTCTGGTATCACTGTTTAAAAAAGCCCTGGCACTTACGCCTCCCTTAGTCTCTTCCTTGGTGAGGCCAATCAAAGGCAGCCCGGGTGTTTCACAATAAGAGAGCTGCAAGGTTGGGACCCTGCCCCTGGGCACAGTTCCCTTCCGTGCCCAGCCATTTCAAAGCCCAAGGCTGATTACTTGTTCAAGGTTGGCTACGTTACCATACCAGGGTTGGCATATGCCTGTTGATCAGACTGGCCACTGGCTTGTTAGAGAGCTGGGAAGATGGAGCTAATTCCATGTGAGTTTTAAGGGATGAGAGGGAAGGGTCATCGTTTCCCTACAGAAAACATGGATGCTGTCAATTGATCATTGTTGAGGGAACTGTGAGAGGGCCACACTACCAAGTATCACTGCATGTGACCCCTAAGAGGGGCAAACACATTTCAAAAGAAAGTACTACAGGCCCCGACTTGGCGGTGAGAGCTGTATGAGGAAGAAGTGTGAAGAACCAGGAATTCCTTGTCCGAATTCCTTGTCTTCTCCCTCCCATTTTTATTTATTTATTTATTTATTTATTTATTTATTTATTTATTTTTATTGTTTCACCAAGAAGTTGGTTGATTTTCTTTTTCTGAATAATGCTTTGTTAAAACAAAGAAGCATGTACTCAGTAGTGACTAATTCATCTGCCCCTTTAAAAATTAAGAAATTCTGCTGGGCAGTGGTGGTGCACACCTTTAATTCCAGCAATCTGGAGGCAGAGGCAGGTGGATCTCAGTGAGTTCAAGGCCAGCCTGGTCTACAGAGTGAATTCCAGGACAGTCATGGCTTTTAAACAGAGAAACCCTGTCTCAAAAAAACAAACAAAAATTTTAAAAATTCTAATAATGGAGAAGCACAGACTGCATTGTTACTAGAAACATTAAAGAAGACTTTCTTGTCCTTCCTATCTTTTTAAGGCCCTAGGAGGACTCCCTCATTTAATAACTGAGGTCCCCTGGTATGTACAAAACTCCACAGGCAGACAGACTGCGTTAACAGTCTTTGTGGCTCAGTGAATAATTCTTCGGGTACACAGCCCATAGAAATCCTCTATGCATCATTGTCGTGATGTTTATGTACTTAAAGGGATTGTCGCAAGATTAAGCATTTTATTTCTTGCTGAGAAAATCAACACAAAGCGGTGGAGCCATGTTCTCACAGCTGTTTGTGATCCCAGCATCTTGGCCTTTTTCATGTGCAAGAGGGTGCTGTGCAGTCTTGAGAGGAGGGGAAATGGGGACAGTCCCTCTGTCCGGTATGTGGATGAGAAGGGAGCAGGTAAAACATACATTAGTAATTTTATAAAAGGCATAGCTTCTTATCCAGCATCCAAGGAACTTGACAGCCCCCCACCCCATAACAAACAAAGGCTGAACAAACACAAACCACCAACTCTTCTCCCATCTGTCAGAGGCTTGTGACTACCTGACACCTTAAAAACTGCAAGAGAAAAATGGGTACATCGAGTCACAGCCTCCTCGGGGCAGAAGCCAATGGCTACAGCCAGCATTGGGAAACACTTTCAGCTGTTGTGGACTGTTTACACTCATGAGCAGATAAGCTGGGGAACTAGTCTAGATTTTCTGCTTTCAACCCAATGTCTGCATCCTATTACCTTGATACATAAATGGCTAATTTAAGAACTATCTAGAAAAAAACAATGTATTCTAAACAGAGAAGCTTTTAAGTGGCTTCCAGCTGTGGAAAGAGACTGGGTGAATTCTAGTGGCGTAATCTGGGTACAGACTAACTAGGTGCTAAGTCCATTTGCTCTACTGATTCATGGTCTAGGATGAGCCATTCTAATTCCCTACCTCTCTCTCTTCTCTTCTGGGGAAAGGAGACTTAAACAAAACAAAACAAAAGGGCCTCTGGGTAGGGTAATTGACACAGTTAAATTAAATGAGCAAAAGATTGATAGCCCCCCCAAAAGAACCCATGAATTCTCTAATTGTCTCAGAAAATGATTCTCAATTCATCTACCATAGTACAACAAGGCCAAGTTCAAAAGAAAATTCATAGTCAAATGCTTTAGTCTGTTTTCTCTTCCTCTGATCGAATGCTATATTCTAGGAGGCTTTAAGAACAGAGAGGGGTTCGGGCCAGATGTGATGGCACAGGCCTGTAATCCCAGAGTTTTGGACACTAAGGTAGGAGGATCAACTGTGAGAGGCCGTCTTGAGCTGCACAATGAGACTGACTCAACCTATCTCCAACCAACAAAGAGTAAAGGTTTATTTAACCCAGTAGAGTAGAGACCGAAAGACCCAAGGTTGAGGGGTCACCCACTTGTCTATCTCTTTCCTTGAATCCCGTGTCTGCCAGGATGCCTATAAGGTTCCATCTTGGAAGAAATGCTGCACCTGCGCCTTTGCTTACTCCCATCCTGGTCTCAGACAACCTTCTTGCACTTGTCTACTGCTGTGTGTCCTAACCCGTCCCTCTGTCTTTCCTTTGTTGCTACATCACCCTTCACAGAGTACCCATGTGTAAGTGTTGAGTGTGATGGGACTGTGTAATTGTGTATTTTAAACCTGCTGTGTAATCCCTTCGTTTGAACCTCCCCACTGGCTTTCCTTCCCATGCACTTCCAATGTAATCCACAGTCTCCACCTCCCTGATTTCCCACCAGCCCGTGTGTCCCTTCCCACTCCCCATCTCGTCCTCACACCCAGAGACTGGACCCTAGACATCTGCCTTCCACCTTCCTGGCTTTACGCACTAGAGTGGACTTCCTATGTGTGGACTTAGAACTTAGCGGTGACGCTTTTCGTTGTCTCCTCCTTAGGGTTGTGACAGGGGCAGGAAAGCTGAAGCGCTGGGGACTACACTGTAAGTCTCCTGCTTCCAGGTCTACCAGGATCCGGGCCAGCCTCAGACAGCTGTGTGTTTAAGGAGCATGGGGGAGGATGTACCAAGGGTTAGGCCAGAGGGCTACAGAACTTTGAGTACTCATTGTCCCGAGCTGCTGAGTTTTGACGTGATGTGCAATGTCATAGCAAGGGATCATATGCACACTCAGAACCCATCTTCTTGGTTTCCTTCCTATTTGTTCCACTTGAGTCTTTTTTCTTGTCCAATACAGACTCTCTCAACCTTGGCTCTCTTGGCAGTCAGGACTGGATACTTCTGTATAGGGCAGCGGTGGGAGGGGTGCTGTGCAGGGGAGTATCCTGTGTCCTATATATTTTAGGGATCTTAGTCAGCATTCCTGGCCCCTATTCTTTAGATACCAGTATAAGCCCCTTCTTATTTCCAACGTGACAACCAAAGATGCCTGCAAACGCTGCCAGCTGTCCAGAAGGGGGGCAAAATTGCCCCAGGGGAGAGCTACTGTCCAGAACATTATCTTCCCCAGTCCTAAAGCTAGCTCCTGCCTGACCTTTAGGTCCCACATCTAATGGGACTTCTTAGGTGGGCCCATCCATGGCTGTCGGTGACTTGCTCATCGATTTCTTTACTCGTTCTACTGCCTCCCCTCCTCCGCAGTGCAACACCAGGGCCCTTGGAAAGCAAGTCTGCCGTCGGCTGTGCTCAACTTTCCCAGCACGTGACGGGCATCTCGTAAATCCACTGCAGTGAATGAAAGGTCAGAAGACACCATCGACTGTAAAGCACAGGGTGAATGAATCATAAAAGTGAAGAAGGAAATAAAAGTCCCAGGAAGCAGGTCCACACAGAGCTTGGCAGCTGGGAAGTGTCTGAGCTTGTAAGTCACCATTCTGTAGCTGCTGCCCACTGAGTTTTACACTGAACTACCAACGATACAAATGTTCCGGGAGCCCTGGCTGGGTTGGTTGACTGTGAGAGAACCCTCCTGGGTCTTACAATGTCTTTAGAATGGATTTAAACAGTACAATAGTTCAATGGGTGTAGTTTAATTTATTTCCCTACACGACTGTCTCTCTGATCTCTTCGGTTCTCATTGTGTCAGTAACCCCTAAATAGCTGCACGTTGATAGGCAGGTGTGGATGAAGGTGTGTGGCCAAGAAGGCAAATGGCGGGGGTGGGTAGCCTGCTTCTTGGTTGTTATGCATGTGAGCTGCTCTCCCTCCTTCATGTTGTCCTCTCTCCTAGTAACAGGTGATAAAGCTAGTTTCCGGTGCCAGCTCATCAGAGAGATGACGATATCACCCAAATACAAAACAGTCACTTCAAATGATGTGCTGGGACTTGGGTGGTGCAAGAAGAAGGCAAGAGGAAGGGGCTTCTCACCCTCACCACCCCCAAAATAAACTTTGATCTGCAAGCTGGTCAGATAGGAAATGCAGGCTATTCTGGTGGAAGCCAGTGAATGACTACAGTATGTATGTGTGTATGAGAGAGGGGGGAGGGAGAGGGAGACAGAAAGGGGGGAGAGGGAGAAAGAGAGAGAGACAGACAGACAGAGAGAGAGAGAGAGAGACAGAGAGACAGAGAGACAGAAAGAGACAGAGAGACAGAGACAGAGAGAGATATGCATATATCAGCTCATACAAGTGCCATGGGTCTGGGGACCTAAGAAAGGAGGGTGGGAGACAGAATGAATGCTGACTACCCAGAGATCCACCTTGACAGGTACTCTGTGACTCAATCTGACTGGATCTGCTACTGCCTTGCAGACTCTCAGGGCTTCACTGCCCCTGTGGAGTTCCCCCAAATGTCTGATCTCAATTTCTTGGGTTCCAGCTTAGTCCTCTCCCATCTCATTCATGCTTTTCCTGACCCATCCCAGTTTCCTCCCACTGACTGACAAGTGCCCCTGACACCAAAGAGTCACAAATGGCTTTATCTTGACCCCCTTCCAAGGAGTCTGCAGTTTCCATCAGACCCTTTTCCAAGGATCTGCCTCTCTGTAGCTCAGCCCACTCAGGGTACAGTTTGCTGACTCGGTCTCCCTCCTTCCATCTGGCCAATGGGAAGCCTCTCTTCTGCATGGAGGTAGAAGCAGAGAGACTTGGCCACAGAGCTCAGGAGTTCAGGCAAGGCCACCCTCAATACATGCTTCTTTGGTGCAATGATTATTTTGAGCAAGATGCCAAATTACAACCAGTGCTCTCCAAAACCATCTCAGTAAAAATCAACCCTGATGAAAGGAATTCTAAATCCTTTCCCAGGCAGCCAGGGAAGGTGGGTATTTCTCAAGGTGTTGCAGTTTCTCATTTGTTGCTACAGATACACAGAGAACAAAGAAGGATGGTTTACTAAATGGAAGAGAAAAGCCTCAGGCGCCAGGGAATGCAGAGTTCAGGGGGTTTATAGGCTCAGATGGGCTCTGATTGGCTGCTGTGAGTATGCAAAATAGGTGAAAGGTAAGGACCAATCGGGGAGAGACTGTCAAACTGGGAGGTTCTCAGTTAGGTCTGAGGCTCTATCCTCTTTCTCCCCATTCCACAGGAGAAGCTGGGGAGGTGGAGATGAAGACAAGGTGAAAGTTTATATCCCTCCCTTCTCAGGGTTCATTTCTGGCCACTGGCTCCAGTGACAGTGGAGCCTAAGGTGTCACCACCCCCAGACAAAGCTTGCTACACTCTAACATCTGCCCATATCCAGCCACTCTCTTCCAAGGGGTCTATACTCCTCTCCCCATTGCTATGAAGATTCCATATAAACTCCCAAATCTTAAAGCTACTGGCCTTCCTCCTCTGGAGTATGTGTGCGTGGAATGTTAAAATCATCCCTTCTGTCTGCCTCCTGACTGTGTGAATCTTGCTGCAGCCTGGGATCCCAGACCCACTGTGCACCCCACCACAGGGGGTGGGGTGGGAGTCTCCTTTCCTATAGTACCCAAGCAGGATCTATGAACCAGATAGGTCTGGCTGGCAGACAGAATTCATCTGGTGTGGGCAGGCATCTTTCTGAAAAAAAAAAAAAAAAACAGTTGGAACTTTACCAGTATTCCAGAGACATTTCTTTCTCCCAGACAACAGGATGGTCTGACAACAGCGGCCTGGGATCCTAGGAGGGGGATTAACAGGAGTTGAGATATGGTCCCTTGAGTCCTGCTATCTTTATCTTCTCACTTCCTCACTTATGGGAGAGGAGTGATGTGGGTCCCACTCCAGAAAGGACACTAAGGCCACCTGGCACCCATCCTTTTAAGACTTGTTTGGTCACCCTGATAATGGAGTCAGTGGCATACCTGTGAGGCTGCCGTGGGCTGGACTGTCCCTCCTCCCGCGTTCATACACTCTGATCCCCAGGGCCTCAGGGTGTCCCTGTATTCAGAGACCAGGTCCTAAAGAGGTGATGAAGTTAATGGGGTCAATAGGGTAGTCGATATGACTGAGGTCTTATTAGAAGAGCATGCCCAGGTATGTTGGCACACACCTGCAATCCCAGTATTTGAGAATGGAGGAAAAGAAGGTTAGATTTTGAAGTTAGCCTGTCTACATAGTGGGACCCTGTTGAGGAGAGAAGATTGGGAAGGGGGTGGGGGAGGGGAGAAGAAACAAAAGACAGGAAAGGAAAGTAAGATTGAAGAAAGAGGAAGACCCCAGGACACCAGGGAGGCCTTGCACACAGAGAACCACACACAGACATAGAAAAGGGATGCTGTCTTTCTCCAAGCCATGAAGAGAGGCATCGGAGGAAATCACCCCCCCCACGCCTTGGCCCCCACTTCCAGTTCCCAGCCTGTGAAGTGGTCCTTTCTGTTGTTTCAGCCACACCATGCATGGTGCTTTGTTCAGAGACCTTATAGTATCAGATCAGCGAAACTTCTCCTCCTAGCCCCTCTTGTCATGGAGCCAGCTCCAAGTTCTTCCTACTTCTTGCAACCAAAAAGTCCCAACTCATCAGCATGCATCCTCCAACATGTCAGAAAGCTTCTCTCCTGCCGCTGGGGTCTCTGTCAGCTACATGTACTACACATAGAGGTTTATAAACTATAAGACTGAGTCAAAGCCTTGGGGTGGGGCTGGGAGGTAGCTCAGGTGGTAGAGCATGCACTCAACATAGAGGAAGCTCTGGAGTCAAACTCAGCACCACACACACACACACACACACACATGCATACATGCATACACATACATGTATACACATACACACACAAACACACACACACACTTACTTTAGAGTTTTGAAAACTGGAATTGGAGCATATCTTCTACGTCACCTTTCATGGCTGGGTGATAGATCCTAACACTGCTATTGGATAGACAATAACACTTACATCACTGAGAGACCCAGTTACTTGACTGGAAGAGCCCAGGTGTGGAGATCAGGCTGATGGGTAGATCACAGAGCAGTCAAACAAATGCCTACCCTGGGGAGGGAGGAGTTCAGTCTCCAGTGTCCACAGCATAGATGAACAGTGGACTCAGATATGCTTCTATGGTTTTGAAGCTGCAGGATACAACAAGAAGAACTGATTTTAAAGGCTTATTTTATTTTTATCCATATGTATGTGTGAGTGTGTATGTGTTGGTATGTGCACATGTGTGTGAGTACCTGTGAAGGCCAGAAGAAGGCATCTCTGGATCTGGAGGTACAGACTGTTGGTGAGTCACCTGACATGGAGACTGGGAACCGAACTCAGATCCTCTGGAAGAGCAGTGGGTGCTCTTAACTGCTGGGCCGTCTCTCCAGTCCCAAGAAGAATCTACTTTATAAAGTTCTTTATGGGCCAGCCACTTGCTTGGTATCAAAGGCCCTTGGCAGAGAACATAGCATTGTGGGGCCTGTCATGTGATGCTGAGGACATCTAGATTCTAAACAAAACATTTCACCTTAAGCACAGGTGGCAAGAGAAGGTGCCTGTAAGGGAATGGCAGACACAGGGACGTCATCCAGTAGGAAAGGGCTGAAAACACTGAATATAGATGTGTTTCCCAGAGAATACATCTTTCCAGATGCCTGCTGTCATGTCCTGTGTGTTGCCAGGGGGTCAGCAGCCATCTTGCAGCCATGGGGGTCATGAGACTGAGGAACCAAAGGGTCAAGGACTGAGAATTTGAAAGTAAGACACAGGGATATTGAAGGCATTGACCAGTAACGAGGAAGGTAAGCAGAAAAAGGAACAGGAATGAAATCAGCACAATAACTGTCAGAAATAGTTGCAAGTGTGAAACAAATGAATAGAAGGAGGAGGAGGAGGAGGAGGAGGAGGAGGAGGAGGAGGAAGAGAGGAAGAGGAGGAAGAGGAGGAGGTACTTGCCTATAACAATAGTCTTGGGCCAATTGTTTTGCTTTTCTAATCTTTGGGCCAGAAGGCTTTGCTTTTGAGTTTAACTGTGTCTATGTTCCTCTCATCCCTAAATCTAAACCTCATAAACTACCTTACAGTTTTATTGTCAAAACCTAGTTCTTTAGGAAAACTAAGTAGGGCTGGGAGACGGCCCAGTTGTGGGGTGCTTGCTCCACAAGCATGAGAACCAAGTTCAGATCCCCAGCACCCATGCAAGAAGCCAAGCGCAGTGGTGTGTGCTTGCAATCTCAACGCTGGGTGGAGGAGCTCCCGGGAGAGTCAGGGGGACCCTTGAAATTGCTGGCTGGAAGACAGTCTAGTCAATCAACGAGTTTCAGGTTCAGTGAGAGAGCCTGCCTCAAAACACATGGTGGAGAAAAATTATTGAGGAACACACCTGCTGTCAACCTTCTTCAACCACCCAAATGCACACATATGTGACTGTGTAAACTTCCCCCACATACAAGAACTTGTTCATGCTGCACATACATACAGAAATACACGTACATAAGTATACCAGCTTTTTAATTTTTTTGTATTCATGCTTTAAATTTTTTTCTTTTAAACTTTGCTTAACTTTTAAACATGGTTGTAAATTATACCCTCGGCGTGACAACCTCAGACTGCTCCAGAATCACACATGTAGGTGGCCCTAATGAGCCTTTCTTATCCTCCTTGTCTTTGATGCTTTTGATGCAAAACCACTTAAAGACTCAGTTCGAGTAGTCACCATACGGAGGCCAGAGCTAAATCTACCTGGTTAAAGGCATCGCTAGGATTCTACAGCTCAGTGGGGACCCTCTGGAGCTCAGCCTCTGATTCTCAGTTCTACTTCGTGTGTGTATGTGTGCATGCGTACCTTTGTGTGTGCGGATGCATTCCGATGGGAGTCAGGAGCACAGACACACAGATTCACTTACGTGTGGGGGGCTGATGACAACTGCAATTGTCATTCCTCAGAGACAGATGCCCCCCTTTTTCAGGCAAGGTCTCTCATTGGCCTAAGGCTTACCCCATTCATCCAGGCTGGCTTTCTTGAAAGCCCTGGGATCTGCCTGTCTCTGCTTCCCTGGCACTGGGATTGCAAGTGCATACTTTTTCATGTGGGCTCAGGGGATGAACTCAGATCCTCCTGCTTGACCTGTAGGAACTTTAGCAACTGAGCTCTCTATCACCCAAGCCGCCTCATCTCATTCTTCACAGAGTGTCACCTGGGGGTTCATCTCATTCTTCACAGAGTGTCACCTGGGGGTTCATCTCATTCTTCACAGAGTGTCACCTGGGGGTTCATCTCATTCTTCACAGAGTGTCACCTGGGGGTTCATCTCATTCTTCACAGACTGTCACCTGGGGCTGCTGTGCCAGCCTCAGCCAGAGGTGAGGCTGGCGCTTTTTGGCACTACAAGGGGTACAGCTCAGTCGAGCAGGGCAGTGAGGGTTGAAGAGAGCACCAACCTCAGGTAGGTCCTCCCCAGAGCTAAGGCTAGCTTCTCTGCAATTCCCCGTCCCTCCTGTTTGGTCTCTCTCACCATCCATGGCCCATATCATGGAGAAGCATGGCTACCTTGGCTCCCAGCTTTGCACCTCCAAACTTCAGCTGTCCCAGGAAGAGCCATCTTTCCCCAGCCCTATCCCACATGGAGTCAGCGGGAAGAGGATGCAATGGTCCTGTGCTGCGGACTGGAAGCTGGGGGGGGGGAGTTGTCTCCCCTGGGGCCACGGGGAGCATTAGCCTGACCTGGGGAGAGAGACCAGAATGAGTGCCACAAGCAGTATTTACAGAGTGCTTGTTACATTTCCTTGCTGATTCTTACTAGGTATCTAGATGAAGCCAAACGAGACCATCGCAGAGTAGCAGGTGATGTATTTAAAAGTAGCGGCCGTGTTATTAAATATTTACGACCACTTAGTTTGATGTAAAATACCCATCAATTATTTCCGTGGAGCCTGTCTCATGTCAGCGAGTCCTGTGTGTGGCGGGACTTCATGCTGTATTCTAGCCTTTGTCAGGACCCCCTGCTTGAGGCATCAGATGCCGCTCCTGGGGGACATCCCACAGCAAGGAAACAGGAGAGTAGAAACCTGCAGAGCAGGGACCACCCTGCCCTTCCTACAGTGAGAACTATGGGATTTGCCCTCTGCCCTGCCTCTTCTTTTAGGAGGACTAATTTGACATTGTCACAGTGTTCAATTTCCCTCCAGCCTTCTAAATCCCCAGAGGGGACCTCCCAAAATAAAAGGCAGATTCACAAGAGAAAAGCAAACGGAGCGGAGCGCTGGAATCTGCAGCCGTGGTGAGTAGGTGGGAAGCCACGTGACTCACAAGGAAGTGGCTTCCACCCTGGCTTAAACACTTCAACCCGAAGGAGGAAGGTGTGGGGGAGGAAAGCCATGGGGCATCGCCCGCCGAAAGCTGGGGGAAATGGTCATGTTTGCAACGTAGAATTGCAGCTGGCATCCTCTCCACTGGAAAGAGCTTCTGGTTGGGGCTGGGGTGTGGCTCAGCTGGTAGAGCGCTTGCCCAGCATGCACCAAATCCCTGGTTCACACTGCAGTACGGCATAAAACCAGACATTGTAGCACACATCTATGATCCCAATGCTGGGACAGAAGGATCCAGAGTTCAAGGTGAGTTATCCTTGGCTACATGGCAAATTCCAGGTCAGCCTGGTCTCACAAGACTGTCTTTAAAAAAGAAAAGCCAAAGGAGTCAAGAACATCACAAGAAAACCCACAGAATCAACCTGGGCTTACAGGGGCTCACAGAGACTGAACTGACAACCAGGGAGACTGGGTGCGACTGACATAGTTCTCCTGCATATGTTACAGTTGTGTAGCTCGGTCTACTTGTGGAACTCACAACAATGGGAGCAGGGGCTGTCTCTGACTCTTTTAACTGCTTTTGGGACCCAAATTCTCATACTGGGTTTCCTCATCCAGCCTTAATAAAAGGGGAGGTGCTTAGTCTTACTGCAACTGGATATGTCTTGCTTTGTTGATATTCATGAGAGGTCTGCCCTTTTCTGAATAGAAAGAGAGGAGGAGTAGACAGAGGGGGAGCCAGAGAGGAGGTGGGGGAAGAGATTGAGAGAAGAGAAACTGTGGTTAGGATGTTAGATAGATAGATAGATAGATAGATAGATAGATAGATAGATAGATAGATAGATGTTATCTAGAAAACCAATGTGTGACTTACCATGATGTTTCTATGTGTTGTTATTGAAATATGGTTGCTTTCAACAGCCATTAATTATAAATTGTAATATTTGGAAATATCACATTCAGATTAACTAACTTGGATATAATACAGTAAATGATAGCCAAACACACACACACACACACACACACACCACACACACACACACACACACACACACACACACACACACGAGAAGGAAAGAGAGAGAGAGGGAGGGAGGGAGGAAGGAAGGAAGGAAGGAAGGAAGGAAGGAAGGAAGGAAGGAAGGGTCTCTCTGGTTAGGCTTTCTTTGAAGCAGTGCCTGGAAGGGATGGAGACACTGCTCTATGAGACCAGAACAATACATGTTTACTTTCCTCATGGCATTGATTCCCTGCTGTCCCTCCCAAGACAGTTCCTATCCCTACCCCTAAGAAACACTATCTAATCTCTATCCCCACAGATGACATTGCTCTCTTCTTGGATTCTATATAAAAAATAAACATGAAAACAGAAAGGAAGTCCTTCTTTATGTCTAACTTCTTAGAATCATCACTTGCATTGTATGTAGCTGCAGCATGCCTTTTCATGGCTGAATATTATTCCATTGTGTCTCTTCTCCATAATTTTATTCTTCATTTTTCTAAGGATGGACATCTTTTTAAATACAGTTTCTGGTATTATTAAACAATGCTATATTCATTCCCATTTAATTCTTTTTGTGCAATATTACCATTGCTCTTGAGAAAGTACCTAGGAGCAGAACTGCTGGTCAGTGCCCTAAAGTGGTTGCACCACTTTATACTTAGCAGGAGTATGGGACCCTCCTTGGACTTGTGAATCCTGTGGGGTGATTCTTCCCTATGTGAGAGGGGAGTGTCACATGTGGGAATCTAGAGGCAGCAGCTCCTGGCTGACAGCAGTGTGTAGTCCTCATCTATTTACTCTTGGGTCTTGTCTTAGTCAGTGTTCTACTGCTGGGAAGAGACACCCTGGCCATGGCAACTCTAATAAGGAAAGCATTTAATTGGGGCTGTCTTGCAGTTTCAGAGATTTAGTCCATTAGCATCATGCTGGGGAATATGGCGGCCGCGGGTGGACATGGTGCTGGAGAAGGAGCCAAGAATTCTGCATCTGGATCTGCAGGCAGCATGAAGAGAATCTGGATTTTTGAAACTTCAAGGCTCACCCCCAATGACACACTTCCTCCAACAAGGTGACACCTATTCTAACACCTGTCAATCACTTCCAAGCAGTTCCACTTCCTGATGACTAAACATTAAAAAGTATTAGCCTATGGGGGCCATTTTTCAAACCACCACAGGTCTCAATCCCCACTGTCCACATGACAGGAAGTGGACACCTGCAGGCTGTGCTTCTCAGGGTCCTGCTTGGGTGTGGCTGATGGATGGTACTGGGTCCATGGGAAGATTAGACTGGGTGTAGAAAATGGGAGGATCTAGATGGTGGCCACTAGGAGGTTCTAGGGTAGATGTGGTTAAGGAAAACTTCTGGGGTGGGTGTGACCAGTGGAAGGTGTGCTAGTGTGGGTGTCTCCTAGAAAGCAGAAGGGAGGGGCAGCACAGGTAATTTCTCCCTTCATTGCCTCTGCTGGCCTCTCTTGCAGCACTGAACCCCCCCCCACTCTGCTATGATTTCCATGGCATATGCTTACCAGGACTGCAGCCCCCCCCAGGCTGCCTCCAGCCCCTCACTATAAACATCCCCACCTGCTCATCTCTGTGTCATTTGGATGCCTGCAGGCCCTGGGATATGACCTGGAGCTGGTGAGAAAGCCTTGGGGTCACATTGAACCCTGGTTCTCTCAGCAGTGGCTTTTAGAAACCTCTGCAGAGCTGCAGAAGGTACAATCTTGTGAGCTGCCAGGAGTTTCTGGGAGAAGGGACAGGGACACAAACAAACATAGGTCAACACTTTATTCCAGTCACTCCAGCTGGCCCGATCCTCTGTAGGTGTCTGTGTGCATGCTTCTTTGCCATTTTGCCATACATGTGGACTAGTATATCCACCTTCAGTCAAAGCAATATGCATATTATATACATAGACACAGAGACACACACATACACATATAAGACAGAAATTTCCATCCACGTGTGAGTCCTTGGAGCAACCTTCCTATAGCCATCGATCTCCCTGCTGCTGACCTATCCCCTCTATTCCCTGGCAACTATCCTCTATCCACGTGTCTTCTCTGCTGGGCGAAACTCTATTGTGCCCAAGACTGAGAGGGCAGTGATGGGCTGAGACGAAGCTTGACTCGATACACCATCACCTGCCTTCCCACAGGCATCCTACAGCCCCGGGATCCTTCTTAACCCAGGCTCCCACAGCATAGAACAAAACTCTCTCACCTCCTTGGCTGTATCTCCCAGTGAGCACTTGAGAAGAAGGGAGAAATAGAGGTGTCGGTAGGAATCAGTGGACTAACAGAGAGATGTGAAGGAAGCCTTAAGTTTGCCCATGGCCTCCTCTCACACCCAGCTAGGGTGGAACAAGGCTCAGCATGTAACTGCCATAGCCCCCAGCTTTCCTGTGCTGCTCCTAACCCTGCTGTGTAACAGTCCCAGGGCATGCTGGGGAGACTGCTGATTCCCAGCCCTCACCCCAGGCAGCCTGGTTCAGACAGATTTTGGTGGGCGTCAGAGAACCACCTTTAGTTTGTATCCTGGGTGCCTCTGATGGCAGTCATCGGTGGCACAGGCTCCATCACTGAACTGAGTGTAGGCCACTGCTGGCCTTGTGTCCACACTAGCCATGGCTCCTCCCACAGCTGCAGCTGATTCATCCACCTGTGGCTGTCTTGTGTCCCTGGTGACAGCATTCCCGGAGAGTGGCCCCGCTGCGTCCTCTCGGCAGCCCAGGGCACCCTGCTCCCTTGTTCATCCTGGAGCCAGCCACATGGCCTTTCATAACCCCTGGGATGCCACGGCCCCAGCCAGCACCCAATGCTCCCTGCGCCCAGGTGTCCCTCCTGGCCTTTCTTTACCATTCAAGCCTCTGCCTAGACTGGGTGTCCTGGAGAGAGAGACTCCATGAGTTTGCTCCTGGTCAGAGCTCCACCAGACCCTGGGGCTAATTCTGTGTAATTTATAGCATGGCATCCCTTCCTGGAGACATTTTGGATGCCACCTTCCTCCACCAGAAAATTCACAATAATTATATAAATATACAATGTCCGTAAAAGACTGGCTTCCCCTAGTGCAGTATGCATCTTGCCTAACCATATGCAAGAGTCCTAGTGGTAGCATTCCCGTCTCTCTGCTTGTGTCCACATTAAAAATGACCCTAGTGAATGCTCTAGTTAATATGCTAAATATTAATTAGTGTATCTTTACCTCATAGATGTATAAATATAGAGTCAGTCTATGTGGTACCTGTTTGAATCCCCAAACTCTTGGTAATCTTCACAGCAGTAGATTAGTTGACATGGGAATGGCCTCTCCTCCTACACAGACCTCAAAACGTTTCTAAAAGAATTCTTTCCAAGTATCTCCTCTGACCTCTGTCTGAGTTACCTTTTGATTGCTCTGATAAACGCCATGACCAAGACACTGTATAGGAGAAACAGTTTGTGTGGGGCTTACAGGTCCAGAGGAATGAGAACATGTTAACATCATGGTGGGGAAACACGCTGGCAGACAGGCACAGTGACTACAGCTGGGAGCTGGGAGCTGAGGTCTCTCTCTCATTTTGAGCTACATAGAGAAACAAGACAGCAACCTGACAATGACATGTGCCTCTCGAAACATCAAAGCTCAACCCCAGGGATGCACTCTCTTCAGCAAGGCCACACCTCCTAAGTCTCTACAAAGAGGGCCATCGACCAGGAACCAAGTATTCAAATGCCCAGGACTATAAGGGATTGTCTTAGTTAGGGTGTGGAGAGACACCATGACCATGGTAACTCTTGTAAGGGAAACCATTTAATTGAGGTGGTGGCTTACAGTTTCAGAGGTTCAGTCCATTATCACCATGGTGGGGAGCATGGCAGCGTGCAGACAGACATCTTGATCAGAGTGCAACAGGAAAGCAGACTGTGACACTGAGGGAAGCTTAAGCAAAAGAGACCTTAAAGCCTGACCCACAGCAACACACTTCCTTCAACAAGGGCACACCCTCTTCAACAAAGCCACACCTCCCAATAGTGCCACTCCCTATGATCTTATGGGGCCAATTACATTCAAACTAGCCACATGGATATCACCTTCAAACCACTTACCATGCCCCTAGCATTTTGGCCATCCCTACTTTTAATAGAAATCATAAAGTATTGTCATTGTCCGGTTTCTTTCCTCTGTTTGAGCAGTTCTCAACCTGTGGGTCATGACCCTTTTGGGGGTTGCATATCAGATATCCTGCCTATCAGATATTTACATTGTGATTTATAACAGTAGCAAAATTATAGTTATGAAGTAGCAATGAAAATAATTTTATGGGTGGGGGCCACCACAACATGAGCTGCATTAAAAGGTTAGCAGCGTAAGGAAGGTTGAGAATCACTGGTGTGTGTGTGTGTGTGTGTGTGTGTGTGTGTGTGTGTGTGTGTGTGTGTGTATGTGTGTAAGTTGTATAAATATAATATGACCTGGTTTCTTTTTGGACAGAGCCCTTCACTGACCCTGAAGCTCACTGTTTAGGGTAGACTGGCTAACAGGTGTCTATATGTCTTCACATCTTACTTTGTTCATTTCATTCATTTTTTTCCCTTATTTTTTCCTTTCTCCCTCTTTCCTTTCATCTCTCCTTCCCTTTCTTTCTCTTTTTCTTCCTTTCTTTCCAGGGTCTCCCACTTGCCTAGAACTCACTGTCTTGGCTAGACTGGCTAGCGAATGATCCTCAAAGGCCTCCTTGACTCTGCGTCTCCATTGCTGGGATTCCAAGAGCACACCAGGAAGTCTAGCTTGTCTGTGTGGGTCCTGGGATCAGAAATCAGGCCATCATGTTTGTACATCAAGCACTTTGCCCCCAGCTCTCTTTTCTCTATTTAAATCCACTTATGCCCTAGCAAACAAATAGACTCTAAGCCCTCTGAAAGCAGGGCTGTCCTGTGGCTAGTCTGGTTCCTGGTGGCTGTGGAAGCAGGCACTGAACATCTGATTGGCACATACATGCACCACAAGCCTGCCTCCCCTAGTCGGGAAATAAAAGAACTATTTTAGGGTCATCCCTTAGCTCACTGTAGAGGGCAGAGGTCCCTGCTGTGGTGGCAATCACTACAACACAAGTCACTTGTCACTCTGGCCCCATTAGTTGATAAGGAAATGCATTTATCTTCATTCAGCTTCTGCCAGTTCCTGACAATGCTTCCCTAACAAGCCCAGAGGACTCTAAAGCTGGAGGCAAACAGGTGCCGAGTGTGTGAGACTTTCAGCGTCCCGGGCAGCCCCTGGGTCCAACCTCCAGCCTTCCCTGTCAGAGCCATGCTGAATAATAAGACCCGCAAATCTTTTGTCTGGGAAATTATCTTCCCGTAACACTGGAAGCTGTTACCATGGAAATAAAATAGCCTATTAGCCTAAATCTACCCAAACATGGGAGAGACCTGCCTGGATTGCCGTGGCCCGTCATTAATAAGGAGAAAAGCAGATTAACCTTTAAGAGAATGGACAGGAATGGCAGGGACTGTCTGGATTATGAGTTTTCCTGTGGAGTTTATCGGGATGTCTGTCTCTGCCTGTAGCAGCCATGCTGAGGCAGGAAGCCATGAAGACGCAGAGTGGAAATGAGACCTGCCCGCCAGGCCTGGCTGGTGTGGTGTGTTCCGGTCTCTGGCTCTCGGCCACTGTAGGTCCTTCCTCTCCATGGTTTCCTGGGGAAGCCCTATCCCCATGTGTCACCCTGCTGGCTGGAGAGTGTGTGATAACCCTGAGAGAGACAAGGACCTGCATAGGCCCCCATCCCACCTCGTAGCCAAAAGGCCAGACAGAAGCTGGAGACAGATGGAGCCGGACCCAGCCCAGCCTGGCCTGCCTCCTCTCTCGTGGGCAGCCCAGATGCCACATCCCTGAAGCTCAGGCTGCCAGGAACATGACAAGGGACACCCCGTGGTCCTAGCAGCTTAGAGAGAGCTAGTCCTGCTCGGCTCGCTGCCCGTACACCTGGATGGCCAGAACTATCAGAGGCATGCTTACTCCAGGAAGGAGCCAGCCAGAGAGACAGCCTGGGGATGCCCACACTGGCTCCTGACAGGAGGGCTTAAACCCCAGGCTTTCTTTTGCCTGGTTCCACCAAGGAATAACAGTGAAGGAGTGTCTCTGAGCAGCAGGTACTCCATTACTGACATCAGGAAATACAAGACATCTGCTGCTTCGGCAATAGCCTTGCTTGCCTTGTGGCCTGAATCAGAAGTAGGAAGGAGACAGTCTGTACTTCCTCCTGAGCGTATCTAAGGATGACATGGGGGTGAGTTTGAATCTGTCTTCCATGTGCAGTGTGGCTAGCTATGGGAACAAATGAGTCCCTGGGTTCAGTGACTTTGAGAGAGGGCAGATGACACCCTATGCCTGTCATGGTCCCATCAGAGGCTCTGATGCTTTCCATGGGGGAACTCGCTGTTTCCTATAGTTTTTGGAAATTCCACTGCCTCTGAGCATATGGCTGGGGAGTGATGAATGCATGAGGGGGATCAAAGAAGCTTCCAGAGAGCAGGCCACCTGCAGCCATTTGCCTTTGGGCAGGGAGCAGACCTTCTCCTGGGAGTAGATGTTGAGAAATGGGGACAATCCAAGGCCAAGAAGACCTCAGTAGGAGGCTCAGACATACCTCTGTCTCCAGCTGGCAATAACAGATGCCTACAGCTAGGTATTCCCACAGGTGCCTACCCCGAAAAATGAAATTGCTGAATTTACAATGTCATCTGACATTGTCCAAGGCATGTTTAAGGAATTCGGGATCCTCAGAAAATTATTTCCTTGAACACATATGTTTGGTGTGTAGTGAAGACTTATTATTCCAAGAATTCATGGGAAATAGGAGTATTAAACTTTAACAGTATTAAACTGATAAATCTTGTGTTTGAAATCTCCTTCATCTAAAACTTGCAAGCATGAGGGGCTGAGTTCAGTCTCCAGAACCCACATGGAAAAGTTGGGCACAGTGGCGCAGGCTTGTAATCCCAGTGCTGCGGGGCAGGTAGGATGACTAATCTTGGTTGCCAGCTTGACACACTGGGAACAGAGAGCCTCCCAACCGAGGAACTGTCCCCATTGGACTGGCTGTGGGCATGTCTGTGGGGCATTATCAGGACAACTGATCCTAGGCAGGTGAACCAGGCTTATGGAAGAAAGCAGCCTGAGTGTGAGCAGAGGGACGAGCCGGGAAGCGGCACCCTCCACGCTCTCTGCTTCAGTTCCCGCCCCTGTGTTCCTGCCTCCGGGTTCCTGCCAGAAGTCCCTGTCCTGACCTCTCTGGGCCACAGACTGATGCAAAAGTGTAAGCCAAAGAAACAGTTTCCTTCCCCAAGCTGCTTTTGGTCAGGGTTTTATTACAGCAATAGAAAGCAAACCAGGACCGGTGAAGACAGGAGGATCCCTGGGTTGCTGGCTACTTGACAATCTCCAGGCCAGTGAGAGACCCTGTCACAAAAATCAATGAATGAACAAGCAAGGTAGACTGCTTCCAAAGAAAAACATCAAGGTTTTCCTCAGACTTTATATGTTCTCTCTCTCTCTCTCTTTCTCTCTCTCTCTCTCTTTCTCTCTCTCTCTCTCTTTCTCTCTCTCTCTCTTCCTCTCTCTCTGTCTCTTTCTGTCTCTCTCTCTGTCTCTCTGTCTCTTGGAATCAGAACTGCAAAGGGCATAGTTTGAGCAAACAGATCCAATACCATTGTACTTGTTAGACGTTTGTCAACTTGCTACAAACTAGGGTAATCTGTCAAGAGGGAAACACAACTGAGAAAATACTTCCACTAGATTGACCTATAGGCAAGTTTGTCAGCCATTTTCTTGATTGACAGTTGATGTGGGAGGGTTCAACCCACTGTAGGCAGTGTCACCCTTGGGCAGGTGATCCTAGGTTGTGTAAAAAAAAAAAAAAAGCAAACTAGCCGGGCGTTGGTGGTGCATGCCTTCAATCCCAGCACTCAGGAGGCAGAGGCAGGTGGATCTCTGTGAGTTCGAGGCAGCCTGGTCTACAAGAGCTAGTTCCAGGAAAAACAATACAGAGAAACCCTGTCTCGAAAAACCAAAAAAAAAAAAAAAAAAAAAAAAAAAGCAAACTGAGCAAGCCATACAGAGTGCAGAGGCAGCCATGTTTTTCTTCATGGTCTCTCCTGCCCTGACTTCCCTTCATGATGGACTATAGCTTCTTAGATGAAATAAACTCTTTTCTTCAAAGTTGCTTTTGGTCATGTCATTGTGTTTAGCATAGCAATTAAAAGCAAGTGACAACAACCGTGTCCTGGTTTGTTTTTATGCTTCCTGGAATAGGAGTGCCTGGGATTAAGAAAGGCCCTTCCTATGTGGAAGTCACAGGGCCTAGTCAGAGCCCGGGTAAAATGCTAGCTCCCCAACCTCTTAAAAACAAGTCCTGACCCCAGGGACCACAGGATCAGCTGGTAAATTACCCTCACAATGCACAGAACACATCTTGCTAAGAGAGGGTGTGTGTACCTTGTTGGTTTATTGCTTCGTTTCACAATTAATGAATAGCCAGGGTCTCTGTTTTCTCCCTTGGAAAATAGAGGTAAAGCAGCCCCACTAGCCTGGGTGACAAAGGTCTGCAATCCCAGCTACTTTGGAGGCTGAGGCAGGATGACTAATATTTCTTGGAATCAGAGCTGCAAGAGACATACATATTGACAAACAGACCCCTAGCAAACTCGTTTGCCTAATGCTTTCCCAGCATAGACCTGCTCTGGACTTACGAATGAGGGCCTCACAGAGAACAGAAAACATGGCCCTAACCCAGGGAGCCCACACACTGTGATTTAGACTCTGCTGAGAGAGACTAACATTAATGAACAGCCTCCAACCCCTGGCATGGCAGCCCCTGAGCCAACACCGGGCCTTTGACTACGACCAGCAGCTGTGTGGTTATTGAACCACACTTTCTCTAGTGATTGACAATGCTTTTGTGCCTAAGAACTGAGTGTTTGTAACTAGACCCGAGGGAGCAAAAGTCATCCGACGTATTTCAGGTTTACATGATGTGGACAGCATCAGTAGCCACACTGCTGTCTGGATAGTTTTGAGGAAGCCTATGACTTTCCTAGTGTAACGACAGTGGCACAGATGGGACAGAACTAAATCTGTGAGTCTGGGGACTAGATGATTAAAGCTGGGGGCAGGGGTGTGAGGGCCTGCTTAGTCAAGGTCAAAGACTTATCTTGTGCAGAAGTCACAAGACCCAACCAGAGCAAGCTTCAAAGCCAACCTGGGCAACTTTGTGAGACACTGTCTCAAAGTAAAAAGCGAATGGCCAGAGATGACTCAGTGGGTAACGTGGGGCTTGTCACCAAACCTAGCAGCCTGAGTTCAGTCCCTGAGACCTACATGACAGAAGGAAAAGAATCAACTTCTGAGAGTTGTCTTCTGACCTCTTCATGTGCCCCCTCCCCCAGACAATAAATACATGTAGTGAAAATAAAATTAAAAAATAGGGCTGGGGATGTAGCTCAGTGGCAGAGAACCCATGGAAAACCTGGGTTCAAGTCCAGTACCACAAAAGCAAACACAAATAAAATATTTCAGAGCTCATTCTAGGGCTCCAAGGTGACAGGTCTTGCTTGTCTCCTTCCAATTAACTGAAAGGGTCATGGGACACATGTAAGGGCTGGGCAGACAGACATTGCTTAAGAGGCTGAGTGACAGGTAGGGGCCCTGTCCCAGGGAACTATCTTGGAGGCAATGATGCTAATAATTCAATGACTGGATTATTCAGTAAAACAGAAGTGTCTGCTGTGGCTGTGGGTCACTTCAGAAGCTGGAGGGGAAGGGGGAGGAGGGGATAAGAGGGGAGGGAAGGGGAGGGGGCTTATGTAATTTCATAAAAATTCTCCAGCAAAACAATTCAAAAAGATGTCATCTTTCACTTCAAAGCACGTAAAGTTTCCTCAGCCCTGATCTGTGCTTCCGACGTTAATTCAGTAAGAACATTCCAGAAGGCTCAGGTAGGTAACTCCTGACATTTGGTTGGACAGTTTGTCCTGTGCATTGAGGGATGTTTAGCAACATCACCGGCCTCTACTCATTAGATGCCAATAGCACTCTTCTGAGTCCCTAGTTATAATCAACCAAAAATATCCCTGGGTGGGGTCAAAATCTCCTTCTCTGGGTGAGAAACACTGGTATAATTGAGCCCATTCATTTTCAAGATAGAAAATTAAAAAGTTTTAACTTAAAAAATTAAAACAGAAAAAAAACCCACAAAAAAGGAACAAATTAAAGATGGAAAATAGGACCCTATGCCCCGGCCTGCAGGCTTCTCTGCTCCTCAGGCCTGGTGTCATTCGGACTTCCAGGTGCATCTCCACAGGCATGGCCCATGACTACATGTCATCCTGGGGTGCAGGCCTAGGTTTCCAATCCCAGCAGTCCCACTGAGCACTTTGGGGCTTTCTGCACCTCATTCTCTAGCCTCAGCAAAGGCCAGGCCAGCTCCCCAGGGAAGGGGGGAAAGTTTCCTGGTTGCACATTCCAACAGCATTATTGCAACCTGAGCCCTTTGTACTTTCTGACATCCTGTTTCTGATTTCCCCAGTGGGCTTCAAGTACTGAATAAAGCTTCTTTGAAAGCCCGGTGCATTCCAGAGAAAACCAGTGAGCTCCTTGAAGATGAGAGCCCCTCCAGGATGTGCCGGCTGCTGCCGAGCTACAAGCAGTCACCAGATATGGCTCTTGCCCTCTGGACTGTCTCTGCCCGTCACTTCAACTGAGACTCGGCTTCCTCGAGGTAAAAGAGGACTGACGAGGACAGCTCTTGGCTTGCCGTGTGTATACTATGCTGAGCGATGCTTCCTAATGCGCTCTGACCTGCACAGCTAAGACTTACAGGGAGGGTTCTGTTGTATATTGTGTATTCAAAGGCTTTGAAAACTGGAAAGTGCATTTTTAGAAGTCCAAAATCTGTTTCTAATTATCACCTGCCTCAGATATTGAAACCTCTACCCAGTGTGCCTCCAGAAAGACCCAAGTGGTTAAGAGTCCAATCGGTAGGAGCCGTGAGCCTAAGAATCAGACCCCAGACAGGCACTGGAGCTGGGTGACTGTCACCTCCATTGCTTCTGTCTTCTCACATGTTAGGAGATGGGAGGTGGTGTTGGGGGCGCTGAGAGCCTTTGTCAGATAGGAAAGCAGGGAAGAGGCTGGGGCACTGGAGGAGGGGTGGAGTGCTGAACCCGTGGCATAAGTTGGGGAACTCCTAATGAAGATTCAGTCAATATTCAAGTTCCGAAGATCATGAATGGAACTTGATCATGTGCTGCCAAGCATATCAGAGGTCAAGGACATTCTAGAAATGTATGCCTGTTTCTGTCACCAGTACAGACTCGCTGCCCGTGTTTCTCTCTCTGTTTTGTGTGTTCCATGTGAGCAAGGCTCAGCCTGGTTTGGGGGGGACTCAGGTATCTAGTTTAGCCCTATTCCAGCTCAAGTCGACTGTGTGATCATCAAGGACTCTCAAGCTCTCTCACTTTGCTTCCTGAAGAGTTGCCTACCCACAGGAAGAAGAGGGACCCTGGGAGCAAACAGTGCATTTCTGAGAACGCTCCTCGGGCCTCTGGTAGGATGCAGGTGAAGGTAGCCACAAGTTCCACAACACCAGGCCTTGTATTTCTGGGTGGTGTCTTTTGTTTTGTTTTTATTGCAGATGCAACCCAGACCTTCCCTGTGTACTAAGCTCACAGTCTACCACTGTAGCATAACATCCCAGCTGTGGCACTTCTTTCCCGAACCTTTCCCCCGCCCCATGTTATCCATACAACTCTTGGCTGGGTTTCTGAACTTTGGTACATAATCTGGATTTCCCCTTTAGAGCTCGCTGGCTTGAGACTCCTCTTTGAGATCTTAGCCTGGGGCTTCCTGTAAGCAGCCCCTAAGTGAAGATGCTGTACAAACTTTGTTTAAATGGAAACCCAAGGGCTCGAAAATGTGAACTAGAAATGGAGGCGGGGCAGTCCCCGGCTCTGTCACGATGGCCTACGGAAGGTGAATTCTGGGAAAAGACAGACAATGACCTCAGAGTTGTTCCAACAGAGGACACATGGCTAGGCACAGGTCCTTTTATCCCTATGGGTAGAGGGCTGTCATGTAGAGTTTAAAATCTGTCCTGCCCCACTCTGGGGCCAGGATATACATCTAGAAACAGAGTCCTACCATTGGCCCCTTACCAGCAAAATTCCTGCAGTTTCTGCTCTGGATGGACCCTAGCCTTGTCCACATGAGAGCAGAAGGAGGGTACTGGGCAACCTGGCTCCACCCCCAGCTTCCTGGAGGAGGAGCCCTGTCAAAACTATTGACACACTGAAGGTACTCAAATATGATGAGGAATCCACTAAGGAAACTGGAAAACACCAGTCCCTATTCTGTGCCTCTCTAACCATGGCACATTTTTCATCAGGAGAAAAAATTAAAACAAATACAACCATGAGCACTTTCTCCCAGGAGAGGCCCAAAACTCATTTCTGTTCCTAGGCAGCACTTCAGTGCTAATATTGAAATTTAAAATAATGAAAAAAAGCTTTGTGTTTTTTTCAGTCTTGCAGATCTCCATCCCTGGACCACTGGGTTTATAGGCTAGGGTGGGAAGGGAGGTAGACTTGGTCCTACAGAGTTCTGGATAATGCCTCTCTGTGATGGATAGCCATGCCCTGTACCTGTATTCTCTCCCACCCTGTCACCTATATAACTGAGCAGGAACAAAATTCCCATAGACCTCGCTTAGCTCCATTGATGCTGTTGCTAACGGTTGAATGTAGCTCCTGACACTATTAATGCCAAGGATTAAATGAGATGGTATAGACCCATGCTGTGCACAGTGCACATACACAGGGGTAAAACAACATGTGTTAGCTCTGAACCCCCACCTTAGAGGTGGAGGAGGGGGCCTCAACATCCCCCCTCCGCAGAAGTAATCTCTTGTGTTCACATTCCTTTTAACACTACTCCAAAATTTGGGGTTCATTTAGTGATAAATGTAGGCATAGTGCAGTTGTATTTGACTGCTTGTTCCTCTCTTGATTCCTGGGGAAAGACTCTATGTAAGGGAGGGTGCTGCCCCCCAGAGTTGGTACAGAATACACCCAGACACCAAGTTCTCAGCACAAAGGAGATTTCTTACCCCAGAGGGGCAAGTTGCCTCTGGATCTGGCAAAGGCAGGCAGTAAGCAGCAGGTATTTTTAGGGTGAGTTGGTAAGTCTTGATTGGACATGTTGTCAAATACTAAATTTTGGATGTTGGACCTTGACATTTTGCTTCAGGAATGAGTCAGTGGTGAAATAAGGGGATGGACCTTGGGGGCTAGCTTTAGGAATGTAATCAAACAGCTTTTAGCAGGACAGAGAGAAGGGTAAAGGGCAAAACCTGTTGGTGTCATGTTTGTCATGCTAGAGCCTGTCAGCCCTTCACTCCAGGCTTGGTGTAATAGCAGACACCTGGGAGACTGAGGCAGGAAGACCTACAGATGGGGGGAAGCAGGGAGGCAGGGAGGGAGGGAAGGGGGAGGGAGGGAGGGAGGGAGGGAAGGAAGGGGGAGGGAGGGAGGGAGGGAGGGAGGCAGGCAGGGAGGGAGGGAGGGAGGCAGGGAGGGAGGGAGGGAGGGAAAGTTGTATTACGTGTGTAGGGGTGATTTGCCCATATGAAAGTCAGAAGTTTTAAAGGTCTAGGGCTGTGACTCCCAGTCAAAATCAGTCACCGATTCTCCCCAGTGTCTCTTTAAGCCTTCAAGAAAGTAAAATCCCACTGGCTAACTCCCACCCTGTGGCCCGTTGGAGCTGCCAAAGAAGAGTCTGGTGAAACATTTTGTTTGTTTGTTCATTTCTGTCTGGGAGAGGTGGGGTCTTAATGCATAGCCCAGACTGCCTTATACTCTCTATGCAGCCCAGGCTGGCCTCAGACTCAAGGTTTTCCTTCCTTAGTCTCCCAAGTGCTAGGATCACTGGGGTTTGCTGTTACACCAAGCCTGGAATCTTTTCCCAGAAATCAAGAGAGGGACAGACACTCGATCAAATAGAATTGCACAATGTTTATGCTTATCACCGAATGAATCCCAGATTTGGAGTCAGTGTTAAAATGAGTGTGCAAGCGTGAGCATAAGAGATAAATTCCAACTAAGAGGTCTCTCCCTACACCACATTGTGCTCCCTGGATGTTGTACTCCAAGGAGCCTTGACAAGTGGATGATTTTTTTTAAATACACAGATCCAGACCAGGGAGATGGCTTAGGGGGTAAAGCACTTGATAACTAAGCGTGAGGACCTGAGTTCAGACCCCCAAAATCCAAGCAGAGTCCGTACTGTGGGACAAGTGTCTGATCTCAGCACCCTATGGTGAGATGTGAAGGGTGGGGTGCAGAGACTGAAGACCAGCCAGCTTGACACACAGTAGCGACAAACAGCAAAGATGGAAGGATGGACACTGAGCGTATCTTCCCCATGCACACGCATGGGGAAGATACGCTCGGTGATTTATTTGTAAAAGGTTCTTGCTCTGCAAGGCTGCTACACTCAGATGGAATGCGCACTGACAAGAGTGGGCAGGTGAGGACGAGGAAGCCACTTAAATCCCTGAGGCACTCGCATCAAGGGGCTGAGGAAGTACTGCGGAAATCAGGCTAATTAGAATATTAAGCCATAGGCTGCGCATATTGGATTGGGCCATTTGCCTGTGCATAATCATATTTTAGCTGCAGGTAATGAGAAGCTCCTGGGAATTTTAAGCCCCAAATGGAGGGGCTGAAGATGCTCCGCTTTCAGAAGACAATCCTGAAATCTGAAAGCATGTGAATGCCAGTTTCTCCTTGCCCTCCCAAGGCCAACCTACACGTGGGGGTCCTGCTGAGGTTGTCCTGTCAATTTAACAGCTGTCACCCAGGATCAAGAATGCAGCAGGCCTCTGTTCTTCCATAAGTCTGTTTGTTTTGGCTAAGACATTGGAAAACAGAAGTCAGACATGGTCTCTATTTAAATGTAGCTCACATGGGAAACTGACTGGGGAATCAGCTGTCTGTGATCATGAATATTCAGGGGGTAGGGCAAGAGCAAACAGGGACTGTGGAGCATGTAATTGAAGACAACTCTCCATGGGAGTCCCGACCGCTAGTCACTCGGTGGACACACCCTTCCGTGAGTACTGCAGCCATGAGCTATCTGGGAAATAAAGAGCAGGAGCTTGCTAGGCTTGGTGACTGCTTTGGTGGTGTACTGTGGGTTACCTTAGTTAGGGTTTCCATTGCTGTGAAGAGATGCCCTGACCACAGCAATTCTTATAAAGGAAAACATTTGACTGAAGTGACAGCTTACAGTTTCAGAGGTTCAGTCCATTATCATCATGGTGGGCCATGGCAACATGCAGGCAGATATGGTGGTGGAAAAGTAGTTGAGAGTACTACATCTTGAGCAAAGTTTGAGCATATATGAGAGACCTCAAAGTCTGTCTCCAAAGAGACACAATTCCTTCAACAAGGCCCTACCTACCCCAACAAAGCCATATCTCCAAATAGTGCCCCTCCCTTTGGGGGCCATTTTCTTTCAAATCACTGCAGTGATTATATTCCTACTGCCTTGGGGCTGAGTTTGATAGAGATTTGTTGAATGAAGAAGAGAACCCAACAACAGGCCCTGCCCTACAGTTAGTGCATCAGGAACACAGCTTGATCAAATTATCTATTTCATTAAGTGCTAAGGTAGTCAGAACATGAAGCCTGGGCTCTTGGGATTCTTGGCTCATGGTGCTCAATCAGGCATGCTTGTATATGCTGGGATCATGTATGAGCACCTGCCAATTAGGAACCAGAACCAAGTCTGAGAAGTTTTACCAACAACCAAATAGTCTAGAAGTTGAGTCTTACTCAGAACCACCTTGCCTTTGGCCTTGCAAGTTGCCAACAGAGGCCTGATGAACATACTTGAACTTCTGATCATCAGGCAGTGAATGGTTAGGCAGATGTTGTTTGTGGTAATTGATTACACAAAGATAGAAAACAAATTCAAGTGTGACCACAAAAAATTATCTAGAAATTTCTCAGGGCAGCTGTGGGACATAGCATTCAAGCTAATCTCCCTAGCCTCAAATACTAGCTCTGCTACTTCTTTGGCTGAGCAAGTTGGGGCTGGGTCTCCTCCCTGTAAACTGTGAATGGGTACATAGTGGGGTCCTGTATTTGGTTATTTTTTTTTCTCATTGCTATGACAAAATACCTAACAAAGCAACTTAAGGAAGCAAGCATATTTTTAGCTCACAGTTTGAAGGCTCAGTCCAATGCTGTGTCATGGCATCCTCAGTTGGGAATTCATGGCAGCAGGAGTATACCAGCCTTTTTCTTTTGGGCCACCAATCAGCTCCCAGATCATGACATGAAGACTTCCTATTAGTTATGAATGCTTGGCCCAGCTTAGGCTTGTTTCTGGCTGTTCTCTTTATCTACCTTTTGTCCTGGGGCTTTTTACCTTCTTTTTATATGTTCTACTTTTCTGCCTTCTCCAGTGTCTGACTGGCTGGCAGCTGCCTGGTTTCTGGCCCAGGGCATATCCCTCTCTTTCTCCCTTATTCTCTTCTTTTTCTCTTTTCTCTTTCCTCTCTACTATTTATTCTGTCTGCCTGGCAATTACTTCTATCCCTCTCCTACCTAACTATTGGCTGCTCAACTTTTTATTAGACTCATCAAGGGCCTTAGGCAGACAAGGTGAGACAAATTCAACACATCTTTACATAACTAAACAGATGCAGCACAAATAAAGGCAATACATCGTTAGCATCGTTAACAAAGGCAGCAGAAGTAAATGTAGCACACCTTCACATAGTTAAAATAACATTCTATAGCGTAAACAAATGTAACACATCTTTGTCCAGTTAAAATAATATTCTACAACACAGAAGCTTGAGGCAGCTAGTCACATGGCATCTTCAGTGGGGAAGCAGAGAGGAAGGCTGCTCATCAGCTTACTCTCTCATTTTTTTTGTTTGTTTTTTGTTTTTTGAGACAGGGTTTCTCTGTGTAGCCCTGGATTTCTTGAATTCACTCTGTAGCCCAGGCTGGACTTGAACTCAGATATCCTCCTGCCGCTGCCTTCCAAGTGCTAGGATAAAAGGCGTGGGCCACCGCTGCCAGGCTTCACTTTCTTCTTTTCATTCGGTTAAAGAATCCAGCCTATGTTTCTCTTTTTGTGACTGGGTTACCTCACTCAGGATGGTTTCTTCTAGTGTCATCCATTTGCCTGCGAATCTCAGGATTCCATTGTTTTTTTCTGCTGAATAGTACTCCATTGTGTAAATGTACCACATTTTCTCTATCCACTCTTCGGTTGAGGGGCATCTAGGTTGCTTCCAAGTTCTGGCTATTACAAATAATGCTACTATGAACACAGTGGAACAGACATCCTTGTTGTATGAATGGGCATCTTTTGGATGTATGCCTAAGAGTGGAGTTGCTGGGTCTTTTGGTAGGCTGATTCCCATTTTTCTGAGGAATCTTCATACTGATTTCCAAAGTGGCTGAACCAGTTGGCACTCCCACCAACAATGGAGGAGTGTCCCTTTCACCACATCCTCTCCAGCATAAATTGTCGTTGGTGTTTTTGATTTTAGCCATTCTGACAGGCACAAAAAGAGAAACATAGGCTGGATTCTTTAACCGAATGAAAAGAAGAAAGTGAAGCCTGGCAGCGGTGGCCCACGCCTTTTATCCTAGCACTTGGAAGGCAGCGGCAGGAGGATATCTGAGTTCAAGGCCAGCCTGGGCTACAGAGTGAACTCAAGAAATCCAGGGCTACACAGAGAAACCCTGTCTCAAAAAACAAAACACAAAAAAAAAAACAAAAAAAAAAATGAGAGATGGCATGTACTCTCTCATATATGGATTTTAGACATAGATCTGGGGAGTGCCAGCCTACAATCCCATGGCCAGAGAGTCTGGGAAACAGAAACTTCATTCAGTGGCTGATCGAAGAAGAGGCAGACTCCCTTGGTTAAGTACTGAGCTGAACTCAAGAAATCCAGTAACAGAGAGGGAGGACTGATGACCAAAGGGATTATGACTGGGCTGGTTTAACCCCCAGAAACAGCTGACCTGACAAAGGTTAACTCTTGAATCCCAGGCATCAGCCTGGGAATCCAGCATGGGACTGATCAAGACCCCCTGAATGTGGGTGTCAGTGAGGAGGCCTAGGTAATCTATTGAGCCTTGGGCAGTAGATCAGTACCCATCCCGAGTATACACACGGACTTTGGACTTCCATCCAACAATGTGAGGTGCACTCTCACCCTGAACTGTTGGGGAAGGGTCTAGGCCCTGCCCTATATGAAATGACAGACTATGGACACCCCCACGGAGGGCCTCACCCTCCCTGGGGAAATGAGGGGATAATGGGGGGGTTAGGGAGAGGGTATGGGATGAGGGGAGGGAAAGGGAGAGGGACCTGGAACTGACTTGTGAAGCAACCTTGTTTCTTATCTAAATTTAAACTGAAAAATAAATTTAAAAAATTAACTTAGAAGAAATAAATGCACATCTAAAAAAAAAAAAAGAATCCAGCCTAGGACATGATGTCATCTACATAAAGCCCAAGGTTCCCTCCTCAGTTAACCTAATCTAGAAATCCCTCAGGGATGTACTCAGAGGTTTGTTTCTATGGTGATTTTAAATCCCGTTGACTTGACAATCAAAATGAATTATTCATCTCAGTCCTCACATCCCAAGTTCCACTCTCCTGTGGATTCAGCTACCTGTGACCACTGGAAATACTAAGTGGGAGATTCCAGAAATGAATAATTCTTAAGATTTGGATTGTGGTCTCCTCTAAATTCTCACCCCATCTTGTCTGACAGGAAGCATAACCATAGTATAATATAGTATAGTATAGTATAATATAATATAGTATAATACAGTACAGTATAGTACACTATAGTATAGTACTGTACAGTATAGCACAGTACAGTGCAATATAGTACAGTACAGTGTACTATAGTATAGATTATAGTATAGTATAGTACTGCAGTCGACTGTAAGTATTCACATTCTTTTTTGTACCACAAAATACAATAATAGTGGAAAGTACTACCTTAAAGTAAAACATGTGAAAGTTCAATAGACATTTTGAGGTAAGAGGAAGCATTCACATAGCTTTCATTATGTACAACATTATAATTGTTCAATTTTAACATTGTTAATCTCTTCCTGTGTCTTATTTATATGCTTAACTTTGCCATAGTTGGTATATGGGAAGAATTTAATATGAACCGGCTTCAGTCCTCCTGTGGTTTCAGACATTCCTTGGGGGTGATAGAACATACACCCCTATGGATAAAGGGGACTCGTGCAGTCCTCACAAGGTCATGGTGAGACACAAGGGAGAACACAGAGTGTTCCTGGCATGTGGGACCTCCTTAGAAAGCCCACCATTATTACTATTTAAAACAAATAGTCTTAGGATGTCCCCCAAAGCCCAGGTCTGAGAAACATGGGCCCCCAGCACCACATGACCCCTGTTAGCAGAGGTTGCCACTTTGCTGTCATCTTTTGTCCAGCCCTGCCGACTCCTGTGCCTTTACCATGCCACTCAAGGGCTTCCTGCTCTGAGCCTGGAAAGTGAGGCAATCCCACTTGCATATAAACCTATGCAGGCAAGCCGACGCCACTCGTGAGCAGATTATGCATATCTCCTCCGGAGCCCTCTTCTGTTTCTTGTTGGAGAATTCACAGGACTGGCTGGCATTGGCTCTAAAGGAAACGTACAAAGACTCTCGTGGCTCTGAAGACGCTGATAGGCTAAGGATAAGTGGCCGAGAAGAGCTCTTGAGCGTCTGATCCACTTGGGGCTGCTGCTGCTGCATCCGCTCTTCAGAGCACGGTGGACCACACGAGGCCTGTGAAGGAGGATATCTGTCCCCCGGTGAACCCGATGTCCGAGCCTACTAGATTCTCAGCATTGTAAGAGCCAGCCACTCAAGGGTCCTCTTGCCTTCTTCTGTGCTCCCGAATGAGTTCTGGGCCCTGGACCTCTGCCAAGGAGTAGAAAATGCCATTTCAAGCCTGGAGCTGTCTCCCTCATGGAAGCCCTGGGGGAAGGGCTATGTGGGACAGGCAGGGTGGTTGAGTTACCATGTAGCCAGGGGCTGACGGCCAGGGAAGGGGACCCTGTGTGTGCCCACATCTCTGAGGGGCATTCTCAGAGGTTGGTGGATAGGGTGGGACAACAGGAACAAAGTCTTCCCCAGCCACAAGTCCCTCCCTCAGACTGACTGCCCCGGCTGGGGACATGATTGCTGGCAACCAAACACTCCAAGTTCTGGGGTTCAGCCTCACTTTGGAAAAAAAGTAGAGGAGTGAACCGGCTGGCTACATCCCACCCCAAACTTGTTCCCAGAACACAGCTTGATTGGAATGTTTTGAATTATTGAGGGTGTGGCTGTTCTTCCTTGCTTGCCCTGTTCAAAGCCCCTCCCTCCTCTCTTCTTCCCTCACTGCGTCCCCCTTTCCCTCTCCCTTGTTCTCCCCTCCTCCTTCATCCCCTCTATTCTCCCAGCTCTCCTTCCTCCTTCCTTCCTTCCTCTCTTCCTCCCCTTTGCCCTCCCTCCCTCCCATCCCTCTCTTCTCTCTCTCTTCCCTCACTTCCATCCTCCCCCCACACCTTGAGTTCATTTTTCCCTCATTCTCTCTCCTCCTCCCCTCCCCACTTCCCTTCTTACATTCCCTCCTCTCTCTCTCTCTCTCTCTCTCTCTCTCTCTCTCTCTCTCTCCCTCTCCCTCTCCCTCTGCTCCCTTCCTTCCCTGACATTTCCCATCCTCTTTGCCCTTGCTGCAGACTGCTGCAGTCTGAAGCTGAGTGACACCCTGAGGGATGGATTGAAAGCAGGAGAGGCAGTCTCTAGCCCAGCCTTCTCTCTCACCAGCCAGACAGAGTCTCCCTCTACTTTGGGGGAAGCAGTCACTATGGAATGAGGAAACAGGGCAAAGGAGGTGCAAAATTTACAGTTTGATTTGAAGGCGAGCTTGATGTGTGCATACACGAAGAATAAACACATTTTCCCTGGTCCCAGATATGTAGAAAGACCCCTCTCTTGGGAGGATGGGGAAACATAGGACCATGGGGATAGATCCAAGCGAGACAAGGGGCTCCAGGTCTCTGGGAAGGCTGCCATCCATCCTGTGCCAGGGAGCCACATGGCAGCCAGGCTGTGCCCAGGCATCTTTCTCATGGCCATCTGCTGGGAGACACTCATGGCCATGTTGCCAGCCAATCACACAGAAGGATGTGGCTCTCCCCTGCCAGTGTTTGCCTCAGCCTGTGTCTGACTTCCTGGGACCCCTGAGCCACAATCTCCTGCAATTGAGTATGGGGTTGTAGACCACAGCAAGTGCCCAAGTGTCACCAGGTCCACTGGAACGAGGTGAGGCAGGCAGCAGCTCTGGCTCTCACCCTCTCTCCATCAACCTTCCCTACGCTTCTGCTTTGATTTCCTCTGTGTAAGACCCACCATGGGAAACCAGGGTCTGACTTCCAGCTCCAACCTTCATGGGAAGAAGCAAATCACGAAGTGACTTGCATAATGGATGGTCAGAATTGGTAGTAATTGCAGAAGATTTTTTAAAAAGTATTTTCCTTCTATCTTCTTCCCCAACCATCCTTTGATAGCTCATTCGTTTGTTTCTTCTTTCTTCCTTCCTTTTCTCCATTTCTTCCCTCCCTCCTACAAGAACAGGGTTACTCTAGGCACCAGGAGATGCATACTGATCACTTCAGACAAATTTTGGCTTCCTGTAACTCACTCTCTGTTAAAGAGACTGTATATACAGGAGTGAAACAGAGAGGCCCCACCCCTCCCGAGGGCTTATAGGTAGTAACTGATGGCTGGGGGAGGGGACATTTTCTTTGGTAGTGTAGCCACTGGGAAATTGGGCAAGCTCTTCTAAGTAACTCTAATTAAACTCATTGTTTCGGAAAAAAAGGGGGGGGGTGATGGACTTAGAAGTAGAAAGGGGACCAGTTAGAAACATTGGGAAGGGGAGGGATCAAGAGAATGTAATAGAGGATGAATATGATTAAAATATATTATATACATTTGCATATTGTATGCAAATGTCATAAGGAGGGCCAGGGAGATGGTGCAGTTGGTAAAAGGACTTAGCCCAAAGCCTCATGATCCAATTTCAACACCTAGAACCCACATTAAAAAAAAAAAAGCTGGGGGAACTGATTTAGTAAAAGTGCTGTGCATCCTAGGAGATGGTAGGTGGAGACAGGAGAGTCTCCCAGAAAGTGTGGGAGTACACAGTCCAGCAGCAGAAATAAGAGACAGCTGACCTCAACAGGTGGAAAGGGAGACTGTCTGTCTGTCTGTTTGTCTCTCTCTCTCTCTCTCTCTCTCTCTCTCTCTCTCTCTCTCTCTCTCTCTCTCTCTCACACACACACACACACACACACACACAAAATAAAAATGCGATAACAAAGTTATTTATAGTTAATATATGCTGTCCTGGCTAGTTTTCTGTCAAGCTGACACAAGCTAGAGTCATCAGAGAGGAGGGAGCCTCAGCTGAGAAAATGTCTCCATAACATTGGTCTGTAGGGCCAGGCGGTGGTGGCGCACGCCTTTAATCCCGGCACTCGGGAGGCAGAGGCAGGCGGATCTCTGTGAGTTCGAGTTGGGCTGGACCGACAGCCTCCAAAACAATACAGAGAAACCCTGTCTCATAAAACCAAAAAAAAAAAAAAAAGATTGGTCTATATAGGACACTTTCCTAACTAGTCGTTTGGGGGTTGGTGATTCCATTTTGGGTCAGCCCACCTCTGGGTCAGGGGTCCTGTGTTTATATATAAGAAAGCAGGCTGAGCAAGCAGTGGCAAGCAGTGGAGAGCAGGCCGGTAAGCGGCATCCCTACATGGCTTCTGCATCAGCTCCTGCCTCCAGGCCCCCGCCCTGTTTGGGTCCCTGACCTCACTGCTTTTGATGATGAACTGTTGTTTGAAACTGTGAGTGAAATGAACCCCCCTTCCTCCCCAAGTTGCTATTGGTTATGGTGTTTCATCACAGCAATGATAACCCCAGACACACACATGCTAATGAAAAACTTTAAAAAGAACACCAAGTGTTGAGGAGTGTTTGGCTTGGACAAGGCAGAGGCCGTTCCCACCCTCCTCCCTATACCACCAACAAGCAGCTCCTGTGCCCAGTGGCCCAGGTATTTGTGGAGGGATGTCTACAGTAAGTAACACACTACACACTACAGACTTTCTTCTGTACCTCTATCCCTGCCAAGAGGAACCAAGAGAATGGAGGGGTCATGACTGTCTGGAGGAACCAGCTCATAGAGGTACCGAATAGAGCTCTGTGTGGAAGCTAAGCCAGGCAGGGCGGGAGCCATTGCAGTCAGGCTCCCAGCTCTCTGGCAGCAGTGCCCAGGAGAGGCTGCCAGCTGGCTCTGCTAATCACCTGTCGCCAAGGATGGGGCGGGAAGCAGAGAAAGAACTGAAGAGGCCCAGACAGAAGGCGCTGGACCATTGGCAATAGCTCTGCTCTTGCAAGGAATCATTTGGCATGTTCCTGCCGTCTTCCTCCCAAAGCTTCCTGCGCCTGCTTGTTCCTGCTCAGAGCAATGAACTTTTCCAGTCTCCAGTTTTCCCCAGGGCTCCACAGGAATTGCTGAGGGTGGGTTTGGGGCAGATACAAAGAGAGGAGAAGCCAGAGGCTCTTTCTAGGCCAATGCTTCTACAATAGCAACTTCATGTAAGCCACAGTGTAACCAAATGTTCTTTTCATTTTAAAAAGAAAACAGTAAGATAGTTTTGGCGACACTTTTCACTGAGCCTGCTCAGTACTACATCTCAGTAAGAAGTATTGTGACACTTTGTGTTATTTCTTTGTATCTTCTTCTCAGACTCTAGAAGGTGTGTCCAACCTCTTGACACTGAGAAATTACATTATCATCTATAATGTTAAAACTGGAGATTTGTCTGACCCAGTTAGTTACCCACACAAAAGGGAAAGAAATTAAAATCTCATAATGCTTTAAGTAAGTTTACCATTTTGTCTTGGGCCTAGCTATCACTGGCTTTATTTGGCCACAAGCCACAGTTTGTACACACCTGCACTTGTGTGTTGTATGCCCATAACTCACTGCTCTCCAGACTGGCTACCTCACCCCAAACGCCTCTCCTGCCTACGGAGGCTCCTAACAAGGTCTCTAATTTGTCTTTCCTTGGCCTCAAAATCTCTGCAGGTCTTAAGTGTCCACACTTGACTCTACCTGGTGCCTTCCCAGCCTCTGGTTTCTGCATGTCAGCAGGCCAGGGGAGGAGGAATCCCTCTAAGACTGAGTTAGCATCCCTGGGCCTGCCTAGCAGCTGGTGCAGATTCAGTTACTGCAAGTTCACAGCTTGGCATTCTGATGTGTGCCTTGCCTCAGACTCTCAGGAGCAGGGTGGGTGGTGGAGGGTGTGACTTGGATAATGTGAGCCCTTTTCAAGTTGGATCAGCTCACGGTACATCTCCATGGGAGAGGTCCTAGGTGGACAGAGAAGAAGATATGGGAGCTGCATCAAAATTATTCCACCGTGAAGCTCCAGCTGACCAATGGGCTGGACTCGTTAGCTATCTGTCTGTGTCTTAAATACACCCAGGAGTTCTTGGACAAGGCATCTAATGCACCTGCGTTTTGCATAGTCAACCCCTCAATATCCACAGGGAGTTGATCGCAACCTTCCCTTACAGATGTTCCAGTCCCTCATATAAGACAGTGTGGCATTTGCACAGAGCCTAGGCACATTTGCCTGTGTACTTAGAATCATCGATACTGATCACGCCTAATGAGATGCAAATGCCATGTTAATAGCTATTACACTGTATTGCTTAGTGAAAAGAAAAGATGCTCAGAAAAGACACAATCCTGCCAGCTGTGTGTGTGTGTGTGTGTGTGTGTGTGTGTGTGTGTGTAAGCCAGAGGTCAACCTCTGCTGTCAGTCATCCATCTCTTCCCACTGACCTGGAATTCACTAAATATGCTAGGCTAGCAATCCAGCAACCCCCAGGGATCTAGCTGTTTCTGCCTCCTTAGCACTGGGATTGCAAGCTTGAGCCACCATACCTGGCTCTTTTACATCCGTTCTGGGCCCCGAATTCACGTCCTTACCCTTGCAAGGCAGTAAGGACTTCATTGACTGAGCCATTTCCCCACTCCGACCTGAGGGAGGGAGAAGAGATATTTATTCTTCTGCTCCCATTTGCAATCAGTTAAGGGCCGTTCACAAGGCTTCAACCAGCAAAAGGAAACTCCTAAGCATGGAGACAGAGGGGCTGGAAGTGAGCAAACAGGTCTGTAGTCCCTGAGGGATGGGTGGTGCAGGCCCCAAGGGCTTCTGTGTCCACCTAGAACCTCTGCATGGTTAGCTGAAGGAAGCTTAGAGACTGGCTCACATTATCTGAGTCCCCACCCCCACTCCCCACCCACCCTGCTCCTGGGAGTCTGAGGCAAGGCACACATCAGAATGCCAAGCTGTGAACTTGCAGTAACTGAATCTGCACCAGCTGCTAGGCAGGCCCAGGGATGCTAACTCAGCCTCAGCGGGATGCCTCCTCCCCTAGCCTGCTCACATGCAGAAACCAGAGGCTGGGAAGGCACCAGATGGAGCCAAGTGCAGTTTTAAAATCTCTGTGGCATACAGCCCCAGCGGTGTGATTGACTATCATAAGGTGCTTACAGAAAGGTCTGTATCACCTGTATGAACAAAACTTTGGTACACGGGAGGAACGTTGATAGATGGGAGGCCAGCCCAGTCGTCTTTGTAAGCCTTCCCAATCAAGGCCTCTGACCTCAGGAAAGCAGTGTGGGTAGTTCATTTTAAAAAGGAACGAGGCATTGAGAGGTGAGGGTAGAGAGAAGCAACAGAAGGAAGAAAAAGTGCTGTCAAGCCACCACCCCTGTGACTGATGGGTACTTGGTCCTACTTAACAAATGCCTGGAGTCTGTGTAGCAATGCGCCTCTGAGCTGCTCTGCCCTGAGGGAGGAAGGGGGATATTAATACACCCGCTTCAGTCAGTGATCAGTTGAGGGCTCCTCACAAGGAAACCAGCAGAAGGCAACTCCCAGGCAAGGGAAAAGGGTGGCTGGCGGTGCACAGCCAGGTCAGTAGGCACCCAGGTAGCAACTAGAAGAGCGTAGGTGAGACATAGCAGTGTCTGACGGTAAGCATGATCATGAACTCCTGACTTTGACCAAGCCAGGAGTAGACTGACAGCTCTGCCTGACTCTGGCACGTCTTCAGAGCCACCCTGCTCACTTTAGGCCAAGGGTCACGGGTAACAGAGCTGGAGTGAGCTGAGTTTCAGGCAGTTGTCCCATAGAGTGACTTGCTCCAGACTATGACCCACACATGCCTTTGGCTGGATTCCTGGAAACGTCTGACCCAGACTCACTCTCTCTTGGTGACTGTTGGCCCACTGTAGGCACAGCAGGAAACCCGGGCTCTTGGAGAATCTTGGAGTCCTGCTTAGCCCTTTGTGTGGTTCCAGCTTGACAGGCTAAGTCTGACTGGGCAGACAGGCTCCATCCAGCTCCAACGCTGAGCATTTCCTGGTACCCTGTGTTGAGAGCATAGCTGACTTGTGGGGGCAGACTGTCACATGAGGAAGGCCCAAAGGCTCCTATTACCTATCTAGATAGGTTTGTGTTCCCTTCTACCTATATGTATATTCACTTAACTACATGCATGTTATATGAATGAATGAATGAATGAATGTATGTATGTATGTATGTATCTGTCTATCTACCTACCTATCCATCCATCCCATTTTGAAAGGTACATCCTCATGGGGGCAATATCAGAGACAGGCCTTATAGTCCTCATGGGGTCTCATTTTATTAAAACCAGTGCGTATGAGTCTTTGTTTAGTCATATTTCTTTCTAGAATATCATGTATCTATATCCATCTGTGGATAACTTACATATCTACCTCATTTTAATATTTTTCAAGGAAGCATGCATTTGGGTAGTAGAAAGGGAGGGATAAAGGAAAGAAACAGGAGACAAAGGAAAGGAGAGGAGAGATGAGGAAGGAAAGAAGGAAGGGAGGGAGGAAGGAAGGAAGGGAGAGTAAGAGACAGTAAACTTAACTCCAAATTGAAAACCAGGCATGGTGCATCCCTTCAATACAGAGCAAGAAAGCAAGGGCCTTGGTTTTCCAGGGTGCCTCAGAATTCCAGTCCTACACTGGCTCCTCCTTTGTGACCAAGGGCTGACCAGCACATTTCTCCACTGAAACCTCAATGCTTGGGGAAGAGGGAGAATAGAACTCTAAGTGGTATATGCATGCCATTTCCCAGAGTACTTCAACAGGAGGGAGGGCCAGCCATCCCGTGGCAGGAGAGTTGCTAGCCCTCTGGCCTGACTTCTCTCTCTCTCTCTCCTGGCCCACACCTCTTCTTCCTCCTCAGAACCTCCCTTGCCTCCCAGATAAATGGTCTGTACCTAATCCTTGTCTTGGGTCCACTGGAGGGATCCTGCCCAAGGGAGAAGCCACCTGGTTTTCCTTCCATCTGGAACAGTTTTAGAATAAGAGTTTAATGTTCCACAGCTCAACGTTCAAGTCTCAATTCAAACACCAGCACTTCAGAAGTTGTCCCTGTAGACACCCATCCCCTCATGATCTCTATTTTGTGTGTGAACTTAGCTAGTAGCATCTGGTCCCTATTTACCCAGTGAAGCACTAGTCTAGACACTGCTGGGAAGGGGATTTGAAGATACGATTAAAATCCATATGTAGTTACTTTCAGTTACCCAGTCCATGACTGGAGTTAGGACCCCTACATACAGCTGAGAATGCCAAGAAGAAGACAAGTCTGTCTTTGGACCATGGTTTCCACTGCACCTTGAAGTTTCCATACCACCTTCCCAATAGCCAACTCTAAAAATGCTGGGCTACCAAGTCCCGGTCATTGCATGAGCCAAATCCTTGTAATAAATCACCACACAGTATTTATGTCTCTCTGGTACTTTCTCCAAGTGACACAACATCCCACCATCCCAGTCTGCAGATTGCTTTAGGGTTGCTGATTTGGCAAACAAGAATCCAGGATATGGGCTGGAGAGATGACTCAGCAGTTAAGAGCATTGGCTGCTCTTCTAGAGGACCCAGGTTCGATTCTCAGCACCCACTTGGCAGCTCACAACTTCTGTATCTCCAGTTCCAGGGGATCTGACATCTTTTTCTGACACCCTCAAGCACTGCATGCATGTGGTACCCAAGCATACATACAATACAGGCAAAACACTCAACCACATAACATGAAATGAAATGAAAAAAATCTAGGATGTAATATAAATATTTGGAGGACAGAGATTTTTTAAAGTGCTTGTAGTTTATCTGAAATCCAAATATAATTGACTATATCTTATCTTCCTGCAATTTCAACTTATTTCTTCTTCAGCGGCTTATCTCTTACCTGGCTCCCAATATAGTCAGTGAGCCCTATGAGCACAGGAGACATTGTTTCCCCAGGTCCCAAAACAGTGCCTAATAACAGAGCGGGTGCTTAGTGGGGATTTGTGAGGTGGATGAATCTGTGAATGTAGTTCTATCATCTGCATGCAAACTTGCTACCTGGAGAGCCCCAAATCATCCTATGGACACACAAAACAGGGCTGGTGTTGGGTGTGGTGGTGCACTCTGGTAATCCTGGCACTATGGGAGAAAGAAGATCACAAGTTCAAGGCCATCCTTAGCTACATAGTGAATCCAAAGCAAAGCTAGGTTACATGAGATATTGCCTTAAAAAAAATAATGGGGATGGAGAGATAACTCAAAGGTTAAGAACACTGGCTGGTCTTGCAGAGGACCCAAGTCTGGTTCCGAGAACCCATAGCGCAACTTACAGCCACATCTAGTGCCAACTCCACAGGATCTGACACCCTCTGGCTTCTGCAGGCACCTGCACATGTGTGGCACATACTCACACAGACACAAATATATAAATACAAAAAATTTAAACCAAATAAATGGCTAAACAAGGCATCAATGTGTGTGACGTTTGGACAAGATCCACTTTGACTCTACTAAGATTGCTGTGATTGTTTGTCTATCAAGAGAGCTCTGCTTCTGTGGTTTTATGCAAATGGGCAGAAGCTGAGACTTGTCTCAGAAACTTGACATCTCCTCACAGGGGGTGGAGTTATCAGGACTCTCACCCTACATGTCTCCAGCCACAATCAGAAGCCTGCCTGCTCCTCTGGGAGGAGGGGAAAGGCACAAAAGGTCTGACACCACCAACCCTGAAGCTGTCACCCAGGGCCACTGGGTGCTGAACTTGTGTTGAACTTGGTGCTGAACCTGGGTCCTTTTTCTGTCTTAGCATCTGGAGCTGGAAGGGGCTTTCACCAACTGAATCTGTTGTTTGATTCCGGGCATCAGCCTTTTGTTCTGCCTACAACCAAGCCCAGCTCAAACAACAACTCGGCCCCACCACTCATCAGCCTTCCAACTGCCTTCCCCCAGAACCTTTCTGGCTTCCCCTGCACTTCTAGGACTGTGCTGTATAGGGGAATTAATACACTAGCGAGTCTTGCACGGCACACCCACATTACTGGCAGCCTTTTCTCTGATGGCAAATACCTCCCATTTCCAAAAGGAGCCTTTGTCTACCAGGGGCTTAGTGCCAGCTGGGGTAGAAATTGACCTGAATTCGATGTTAAAAGAACTGGCTTCGGAGCCCAGCTCTGCTCTGAGCAAACTGTGCACCCCCCCACCCAACCCCCGCCCCCATCAACCATCTTACTGCACTCAGAAGCTCTTTCTTTGTCATCAAATGGGGACACAGTGAGGACACTGAGAGACTTGTGTATGGTGATCTGAGATCTTAATAAGGCAGACCTTAGCAAAGATAGTGTTTGAATGAATGTCTGAATTAATTTGCAATCTTCTCAAGAGTTGAAAAAGAACATGAGGAATTCTCTAGATGAAAACATACAAGAGTGCCTGTAGCTTTGGATGGGACAGGACAGCCACCTGACCCTTGTCTCCCCTACTAAGTGGGACCGATGATCTCTGTGCCTGAGTCAACTCGATGCCAGCCTGCTCTAGTGCCAGAGCTTCCGGCCATGTTGTCACACGAATGGGCTGACAACCTCTGGCCCTTTTCCCTGGGCTGAGATGAAGGAGCTTCCAGACCTGCTTGGTAAGGAAAGGTGAGGTGAGGAGAAGCAGTGTTTGACTTTGCACCCAACACCCTGCCATCCAGCCCTTCTCTCCTGTTTGCTTCTCTTGACGCCCATGTGATACTTAAGCTGCCCTTCCTGGGGCTGTAATAAAACATGGGACAAATGCCACTTAAGGAAGACGGATTGTTTTGCTCATGGTTTGAGGGGCCAGCCCATCATGGTGGAAAACTTACTGTGGCAGAAGCCTAAATCATCTGGTCTGTCTGTCACACTGCATCCAAGTCAGGAGGCAGAGAGATAAATGCCAGCCATGCACTTTTTTACTCAGCCGTGAGCCCCAGGTCATGGGATGGTATTGCCAACATTTAGGGTGGGTCTTCCCACCCCCAATTAAATTAGGAAACTCATTTACATAATCCTCCTAGGCATGTTCAGAGACTTGTCTCCTTGGTGACCCTGAATTCTGTCAAGTTAACAATCAAGTCCATCCCTGTGATAACGGAAATCGGCCTCAATGGGGTGACCAAGACACTATTCTTTGACTTCAGCATCGCTGACATCAGCCTGTGTACCACACTCCCCTGTATCCCTCAAGACAAAAGCTCCTGCCCACGATGCCTCCTATCAGTGGTGCCAACCAGAAATAGCTCCAGGGGGACAAAATTGTCTGTAGTTAGGCCTCCCTGCAATAACTGTCAAAGTAAATCATTCTTGTGTGCACTTTCAGAGAGTTAAGAGGCCCACACAGGGGTAATTTTAAATTATTTTGCTTTAATTCCAGGGAAAATTGAGTTTCCCCTTTGAGATCCCTTGAGACTTAAAAAAATATTAACTGCAGGCCAGGGATATAGCTTAGCTGGCAGTGTGCTTGTCCAGCATGCACGAAGCCCTGGGTCTGATAATCCCAGCACTTGAGAGATAGAGGTAGGAGGATCAGAAGTTCAAGGTCTTCCTCGGCTACCTACTGAGTTTGAGGCCAGCTTGGGCTAGAGACACTGTCTCAAGAAAACAGTAACTGCTATCAGTAGTAGAACACCTCTCATTTTACGATCTGAAATGTGCCCCATAGGCTCATGTGTTTAAACGCTTCCTCCCTAGCTGATGATGCTCTATTAAAAGGTTGTAGACCCCTTGAGTGGGGGAAGCTGGTCCCTGGCGCGGGGAGGATGCTGAGATTTTGTAGCCTGGCTCTACTTCCTGGTCACTCTCTGCTTCGTGACAGCAGGAGCAATGTGATCAGCCACTTCCTGCCTGCCTACATGCCTTCTCCACCATGGTGGAGTGTTATCTATCTTCTCAAAGGGTGAGCCAAAATAAATCCTTTCTCCCTTCTTGTCAGTCATTTGGTCACAGCAAGGAAAATCCAGACAGGCTCTGACATTGTTTCATTCTAGACCTATCATGTGGGCATGGTGTACCCAGGAAGATTCAAGGATGAGGCAAGCTACAAACCCGTGATGTATGTCAGAGAGTTCTAAATCCACCCACTCAACCTGTGCTATCTCTCTGTGGAGGAACATGTTAACAGCTGACCACGGCACCCATCTGTGATTTCCCAGCTTCTGTAGGTTATAGGTTTAGGCACGACTTCTGAGGTCCTTCCTCTGCACTACTGTGTTCAAGACTGTGTGCTGGATTTGGGGGCTCTCAGGACTTGATTGGGAAAGTTTACATAGCTGTTGGCATGATCTGGTTCTCTGAGCACAGGAGTGTCAGGTCCTCCTTGCCATCATGTGGAGGTCACATTCAGTCTTGCCAGATGAGACTTAAACAGCTGTCAGCATGGCAACTGACCTCAGCAAAGCTGGCAAGCGGTGAGTCTGCTGCATGATGGGAGCGAAGGAACCGTGAAAGTGACATGTCTTCACTTTGGCTCTGTTTCATTGGTTAAAACAGCTAGCTCAGCCACATTCAAGAAGAGAGGATTTCTCGTGAGCATAAGTTACCAGCAGAGGAAGATCACTGAGGCAGCTAGCCACTCTGTGCTACCCTATCTCCTGTGTGGCCCCTGCATCACATATGTACAGACTGGCTGCAGCTGTGACTTCAAATGCTGCTTTGGGGCTTAGGTTTTACTCCATATATTGCCTTCTTCTGGTCTGGCTGCTATAGCTAAACACCAAAGACTAGGTCACTTAAATAGCAGATAATTACATTTCACAATTGCAGAAGCAGAGAGACCCAAGATGCAGGTACTGCTGGCTTTTTCTTTTCTACTAAGGACTCTTCTTAGTTTCTTGAAGATGGTTTCCTTCTCTGATAGATAGTATATTAGAGTGTGTGTGTGCGTGCGTGTGTGTGTGTGTGTGTGTGTGTGTGTGTGTGTGTGTGAGAGAGAGAGAGAGAGAGAGAGAGACAGAGGGGGGGAGAGAGAGAGAGAGAGAGAGAGAGAGAGAGAGAGAGAGAGAGAGAGAGAGAGAGAGATTCAGTCTACAACATAGATGAAGGTGTGTATTTCATCAAAGGAAGTGGCTAGTATTTTTCAGAGAAGTACATGTTATTTCATCTGGGATTTGCATATTTTTAAAAACACCTGTAAAGCAAGCCTAACTGCTTGTTAAGTCTCAGAGTCTAAAGTAATGTAAAACGGAGCAACAGAAGCAATGGGAAACTTCCAGAGCTTGGTAAAGATCCAGGAGAAGTAAGCGTGACAAACAGGATCTGTTGAGGCCCTCTGAGGTGATCATGATGGGGCTGCGTCCAAAGAAGGCAATAAGACTCTGGAATATAAGAAACTTGACTGCTGAACCCAACTCTGCAAGCAGCATTTTCCAACATGATGTGAGGATGTTCACAGCTGCCCTCCTATGGGCCGTGGTGAAGACTGAGAGACAAGTAAAGGCACAGAAATCCACACATAGTTTGTGTCTAGAGTAGTGCTTGGCAAAAACCTGTGACAGCCTCATCTGTTGCCATCACAAAACACAGCAAACTTAGTGGGACTAGGGCCAGCGAGATGGCTCAGCATGCAAAGGTGCTTGATGCCAAACCCAACAAGCTGAGTTGTATTCTTGGGATCCATGTGGTAGAAGGAAAGAATTGACTCATGTAAGTTGTCCCCTGACCTCCACAGGGTACGGCTTGTGCACACACACACTCAAATAAAATTTAAAACTGTAGCAAGATTAAAATAATGTAATGCACAGCACATATTATCGTTATAGCATCAAAAGACAGCTCATGTGAAGGCATAAGCTGGCTTGTCTTTCTTCTGGAAAGTAGGGAGAATCAGTCCTTGCTCTTCCAAGATCCAGAGACCTTCTGCATCCCACTTCATCCTGTAAGCCAGAAGCCAGGCATACAACATCTTTCTTTTCTTTTCTGGCCTCACCTTCCTTCAATTCTCTAAATTGGATGCTCATGCCTCACTCTTGAAAGCCTAGTGGTAATGTCGGGTGTACTAGGGTCATCTCCCATCTCAAGAGCTCTAATGTGGTCCTATTAACAAAGTTCTCTATACCATAGAAGGTATTCTGCTCACAAGTTCTAAAGATTCCAGATGTGGACATCTTTTGGGGAGGTGGGCCATCATTTAGCCTAGAACAAACTCACCCTTCATGCAAGGCTTCCATGTGTCTCAGCCTCAGCCTCCAAACTCTTAGCACATAACAGCATTGGTTCATGTCCAAAGTCTCACCTTGGTCTCATCAGTAAATTCTGAAACAGCATCATCTCACCCCATTCGGATGGGAATAAGACTCAGGTAGGATCCAACTCAGGTTGCCCATTCTTATCTACTGTGTACTAGTGGAAATTGCCAACGAGTAGCCACCTGTTCCTATAGAGTGTCTCATGGCTTTTTCAGGGGAGATGTAAATAAGCACCCATTCACCCTAGACAGGGCACCAATGATAGATCCAAGAAACCATTCCATTCAGGTCCTGACCAGTGACTTTACTGGGGTGACTCACAGAGAGCTACATCACCGAGAACCCACCCAGACATGGGCATTCACTCAGGAAAGCTGCCACACTAGGACTCCAGCACAGCTCAGGCAGCACAGCTCAAGAAGCTAGATGTGCTAAAAACTCTCCTCTCCCTAACAATTGTTCTTATCCAACAGCAGGGAGGAGACTTGTGCTCTTGTGACTTGGTGACCTCCTAAGCCTGGTAAGTTAGGTGAATCCCTCTGTCACCTTCAAGAGGGAAGGTTTCAGTTTTGAGGAGTGACTATGTAACACACAATATAGCAGTCACGGCCACACCCACTCAAACAGGCAGGAACATGGAGGGAAAGGGGAAATGGCTAGCCCCAAACAGGTTCTAAGTCCAGCAAAACCTAGGCATGTTCAGGACCTGGCGCTTGGCTCTACCCTCTGGGTCCACCACTCATTCTCTGAGTTGTCCTTCCTTTCTCAGCAAGGGTGACAGTCCTGATCGCTTTCTGTTTCTGTAATAAAACAAGGTTTAAAAAAAACTTGGGGAAAGGGATTATTTGGCTTACAGTCAGGGCAGAAACTTACGTGTGAGAGGCAGGAACTGGAGGGGTGCTGCTTATAAGCTCACTCCCCATGGCTTGCTCAGATAACTTTCTTATACTACCCAGGCTCACCTGCCTCAGGGTGGCACTAACCACACTGTCCACATCAACAGTCAGTCAAGAAAATGTCCCACAGACATGCCTACAGGCCAATTTGATGGAGGAAATGCCTTAATTGAGGGCTCCTCTTTCCAGGTGACTCTAGTTTGTGTCAAGGTGACTAAAGTAACCAACACGATCGCTCTTGTTTGCAGTTGGGTTGTTCCACCAACCTGTTTATTTCTTGTGTGTGTAGACTTTTGGAATCTGACTGTCTCCATTCTTTTTGTCCTCCTCTCCTTCCCTGCAAATGGGAGTGGTTTCTACCATTACCACATTCTCGAAAGCCTCTAGAGTCTCCAGTGTATGTATATCACACAGAGTCATATTTATCCCTCAAGCCATAATGGGCCTATTACCTCTTTTTATAAATAAAGTTTTATTGAAACATAGGCACACCATTTTTTTTCCAAGATAGGGTTTCTCTGTGTAGCTTTGGAATCTGTCCAAGAACTCACTTTGTAGACCAGGCTGGCCTCAAACTCACAGATATCTACTTGCCTCTGTCTTCCAAGTACTGGGATTAAAGGAATGTGCCACCACCACCCACCTGGTTTAGGCACACCTTCTTACTAGTGCTTTGTTGGTACTGTGTTGTTGACAGGATAACAAGAGAAAAGGGCTGCGAAGACAGCAGGGCTCACAAGCTGAGACTGCTCTCTCTCCAGCCCTCTAAAAAAACAAAAACAAAAAAACTTATTGGTGACTGGCTCAGAGTCAAAACTCAAGAAGCATTGGGATTTTAGAAACAACAGGCTTGAGTGGGTTGAAAAATTGGTGCTGCATGGCCTCAATTCTGAGGTCGTGGGATGTGGAAGGAGAAGAGTGGGGAGAGGCATGAGGGAAGAGAGTGCTCAACTTCAAATGTCAACTTAATCTTCTTGGCCAGTTGCCTTGGAAGCCTGGGGCTGAGATCATTAAGCAGCAAGATGATGACAAGGAAAGGAGTCAATCAAATGCAAAGGAGATGAGCACTGCTGTGCACGTCTGTAATCTCTGCACTGGGGAGGCTGGGGCAAGAGAATTGAGAGTCCCAGGCCAGCCTGGGCTATAGAGTGAGATGTTGTCTGTAGACAAACAAACAAATCAATCAAAGAAGGGAAGCCATCCAAGGCGGGCTCCACTGAATGAGAAAAATCACAATAAGAATAGTGCGGCAGGTTCCTCTAGGCTGCAGCTCTGCGTGTGTTCTGGCCATCCTCCCTTTGAGGAGTCCCATGAGCACACATTTTGGCAAGCACTTGCAATGTTCTACCTGCCAGTGCCAAGCTTAGGCTTCTAACAAGCCTTCCGTTTTGCCACTACCCAGGAGAAACAGAGCCTATTTGCAGTGAGGGAGAGCTGGGTTTGTTCTTTTCACAAAAAGACAGCTTGATTAGCTACGTTTTAAAATCCCTTCACTCTGGAACCCTGCTCACACCCCATCACGGGGGCTGTGCCAGACACAGGCCCTGCTTGCCTGGTTGTCAGCTCCAAGTGTTCTTCTGCCAAAGGAACCAGGACAAACAAGGAATGCCAATCAGATCCACTTGGGGACCTAGTCGCCAACAGACACTAATGTTCTCTTGAAAAATAGCTCACTCTGGGAGGAGCAGATAGGAAGAAACAACCACTCCGCAGCACTTTAGAAATGACTGTTAGAAGGGGCTTGGTTTGGTTTGGGGTTTGGGGTGGAGACAGCATGTCAAATTTGCGGTTTCTCTCTAAACATACACCGGAGGCTACAATATCAGATCTGAAATGCAGGTCCTCCAACTCCACCACAGTCTCCCCCGGAACAGTTAAGGCATGAGTGCTGGGGCAGCTTTCCCCCTGTGCTGATAGACTATCTGAAGCAGGCACTACGTTCTATTTCAGGAAGTCAGACCAAATGAAACTCATTCTAATTACAAAGCACCACAGGGCCAGGAGACCAGCAAGCACCCGCTCCACACGGAACAGCTGGCCACAGCACAGCCTCTCACGGGGTTGATGGCAGAGTCAGTGCCTCAGAGTTGAAAGTTTGTTCAGTGGGATCAAAGCTGCCTGGAAAACTGGGCTGAGAGGATTATTTTCCTCACACGGCCATCACAAGGCATCTTGATGTGTACATCATTTACAGCACACAGAGGGGGAAAGGCATCTACGGGGGAGATGGAGTCCAACAGCTACAGAGAAAAGTTATCATATGGCTTTTGACTGTTGAGCCTTAACTCATCACTTGACCTCCAGATAGGACAGATTTTGAGCAGAAACACTCACGTACATGCACACACATACACACACACACTCAGTTTCTTTGTGTGCTTCGATAAAGGTTTGTTATGGTGTGATCTAATTCAGGGAATTCGGTTCTGTTGTGGCTATCATTTGGATAGGAAATGCACCCCCCCCCCTTGCTCTCCATACTCACGTGTATGAACATGTAGTCTCTAACTGCTTTTGATTCTGTTACAGTCCTATCTATCTATCTATCTATCTATCTATCTATCTATCTATCTATCTATCACAATGAACTGAACCCAGCTGCCATGCCTTCCTGACCAGGATGGTCAGAACCTTCCAGAAGCATGAACTACAAGAAAACGTCTCCTCTTAAGTTATTTATTTTGTCACAGAAACAAGGAAAACTACTAACACAGGGCCAAATGTTCACAAAAGTCAAAGGTCCTAAATGTTTACAAAGGTCAAATTTTGCATTTGGAAAATTCCTTGAAATGTGCCTAAGCACAGTGAGATAAAGGCCCTGTGAGAAGTGGGGACTATTTTGCCTCACATTGAGGGTGATGGGCAGAGCCAAAGACCTACTACTGCTCTTGTTCTTAAGCCAAAGGATGTAAAGGCCAATCCACTTTAGACAAAGCAAAGGTTAGGGAATGTCACCACTACATTACCAGCTGAGCAATATCAGCTCTCTCTGTCTGCACAGAAGGTTCTGGTGCACTCTGTGTAGGGAAAGCTCTCGGCCTCTCACTGTCGGGTCCATCGTAAAGATTTTCCATTGCCAATCTTCCTAAGAACATTATCACCATCTCCTTCCATGGTCCCTCCTCAGCAGCCTTTTTCTTTCCCAAACGTACTGACCCAGGCATTGGATAGTCCATGCCCTCCCTCTCTTGGCTCTCTCCCTCCTTGGCACTTCCATATAACCCTGGCATCTTTCCTTAGGGCAGTACCCTGAAACTTCTGACAACTCTAGAGGACTTCCAGGTATACACTTAGCACTCTCCCAGACTGGTGGCTTGAGAGACATCATTCTTCAGTCTTCTGTAGGTTGGGATGGTTCCACAAACCACCTCAAAGCTTAAGTGAAAAAGGGAAATGCATTTTTGGTTCATCCACATGAAAACTTGTGTGTGGCCTTGGGGTTCTGATGAGTCAGCTGATGAAGGATCCCCTACCCTCTGCCTATCTTTGCTTTTCTTCCAGCTCAGGCTCCTGTCCTCTTTCCTCTTCCACAAATAGACTTGACCGAATTCATCTCACCTTCCTGCTTTCAGAGTGAACAGAGAATTCTCTCCTTAGGTCTTCAAGGATGAATTCCAGATGATCCTGACAGGCTACTCTGGGTGCCTTCCATCTCCATCTCTGGGACTGAGGGTGGGCACTAAGATTCAAGGGTCCTCTGGCAGAAGGGGAAACTGAGCAGCTGTGATGCCTGACAGATCACACATGAGCCCTGATAGCAACATCAATTTCTAAAAGGAAGTTGAATGAATGTCTCAGTGACTCTAACAAGACCCCATGGCATAGCAAGTCTTATAAAGAAAAGCGTTTAACTGGGGCTGGCTTACAGTTTCAGAGGTCTGGTCCATCCTCATCATGACAGGAAGCACAGAGACAAGGTACTAGGAAGTAGTTGAAAGTTCTACATCTGGATTCACAGGCATAGGAAGAAAAAGCCACTGGGCCTGGCTTGGGTTTTTGAAAACCTCAAAGCCCACCACAGTGACATGCCTCCTAATCCTTTCAAACAGTGCCACTCCCTAGTGACTAAGTATTCACATATTGTGATAGGTGATTGGGGGACAGTACTCTGTGGCGAATCACAGTGAATGAAATCACTGAGACAGGAAGGCAGGCAGAGCCCCAGCCAGGGCTGCAGGGGTGAAACCATCACAGATAGCATGCAGAAGGAACCCACGACACACTAGTGCCTGAGGACAGGTGGAAGCGGTCATTAACTGGTATCTGCCTCCTAGTAGGGCAGCTGCTGGGGCATCCCTACAGAAGGATGCAGGTGTGAGACTTAAGTTGTGACCATACAGGCAGCAGATGGGAACCAGGGAGAAGGACCTGTGGGACCCTGGGCAGAACCTTGGTGGGAAAACATAGATGCATGACAAAGCAATGGAGGCCAGAGTTAAGTTCTAGGTATAGGTTTGGAACTCGTCCAAATATAGGGCAAATTAATACCAAATTAATAAGACTGAAGACAACGGGACAGCAGGAGGGATGGAGAATAAAAGGCAGGAGAAACTGAGTGAGACACACCCATCCACTGGGCTTGTTTAACCAGTGTCCTCAGTCACTAGATAACGTCCATCCAGGGCAAAAGCCAGGGCCTTGGGGGGAGGGGGTCATAATACCTGTCCCTAAATCTCTGACATGCTTCAGTGACTGAAAATTTTAAATTTCTACTTCTCTCACATGGCTGAAAAAGTCCCAGATGGCTGAGGTTTGACAGGGAACCTTTCAGACACACAAACACAACAGGCATGAGGTCAGGGGTCACCTAACATCCAGATCTGGAGTTGATTCTAGCTCTGCTTTACCTGAGAGGCCCCACCCAATGGATGAGCCTGGTGAATCTGTTTCTCACCTGTAACAGAGGAAGGCCAACAAAGCCTGCAGTGTCCATCCCTTTTATAACGCTGTGACAAATTCCCAGATCAAAGCAATGTACGGAAGGGTTTCTCTAGGCTCACAGTTTGAGGGTGCAGTCGGTCATGTAAGGAGAGGTAGGGCAGCAATGGGGCAGCACTGCAACCAGGAATCAGAGAGGGGCAAGCTCAGTTCGCATTCGTCTTTTTCATTCAGTCAGAGATGTGCATGGATTAGTATCCACATTCACGGCTCATCTTAGTTTGCTTTCCATTGTTGTAATAAACACTGTCACTGGAAGAAACTCAGGGAGAGCAAAGTTTATTTGGCTTACATGTCCTGACCCTGGTCCATCATTGAGGGAAGTAAGGACAGGACGTCAAAAAGAGAGAGGCAGAAACTGTATTGAAAACCTGCTTCCTAGCCTGCTCTGAGGCTCACATTTAACTCCCTTTCTTACCCCTCCCAGGACCGAATGCCTAGAGATAGCAGCATCCACCTTGACTGAGTCCTCCCACATGAATCATTGTCCAAGAAAATGCCGCACAGATCTGCCGAGGACAAGCAGATGGAGGCATTTTCTCAATTGACGTTGCCTCTTCTCGGAAAACCCTAGCTCTGTCAAGTCAACAAAAACACTACCAGCATAGGGCGAGTCTTTGCTCAATGGAAATGCCCTCCTAGACTAGTAGACACAGCCAGAATTCCGTTTCCATGGTGATTCTAATTCCTGTCAAGCTGTCAAATGTAATGAGTCTTTCCCTGTCCCTCCAGCCAGCTCCCAAATAATGACACAGAGAAACTTATTAGTTATGGAAGCTCAGCCTTAGCTTAGGCTTGCTTCTAACTAGCTCAAAACTTAAGTTAACCCATTTCTATTCATCTATATGCTGCCACCTGACTCAAGGCTTTTATCTTTCCTCCTACATGTCCTGATTCCTCTGCTCGAGATCCCACTTTTCTTCCTCTTCTAGTCCTCTCTGTCACCAGAAGTCCCACCTAACCTCTTCCTGACTAGCTACTGATCATTTAGCTCTTTGCTAAATCAATCACAGTGACACATCTTCACACAGTGTAAGGGAATAGTCCACAACAGTCAGACTACCATGTCTGCCTATAAAAGTTGCCCAGAAAGTATCCGGAGATGTGATAGGTAGGTCAACTGTGTGCTTTTAGTAAGACCTCCATGAGAGAGGGTGGACTGTATTTGTAGTGAATGGAACTTTGAATGCCCTGCTAGTCACCTTCACAGAACTGAGGGGCAGGAGTTTTGGAGCCTCGATTGACCTTGTAAAGTAGTAGTGTTAGTTGTACACAGGATTTCTTAGTGCGTTGCTCTGCAGATTAAATGAATTACTGGATATAATATGCTTAGAATCATACCTGTCTCATCGTAGGCTCCAGAAAAGCCTAATATAATAAGTACTTCTCAGCTCCTAGGTCCATGCTCCAAACGGCAAGGCCAGACTCATCACACACACACACACACACACACACACACACACACACCCCACAAGTCAGTATTCTCCAAGGACGTTCCACTTGACAAGTGTGGCTGAGTGGAGGAAAACTAACTCTCCACCGTTGACTGCTTCCCTGTAGCTTGAAGCTTTGTGCACAGCTCACTTTTATCTGACTGAGCTCTTGGCAGGGAGCCCAGCTTTGACTCACCACACTGTAGAGGAAGCCAGATACACAGTGGTGTCCGTGCAAGCCAGCTTCTGAGCCTCGGCCAGTGAAAAGAAATACAAGCCACAAGTTACATTTTAATGTTTGAGGTTTTCGTTTGTTTGTTTGTTTGATTTACTTTGGGTTTTTGGTGGTGATGGTTTGTATTTTTGTTGAGGCAGGGTGGCAGGGTCTTAACAATGTAGCTCAGACTAACCTGGAACTCATTTAACAGCCGTGGCTAGCCTTGAACTCAGAGCAGTCTTCTTACCTCAGCTTCATGGCTGTTGGGAATATAGGCATGAGCCACCATGCCCAGCTTCAGAAGTTATCTTTGAAGTAAAGCGACATCCACCCGTCAAGGTAGCCTTACCTGCCTCTTTCCCTGGTAGGCATTTGCCCTGATACAGTTTCAGAGGTTTAGTCTATTATCATCATGGAAGGGATCACGGGAGCATGCAGGCGGGTATTGGAGCAATGGTTCAGAGCTACATCCTGATCCATAGGCAGAGAGAAAGAGAGACACTCTGGGATTGGCATGGACTTTTGAAACCTCAAAGCCCATCCCAGTGACACACTTCCTCTAACAAAGCCACATATCCTAATCTCTCTAATCCTTTCAAATAGTGCCACTCTTGGTGACTGAGCATTCAAGTGTGTGAGCCTACGGGGACCATTCTCATTCAAATCACCATGTTGAGTATCAACATCCTCTTTCCAGAGAACCCTCTGCAGAGGAGTCTTGGGACCAACCCTCTTTCCTGGTCTAAGCCCTTAGGGTTTTGTTGGTATTGTTGTTTATTTGGGGTTTCTGTTTTTGTTCTGTTTTGCTTTTGGGGGGAGGGGATTGGTCATAATTTGAGGTCATTTAGTTTCCTAGTTCACTTCAGCCACACATTCCAACCCTGTCACTCAGTTTAGATTCTTAGCTCCATAAAAACAGAGCCCACCCAGAGGAATGCCTAGGGCCAGGTTCTTACCAGGTAGTTATAAGTAAACATCAAATGATCCAACCTCTGTTGTGCTCCTGCAGGCTGAGGGTCTCTGAGCCAAGGTGCTTGGGACCAACAGTATTGCAGATTTCAGACTCTAAAATATTTGCCTTTCCACGGTGAATTATTTTAGGGATGGCACCAAAGGCTACAAATTGCACTCATGTTTCATCCACACCTATGTACACAACCCAAAGGAATTTATGCAGCATTTTTAACACACCTGCATTTTGGTTAATGTGTCTCAGGTGAAACTGAGGTGGGATTTTCCATGTGTGGAGTCATATGAGCTCTGAAAACATTTTGTATTTTGATATGTGTCAAATTTGGGTTTTGCTTTCAAACTAGGAATGCTCGACTACAGCAGTGGTCCCCGTGTGACCCTGGAAAAACTGCTGACTGATGCTAGACTGTGTTTCCCTTTAAAGGTGAGATTGGCTGTGACTCCTCCCCAAGGTGTCATAAGAAAACTCCAAATCCCTCGGGTGCTGAGCTCTAATAACAAGATGATGAGCTGAGAACTCATGGCTCACTGGATGTTTGCAGTGATCTGAACAGCAGTCAAACACATGTATAGCTATGTGAAAGGACGTGTTCTAGGGGTATATCTTCAGGGAGGGCTAAAGTCGTGTTTAAGTTTAAATTACCGTGCTTAAGAAACAAAAACACCTCTAACCTGCAAGACCTACTTGCCCAAGGACAGAAAACTTCCTGGGGCCTGTTGTTCATGTAAGATAACAACTCAAGTGTTTTCACTTCTGTAACATGGTTGATTGGCCCAACAGCACAGGGTGTGCTTGATCACACGCGGGCAGGAGGTACGTAGACAGGAAGTACATCAGGATGTATGCTTGCTCCTGATTGGATGTAACCTTGTGGGGTTTGCCTTTATAAGCACCCAACTAACATAACTCACAGCCATTCTTTGGTAATCCAGGTATGGACCTGACTGGTGTCCGTCATCCTGGCCAGTACTTAATAAGGCTTGTTTCAAATTAAATTTAAAAATTGTGGTAGTCGTCTTATTCTTGCCCTGTGGGATTAATACTGCCTTTTGACTTTCCTCTCTTTCAACCCATCCCTGACCCACTGCTACTTGGAAGAAGCACACCCAAAGTCTGTGTGGTAAGGGAAATGGCAGCTTGTGCCTCACCTTCAGCTGGCTGCCCAGGTGGCTGGCTTAATGATGCGTTACTCTAGCAGCTGGGCTGAAGTGTCATTATCTTATTACCCAGCTTAGAGGGTGCAAGAAAACCTCACCTGCCCTTCACCTGGGAAAGGGAAGGTTTGGCTCCAAGATCAATCCATTCCTGCCACCATGCCCTCAAGCAGGGGACACTAATTCACACCCTGACCTCTTCCCTGCTTGCCTGTTATTTAACTAAGTGCATGCCTCTTGTATCTACACTGGACTCATGCATCAGTCACTATGGCTTGTCTGCATCGTGATTAGAGGGGACTGTGCCCAGCCAGTGGCAGAGGATGGCTACAGAGACAAGGAAAAGCAGACCGACGGGACCATCTGGTATGCCACTCGGGCTCCTGAAATGGATCTTGCTTCTTAAATTTCTCCCTTCCTTTTCTATTCATGTGTCCCCAACCACAAAATGTGCTTATTGAGGGTGTGGCCCGTCCCCACCTCCTCTTTCTCTCCTTCCCTCTTCTCTCTCTCTTCCCCCTCCCCTTCCCTCCTTCTTCTGCTTTTCCCTTCTCTTCCCCTTCTTCCTTTTGGTTTTTGAGACAGGATCTCAGGATCTGCCCTGAAACTCAGAGATCCTTTTGCCTGTCTCTGCCTCACCGGTGCTGGGATTAAAGGCCATAGCCATCACATCCTGCCTTCTCCTTAAGTGTCCCAGATTGAATCAAGGTTGCCACAAATGGTAGACTGCCTTCAAGCTGCGGTCTCAGGCCAAACTCGCTGCCGTTTCCTTTTATGTGTGAGGTACTTACACCAACCCAGGGCCTTGGTACACTAGGCAAGCATCCAAGGACTGAACTCCATCACCTTCTGTGTGTTCTTGACTAATTAAAGATGAACAAAACTACCAATAATCTAGACAGAACCCCAGGGTTGAATACATTTTATTTTTATCACATCCAAGGGATAGTACCATGTCTGTCTACATGCCTGCAGTATTTAAAAATGAAGAATGTTCTAGAACAGTGCTGTCCAGTGCAATTTCTGGCAATGGAAATATTCTCTTGACTGTGGATAACATTGTGGCCACTAGCCACATATTGTCACTGAACATGTGAAATGTGGCTGGTACCACCGAAGAGCTTACTTAATTAAAATTTGAACACCTTGTGTAAAACGGCCCACGTGCTGAAGGGCATGCTTTACATTGTGTGGGCAGGAATAGAGATACAGTTTCCAACTGTCTCCCCAGGGATGCTGATGCCATTGACCCCTGGTCCATAACTGCCACCTAAAGGATGCTAATGGCATTAACCCCTGGTCCACATGGCTGGTGGCCCTCAGACTTGACTACACATTGATTTTCATACATGCTGATGTTGGGTATCACCTGGAGACTCTGATGTAATTGTGCAGGGGACATCTGGGACCCTGAGATTCTTTCAGCAGCCCCCAGGTGATTCCAGCAGGCAGCCTTAACCACTTACTGCATACCATGTAGTTAACACTTTATAAACATAACTTGTCATTTGGGAGAACAAAGCAACAGCTCTATAAACTGATCTCTGAAGGGACCTTACTGGTTCCGGGCAATTTAGATCTACTCTGTCCAGCTAACTAGGTGAGTTCTCCACAGACATGCCAAAAGGATCGGGTGTGACTCCAGAGCCACTCTGGGCAGGAGGGCAGAGCTCTGGGCATCACCTGGAGCCCCTCAGGCTGTACCCACCTACTGCACCCTGACCCCTCCTCCTGCTCCCACTGGGGACTGAGGGAGAAAGCAGCCAAGATCACAGATGTTAGAGTTGCAGGGTCCATGCTGCTTAGGTAGGCTTGACATCTTTACCTGTATGTTAAATGTGGCACTTTCCGGCAAGAGCTGGGTAACTGGACTGGCTCCCATCCCTCGGGGAGCAGCTCAGAGTGTCAGCTGCTCCTTTTGCTTCCCACCCCATCTCTGCGTCTAAGTCCTTCTCCATTCCTAGTTCCTTAAGCATATCACATTCTCGTTCACCCCAGGGCCTTGCTACATGATCACGGTTTCTGTATAAAATTATTTGTTCTCTCTTTGGTCCTGCATCATTATCTTCCTGGGTCTGTCCTGCTGCTAAACCGTTCATCCCTAATCCCACTCTAACCCACTCCCTATGCTTACATTCAGTACATTTAAAGTTTATGTGCCCAGTAAACGCTGTTTGAGCACTTGCTGCTATATGCTATGGGCTAGCCTCTGTTCTGAGAATACTTCAGATCTCACGTACACACACACACACACACACACACACACACACACACACACACACACGCACGCACGCACGCACGCACGCACTCATGCATATACACACTGAGAGAGAGAGAGCATTTTTAAAGGAAAAATATGGACTAGGGATATATTGGTGCCTGGCATACTCAAGGTCTGAATTCCATCCCTAGCATTAAAAGAGAGAATGGAAAGGAAGGAAAGATGTGAGCACGATGGAGAAAGACAGAGAGAGAGGAAAGAGGGAGGGAGGCAGAGAAGGGCGGAATCCTTAACCTCACGCACTTGGCATTCTGAGGCTGATTGGCCACATATGGGGAACATACAGGAGATACAAAACGAGGGAGACTCAAGAACAGAGCAGCTGGTCTTGAGGTCACCAGTAACACATATGAAAAGACGTGGGGTCTCCTGTGTGATGGTTAACTTTGCTTATTACTGGATAGGATCTGGAACTGACCAGGAAACATGCTCTGGGCAGGTCAGCAAGGGTGCTCTCTGAAGGATTAACAGAGGAGAACACCCTCTCCAGAGTGGGCAACACCTTCTACCTGCTCAGATGTGAAGAGGTCTAAGGGGAACTCAGCACTGCTTTTGCTGGCCTGCCTGCCTTGGCTGGGGCTGGTGAGTGCACCCACTCGGTTCCTGCATTTTTGCCATTGGTGCTGAGCTTCTACAGCCTTTCAGCATGGACCAGATGCTCTAGAAGAATCCTGTAGGCCCTCAGTACCAGATTGAGACTGCTGAGGCTTCTAGCCCCCGGACTGTGAGACTACTCTGTCTATCTTTCCAGTGTGAGACAGCCATTGTGTGACTCCCCACCTCTCTGTCATACAGCCATTCTAAGAAATTCCCTTGTAATATGGTTCTGTTCTATCAGGTTCTAGAGAGCCCTGCCTAACCCATCATGTATTTTAGGGGAAAGCATTGCTAGTGGAGAGAATGCAAAAGGCACAAAGACAAGCTCGTACCACATTCTGGGTCATGAGGGTCTCAGCCCCTAAGACACTAGTGCAGACCGCAAACCACGTGAACACCGGCAGGAGCCCTCTCTTTCTGCTCTTGGCACCCCGGTGCTTGGCCTGCGGTAGTAGCTTCTGAATGACTGGGCTCTTATCTGTATTTCCACAGGGTATGAATTAGTGTCAGGCAAATGACAGGGTTCCTGCAAGGATCTGTCCCCACTGTCCATACCTGTCACCTGCTGGAAATCACTAGGACCCAAGAAAAATCTCCCCCAAATGCTACTGTCTGTTTGGCATCTCCTTCAAGCCTGGACCCTTCATCCAGCCAGTAGTTCCTCCCACCAGAGGCTCAGATCCAGAGTCTGTGCAGACGGTAAAGAGCCCAGGAAAACATCAGAATTCCTGAAACAGGCCCCTGAGGCCTATTTCCCAGAATGCAATCCCCTGAAAGGCCTCGCTCCTGCTGCACAAAGCCTGGGTTTGTGAAGGGAAAACAGTGAGTGGCTTCACAGAAATGGGTTTGTTCTTCCGAACCCAAAGGGAAAGCTTTTATGGGAGATGGCATAGAATTACCTGTGGGGAATAGATCCGAGAACAAAGACAGCAGAGAATGAATGCCCAGAGAAGGCAGGAATGGAGCAGAAGCTGGGTGGGTGGGTGGGGGTTTACAGGGATGCGGAGGTTGGGTAGGGAAGCTACAGAGCTACAGAGGTGGGAAAGCTGGGGGGTGGAGAAGCTGCAGAGATGGAGAAGCTGCAGGGGTGGAGAAGCTGCAGGGGTGGAGAAGCTGCAGAGATAGAGAAGCTGCAGGGGTAGAGAAGACGCAGAGATGGAGAAGCTGCAGGGGTGGAGAAGCTACAGAGGTGGGAAAGCTGGGGGGGTGGAGAAGCTGCGGGGGTAGAGAAGCTGCAGGGGTAGAGAAGCTGCAGGGGTGGGAAAGCTGGGGGGTAGAGAAGACGCAGAGATGGCGAAGCTGCAGGGGTGGAGAAGCTGCAGGGGTGGAGAAGCTGCAGGGGTGGAGAAGCTGCAGGGGTAGAGAAGCTGCAGAGATGGAGAAGCTGCAGGGGTGGAGAAGCTGCAGGGGTAGAGAAGCTGCGGGGGTGGAGAAGCTGCAGCGGTAGAGAAGCTGCAGGGATAAGGAAGCTGGAAAAGCCCATAAAAAACGAAAGGTAAGGAGACAAATGACCCGTTAGTGTTTAGCAGGAGAGGTGACAGGGCCGTAACATCAGCCCAAGCATAGTCATGACACTGTTTTTGAGACCAAGAGAGAAGGCCCTGTGAAGCCTGGGCTCCTGCGCAGCTGGGCCCTGAAGCAAGGAAACTGGGCTGAAAGAAATACACTTGCTCTGTTCTCCTCCCTTGCCCGCACAGCTCCTACACATATGATCCTTTGAGGCGCCCACCACGTGCCCTGAGCTCACCTGAGCTCAGCCAAAGCACCTCATAGGCTTTGCTGACAGGGACCGCCATTAGTTCACCCAGTTTGTGCTCAGCCCAGAGATGTGACAATTTCTGCTGCACCGGAGCTCGCTGGTGCAGAGTGCCTTCCCTTGGTCACAGCCTCCACGGACAGCATCTACCCATGCGGCGGCAGCGGCAGCCACTGGCCCTACTCAGAAGCTCCCAGTTGCACCACACATCCTTCAACTTGCCGTGACTTCCTCCTGTCTCCTCAGTGGAGCTTGAAGAGCAAGACAGGCCCTGAAGACAGCTGAGGAGGGAGATGTGGGCAGGGGGAAGCTGGAAGGGGCATACGCAACAGAGTCTTAGCTAGGAGTGGAGCTGGTTGCATACCCTGGAGAGTCCCCTGAGGGGCCACGTGGATTATGTCCACAATGTGATCCATCTGCTGTCTGTCTTTGAGCCTGAGCCTGACGGAGAAGCCAGCTAACTAGCAGGACAAAGAGCCTGTACAGAGACCGCCATGTTTATCAGGATCCCCTCAAGACAAAGGTGGAGCCCAAAGACATGGGACAGCGGTTGGCTGAGTAGTCAAGGAGAGAGCAGAGGGCCCAGAACAGATCTTGCTGTCAGGGTGGGCCATACACATCCATTCAACAACCCCACCCCATTCATTAGCAGTACCGTGAAGCCCTGGAGGTGTCCTGAGTGCCCCCGGCTAGCCTGCTCACTGAGTTACCCTAATTCCAACCCTGCCCACCTACACCCCAAGACACTGCGGTGGACCACATCTTTCCCCACTTAATGCACGTGAGGCTCTCATCGGGGTACTCTGGCCAGGAAATGTCCCAGCTGGTGGACACATACCTTGAAAGGCCACAGAAGCGGATAGGGAGTAAAATCTGCTCTCATTCAGGGACTGCCACTTACGTGTTTTAGACATCACGTAAATCGAAGTATCAACTAGTGGGAGCCCTGTGGGGCTTCTGTCCCCAGCCTTTGTACTCCACTTAAAAAACATGACACAGAGAAGTTAAGGAACATACCCAAAGTCACACAGCCAAAGCCCAATTGAGCGAGATCTGAACTTCAGATTCCAGGTGCATATACAGAAGTACGAAGCACAAATTTCAAAGGGAGGATCCTTGATTGTGTGTACACCCTTCCTATTCCCCCAAGGCTGAGCAGTAAGCCAATCGGGAGGGAGGCTCTGAGGTGTGGGATGTCTGTCAGATCCACAACCCTACAGCATCCCCTGAGTTCCTTAGACACCTTGGGCCTGTCTTCAGTCACCCTGCAACACAGCAGCCTTGTTCATCACCACCCTCCTTCCTGTGCCTCCTCTAATTTCTCTTCATATCCTTTATGATAAGCACCGCACAGAGGGTGACTTATGGCCCCCACTCTCTGCCTAGCATTTAAAAGGAAAACGGAATTAAATTGGATGCTGCACCCCAGGAGCCTGTCTGTGGCTTCAGCCTCTCTCGTTACTGGAGTCCTATCCTGCTGTGTTCTAATGGCTTCCTAATGGGCAGCTTAATCTGCCATTAAACCCCTCACCCAGTATCCCTGACAGATGCCTTGGCCAGTGGGCTGCTGGCTAGATCAGGGCTTGGACAAGGTGACACCCCAGGCCACATGCTGGGTGGTATCCAAAGAAAAAGGCACCCCAGGACGCCAAGCCCAAAAGTATCCAGAGCCCACCAAGTGCTGACTGAGATATGGGGAGCCTGGCATCCACTTAGGGGTACCCCCACCAGTCCCTCCATTGTGGACCAGAGGAGATAAAAGCCTAGAGTTCCCCACTTTCAGGCCCAAGCTAAGAATGCAGAATTCGCTGTCCCTGTCCCTGCTTTTAAAATGTCAGCATCTATTTTAAAGCATTGTTTTAAAAACACAGCCGGGCCAAATTAAACATTCGAGCTGGCAGCTCTGGTCCATCAGCAGCTTCTAGAGAAGCCAGCGGCTCCCCGAGCTGCTCTCAGAGGTCTCCTGCTCTGCTCAGCATGGATAAGGGAATAATAAATCGGTCTCTTGCCCATCCAATTAGGCAGCCACTGTATACGCCCCATGCTCACCTAGGGAGGGAAATGAGCAGGACCATACAGCCCTGTTCGATTCACATCAGACCAATGATAGCTCACCTCTTTGTGGCAGTCTGGAGTTAGAGAGGACCAAGCTCGCACCCTGCCTCAGAATGACCTCCCTGTCTCTGTGGTTCTTGAGTCACATCAGCTCTGCTCAGGGACAAAGCTGGGGTAGTTTAGGGGTGCCGCAGGCTGTGATCATGTTGCCACGGTAACCTACAATCCCCAGAGCCATGCAACCTTTAGTGACCTCCTGTGTGCTGCTCCAGGGCTCAAGCTTACAGCCTGTCCTCCAGATTAGGTCACCAGAAAGGACACATTCTTCAAGGTATCTTTTCCAAGAAGGAATGTGGACTCTACTGAGTAGCTGCCCGAGCGAAGACACATCCTCTCTTTGGCCTCGGTTGGTTTTTTTTCATCTGTGAATTGGAGGTGTTCATTGTGGTGACCTTGAGGCCGAAGTCTGAGGAGATCTCACTTCCATCTCTGGGTGTTCAGCAGGTATGAGGCAGGACCACTCTCTGGTCTGCTGCCATCAGCCAGAGCTCAGGAGGACAGTCTCTGCTGGCTCACTTCCCAAGATACGTATGAACTGTCTGCAGCATGACGTAGGACTCCCGCTCTTTTTGTATTTTTACAGTTGGTTTACATTTTTAATTACACGTCTGTACAGAGAAGCAAGTGGCCGATCCCCATGGAGCTAGAGTGGCTGTAACCCACTCAGCATGGGTGCTGGGAACAGAACCCCAGTCCTGTGCAAGAGCAACAAGTGCTCCTTTAACCACTGAGCCGTCTTGACATCCTAGGGCCGGCACATTTGATAACTTCCTCCCCTCTGTTTAGAGAGCTGTCTCCCTCTGTCTCCTCTGCTTTCCATGAAACATGGTCCACTGGAACTCTCTTCCTTCGCTCTGCCCCCATGATCCTCCCTCTCCTCCGAACTCTCTCCGTCTCCCTTTTAATATCCACTGGCATTCTCACTGCCATTCCCCTGTGTGATGGAGCATCGTCGCCGTGTGGATGTGTCTTATCTCCTTGGAGACAGTGACCTCATCTTATCCTTTATTTCTACTGTAGCAGTGTGGCTTCGACATAACAGGTGTTAAGTCAATATTTGCCAAAGACCTGATAAGTGAATAAATCAATTAGATTCCCTGAAATAACCAGGGAGATTCAGTGAGTGTTCAGTCAGAAGTTTGAGAGCTCTTAGTGCTCATGATGGATTTGGACTCAGCCAGGGAAATCTCCAGAGCTATCAGTAATACTAATAGACCTATAATGCTAATACTTGGGATACTGAAGCAGAAGGATCATAGGTTCTGGGCCAGTGTAGGCTACTTGGTGAAAACCAATCAATAAAACAACAGCAACAAACTCCTGTGTGCAGAGTGCTACTTTAGATTACATGGAATATTCTCACACGTCTCCCTTTTGATCTACTTTTAGCTGTCTTCTCAAGATGCTCTCCAAGGATACTGAGAAAGATTAGCACAGGATCTTATCAGTGTTCTCTGATAGACACCAAACTAGAACCAAATCACTTGCCTTCCCTGGAAGTGGAGCAGGGAGAAAAAATTATTTGTGTGCAAGCCCTTAATTTGGGAACTGGTTCCAGGAAGCCCAGATAGGAGATAAACAGAAGAATGGGAAGCCAGGAAGAGGGTTAGTAAGCTGGATACCTCAGCAAGCAACTGAGAAGACAAGCCTCAGAACCACCTCCAACCAGCAAGGCAGCATGGATGTGCAGCCACCAACTCTCACCCACCTGGGCTGGCAAGGCAGAGACTGAGCACATGCCTGTATGCAGACAAGGGACAGTGTGTGCAGTGAGAAGCTGCTGTTGCCCGGGCAATGGTGCCTGCCACAGGATGGGATGGGGCCAGCATTCTCTATACCAGGATGGAACACCTGAAGAAGCAGTCATCTTGGGCACCCACATCAAGGTGCCCCACTTGATGCTAAGACTTGCTCCTCTTTCCACCAGAGCTAGTTCAGCCCTGCTCACAAAAGGCTCATAACATCTACACAGGTCTTACAATGCTCCAGTTTCCCAATGCTCTGGTCTAGGTCTGGATGGGGGACACTTCCTCCAAGGCATTGTGGTCAGCTCAGAACATCCCTGGTTGTTATCTCTATTACCCCGCCAGCCTCCTTTATGTGTCCTACACTTCAAGGCTGGGGACTTGACCCCATGAGTTCAAACATCTGCTGTGCAAACCTGACCTCCTGAGTTGGATCTCTACAACTCATGTGAGAGCCTGATGCAGTGGAGTGGGCCTATAATCCCATTGCTCCTATGGTGGGATGGGAGCAGAGGCAGGGGATTCCCTGGAAGTTCATGGGCCAGCTAGACTGGAGTAGACAGCACAAAAATAAACATGAGAGACCCTGCCTCAAAAACAAAGAGAAAGGTAACATCAGACCATGGATGGATGGACAGATGGACAGACGGACAGACGGACGGACACACACACACACACACTTTTTTAAAAAAAGTCCCACACATTTTTTTTAAAAAGCCCTAGATAAACCTCACTGTTATGAGATAATTTTTTTACACTGTGAAGATGTGTCTTTGCCAAGGTGCCTTCTGATTGGTTTAATAAAGAGCTGAATGGTCAATAGCTAGGCAGGGAGAGGTTAAGCAGGACATCCAGGGAGAGCCAGAAGGGAGGACATGAATTGAGACTCTGGGAAGATGCCAGAGGACACAGAGAGGAAAACAGGAGGTGCAAGGTGGAAAAGAGGTAAAAAGCCATGAGACAAAATGCAGATTAATATAAATGGGTTAATTTAAGTTATAAGAGCTAGTGGGACAAGCCTAAGCCATAGGCTGAGCTTTCATAATTAATAATAAGTCTCTGTGTCATTTTTTTGTGAGCTGGTGGCCCAAAGAAAAGTCTGTCTACACCTCACCAACAACAGTCTGTGGAAGAAAAGATTTCCACTCTAGGAGAAAGATGTGAAGCCCACAGGGCTAAAGATGATTGCTTAGGGCCAGTGGGGTAGTTAGTACCAGACCCTGAGCATCCCAGAGTCGAGGCCAGTTCTGCTTCATTTTAATGTTCTTGTTTGAAAGGTGGAAATGCTGGCCTATTGACCTCCCTGGTGACTATCAGAAAGGAGCTTTTCCCAGTGCAAATGTTAGTGACCACCCAGGTTAACAACTTGGATGATTCCCAATGAAGTAAGCAGAGGCCTTCCTGGGGCCTGCCTGGGGATCCAACTTTTCCCTCCAACCCCCCAAAATGGCTTTCCTGCTGTCCCTGATAGTGAGGCTGAAACTCTCCCCAACAATCCCAGCCTGGGGATTCTGTGTGACCAAAGGAAGGGAAGGAAAATTTGGGCTTGAAGGAAAGAAAACTATCCCTGTACCTCTTAAGGTATCTGCCTCAGTCTAATAAGAAATTAACAAAGACCAGCCAACAGGAGAAAAGTGTATGTGTCTTCTATGCTTTGAGCATCTCTGGGAGGAATGGAGACCAGAAATATCTAAACCAGAGTGTTTTCACCCCAGGCTTGGTGGAGAGCAGAAACCCAGAGCAAAGGGGTACAGGCGGGCTGGACATGGTGATGCACACCTGTCATCCCAGTACACAGGAGGCTGAGATGGAAGGTTCCAGAGTTCAAGGCCAACCTGAAGGACAAAGTGAGACCCTGCCTCAAGACAAAGTAAAAGAAATCTATAAATCAATGAAAGTTATAAGCCAATATAGTGTGGAAAAGATTGGATCAGGCTGTGTTTGCCCTAAATTACTCTTGTTATATACCATGGTTTTTTTCTCACTATGACATGTCTCCAGAGGCTCCATTTTACAAGCAGCTTTTGACTCCATTTTGAGGACAGAAGATGACTCTACACCTGGATGAGCACATGAACAACACTATCTGTCAGACAACATCCATGCAGTACAGCCTGGTAAATGATTTATTCCTCAGAGTAGAAATGGTGTCACCTTGTAAATTTATTGGGAGCCTGTGAGTGCAGGGGCACAGGAGCAGATTAAAGTTGTCGTGAAACTCAGTTCCAAGAACTTACCAGACTCACCAGACCAAGGGAAGGCTAGAAATCCTTCACCTGGACCCCGTAAATAGGTGGAAATCTAGCACTGGGATGGCAATGGCCAATCTAACTGTTGACCAAAGGGACAAATAGGCAGAGAACCCCAGCTATCCCAGGGACTTCGGCTCTGCTGGTCCTTGCCCTTGATGCAGCCTGCTCAACTTGCCATCTGCTCCTCTGCTGGTCACCTATCTGGAGCTGCTTGTCCATCTGTCTGCCCGTCTGTCTGAACCAATCCTGCCCCTTCATCTCCGCAGCCCTGTTCCACCTGTAGTCTGGTGGCAGCCCACAGCAGTAGCATTAGCAGCAGTAGCAGCAGCAGCAGGCCTCTCCAGGCCCAGCCAGCTGGCTGGTGTCTCACTTTGACAGACTCCTTTGTGTTTCTCCCCACTTGGGTCTCTTTCCTCTTTAACCCTTTGTGGTCCCACTGTTACCTTTGGATGGATGGATGGATGGATGGATGGATGGATGGATGGATGGATGGATAGGTGGGTGGGTAGGTGGGTGGGTAGGTGGGTGGGAGGGAGGGAGGGAGGAAGGGAGGAATGGAGGAACAGACAGACAGATGGATGGATGAATGGATAGATTCGCCAAGTGTTGTATGATATGTGATCTGAGATTAATATCACTCATCAAGACTGAAACAAAAGCACCTGAGCCTGGCTCAGCTGGGGCCATCATGAAAGCAGGCCCATTGGGAAAGCTGCTGACACTGAGAACATCACCCCTCAGAAATTCATCATTATTCAAGAAAAGCTGACATTGAGAAGAGACGCAAATGTGTCTATCTATGCTTCAGATGCAAAGTGCTTATGACATTGCTCAAGGCATCCTGATGGCTCCTTTCTTTGGGGATGACTTTGGAGTCCCTGTCTTTGTGGGTGAGGATGTCTTTTCACTTTGGGTATGAAGGGGGAAGCTTTCACCTACAGGTCGAGGACCCACACCAGGGAAGGACCAGAACCATCCCTCCCTTTGCTGGCCCTCAAATTCCTCCAGCCTGAGGAAGTATGTTCTGAACCTGTCAATCTGCTATATAATTTGTTTCATTCAGAATTCAGGCTGGGACTCATAAGACTGTCCACATGCCCCTCACGGGGACTCATGCTTGTTAGGAAACTGCTCAACCACTGAGTATAGCCCCAGCCTCCCATCCTGAGTTTTTTTTCCCTGTGGGACAGTCTCACTAAGTTGCACAGACTGGCCTTGAACACCCTCTGTAGCCCAGGTACACCTCAAACAGAGCAGCCTCAGAGCCTCCTGTTGAAGCCTCCAAAGTAGCTGGAACTAGTGTTGCCTTTTTTTTTTTTTTTTGAGACGATGTCTCATATAGCCCATGCTGGCTTTGAACTTTCCATGTAGCCAAAGATGATCCTTCTGTCTTCACTTCCCTGGGACTACAGGAATGGTCCATCATGCCCATTATCTGATTATTTTAATTCATGATGCCGGGGCTTCTTGAGGCTACAGCTGGGGCTGTCGGAGTCACACTCTGGGGCAATTTATGCCCGGGATCTCTTCCTTGTTAGAATGTCACAACAACTGTTTCAAGACCCCAAGATTCTCTGAGCAGGGCTTCTGTTTCAAACAGCCATGGTCAGAGAAACACAGGGCACAAGGAGCTCTATAGACCCCTGGTTCAAGTTGATTACTGTCAGCTGAGGAATTCGTGTTCCAGAACTTGGTAAATGCTAGTCTGTCTTCTCTTTCCTAAATTTTCTAATCCATGGGATTCTGCTGTGAGGCAGTCGCAGTGGGGAACAGGGGAGAGAAATAGGACAAAGACATCCAGAAATCTCACAGATCTGAGGCAAGGGCCCCTGGGCAGCAATGCCAGTGACCTCCTGTATTAGCACTCACTGTGTCCTAGAACTCTCACACCAGCCAGCAGAGCTGGGGATTGCTGCTGTGCCCATCTTAGAGATGTGGAGTGAGGAGCCAGAGGCCTGATGCCTGGGCTCAGAGATACCCAGCAAAGGCAGTGGAAACCTGGCCAAGTCCAGAGTTCCCAGTCTTCCTCAGTGTTCCTCCCCTGGTCACGTGTTCTAGCTCCCTCAAGATCTGAGTCTCCTTCCTTGTTCTCTTACCACCCTCTCCAACTGCAAGCTGGGGTGGAGGGTAGCCTGAGTATAAGTGAATGTTTAGGCCTTGTAGAAGCCCAGGTAGTTGAGACAAAAATGTCCTGGACTCAGCAAGTAAAACATCGACTTCAGGATAAACTGTCTCTTATTTCCTCTAAGGTCAGAGCTGTGTCTCTGCCACCTGCTGAGGGTGCATAAGTATGCATTCCACCAGAGGTCAGAGGTCATTATCAAAATGAGCTGGAAGAGTTCCAAGCATACCACAGGGAAAGTCTAGGGTGAGTGTGTATGTGTGTGTGTGTGTGTGTGTGTGTGAGAGAGAGAGAGAGAGAGAGAGACAGAGACAGAGACAGAGACAGAGACAGAGTGGAGGTCAGAGGACAATCTCAGGTGTTATTCCTTGAATGAACTTTCATTGGTTTGGAGCTCATATAGACTGGACTGGTTGGGCAGTGAACCCCAGGGCTCTGCCTGTCACCAGCTTTCCAGGGTTTGTACTATAATCATGTGCCACCATGCTCAGTTTTCATACGTGGGACCTGGAGATCCAGACTTTACTGGCTCAGCCTTTTCCTCAGCCCAGGGATTAGGAGGCCAGTTCTCTCCACTTAGAGACATTCTTTGCTCAGCCTGCCAGGGATGGGGTCTCTGTTTCTGACTGTGTCTCAGGCTCGTGGTGGGACACTGGGTGAGAGGCACGTTCTCTCTCTGCCTCTGTGCACAGGGTGATGGTGGTCCCTTTCTCTTCCCAATGGCTATGAAGGAGCAGAGGCAAAACACTTCCCACTGGCATTGGATGTCTTCACTGTGACATCACCCGAGGGTCCAGTGGCCTGTCTACCCAGCGTGTAGACTCTTCCCACCGGAGGTCCTGGGAAATAACCTGGATTGCTAGAGTTGCAGGACTGAGATGAGTGTGAGCAACCCTCCCTGATGTAGCTCCTCCCTCCCACAGCTCCCCATCATCTCATCCCATACAACTCTAACAGCAGCCTTCCAGTCTACCATCCTGTTCTAGATAACAACTCACCCGGCATTCCTTCACAAACTTAACCAGTCTGTCTAAAAAGCTGGAGCTCACTGTGCCTTCAGCTTCTCTTTGGATTTCACTGCCCTGTAAGAATGAGAATTTAATACGACTCATCTCCTCTGCGTCCCTTGGCTCGTCTATGAAGCAGTTTCATAGTCCAAAAGCCTACACAGACCTAAGCAGGCAGAAAGGTGCTCTCTCTCTCTCTCTTTCTCTCTCTGTCTGTCTCTCTGTCTCTCTCTCTCTCTCTCTCTGTCTCTCTCTCATAGTTTCTGGGAATCTCAGTGTGAAGGCCTTTTCAATAAGAAATTTTACTCTAAATATTGTTCTTATTGTTTTCATGCAGGCAGATTCTCTCACCATTTCCCAAATTGTCTCCTAGGTGACCTGTGATGTGGCATGCTTCAAACCCCTTTAAACAACTCACAAACAAACAAACATCATGAGCCCCCTCAACAACTTAACAGCTCATGAACTAGAAGCATCATCAACAGGGAAGAGACAGAGTGGTACGGGGACCGGGTTCCTTCAGAGAACCTTCTAGAATGTAGAAAACAAGAACTAGTAGACATGTCCTCTAGAATAGAACCCAGAAGAATCCGGGAAAGCAGGATGTGACACGGGGACATCTCATTATGGGGTCTTTAGAACCACTAAGTTTCTAAACCAATCCATTCCCAGGGGTGGGGGTGGGAGTGGGGGTAGGAGTGGGGGTGGGGAGAACACTGAGGCTCTGGGTGAAGAAGCATGTCAGTCACCCATCTTTTTGTCACAAACAACAGAAATCATAGTCCTAGGAAAGCCTGAGGCACAGCCCAGGAGGGGTCTAACGGCAGGGGTGGGGGGAGCTGGGGTGGAGTGAGTCTGGCAGTTGTGGTGATAAGCACCTAGCCCACCTGTAGGCAGCACCTTCCCTGCAAGCCTTCTTCCCCAGAGTGCTGTCGTAATTCATCTTTAATTTCTGCCACTGGCTCTGCGGAGCAGCTAATCATGAGCGCTAATTACTGCGACAAGGCTTCTCCCTTCTCTTTTTATGTTTCCATATTAGCCTGTTTAGTATGCTTTGTGTCTGTTTATTTTATGGCCGGAAATACTTTTAATAGCCTAGTAAATTGAAAATGGACTTCACGACCATCTGACTTCACCGGAGTTTTACAACCATTCAATTAATGGTATCAGTAATCTTCCTTCATAATTAGGCGGTTAGTAGCTTTGTCGAGCACTGCTGTTAACTAAATTAGAACTCAGTAACCACCTAATCGTATTTTTGGGGGCTCCAAATGGGAATCCAGCCAGCTTGGGGGCTGCCAGGATGGAGAGACACGATTAGCTGGCTGTAAATACCGCCTGCAAATATATGGTTTATTACGGTGATAACGGGCTTTGTAGCTCACATAAATCTGCGGGTTCCCGCTGACAGAGGAGAAATGGGCTCGCCTTGGTTGCTAGGAAATAGAGTTAGTTCCTGGGTCTCACATGCTCCACTGCCTTCTCCTGGCAGCTGATGGGTTCTCTACAAGAGGGGGAGCTGCCAAGAGCCACCCCACAGTGGAGGGAAAGGGCATCAAATCCGGTTCCCTCTGGAGTCCACACCCAAGTGAGTCCCCTTCATGAAAGCTGTGTCAGTGAACAGAGCACAGCCATGGATAAGAGACACTAAGGACCCGAAGCTAAGGAAGAGCCTGGGAAGGCCACAGTGGATTGTGAGCGTCAGGAAACACTCTCATCTGCCCAAGACTGGCTGCCAACTGTCACACTCTGAAAGGAGACAGATTGCTGAAGTGCACTAGAACTGGTAACTGCTGCCTCTCACTCAAGTGATCTTATTTCCATATATTTACACCAATTATCCCCCCCCATGTATTAGACAAGGAAAAACGTCACTTTTTTTAAAAGATAGATACATAGATACATTTTCCTTGTTAGCTATAGGTTAATAGCCCAAATATTTTTCATAGTGGAAAAGCAAAAAAGACTAATTGCATAAGGTAATTTATCCGATTAGATGTGTGACACTCCCCTAAATGTCCAGAGAGCAGGTTCAAAACCCTAATGCTCTATGCCCCTCCAAGACCCCTACCAACGATGTCAGCCAGCTTTCAAATCTTATAAACTCATGAAGTGGGTCAAAATTTGAACTTTGACTTGTTTTTGGATAACAAGAATCAGTAGGTGGACGTTTGGGGCAGAAGTATTTTGCACGGCAGGGAAAACCATGTATACTCTCTGGGCTGCACTGTTTTGTCACCTTGTGCAGGAAGTCCATGTCACAGAAGAAAGCTGTCTGCTCAGACAGTGCCCTGAACACTAGCTGTGTAACTAGGCAACTTGCACACCCTCTGTGGATCTGGGTTTTCAGTTGTAATGTGGGGACCCTCTTATCTCAAAGAATTGTCATGCCAATGAAAGGAAGAGACAGAAGGAACTGTGCCCCAGGGAGCATCGCTGCAGACCTGAGGAGAATGTCAACTCCATTCCTTTCTCCTCTCATTCCCTAAAATACCCAAGCAGACTCTACTCACTTCCATCAAGCTAAACAAATGCCATGTTCTCTAGAAGATTCAATGTCTCCCATGCTCAAGACACTGTTGGTCCAGTGAATTTCCTAGTTTCCCATGTTGGAGGCTTGGGGTGTCTTTTGCATAGAGAGTCCCTGATGGTTCTGTTGTGGGTCTTCCCTGAGAAAAAATCTCCAGAAAGGTGGTGACATTTCATGACTCCAGGATACAGAAAAGCAGGAATCAACTCCGTGGCTGAGAAGCTGAAGAGAAAGTGCTGTACTGTGGCCAAGTGATGGTGAGTAGGCTGGTCCTATGAGAATCATGTTGGGTGACACAAATTTCTTTGCCCCCCCCAGGACTGACTCCTAAGGACTGCAGAAAAAGCCCCTCTATACTTCAAGCCTTGCTTATCTACTTTCAACTTCCCTTCCCCTTACTGGAGTGTATGTGTGTGTGTATCTGTGATTGCACGTTTGTGCGTCTGTGTATGTGCTTGTATATATGCTTATACACGCACATACTTGTGGAAGCCAGAGGATACCCTCGGGTATTTTTCCTCTGGCATCATCCTGACAGGGCCTTTCAATGACCTGGAACTCACAACGATGCCAGGCTGGCTGCCAGTGACTACTATGGACCTATCTGTCTTCACCTCCTCGGTGGTGGGATTACAAGGACACACCACCATTCTGGTTATTTTTACATGGGCTTGAATTCAAGTCATTGCCCTTGCCTTCCTAGCACTTTACTGAGTGCTCTTTCCTTATATTTGAGGTAGGATCTCTGTAGTCTGCTCAGACAGTGCTCCTGCACACTAGCTGTGTAACTAGGCAACTTGCACACCCTCTGTGGATCTGGCTTTGAACTCGTGGGTTCTGGCAACCCTTCTGCCTCAGTTTCTCCAGTAACTGAGACTGAGGTTGTGCATCACCATGCGTGTGTTGGCTCACCTGTATCATTTGGAAGGAGGTAAGGAGGACAGAAAACACAGGGAAGGCAAAGGAGTCGGGGCCGGGGGAGCAGACTCTTGAAGGAAGTCACACTTTACTCTAAGACAATGGAAAGCATGGAAAAGTCTAGGATATGTAAGTGGTAAGGTTGGAGCATGTATAACAGTGGGGTATAGGAACGAAGTGGGGCAGAGTTCAGAACTCTACTATAGATGGAGGAAAAAACCTCCAGTTGTCTTGGGTACCAAGCTGCTCCATAGGATGGAGTGATAGCTGAAAGTGCCCAGCAGGACCAGCCAGCTCAAGATTCTCCAAGTGTACAGCCAGTAATACCATGCCGGGCACTCAGCCGTGTCAGGCAACTGAGGAATGAGGCTGTGCACCAGTAATTTATGTACCTGTTTGAACTCGGGGCTTGCAAATAAATTTAGTTCCTGGCCAACAGCCTAAGCACGTGTGTTGGCTGGAGGGCTGCCACAGAGGCAGGCAGAGTGGTAATTGAGAGCAGATGACATCCTGCTGGGCTGCTCTTGAAGGGAAGGAACCACCCACCACCACTCCCTGCTTCTCTTGCCTCACTCCAAGCCCTGGGGAGCAGGGACCAGGCCAACTAAGGGGCAGAGCTTAGCTTCCCCCCTGGAGCTCTGTCTAAAGAGAGAGCTCCATTCCAAGGCTGCATTTATACTCCCTGTGAACCTGAGAAAATGAGTATCTTGGAACCTCAGATTGCTCTCTGTCACACGGAACAATACAGCTACCTACATGCCAGGTCATGGCAAGGATGAACTAACACAACATACACCAGGATGACAGGGACACTCTGAGAAGAGGACTGGGGGATAAATTCACTCAGAAGCATCCCAGGGCATGTTCATACAGACTTAGCTGCCACAGCCTGCCTGCCTTGGCTCTGGCACCCACGTGGCTTGGCCTCTTGCTGCCTGCATCAGAATGACCCAAACAACAGGCACTTACAGCAGGCACAGGGAAACTGAAGCAGCAGAGAGTCTTTCAACCCGGATGCAGGAAGCTGTATTTGGTGTAATACGGTGTGGAGATTTAAAGAGAACCTTCTTTTAGATAAAAAGGAGAATATCCTAAAATGAAGACAGTACAGGAGAGACAAAGTACAGTCATGTAGCCACTCACTGCCATCATGATGCGTTACTCCAAACTGCACTGCTGTATGTTCACATGTATGCAGGAGTGTATTTGTGGTGTGTGTGTGTGTGTGTGTGTGTGTGCATACTTATGCATATGTATGGAGAACAGAGGTCAACCTCAGGTGTTATTCCTTAGGTGCCATCAGCCTTATTTTTTTGAGAAGGAGTCTCTCTCATTGGCTGGAAGCTTGCTGATTGGGTTAAGCCGATCAGCCAGTGAGCCCCAGGGATGCCCCTGTCTCAGTATCCCCAGTGCTGGGAATACAATATGTACCACTATGTTAGCTTTTTCACATGGCCGGTGGAGCTTCAACTCAGGTTCCTGTGTTTGTATGGCCAGCACTATCCAGCTGAGCCATTTCCCCAGCCCTGTGATGTACTTTCATGCGATTGGCAGTGTTTCTGAACACCAGCTTTACCACCAATATGTAACACCTTATGCTATGGCTTCACAAAGGTCACTTGGACACTGGGAATTTTCCATTCTTCATGATCTTTCTAGATCACCATCATCCTCATGGACCACTAGCAAAATGTCAGTGTGTGTGTGTGTGTGTGTGTGTGTGTGTGTGTGTGTGTGTGTTCTTAATGATTGCACCAACTGGGTAATATTGGAATTTCCATATGATCTCCCCACTGATAGGACACCGTGCTCAAGTCATTGTGGGGTCTGTTGTCTCCAGGGAGCACGTGTTGGTGGGAAACAAGCAGCAGCTGGCATAAATTGCAACAAGAGTAATTAAAGCAAGAACTTCTGAGGATGGGGACTAAGATGGATGAGTGAGGGTCAGCAGGGGACATGCTGACACTCTCTATAAGTTGAATGTGTTCTGTCTGGAGGCAAGAATTCAATTAAACCATTTCTCAAGGTGCAATGCTGACTTCCAGCCTGCTGGATACCGGCCATTCTGCTTTTCCGAGGCCTGAAGTTCAAATGTGCTACTTGCTACCTTTGTCTCGCCCTGGACACCACACAATACAAGGACATCTCCTGGCCAGACCCTCCGGAATGAAAAGTCCTGTGGGCAGCTCTGAGCCCTGAGAAAGCCGGTTAATTAGCCTTACATCTAAGCAAAGACTTAGACTCCGGTGCTTGCAGGTGGCTAACTGGGGCCCGTACCACTCGGGGGTGCTGTAAAAGGGATGCATGTGGGAGTGGTTATCCCAAGGACTGGGAGGCTCCCCTGCAGGGCAAGCCAAGGCGGCTAAGCATCTTGCCATGTGTGTGACAAATTTTCTTGGTGTCCTACTTTGGTTTCTGTTGCTGTGATAAACATGTGATCCAAACCAACTAACGGGAGGAGAGGTTTATCTGACTTACAAGCTATAGTCCATCACCGAGGGAAGCTGGCCTGGTCAGTGAATATGTTTCCAACATGGCATAAGCTAGATTCATCTGGGAAGAGAGAACAGCAATTGAGAGAATGTCTCCATCAGACAGGCCTGTAGGCAAGCCTCTGGGGCATTTTCTTAATTGACGATTGATGTAGAAAGGCATAGTCCACTGTGAGCAGTGTCACCCTAGGCAAGGGGGTCCTTGCTGAACAAGCCAGTACAGCAGAGTTCTTTCATGGTCTCTGCTTTATGCCCTGCGTCTAGGTTTCTGCCTTGGCTTCCTCTGATGACAAACTGTAACCTTTAAGCCAAATAAATCCTTTCCTCTCAGGTTGCTTTTGGTCATGGTCAACGCAACAGAAACCAAACTAAGATGAAGCTCAGGGTAGTGCTGCCCACAGTGGGCTGGGCCTCCCACATCATCATTAATGAAGAAAATGTCTCACACATACCAACAAGCCAATCTGATGGAGGCAATTCCCCAGTCAAGGGGATTTTTCCAGATGACTCTAGTTTGTGTCAAGTTGACAAAAACTACCCAGCATACTTTGCAAAGTCTGAGAATTCATGGCTGGCACCTTTAGGACACCAAGCTCCTCAAAGCCATCTCTTGGCCAAGGGATACACCAGGGCAGGAACCCACTTCAGATCATGTAGCTGGGGCAGTAACATCGATCCACCTTCTCAACACTCCAGGACTCACTTTCCAGGCACAATGAGACCAACCTTTGCATTAGCTTGTGTATTCCTGAGCTTGGACTACCATAGATGTACACACGCTTAGACTGAGTGACTTAAGCAACAGGTATTATTTTCTCATAGATCTGAACGCTGTGGAGTCCAGCATCAAAGTTCTGGCTCTGATGAAGGCTCTCTTCTTGGCACACAGATAGCCACTGTGTCTACTCATGTGATCTCTGCATATGTTTTGTCAGGAGAAGATGAGGGGGAGTTGGGAGGCAGGTCAGAAAGGAGAGAAGGAGAAAGATAAGAGGCAGGGACAAAGAGGGACAGAAAGAAAGGGAAGGGGGAGAGAGGAAGAAGGCACTCTCAAGGGTCTATAGAAGGCTCTCTTGAGAGTTCCATCCACATGACCTCACTTGACCCTAATTACCTCCCAAAGATGCTATGTCCAATGCTACTACACTGGGGCTCAGGGGCCTATCATCTGAGTTATGGGGACCACAATTTAGTCATAGCAGCCTCTGTGGGAAGTGCACTCTGTGGCTGTCTGAAACCAGTAAAAGGACAAATTATATTACACCTTTTTTATGTGAAGTCAAGGGCTCAGGGCAACAAATGCAGAAACGCATGACTACAGGACTCAGCCACAAAAGTGCCAGCAGGGGCAGGGAGTGCCCACCCCTCTCTCTAATTGACATCATATCCTGTGGATGAGTCTTATCAATGAACCACAATGAAGCAGCTATATCCTCTTCCTCAAATGCTTGCTTCAAGATGCAAGCTAACCCATAGTGTGCCTGCCTGGCTTCATCAGATGCCTTCCGTTCTCAGATGGCAGGGCCTCCACTCAGTGCCTTCAGCAAGGACTGGAACCATTGAGCACGTGACCCTGGGAAACCCGAGGTGCTCTTGGCTTTATGCACATCTAGGTACAGATGTCTCAACACCGTCAATAGGTAAGGGCCCCTCTCTCCTCTTTTCCTCCCGCTGTAGTCCCATTCACACTGGCTTCCTTCTCTGAGCAAGATGGCTGCAGCTGCTCCAGCATGGTGGTACTCAGTCCTCATGGCTTCAGGAACATGTGCATCATCCCACACAGTGCCGGTGGAAGTTTGAGAGAGGACCACGATTGGTGGTTTTAGTCTCTTGGTTCCTGCCTAGAGTTCCTGACCCGATTTCCTTTAATGGTGGACTGTGACAGGGAAGTACTACCCAAATAAACCCTTTGCTCCCTGAGCTGCTCTTGTTCATGGTGATTGTGGCAACAACAGAAACAAATTAGGACCTGGGACCTTTGGCCAGGGACAACCCTCAGAGTCTGTACCGCACACTCTCCTGGCCACCCTACATATTACCAAAGAACCCTATAAGTTAGAGCTGTCTTAGTCAGGGTTTCTATCACTGTGAAGAGACAGAGGACCACAACAACTCTATATAAAGAAGAACATTTAGCTGAGGTGGCAGCTCACAGTTTAGAGGTTTAGTTCATTAACTTCATGGTAGGCCACAGCAGCGTGCAGGCAGTCACGGTGCTGGCCACGTCTTGATCAATAGGCAACACGAAGTCAACCGTGACACTGGGAGTAGCTTGAGCATAGGAGACCTCAAAGCCCACTCCAATAGTGACATACTTCCTCCAACAAGGCCACGTCTTCTCTACCAAGGCCATAGCTCCTAATAGTGCAACTCCCTGGTGGGGGTGGGGTAAGGGTAGGGGGTGGGCATTTTCTTTCAAACCAACACAAAGAACCTTTTTTATTTTTTGACATAGGGTCTCACTGTGCTGCCAAGGCTAGTCTTGAACTCCTGAACTCAAATAATGGACCCCTCTGACTCACCATAAATTGCTTAGAACTAAGGTATTGCCCCCACTTTTCAAACCCCAGAATATGGGTTAAAAGGTTGAACTAAGAGCATATCCACTTTGAAGTGGAAGCTATACCTTAAAACTTAAAAGATATGAGGCAGAATGTGCACCTAGAATCAGGAGGGTTGAGGCTGACAAGCAGAAGGTCTGTGGCACCTATGTCCCTAGTCTGGGTCTCCTGCCCAACCACAGCGTGAAACTGATTCTAAGAGAGAGAGAGTATGAGGGGATCCTGTAAACTTACGTTTGCCAGCACCAATATACATACCAAGTCATTCTCAATGCTTACTCCAGCAACACACACACACACACACACACACACACACACACACACACACACACACACACACGAACGAACGAACAAAAATCTATCTGACAAGATTAATCTCCAAAGCCACTAAAAGTGATTAAAATTCATCTAAATCCTCAGTGTGTCTCTTTACTGCCTTAGAAATCCAGTTGTCACTGTTTGCTGAAGGTAAGTGAGGGACTGGTAGGGAGTTGTGCGGAAGTTGCCTTCCTGGGACGCAGAGAGCACTTTGGGGACTAAATCTAAGCCGTCTTCTAGACCAAGTCTCTGTATACTAAAGCTCTTGGGTCACATATAGGCCACTGTCAGGTGTTACAGTCAATAAAGTTTTATTGGACCAGGTCCAAATCCATTCATGTACCCAGCATCTACATCCTATATGTCTCTCTGTCTTACGTATCAGTGATGCAAATAGCTGTCACAGAGACTGTGTAGCTGACAAAGCTGACATGTTCATATCTGACTCTTCAAGTAAAAACTGGCCAAAGGGTAAGGAAGTAAGGAAAAGAGTATAGGAGAATAGAACATACATTTATATCCCTTAACTGGCCAAAGGGTAAGGAAGTAAGGAAAAGAGTATAGGAGAATAGAACATACATTTATATCGAAACTAAGACACTGAGCACTCAATGACTGCCTCAAGCTCACATGACCAGTAAATTGTGGGGCCTGCATTTGAACTCATATCTCTGTCACTCCAAAGGCCCAGGCTTCTTCCAACACAGAACTGTCCTATCAGACTCCCTCACCTCAACACTAATTGAGACTTTCATGGAATTTGACTGGATGACAATGCCCAGATATCTGACTAAACGTCATTTCAACAGCAGGTGACACTCTGACCAACGTGGGTGGGTATCACCCCTTCTGGGATCACTGAGACAGAACTGCCATCCCTTCCCACCTACTGCACTCCTGACTCCCAGTCCTTGGCCTGAGACTATGATCCGCACCATCAGCATTCTGCTTCTCAGGCCTTAGATTCCACACCAGCCTTTTTGGAGGACAGATGGTGGGATTCTCAGTCTCCTTATGTGTGAGCCAACATCTTACAATAAACCTCTCGATTACATATGATACATAATGTATTGGGGAATGTATGTGTGTGAGTGTGTATTCCTGAATACACACTTATATAATTGTAGGCCTGAGGTCAATATAAGGTGCCTTTCTCTATCATCTCCACTTTGTTTTTTGAGACAGAGTCTCTCACTGAACCTGGAGCCCATTGATTCAGCTAAGCTGACTGTCCAGCAAATCTCAGAGATGCTCAGGTTCCCATCTGCCTAGTCCTGGAATTATAGGTTCATGTCCCCATGTCCAGCTTTTCCTTCTTTAACATGGGTCCCAGGCAATCTCACTCAGGTCACGATTTGCACTTATGAGGCAAATATTTTATCACTGAGATAATTCCCCAGCCCACACTACCTTTATTAGATACACTATTTAATCTCTATATATACTTTACCTAGAGATACATAGAAATCCTATTTTCTGTTTCTCTGGAGAACCCTAATACGCTAGTCAAATAACATTTTTCTTCAATATGGAAGTTTCCGGAATATTGTATAAATTTGAATGACAGTCCCTTTAACTCCATGAGAAGCCTGATGCTTGCTATATAAACAAAGCTCTAATGAATCAACAGAGCTGATCAAGTTAGACCCACAGAGTACCTATGCAGGAACTATGGGACCTCACCAATGAAGACTACACTGCCCTGAACCACTCTACCCATGTTCAAAGCCCAGCCCCTTACTCCACTTCTTGACTGCTTCTGGTTTTCTATTTCCATGGCCAGCTTCCTGTCAGGGAAGTCTTATTCTAACTGATCTCTTATCTCCATTTCTTCTGTTCTCCAACTCAGCCGACCCAGATCCCAGTCAGGTGCTCTGGAGTCAAGGCCCAGACAGCTCATTTCGGCCCTCAACAGGTCTCTTCCTTAGACAGACTTAACTCTACAGCCTCCCCTATGGTCAAGGTCAGTCATAGGCACTGACCAATCAGACTGGAAGTCAGTAGTGCTTGGGAATGGACTGCTGGAACAGTCTCTCTACCCATGAGTTTGGCGATTTCCACACCTAATGAGTATCTGCCTCCCTGGTCACACAGAAGCATTGACGATGGCCCTACTAAGCCTTCCACACTCTCTAAGACCAGTTCTTTTGTTTGCCACCTAAATTTTCATCTTCCCCACACAGAGCCACATGGAAGCTATTTTTTCTCATCATCCTAGATTGCAGAGGTGTTTCTCCAACATGCCCTGTCAGTACATAGAACTTGCATGACACACTACAGGTGTCACGCCATGTCCCACCCTCTTAGAGTGATGGCTTAGATGTACCTACAAAATCAACTCAGCTTCAGTGATTCTGTTTTCTAATGAGAACCGACCTTCAGATTGCAAAACTATGTGCTTCCGGCTTCTTTTGGAGCACTGGGCCTATCTAGCAGCTACTGGAACACTGTGAACCAGATGCCCTGCCCTTGAGAGCAAGTGGGCACTCAGATTCCCAGGACTTCCCGGCCCAGCCCGTTTCAATCCTGTACACTCATTGCCTGTCCTGCCACTTGATTTTGCATCACTGCTTAACAATTTGAGGGTAGACTGTTGCCCTATTAATCTTGGTGGAGTAGGACTGTTGAAAGCACAGGCAGAGCCAAGCTTGTAGAGTCTCACTTGACAGGAATGTACACTGTGTGTGTGTGTGTGTGTGTGTGTGTGTGTGTGTGTCTGTGGTTACTGTCTCAGACAATATCCTCTTCACTAAAGTGTAATAATACTGAGGTACCTACTTTATAGGGATACCAGGTTGAGTCAAGGGGATGAGAGATTAAAAAGCCCTTAAAGCCCAAAACTGTGCCTGGTACCAGGGAAGCTACTGAGGGCCAGCTTTAGATCCTACAAGGGGCTGTAGGAGAAACAGTGAGATGTTCCCCCCCCATAGAACTTAACACATGGGTAAGTAAACGGACCTAGTGAATGAAAAAAAAAAAAAAAGCAATATTTCTAAGAGCTTCACAGAAACTTCAGGACAACCCAAGTGAAATCCTAATATAATGAAATTCCCACCATTTGGTTCCTGGATTAAATACTTGCAGGACTAGGGACATTATTGGACTGTTTCTGTTTGAGCCTGTATCTAAGAAAGAAAGAAGAAAACCACCTCACTGGGTTAAACAATGGAGACTGTACAGTAATTTATCCAACCAAGCACTGTGGTTTCAATAAAACCATATGAATTCCAGGCAATGGGTCCTTCGGAATTCCTGACCAGAGATGTGTGTATCCCTTTGAGTTCTGTCTCTTGCCCTGTTCCTCTAGCTAAGATGGCAAACACTATATCAAATAGGAGGAGAGTGGGTGCCTTTGTCTTGTCCCTGACTTTAGAAGAACTACTTTTAATGTTTTCCTACTTGTCATGCTGGCTGTGCTCATCCCATTCAGCATGTATTATGCTGAAGTATGTTCCTTCTATTCCAAGTTTCCCCTGGGGTTTCTATCATGAAGGATGTGTCAAAGGCTTTTTCTGCCTAGGATGGTCATGTGATCTATCTCAGAGTCCAATGGTGCGGTGTGTTACATTTACTGTTTTGTGTATGCTTAACAGTCTTTTCACTCCTGGAACAAAACCAACTCCATCATGCCCTACTGTACTTTCACTATGTTGTTGATATCAGTCATTACTGGGAAGTTTTGTGTAATGTTCATCAGGGAAATTGCTCTATAGGTTGTGTGTGTGTGTGTGTGTGTGTGTGTGTGTGTGTGTGTGTGTGTCCTTAGCTGGGTTTGCATATTGACACTGACTTTATAGGGGCCCGAAGAGATGGTTCAGTAAAGGGCACACACAGCCTTTGCAGAAGACCTGAATTCTGTTCCCAGTATAGTGGGAGGCAAGCAGGTGCTTCTTCTGGACTCTGTTAACTGCACTCACACACACACACCAATCCTTACACACACAAACACATATATGCATAATGAAAATAAAACGAACCTTTTAAAAACAGTGGTTTTATATAAGGAGTTTGATAGTGTCTCCTTGCTAGTTATGGACTAGTTTGAGGAGCATTAGTGTTGATTTATTGTTATGTATGCATATGGGTGTCTGGGTGTCCACAGAGGCCAGAAAAGAGTGTCATATCCCTTGGAGCTGGAGTTACAGGCAACTGAGTAACCCAGTATGGTGTTGGGAACCAAAACTTGGATCCTCTGAAGAACTGCAAGTGCTCTTAACCACTGAGCCCTCTCTCTAGCCTCCAGAGCATTGGTGTTGAAGAATGTAGATCATGATGAAAATGATAGCCACATCCAAATGCAGGGGAAACTGCCAGTCAGTTTATAGAAACAGCCAGTGTAACACGATAAGTAAAAGACCCAGAGATAGATATTTGGGTTCAAGTTTTAAGCTTAAGATCAAAAAAAGCAGCCAGTCACTAGCTCAGCTCAGACCAAAGGGGAGATCCTCAAACTGCTCCCAACTTCACTGCTCCTCAGATTCACTCATACTCCTATGTGTCCTCAACATGGCTAAAGACTAACTCTCAGACTAAATACCGAAGACCCTGTTCCTGTATTTTATGCCTTTCATGAGTTCTAGGATTAAATACATGTGATCCCAGGTGCTGAGATCATCTTTGTGTGAGCTGTTTCTCTCTAGGACTAGATATATTTTGTGTAGCTCAGTGTGACCTTGAATTAACAGAGATCCGTTAATTCCGTTCTTAATCCTGAGTCCTGGGATTAAAGGTGAGTACCACCACCACCTGATCTCTATAGCCTGAGGCTGGTTTTGCTTTCTGAATCCTCAGGCAAGCTTTAATAAGTCATAAATGATATGTCACCACAAGTCAGCTCTTTACAACATCATTCAGAAGAAAGATGCAATGGTGAACATTCAAGTCTTCTTACCTACTACCCATGAGCCTATATGGTAAGGGGTTTTAATTAAAAAGTAATTGGGGGCTGGGAGACGACTCAGTCAGTATTGTATCAGTCTTGCGAGCAAGAGAACCTGTGACCAGACCTCTATCATTACATAAAAAGCCAGGCACAGCAGTATCTATGAGAGGCAGGAGGATCCCTGAAACTCATGGGCCAGCCAGCCTACCATAATCAATAAGGTCCAGATTCAGGGAAACTCTCTGCCCCCCCCAAATTAATTAATTAAAATAAATAGAATATCAGCCTCTGGCTTTATGTGCATGCACACAAATGTGTGCATACCCATGAACATGCAACAGACACACATGTATGTATACACACATAAAAAGAGGATTTGTTTTTCCAGGGTGACTACCTTGTGACTGAGATTTAACTAAGCTCAGAAGAGAGCAAAACATATTCAGCTTGGGGACTTTACTGCTCACAAGACCCAACATCTGGAAGGGATTTTGCACACTTTCCAGTCAAGGTAGATGCTTTCCTTCTGGAATTGCTCTGGAGTGATCTTGGGAAGAATAATGTCAATGAGCCATCATCCCCAGGCCAAAAATTCTCTGCCTTCTAACAGAATCCCAGGAGCTCTCTAGAATTTCTCAGATATCTTTTGGGCACCTTTACCCAAGGGTCACAATTCTACCATGAGTTAGAGGAAAGGTGAGCTATGATGGTGCCTGAAATCCCAAGTCTGATGTAACCTTAAATTCGTGTGGCAACAAGTTTCTGGCCTCTGATATGGAAGGATCTCCAAGGAAACATTTCTCCAGGGCATCACGCAAGCCAAGAGAGATTACAGCAGCTGAGCCAGGAGCACTGGTGAACACAGGGAGGTGATGATTGCTCAAGCATGTGATTTATGGTGGCCTGTGGAGAAGCACAATGAGGCGGAGGGGGCCAATGCTGGGAGAAGCTATTGAAGGCAGCTCCAGTGATGGCTGGTACCAGGCCAGGCCAAGGACCTGAGAGTGAAGTTAAATTGTTGCAGAGGGCCAGAGACCTGGGGCCTGGTCCAAGCCTGGTTGACTCTTTTCTATTCACCTCTTTACTACAACAGAGGCTTAGCTGGCCCTGGCTATCCTCCATAGCGTGGGAGTGGGGATTAAGTCGGCAATCAAATCTTGAACACTTTTTCTGCCCGAGCTACAAGTACCAACATGTGCAGAAAGCTTGAGTGAGGTTATAAGACAACAGGGTAGGATGGCGGGCTGTGGCTAACAAGAAGGCCCACTTCTGGTGCACCATGGGTCTGTCACAGCTATGAGTCCACATACCTCTGATCTGACTTGGCCAGGGCCATGGTTTCTCTAAGCATCTCAAGTCTATTACTCTTTTAAAAAGTCTAATAAAGTCACACCTAAGTACAAAGGAAATGGGGGTTTGGGGAGATGCCCCAGTTGAACCTGAGTTCAATCCACAAAATCCATGTAAAATAAACTGGTCATGGAGTCATGCACTTGAAGTCCCAGTGCTGAGAAGGCTGAGACAGGCAGTTACCTGGAGCTCACTGGCCAGGAGGCCAGTCTCACCTACTTGGCAAGTTCCAGGCCAATCAGAGACCTTGGTAGACAGCACCTGAGGAATGTCAGCCAATCCTGTCCTCTCACCCCTTTAGGCTTGTGAACACAAATATGAATACACACTTGCAAGCATATGCATATGCACATAACATAAAAGGAAATGGCATTATAGATTGTTTTTATTAAGAACATGGACTTTACAATGATCTGGGTGTGGGTCCCCTGTTCTGTCTTGAGGAGTCTATGTTCTATGCTTTGTGCTTTCAGAATATTCCATGGCCTTAAAAACTAAAAGATTTTGTTGGTTTATGCAAACTTTATTTGGTCAAAGTATACATACTTTAGAAAGACCTCTGATATGAGAGGATGGCTGGATTACTTTTTCCTTCAAAAGGCCAATGCTTTCTGCTTTACAGGATAGAAGTCCCCAGTTCTACCATAACAGAAAAGCAGAATTGTATGGCTGGGCCTTTGTGAACCCTACTCTGCATAAACAGGTGAAACTGGCCTGGGTTGCAGTGTGCTGACCCCTGACCTGTGATGTTCGTGTGGATCATTTCTTCACTCTGCTGTAGAAATTTCTGTGATGAATGACTTGACACCTCTGGGGTATGGCAGGAAGAATCAGGTACACAAAGATGTCCATGTCCTGGTCCTACCTGTGAATATGTGACCTTGCTCAGCAAAGGGAACTTGAAAATGTGGTTAAATATAGGGCACTGAGTCATAGAAGCATCATCCTGGAGGGTCTTAAAAAGATCAGAGACAGAGAAGGGCAGGTCACAGATGTAGGGACCTGAGTGGTGGTTGGAGAAGGAGATGAGATGCTACACCGTGGGCTTTGAGGATGAGGTGGGCTGAGCTGAGAATTGTGGTAGCTTCTAGAAGCTGGAAAGGTGTGATGGTTCATGCTGACTGTCAACTTGACAGGATCTAGAATCAATCACCAAGGAGACAAGGCTCCAGGCATATCTGAGAGGGATCTGGTTAGGTCAGTTGAGGTAGAAAGACCACACTAAATATGGACTGCACTATTGCATGGGCTGGGATCCCAAAGAAAAAGAAGAAAAGCAAATTGAATACCAGCCTCCCCCCAGTCCTCTGTTTCCTAGCTCTGGCTACAATGTGAGCAGCCACCTAATGCTCCTGCTGCCATGTCTTGCCTGAAATGATGGACTGTACTCTCAAATGTGGACCAGAACAAAGCCTTCTTCTGTAAGTTGCTTTTGTCACAGCAGTAAGGCAAGAAATACAAAAGGAAGCATATCCTCCCTTGGAGGCCCCAAAGGAACCCAGCCTTTGCCTGGCTGTGGCTTTTAGGTGTCTGACCTCCAGGAACTGCATTGAGCTAAGCTGTTCCCTTTGAGGAACTTTATTATGGTGCAAAAGAAATGAATATGTTAGATGGAATATGCACTAAATCCCCCCCCCAAACATAAAACTTACGAAGCTGAGTGCTCTTAGTCCTTGGCTTAGACGCTGACGGCTGTGTGGCTCTGAGCAGTCCCTTGGATCTTGGTTCCTATCTGTAACATGGGGACACACTGCAATTGTGTAGCCCCGACTGTTGCCTTAGGCTAGCATTCAGCTTCCACTTCACAAGACTCTAACAGCAAAGCCATTATCATTGAATGTGTGTCACAGGGCCAGTGAGAAGATGGCCAGGGAAACCAACCAGGGTTTAGAAACTATGGAAAGACACAGCAAAGAGGAGAGGTTGCCTTGTCTTAGTCATTTTTCTATTGCTCTGATAAGAAACCATGGCCAAGGCAACTTATAAAAGAGAATGCTTAATCTGGGGCTTATGGTTCCAGAGGGTTAGTGTCCATGACCATCACAGTGAGCAGTCTGGCAACAGGCAGACAGGCATGGTGCTGCCACAGCAGCTGAGAGTCCACATCTTGAGATAGAACCACAAGGTCCAGAGAGGGAACACAACCCAAACAGATCCACCACCTGGGGATCAAACATTCAAACGCATGGCCTACGGGCACCATTCTCACTCAGACTGCCACACTTTCTAAACCCAGACTCCTGAACAAAAGGAGAGGTTAGAAAAAGACAAACAATTCAACTTCAAACATTTCAAATCAATATCAGTGTAGAAAAATTCATTTTATTATTATTTATGTGTATGTGTGCATGCCTGCTTGTCTATATGTGAACTACATGCCTGTAGGCACCTGTGGAGTCCAGAAGAGGGGTTAGGTCCTCTTGAGCTGGAGTTGAAGGTGGTTGGAAGCTGCTTGATGTGGGTACTCCAAACCTCTGTCCTCTGCAAGAGATGTCAAGTGCTCTTTGTTGGGTCCCAACCCCCATGGATCTCTGTGCATCCTGTTCTCTAGTCCTGGATTGCAGCCCTGGCCTTGCCCCACTGACACCAACATCTAGGAAAACACGGACTCTTACACCTGGGTTTGCCTCACTGTGCTGTGAGTCTGTATATAAGTTTGTTCCCTTATTGCAATAAAGGGGCGCACACACGTTCTCTTAGCACAAACGGCCAGATGTCTCATCTTTTATTTAAATTTCCGGGCTTTTGCCCAATACATCAAACTTCCTCATGGGGAAGGCGCCACACTCTTGACCAATAACCCAACTCTCCAGTCCCCAGTTCAGAATCTCTTCAAGTTATAGACGTCTCAGAAGAAAACAAATCTCCTGCCCTTCAATGGGCCCGTCCACTGGAAGCCTCTGGCTTCTCTGCATTTCTTTTAGGCATTCTAGAAACCCCAGCAGTAATGGTAGCCTGGGGTTCTCTACTGCCCTCTAAAGAGTCACACCATGCTTTTCCTACTGCCTTTATCCAGGAGGGCCACCTTTCCTACTGCCTTTATCCAGGAGGGCCACCGTTAGGATCTTAATGTCCCCCTGAAGGCCCATGTTTTAGAAGTTTGGTGGCCAGCCTGCGGTGCCAGTGCAAGGTGGTGAGCTTCAGGCAGTTATAACACAGGTGTACCTGCTGGGGCTACTGGAACCCTCCTCCTTCTCTCCTTCCTTCCAGGTCACCATGGGGTGAGCAGCTTTGTTCTTCCCCATGATGAACCACCCTGACACGGGCCAAAGCCATGGGCCAAAGCCCTGGGCCAGCTATCATGGACTCTGGAACCATGACCCAACATTAACCTTTGCTCCTGGTATATGTTACAATTTTGGAGAGCTGACTGGTACCCCCAGGATGCTGCCTACCCACATCTCCTCCCAGTTCCCATTGTGCTCCAGGTTCTTACTAGGATCACAAACAGGCAATGAGAGAACACCGTGGGAGAGGGGAGGACAGTCATAGGAGCCCTAGCCCCAGCTTCTTCCCTGAAAGCCACCACCTGTGCGTGGCATCTCTCCTTACCACCGCTGCCAGGTAGCCCTGCCCAAGTGGCTCTCAGCATCATATCCCAGGGATCTCTGCTTCACACGTCCTGACCCAAGATGTTAAAATGCTCTGTGACTACTGTACCTTCTGGTGTCCCCACCTGCTCTCACTCAATACAGAAGCCCCTCGGTGTGTGAGCACGTGTACATGCGTGCACATATGTGTGGAAGCCAGAACACAGGTTCAGCTGTCCTTTCTCGCCTTCTTTTACGAGACAGGGGCTCTTGTTTGTCAAGCTGGGCTGCCTGTCCAGCAAGCTCCAGGGATCCACCCCACTCTGCCTCTTCTGCACTGCGGTTACGGACTCATACCACCACACCTGGCTTTTCACATGTGGGTTCCGGGTAAGGAACTCAGGTCCCTGCTTGCATATCAAGTGCTTTGATGCCTGAACAAGCTCCCAGCTCCTAGCAGTCCCTTTATTAAGCCTGCCCAACAATACACTATCGGAGTCTGCCATGTGCTTCCCGCTGGGACCTCACTGGCATAAGTGACATGAGCTTCATCAAGCACCTGCTGTAAGCTCTGCAGCCACTGTCATTTAATATCGAGTCCCCCCACGAATGCCAAGTGGTGTGCATGACAGGTGCCGTGTACAGATGAGAATTCCGAGGCTTGGAGAAGCTGCAGTCACACAGCTGAAGGCAATCCAGCAAGAATGGATCCCGGCCATCTTAAACCCCACTAGGCGTGTTCAGCTGCAGTGATGACAGGCATGACATCAGACCTCACGGTTTCCACACACATTAGCACGCCACTGGAATCTTTGCAGAGACTCGCCCAGCATCAAATTCAGCACCATGCTAAGAATCCGTCCTGTGCCCTGGGAAAATGGACAGTGCTATAGGCAAGATCCTCCAGGATGCTCACACCAAGCAGCCTAGTTTCTCCCTTTTCTGCGAGGCTGCAAACACTTGGCGTCTGTGAGGTCTATAATTAGTGGTGGGTTTACCGGAGGAGGGAGGGAGCCATGGAAAGGGACAGAGGGATAGCGACAGGCAGGTCAGGCTTAAACATCAAATCGTTTGCAGTCAGCTTTGCTGGCTTTGATGTTCAGCAGGAGGGTGGCAGGCACATGTGCAGAGGTCTGACCTTTGAAATAGAGAGTGATTTTTGTAGACGGGACCTTTGCTCTGTCCCTCGTAATCGTGAGGCTGAGGTGAGCTCCAGAAAGAGACTTTGTGTTCACCAATCAGAGTAGTCAGAGAGGCTTCATCTTCAAACCAAGGTTTTGTAGACACTATCAGTGTCGTCAAAGATCCTGTGTGCATGCGTGCGTGCGTGCGTGTGCGTGTGTGTCTGTGTGTGTGTGTGTGTGTAGGCCAGGAGTTGATACTGGGTCTTTTCCTCAATCACTCCCAATCTTATCTTTGAGACAGGGTCTCTCTCTCTCTCTCTCTCTCTCTCTCTCTCTCTCTCTCTCTCTCTCTCTCTCTCTCTCTCTGTCTCTGTCTCTCTGTCTCTCTGTCTCTCTCTGTCTCTCTCTGTCTCTTTCTCTCTCTCTCTGAATTTGGAGCTCACCAATTTGGCTACACTGGAAGGCCAGTGTGTTCCGGGGACTGTGGTGCTTGCCTCCCCAGTTCAGGGATTACAGATGCATGCCACTACACCCAGCTTTTACATGGTTGCTGGGGACTGAACTGGTTCTTGTACATGCATAGCAAACACTTTACAAACAAGCCATCATCCCTAACATCCCATCAGAGATCTCTGTGGCTTTGATTTTTCTCTCTTAAACATGGTTGACTGTGTGTTCATGAAGAGTTCCTTGAGACTGGGTGAAACCACACAAACTTTACTATAAATTTCAGTGAGCCCTACCATCTCTGTCTAACTCTTACTAACCTAAGCAAAGAGGAATTCACCAAAAGGGTGTTAATGAGTTAGAGAATGTATGCGGAGATTTGCAAAATTGTGGCAACTGGGCTTGAGATGAACTGAACCCTCAGAAAGGGCTACTTCCTGGAGCTAGAGATGGTCTGATATATGATCCTGGCCCTACCTTGAAAGTCTCCCATATGGTCCGTACCCTGGAATGTCCAAGTGAGCCAAGGAAGGACTGGAGACTCAGCCAAGTTCTGATACCCTCTGACTTCCCTCTCCTCCCGATGGCTAAGAGTTGTCTTTAGCAGAGGATGCTGTCAACACGCTCCCTCACCCTGCCTCCAAGTTCATCCATGGACCAATAACTCATCTCTGAGGCCAGAGCCCTACCTCAACCAGGGGAACCTGGGCTAGGAAGATCAATAGCCTGGCATTGTCATTCTGAACTCTGATGTAGCTCACCCAGTTTCTCCCGTCCTCAGAGGTCTTAGAAGCCATGGGACTGATGCCCACAGCAGTCACCATGTATTCATGCCCATGAGGGAGCATGGCTGCTTCCCATCCATAGTGCCTATGAAGAACTTTGCATCACCCTCCAAATGATACTCTAACCCAGAATGTCCTCCTCAGGCTCTGCCATCAAGGCAGGGGTGGGAGGGTGAAGGCTGTCAGCCAGGCTCAGTTCTAAGTATTTCTGATGGGAAATAGGGCTGTACGCATAGACGGGAGGAGCTGATCACCAAGCATAAATGGCTAGTAGTCCCTATATCCATCTGAGCCAAGGGGAATTTTGTCTTTTTTCAATTGTTGCTTGTTTGCTTTGTTTTGCTTTTAAGACTACTTACAGAGGAAAAATTCATGGATTTTTCCCCCACTGAAAGTTTTCTTTTGTCGATTTGCTTCAAGATGATCAGAAGCATTCTGCAAATGTAGCCTCTGTATGCGCACAGGCATGCACATAGGCATGTTATGGACTCAGAGGTGTAGAGGCTACAGGTCAACACTGGGAGTCATTCCTTAGGTATTATTTACCTAGAATTTTTTTAAGGACAGTATCTTAATGGCCTGAAACTTGCCAGGTAGACCAGGCTAACTGGCCAGGGCCCCCCAGGGGATCCACTTATCTCTACTTCTCCAGCACAGGGATTGCAAACAAACACTATGGTGCATACCTTTTTGGCATGGGTTCTGGGAATCCAACTCAAGTCCTTGTGAATTGCCTGAGCCACGTCCCTAGTCCTCTAGCTTTTCCAGCTATGCCTGCACTCTTCACCCATGGTACAAACCGTGCTTCCAAATCCCCAACTGTAGGGACTTACAACAATAAGCAATTTATTTGCTCGTAGGCTCTGTGGGTCAGAAATATGGAGGCCACTTCCCAAGTAGTTTGGCGTGGGCCCTCTAGGGAGGTCCCAGTCACCCGTCTGCTGTACCTTGTCCTAGTGAGGCTGGGATCTGACTCCCAGCTGCATTCTTTGCGAAGCTGTGGGCAGGAGGTCTCAGCTCCTTCTAGTATAAGCTCTCCCTCTGAGACAGCTTGAGTGTGGTATTGTCACCTTTAGATCACTGTGACAGAATGACTGGCATGGAAAAATTAAAGGAGAAAATGCATCCTGTGCTCACGGCACAGTCCATCGTGGTGGAGGTGTTTAGCAGAAAAGAGCATACCCCACCACAGCCACTGGAAGGCAAAGGGTCTTCATTAACTTCTTCCTTCCCCCTTTTCATTCTGCTCAGGCCCCCATCCCCTCCATTAAAATCCTTCGCAAGCACACCGGAGAGGTGGGCCTCGGTCTCCTCAGTGATTCCAAATCCAGCCAATGTCATCATGAAGATAAACAAGGACAAATGACACAGCCCAGAGGAAGGAGGGCTAGAAAGGCATGGGGTAGGAGTAGGGGATACATTGGTGTCTTTTGTGGCCTTATCTCAGGTGATGGCCGTCAGCAGGTCCTATATGTGGATGTGCAGCAGAACACAAGTACCAGAGGCGGGGGACTGTGGTTCTCTCTCGGGCTGCTGTGGGACCAGAGTTCTCCATCACTCGCCTGTTTTAGGTGGTTTCAGGGTGGCTGTGGAACAGTCAGCAATAGAATCAGGAGCTCCCGTTCCCAGCATCCTCACCTCTAGCAGGTTCATGACTCACAACAAGATGTAGAGGTTCAGCATCTACCTCACTCGTGCTGTGAGAAACGAGGACATGGATACAGCTCTTCACTCTTATGCTGTGATTCTGGCCTGGAGTCAGCCAATAACCCAGTTCCCAGAGATGGCAGGAACCGTGACACGTGCTGGGCAGACTTGTTCCAGACCAGTCATGCCTCCTCTGCCAGACCTCCCCACCCACCCCTGCAGGGATCAGAGGCTCAGCTCCAGCATGGAGTAGACAGAAGAAGCATGCCTCCGTGCACCCACAAGGATCTAATGAAAGCAGCCATATGCTGCAGAACCTGCCACACAAATTCCTGCACAACGGAAACAGTTCCGTGCCAGCCTCAGCGTGCCAACATTTCCATGGGGAAGATGGGTGACCCTCCAAACCCAAGTAAGAGGGAGGGCCCAAAGCATGAAGGGGCCATGTGCATTTCAGAACTGCCCCCCTTTGACCTCCAGACTGTAAGTCCAAAGTTAGAAAAGTGTGGAGAAGGGCTGAAAGCTCCGCTTCCAGAATGTTCTCTGTACTAACAAGGCGCACACGGTGGGAAGCCATTGCATCACCAACTCTGCGGACCTCCAGCTCAAGTGGAGATGACAAGGCACAGCCCCTTACAGCAGGCATGTCTTTCTGGCCTCCATTTCCCTCCTCATACCTATCTCCTTTCTGCATCTTGCAGGAAGGAGATGACATAGGACCCACAGGATTCAGGACCAACCCCCTTCTCCAGAGTCCTCATTTAAGTACCCCTGCAAAGTCTTTTTGCCCACGTTGAAGATGGAATTAATGGTCCAGGGATAAGATGCAGACTTGTTTGGGGCCATTACTGTCATCTAGCATACCAACTGATGTCCCAGTGTCCCTCGTTGGAGGAAAAAAAGTAGGAAAGTATCTTGAGGTCACTGTTCAAAGCAGGTCCTCCAGTCTTTGCCCAGCTGTATACCTTGGGCTGTATTTGGAACTCCTGAACGCAGTGGGTCTCCCTGCCTTCCAGGGAACTGCCCCTCCCACCCACTTTCTTCAGGATGGCTACATACGTGGGAAAGATATAGGGAAAGGGGGTCACCATAACCAGCCCTGCTGTTACACTGATTACAGATGGGATCTGTGACTCTATCCCCCTAAACAACCCCACCCCATCCCCATTCCTTCTTGCCCAGACCACAGCCCTGAGAGAAGGAGGATAAGAGCAAGCTCCAGGTCTTTACTTTAAACTGCCAGGCTTTTGTCTCCGACCAGGAGGAAGAAGTCAGCCATCTTTATTATCTTTATGGCCCCTCTCCCAAGCTGACTGTCTTATCAGGAGCTCCGTCTAACTACTGGTCTCTCACAACCAGATTTCATTTATCCTTATCACCAGTATAATTCAAAGAGACTCAGTACAATTCAAGAGCTTTCCTGTCACCTGTGTTGGACATGATAGGTGACTCCCAGGAGCCACCGTGCTCAATCACTTGGTTTTCCTTAGTGACAACCTGGCAGGAATTCAGACTCACAGCATGACAACAGGAATGAGAGGCCAACTTGGGCCAACTGTGAAAAGTCAGGAGCCAGGGAGAGAGACCTCAGGGGAAGCAAAGACCCTGGTGTACAGGACAGGGTTCCTGACACCTGGAACCTCAGTGCTAGGACCAGGAGTGCCCAGGCCAAACAAAAGATCTCTGTGAATACCCGTCCCGCTCCAAGGATGGCACATGAAAAAGATGCGTGTGCCGTGCCAACAGAAATACAGGGGACCAGCACCTTCTGGCCCAGTGCCTGGGGCTGTTTCCTTGGTTTACTTTCTCACCACCAGTCTTGAGGGTGTTCTCCCTTTTTTGTTTTTTTTTTTTGTTTTTTTTTTTTGGTTTTTTGAGACAGGATTTCTCTGTGGCTTTGGAGGCTGTCCTGGAACTCGCTCTGTAGACCAGGCTGGCCTCGAACTCACAGAGATCCGCCTGCCTCTGCCTCCCGAGTGCTGGGATTAAAGGCGTGCGCCACCAATACCCGGCTGGTGTTCTCCCTTTTTTAAAGAAACTATCTCTATCTCTCTTCACAGGTCCTTGGTCCAACTCATTGCACCGGACACAAGAACCCAGATCTTTTAACTGCGCCCTGTGGACACTCAGCCAGGTGTCTCAGAACTCAGACCCGAGACTTTTACACCTCCATAGCCAACCAGAATAGGATGGTATTAAAGGCATGCCCAGCGGCAGCGGATTCCCAGCAGACATTTCAAATGCCTACTGTCTGTCACCGTTATGTATCTAGAGCCCAAGGGCTCACAGAGGCTGGGAAACCATCTGGCTTTTAAGGCAGGCCATATCAGGAGGAACCTGACTGTTCTCACGAGAGTCCATACACATTCGGTAATAGCCCTGGTAATGAATTGAGTCCACTGTTAGATTCCTGTCACTTGTCACTAAGCTGAAATTTGTTCAAAAATGAAAAATGTCACGAAGGACCTGAGGTATTTAATCAGAGTGGGTGAGAGGGTTTCACTTGCCCCAGTGCGCACAATCGTAGGGATCTGAGATTATACGCTGCCCTTCCGCACATACCCCTGGCTTCTACACCCACAGTGCAGCAAGAAAACAGCAGAGAGTAAAATGGCACGGCGTGCTCTCCAGCACTGGAAAGGGCTGAAGCCTGTCAAAGCTCCTTCAACTCTGTACAAACACTGTAGACAGGTGACCTCCTGATGCACGTGGTCCTGAGATTTACGGCAGAAAAGCCCCTTGACATTAACCAAAGACTGGTAGGCAGAGGCAGTTCAGACTGTCTAGGGTGCTAGAAAACCTTCCCAAGGTCCTTGGGAAATCAGAATGCATCCTAGAGGCACAGCGGTGCCAGCTCTGTGGACCCGGACCCAGCGCCAGAGCAGAGTCCACCATGCCACATTTTCATGTCTTCAGAAATACAGCGGGATAAAGGGCAGAGCAATCAGGACCCCAAAAATGACCTCTCCTACTTTGTGAAGATTTATCTTTAGATTTTAATTATGTGTATACGTGTGTGTCTGTAGGGGAAAGATGTACACATGAATGCAGGTTCTGTGGAAGTCAGAAGAGGACATTGGATCCCCTGGAGCTGGAGTTGCAGGCAGGAGCCACCTGACATGGACGTTGGGAATTGAACTTCGGTCCTCTGAAAGAGTAAAACGTGCTCTTAATTGCTAAACCATCTTCCCAGCCCCTCTCTATCTTTCCTGCAGATGGAAGGCCCCAACATACTACAGGGCTTGTTAAACAATGGGTCTGAATCTTGATTAAAAACATTGGGTCTGAAGCAGGACCCAAAAACAGTCATTTCCTTCCTTTTTCTCCCTTTCTTTCTTTCTTTCTTTCTTTCTTTCTTTCTTTCTTTCTTTCTTCCTTTCTTTCCTTCCTTCTTTCCTTTCTTTCTTTCCTTCCTTCCTTTCTTTTTTTCTCCCTTCCTCCCTTCCCTTTAAAAACAGGGACTTACTATGTAGCCTCTTAGCCAAGACTGGCCTCCAACTCATGATCTTGCGTCAGAAACCTGCTCAAGAGTATTGGGATTTCAGGCAGAAGCCACAGCCCTGTGGAAGGCAGCCTTTCTAACAATCTCTGGGCCATATTGATGATTCACACACTGTACTCTGAGCAGTGGGTTACAAGTATCTGCATTGAAGTTTGTCCCACTCTAGAAACTTGTCAAATCACTACTCTTGGGGAAATGAGGGAGACAGGGGCTGGGAGAGGCTAAGCAAAGACTTGGCGAAAGAAAGGGGAAGAAACACATTCTCAGAGGCCACCTCCCAAGTCAGCATCAGGTCTGGAAGTGCCCGGCCTCAAAGATGACTGCAGAGCATGCATCCTGTGAGGGCCCGGTAGAACAATGTATGACATCTTCCCATGTCCTCAGATGGAGGCATAAAGGACAGCACTGCCACTGAGAGCTTTAGAGGACTCAACTGGAGTCATACACTGTGTAACCATACACTGCATATAAAGATGGATGCTTTTTACTGTTGAAATAACTGCTACCAGTAGTGGTTTGGGGTGCTGCCAGCGCCTGTCCTGCCCCTGCCCATGCCTGTGGCATGGGTTTCCTTGGCAGACTTTCATCTCATTGGGAACTTTCTGGCACTTCTGGTCTCTAAAACAGTCTCACTTGGTCTTTGAAGGCTCAACCCTGTTTATTTTAAAGCCTGCTGGCCTGAAGTATTGCCTGCCCCTTCCCTGGGACGCCAGAGGCCACAGGTGATTTCCCTAGAGCTGGATAATAAGGAAGGGGAGGAACATGGGTTCTGATGTTTCTCTGCTGTCCAGGGCTAAAGCGACTGAATCCTTTTGCTGTATCCTTGATTCTGGGTGCTTTGAAGGCCATCCCCCAAGGCTCATTCCTGAGCAGAGACGTTCATAAAGGTTTAAAACCTGCCCAGCTACCCTGAGTCTCCCGTCCCTTTAGTATCAGCCAGCCTTAGAGAGTCTTTTCTAGCAACAGAATATACCAGATGTTGTTTTGGATCAGTTCCCAGCTGGGTTGAAAGGAGGATCCAGTTTTGACCTGATTGTGTCTTGGGAGCCTGGCTGTGGGGACCAACACTGTGCCACGAAAGAAGCCAAGCATGGGAAGACAAGCAGACCCGCCAAGCGATAGTGCCAGCAGAGGACCCAGCTAGCAGCAGCATCCCCAGCAGACAGGAGTGAGGGGACCCTGAGCTGTGCCCAGCTGGTGGCCTCAGATTCACTCTAGCACTGACACATTACCAGGAAGCTGCGATCCTTCCTGAGAACTGTCCGTCTACAATCACGAGACATCTAAAGAGTGTTTTGTTAAGGTGTCAGGTTTGGGAGGATGCTTGCCACCCAGTATCAGAGAACTGCAGAAAGACTGTTGGCTCTTTGGAAACCTAGTCCTGCTCTCCCTAGTACCTAGTTGCCAGTCACAGGCAACTGGTTCAGGTGAAGCTTCCTCTTTCCCTGGCTTCCAGGGTTTCTGTGAGCCACCTGGCCCATGGCTTCCACTGCTAAGTCCCTGTCTCAGGCCTGGACCTCTGACACTCCCCGCTAAGCCTGCACAACTCTACCCATGTGGTTGTTAGAAACTTGTTAACTAAGGGCTGGGGAGACAGCTCCGTTGGTAAAGTGTTTGCTGTGCAAGCATGAGGGTCTGAGTTCAGATCCCCAACATTCCTAAAAAGCCAATAGTGCTGGTATGTGTCTGCAATCCCAAGGCTGGGGAGGAAGGGACAAGATCCATGGAACTCACTGGTTAGCCATTCTGGCCAGTTGGTTAGCTCTAGTTTCAATGAGAGGCCTTGTCTCAAAATATAAGGTGGAGAGCAATGAAAGAGCACATCTAACATCAACCTCTGGTGTCCACACACACATCCACATACTCATCTGAACATGCATATATGCATATACCACACACACATATATATATGTATATATATATATATATTAGCTATTTGCCAAAGTTAGGAAACTAAGATACTTCAAATACCTTATGTCTGAATCCTGGTCCCTAGGAACTCCTTAAGCTGCTGGCAGCTGTTCCCTTAAACAGGCATGAGATTCTCATCTCTGTTTCAACCCCTAACCACTCCCAATCACCTGGCAAAAGGTCAGAGTCACCCTGCCCCGCTCTTCATCTGACTAATGTAGATAACCGAGTTTGGGGCATGAAGTGGACTGAAGAGAGTAACCCTGCTCCAGAAACTAATGCGCACCAAGATGACGGTTACGGATGCCCCTGTAGCTTCCAAAGGTGGCTCTTTGAAACTCTCTCCTCTCAGACATAGTATCATCCTCCCCTGACTTGTAGAGTTAGCCTTCTTGGCTGCCTTTCCCAACCAAATCAGGGAGCTTTCAGTCATGAGCTTTGGCAGAAGTGACTCCATTTGGATTTTCAGCCTGGTCTGGGGACCCAGTGCTTAGGCTTAGCCTAAAAGAAGGGCTGCCTGTGGAATTTATGTAACATTACCATTTGCTGAATTTACTCAACGATAAGCTTCCACCATTCAAATATTTAATATTTGTGTTTAACCATAAGATCATAAAACTTCTGAAAATTTGACACTGGCTCTTAGAAGCTGGTACAAACTACCCTAGCACAGTAAACAGGTATAAGGAACTCTGTCTTGGGGCTAAAGCAATGGCTCAGCTGTTACACCTACTTCCTGGTCTTACAGAGAGAGGAATTGGATTCTATTCCCAGTTCCACCTGGGTCTGTGCACAGCCACTTGTAACTGCAGTTTTAGGGGGTTCCAATGCCTTCTTCAGGTCTCTGGAGGCACTACACATATATGGCACACATCCAGACATACATATACACACAAATAAATGTTTTTTTAAAAGAATATGTAAGAACTTAGAGGGACATACTGTCTGTACCATCCCTCTCATGAAGTGTACATAGTTGCAATTTTCCCCAAGTTCTCGGAGACTTTAAAACACTAGAAGGATGATTCTGGGAAGGCAGACAATGTCCCAGTGGATGACGGAAAGGAGGGCATGAAGGGACAATACTGTCCCAGGAAAGGACAGTGTTGTTTGCAGGTTTCCCCTTCTCTCTCTGCCTGCCCATGCCTCAGCTGGCACTGGGCACCAGCCATTAGGGAGAAGCCAGGAAAGTCCCAATAGCTGTCAGCACCAAGCTTTTAATCTCCCTCTGCCAAGATCAGGGCCACCAGGCTAGTACAATCTTATCAGAAGCCGGCGACAGCCCGAGTCAAGAGAGGAAACGGAGGTGGCTTATCTCTCTTCCTTGCATCCATCTGGAAGGTGAGCTGTTTGTTCTCAGAGCCAATGGCAGGGAGCCCTGTGTCACTGTGCTTGGTCATGGGGAAGGGCCTAGTTCCTGCCCTGGATGAAATGACAGACTCTGGAGATCCCCCCAAGGAGAGCCTCACCCTCCCTGGGGAATGATGTGGGGATTGGGCTGGGGGCTGGTAGGGGGCCTGGTAGAGAGACAAGAGAGGGGGCTGGGAGAGGGAGCTGGGTTGACATGTGAAGCATGCATGTGTCTAATTTAAATAAAAAAATATATTGAGAAAAAAAATAAAACCCGATTGCTGAAAAAAAATAAGGTCAGTGTCCTTAGAAGAGAGGGAGTCTGTGGGAATCGGGGGCTTCCGGCTGAGGGCAGAGGAGAATCATACATAGCATGTGTCTGCGAGGTGGATAGAAAGAGCAGCCGTGCTTCCCAGGGGAGGCCCAGGAAATCCCTTGCTGGGGGTCCCATAGCGTTAGAGCTAAGCACAGCGTGGGTCTGTCAGCTGAATGGGCGGAGCAGCTGCCATCATCCTCATACATGACCCTCTCCCCAGTCAATGTCCTTACTTTGGAAGAGAAGAGAGATGCCCTAGTCTAGACTGAGTGCCTGGGGTGGGGGTGGGGCAGCCAGCTCTCCACAAGCAAAGGGAGTCCCCAGAGAAGGGGTGTATCCATTCTGAGATGGCACTGATTTTAGTGTAGGTAAAGGGATGTGAGACAGGGAGCCAGGTGGGGAGGTGCGAACAGTCATTAAAGGGCAGCAAGATTCCGGGTGACAGGCACACCTAACCAGCTCTCGTTCTGAGTGGAAGGGAACGGCAACGAGCAGAGCACTGGCGATCCCTGGGCACTGCAGCTAAGTCCAAGCACTTCCAGGGCCAGCATCTCCCTTTTTTTTCCCATGACAACGAGGCCCAGCCCTTCCTCTAGGTATTGGGACTAGAAGGAAGTGAGAAAGGTCAAAGGCAGTGACCATGGCAGCAGTCATTATCGCTGTCCTCTATCTTCCAGTCTATACCCAGGGGTAACCATGGCAACAGTTAGTGAGAGCTGTGACATCACTGTTCTACCTAGTGGGTAGGACTCAGAGCCACCCTATAGAAGACAACTCCATAGACACACAGCCTCGCTGGTCTAGCTCTCCATCTCTAGTTCCAGGTGTCTGTGAGCTAAGGTTAGTTCAAACACATGTAAAACTTAGGCAAGTGACCTAACTCCTCTCAGCCAGTGTCCTCACATATTCTACTAAATGCCAATGATGATAATTGATGGCGGTGGTGGTGATAACAATACCATTATTCAAATAACAGCCTGAGTCACCTATAAACAGTCAGTCATACCTGGCTGTGCGCCCCATAACTGAGATCCTCCCCTAGGACCCAGAGCACTCACTTATAGACAGTGAATCTATGGGCAGTTTTATGTGATTGTTGTTTGTTTCCCTGAAAGCAGATCTGGGTGTGGGATTAGAGCAAGGCAATATATTTGGAAGGAGATTCCCCACAGGACAAGAGGGCATGGGGACAGTAGTGTATGGGTGGGGGTTAGGAGAAAGAAACGGGAACATACCACCTCATAGGTTCCTGGGCCTTGAAACCAGTGAGAACCATGTTACCTGTCAACCAGGCAAGACATAAACTGTGTCCTTACCCTTACTATTTCCAGGGGTAATGACCCCTGGAAATATTTAGAGAAATGTAGACTCTTGGGCATCATCTCAGATTGACAGGGGCAGAATCCACATTTGAACAAGATCCCAAGTGCCATCTCTGCCCATTCCAGCTAAGGAGCCACACTCCCAACTGGCACTGGGCTGGGCTTTCCCATTATGCAAGGCTTCCCAGCCCTGCCACGGAGCTGGTTTGCTCTCCAGCAACAGCCCACCATTTAGCCCTCTATCTGAGTACACACTCCAGCTGGAAGCTCCCGGTCAGTGCATTGCTCACGTGGCGTCCCCTTGGTGGCACCCACGGAGATGTCCCCAGTGTTTCTGCTCAGTCAAGATGCCCTACACCTTGCTTATGAAAACTGTCACTCTCCTCTGTTGCATCAGGTGTCTTGTTCTCTCAGCGCCTCCCGGACAAGCAGTCCCTTCATCCCCCTCTCTCTGCCCCACATCTTCCTGGTGAACAAGCTTCCTAGCACGCCCCTAGGGAACAGCCTGGAGCTGTACTGCTTAGGACAATAGCCTTATCCCCTGTGGCTGCTGAGACCCTGACAAGTGCTTCTCTGAAGTACATATGTGGTAAGTACAAATCACACATCAATTTCCAAGACTTGGTAGGAAATAAAATGAGGCTCATACTATCTCCTTCATAAATTCTATGCTAGGCATGGTGCCTCATGACCATAATTCCAGCATTTGGGAAACCGAGGCAGGAGGATTGTCTTGAGATTAAGGCCAGCTTGGAATACACAGTAAAACTTACAATATTATTTTTAAATACCCACTCTAGGCTGAAATATTTCAGATCTATTAGATAAGAATTTGAAACTTTACATACTTCCTTTTCCTCTTTGGATATGACACTTGTAAATGGCCTGACTGGCTTCTTGTACAGTTCCACTGGACAGCTAGGAATGCAAGGACCAGTTGCTTATGGAAAGGAAGGCCTTATTCGGGACTATTGCAAGATGGGTGTTGCGACAGGGGTTATGGGTCAGAGATCCTCACAAGGGCAGCCAGGATGAGTGGAGACTTTGGAGCCAGAACAAGGGGGTCAGAAGATGGAGAGTGACTGAGAGGAGACACAGAGGGTGAAGGGGGCTCTTCTTACGTTGACCTTGGTAACAAGTAGATGGATGACTTCCTTACAGAGAGAAACTAGGGGTGAAGCTCAGACCAACCAGACCTCAAGAGAGATTGAAGGAGGGCAAGTGTAGCCAGCACTCCTGGGGTAGTTCCAGAATGTGCTGAGCAGGATTTGGGCTGGACAGTATGGAGCCAAAACCAAGATCTCACTGAAGAGAGGGCTCGGAGAGCCTGGCTACAGTCTGGTCCAGGAGAGAATGCGTGTGTCTCAATCCTGAGAACTGGTCAATCTGTCCACTGTGAGGACTGGTCAATCTGTCCACTGTGAGGACTGGTCAGTCTGTCCACTGTGAGGACTGGTCAATCTGTCCACTGTGAGGACTGGTCAATCTGTCCACTGTGAGGACTGGTCAATCTGTCCACTGTGAGGCCTTTTGCCACTTTATGCCATCTCTGAGCCTCAGTTTTCTCATCTGGCAAATGACGACTACAAAACAGAATATTCCTCTAGGGAGGCTTCAAGGGCTCCATACAATGGCCTGTACTGAGCTGCTGGCCTTTCGCCAGGCTCATTGTGAGTGCCTGCTGAACCTGGCCATCTAGCATGACACTCTCCCTCTTCAGCACAACATTATTGGCCACAGATGGTACTGGCTCTGAGACCTCCAGGACCCATGAATTGGGAGCTCCTGGGAAGGGCAATCCAGGCCCTTAACTTCTTCCCGAAGAAACATGGACACCCAATGCACTCTCTACTGTAAAACTAGGACTCTTGTCTTCCCAGAGACTCTCCAAACACAGCCACTCTTACCATGACACCAACCTTCCACGACATCATGGCGAAACAAGCATGCTGATGACCACCCCTGATCCCATCCAAAGGACCCACTGGCCAGAGACGAAAGCTGTGAAATTTATGCCTAAACACTGCACACTGTCTAATGCAAACCACCACGAACGCTGGAGCCACACAGCGCATCTCTGAAGGCTGGAGTCTCGGTGCATTTCAAACAGCGCTCCCTCTCTGGCTCGGCTGAACATCGTTAGGAACTGCAGGGAGTGCGATTTAATTACAAGAGAACATTTGTTGTGGGCTGACATGACAGGTCAGGACCACTGGCCAGAACTGGGCCATCAAACATCCATTACTGTTGGAAACAGGACCAGTAGCCTCTAAAACCAGTGTGGAAGGTTAGAATTCTCCACAGAGAGGATGCATCCTCTTCTCTACCAGTGCTCCGTCTAGCCTGTTTGTTATGTTCAGTAGGCCCTAAAAATACAAGAAAACAGAGACAGCCTTCCATAGACAAGTCAGCTCTGATGACCAGACCCACATATGACCCCCAGGCCTCCTTGGATAGTATCAGCTCTGATGCATGTGTGGCCCTCTGAGAGAAACCACAATAGGCCCCTGGCCATCATGAATGAAGTCACGGATCTGTCTCTTACCTTTGGAACAGGTTTTCCTGGGAGATCCTGTTCCCAGAAAAGACCTTGGGCAAACCAAAGATGCCAAAGAGGTAGGTCTCTTTTCCCCAGTGTCCACTTTAACTCAAGTAGCTAAAACCCTCATAGGGCCTGAGAGTCACTGGGAATGCAGGTTCCAGGGCCCAGTCACAGGTTCAGAAAGTATCTTATCCATCCAAGGATTTGTAATTTAAAAAACACCCAAGTGAGGCAGTTATTCCAACAAGTTTTTCTTCTGGGTTCTGTAAAGCTAGAAGGCAGCCGGGCGGTGGTGGCGCACGCCTTTAATCCCAGCACTCGGGAGGCAGAGGCAGGCGGATCTCTGTGAGTTCGAGGCCAGGCTGGACCGACAGCCTCCAAAACAATACAGAGAAATCCTGTCTCGTAAAACCAAAAACAAACAAACAAACAAACAAAACAAAACAAAACAAAAAAAACTAGAAGGCTCCGCACTGGGCTTCAGTGGTCTGCTGGGTACCACTTGCTCTGTGCATGCCGGGAATGGGGGTCTGAGGCCATGTACGGGGGATATTTCTCCCCTCCCATGTCCCCAGCAGAGACCTGCCTAGGTCAGAAGTCCTGTGTGCATTTGTTGCTTGGGGGGGAATAAGGTGGAGTTTGGGGGATAGGAGTGGGGTGATGTTAAGAATTTTGTTTCAAATGGACTTCATGAAATGTTTCACAGTGCTGTCACCTACTGTGGTAAAGGGAACAAATCCACTGCCACTCCTTGCATCTGCTCCTTAATCCTCCCCCAAGGCTCCTTGCAGCGTTGCATTCCACAGCCAGCCTGTCAGGGTGCAACCCAGACAAGCTTTCAATGCCAATGCTCAGACTTCACTCCACATCAAGAGGCCAGGGTCTTCCAGGAAACATAGAACTTGAGTGGCTTTGTGACTCCCTAGCTAACTACAACTGTAGTCATGGTCAGAAACTGGCTGGACTTCCACTGTCAGGTACCCCTGGGGGGCTTTAAAGCCCTGATGAACCCCAGAGAATCTAGACAAATGTTTCTGCTGTGGCTGGCATGCCTTGGGAACCTTGTTCAGTCAAGAGACACCGCATCAGCACTCAAACACCAGGGATCATTAGCCACAAGGTAGTTGTAAGACTCTCCTGGAGACCTAGGACTCAGTTCAGCTTCCAGACTCTGTGATGTCCCAGGACAGGCACATTGGATACTCAGTCAGCTCTGCACATGTATGTTGACAAATGAGTCAGCCAGGAGCACAGGCCTGAAGTGTGCAAACTTCAGGTACTGCTCAATTTGGGGCCCCTGGGCCAGCAGCAGCAGGGTGCTCTGTCGGAAATGCAAGTCCTCAGATGGCAGCAAGGACCCAGGGGACCAGAGGGTGTAGCTGAGGTGACCCAGGTGATGGAGTTGAAGGAGTCTGAGGACTCCATTGGCATTCACAGGAGTCTCCCACTAGCCCCCGCTAAATGCAAGGCGCATGCTTTTCTCTGCAGGTACACTCTTGGGGAGAAGGGCCCCAGAAATCCAGGGGTCTCAGGGACCCCAGATTAAAACATTTCTAGCATGCTTCTTTGAAAAACCCTGGAGAAGACAGTCGTCTCTCCCACATGATCTCCAGGATCCCCCTCTTCACCTTTCCCCCAAAGCTTGGAATCCCACGCAGAAGATTCTAAGACATAATTGGGCTGCACCAATCCACAGGTACTGTAGAGCAAAATCTGTGCCCCACACTAGGGTTTTGTGGTAACCTTGGGGACCTGTTTGTGTATTCAGCCTCCTCCCTTTCCCAGGAGCTTCTAGAAAGATGAAACTGGGTAATAACTCCAGACCTTGCCAGGTGGGACTCCTTTGTTTATAATAAATCTCCTGGCCCTGTACTTCCTTATGGACTAGCCCATAGTTGGTCTGTTCACGTCCATCTTCCTCCATCATGCCGTTAATGCGGCAGAGGGTGCCGTGCGCTCCACTCTGACTTGGAAGTGCTTTTTTTATGGCCAGTGCCTGGCAGCTCCCACGTTTCCCAAGGAGTACATGCTGGCAGGGGCTGGCTCCCATCCAGCCTCACAGAGAACAGCAGGCACAGGCTGGCAGCTGACGGAGCAGCAAGGCCCCTGTGTCTTGGGCTCAGACTTCCTGGGCATTCAGCCCTCCAGCTCAGTGCTGCTATCTCTGAGGGGGCTTGCCTTTTAATTTGTTCCTGCGGCAGCCATGCTAACAAATGGGACCCAGCTGAAGGGCTGTCTCAGGAACAATGGCCGCTCAGTTTGGCAGCCAATTTGTCCCGGGAATCTTTTGTTATGAATCCTCAGAGCCCATTAACCCCTGAACCTGGGAGATGCTATCTCCCCAGGGATGAATTACCTTTATTTCCAGACACGTGTTTGCTCATTTAGTGCCCACTTCATAAAAGCAACCCAGTTTGAGGCTGTTTCCCAGCAATGGAGGGGAAGAGCAACCCTACTGCCCATAGGGCTCATAACTCAGATAGAGCAGCTAGCCACGCCCTTCAGTGACAGCTGCCATTAGCCACGCCCTTCAGTGACAGCTGCCATTAGCCACGCCCTTCAGTGACAGCTGCCATTTGCTGTGTTGCTACAATGAGCCAGGGACTAGGGGGAAAAATCATTATTTAATCCTCACCAGTAGCCTGGGTCCTGCATGGAGTCTCATGTTTGCACAGGGGACAGGGCTGTGTGTCTAAATCACAGAGAGGTTAAACTACTTGCCTAAGAGCCCTCCGCACTTAAGTGGTTTGAAGCCCACTTTCTCATCACCGAGCTATGGTCTGCCCTCAGATCTCTTCTCACTTAGAAGGTGCCCTGGGTTGGACTTTTGAGTCGCAGGAAGGAAGAGGTGGCCTCTAAGGGCCTCAGGAAGGCAATGCTCCTTCAGAAAGATGTCTGTTGAGGACAGTGTCATGTGCCTATTTGGGCTTTATATTAGTTGTGCATTCTGTTTTAATCATGTGAGCAGAGGGGTGGAGAATGTTCCTGAATGCTCCGTCATCACGTAGCACACTGGACCTAGGAGGAAGTGGCCAGTGTTCCAGTTTGCTTTGAATGGATCTTGTTCTGGAAATCTCTAGGATCTCTGAGGTGGCCCATTGCTGATTGCCGAGTGTTGGACTAGCCTGCATGTAACAAAGCCAAAATAACATTGATTAAAATGCCGTTGATTCTCTTATTCAAGGGTTTATTTTAAAGCGTGTGTGTGTATGTGTGTGTGTGTGTGTGTGTGTGTGTGCACATGTATATATCCATGTGAAGACCCAAAGTTGATGCCAACTGTTTTCCTTGACTATTCTCCATCTTATATTGAGACAGGGTCTCTCACTGAACCTGTGGACTGCAGACTTGGCCAGCTTATTCTTATCATCTCTATCTCCATTTTCTGAGGACTGGAATTACAGGTGGCCTCTACACCTGCCAGGCCTCTACATTGGTACTAGAGATCTGAGCCTTGATGCTCTTCCTTTCCTAGAAAGCTCTTGAGCTATTGAGTCAGCCCTCCTGCCTATTAGGGTCTATCCTTTCACTCAGTCTATCCAACCTTCACATGTTAGAATCATCAAGGGAGACTTAAAAAAAAAAAGACCATGATGCTTAAGCTGTTCCCCATGGATCAATTGTATCAGTGCCTGGCCACGAGTATTTCTACTGCTTATTTCAGTGTTCAGTATGGTGAAGAAGTAAAACTTTATCATAAAGCAAATCCTAGCAGTTCCCTGATGATGCAAGGGGGTTGTAAAGTCAGCCAGGTCCCCTCCATCTTCCCATGCATTCCAAGCAGCCGGCACTTGTTCTCAAGATGACTATTTGGTCCAACCTGACTGCTGTAGCTCAAGCCACTACCTCTGATTCCAGGTGAGAAGAAGGCAGAGGAAAGGACAAAATGAGGTGATTTTACCTGCTGTGGACTGAATTGTGTCTCCCGCTGCATCCATATTTTGAAGCACTAACTCCCAATACAGCTGTGGTTGGAAGAAGTAGTTAGGATTACATAAGGTCTTAGCAGTTGAGTCTTGACGTCATGGGACTGGTGCCTTTTCAGACACAGAAGAAGTTTCCTTCACTTTCTTATATGAGCTGAACACAACCCAGGGTAAGAGCTGTGAGTGTGACAGCCCAGGCATCCTCCAAACACTGAGACTGTTAATGTCTGACTCAAAGCCAAGATAGAGCCACAAGACTGAGTCTACTCACATCCCTTCTGGGAGGTTCTATCTGGGTATCTTATCGGCCAATCTCACAACTACAGAAGAGGCTGGCAAGAGGCATTGTGCTAGTTAGGGTTTCTATTGCTGTGAAGAGACACCATAACCATGGCAACTCTTATAAAGGAAAACATTTAATTGGGGCTGGCTTACATGTTCAGAGGTTTAGTCTGTTATCATCATGGCAGGAAACATGGTGACACACAGCAGGCATGGTGCTGGGAAGGTAGCTGAAAGTTCTACATCTTGATCTATAGGCAGCAGAAAGAGACGGTGACACACTACCAATACTTGAGCTTCTAAGATCTCAAAGCCTGCCCCCCAGTGACCCACTTCCTCCAACAAGGTTACACCTCCAATAGTGCTACTCCCTGTCACCAAGCAGTCAAACACATGTGTCTCTGGGGGCCATTCCTATTCAAATCACCACAGGCATCATTTTCCAGGTTCACAGCCACCTCCAATATAGTCAGGATTCTATGAAAGAGGACAAAGGGGAAGCCTACTCATTACCAATTGTCAGCATCTTTCCCAAAGACCTGGTGACTGGAGAAGGAGAACAGAAGAGTAAGAGAGGTGAAGTTTAGGGGATCACCATAGAGTGGGGAGTGAGCTTGGGAACCTTATTTGAGTAAGGGAAAGCAGGGACAAGGAACACAGGCCTCCCTTCCCCTCCCTCCCTGTCCTCCACGGCATCACAGCTGGTACAGGGTGGCTTTGTGCAGAGTTCAGCACTGAGAAATGTTGCCTGTCCCTAGCCTGGCCTTGAGGTTACTGACACATAGCATTTAGTGGTGGAAGGAGCTTCTTGGAAGGAGAGCTTGGTCCAAGCTGGACAATCAGAGGTGGCCAAGAGGCTCTTCCCAGAACACAAAGTGGGAGTCTCTTCCTCACAAACAAGGATTGCTGACTACTAGGTGTTATGTGCCGATCTTAGCACACAGGCTGGGTCTCAGTCCCATGGACCCTGCTCTTCAGATGTGAGGACAGACAAGAAAGTAAGGTGATATTCTAAGTGAGGTGACGGGAAAGGCATGAGGCAGCTGTAGCTACAAACTTAAGCAAATCCCATTGGGCAACTAAGAGATGACTAATAGGATGGACTTGGGAAGACCCAAAGAAAGAACGTTCCAGGACATGTGTGAAGAGAAACAGGTATGTGGGAGGAGGAGCAGGAAAGAAACCAATGACCACTACACGGTGGTGAGGGGACAGAGACGAGGACACAGAGGAAGGGGCAGCTGGACTTGAAGAGTACAGAGGTGGTGGGGAGAGACCTTGGTTGACATTGAAGGACAATGGGGATGGGCTAAGATACAACGTCCCTCAATTATGTTTTCAAAACCATGTGGCCACCATGAGATTGGCGCTTGGCAGAAAGGAAAGATTAGAAGCAAGGGGCCAGTGGGACATTTTTCCTTGACTAACATAAGTCACATTACGGGATCAGAGTCGGACAGGCAGGGTTTGGCATGCATTAGCTTTGGGGCTACTGTCTTTGTAAATACAATTCTATTGGAACCCAGGAAGACACATGTTCATGTATCATCCCTTAATTCATTAACACCAAAACCAGCAAAGCTGAAGCATTGTGTCAGAGATGTGTAGCCTGATACCTTTCCCCATCTGGCCCTTTAAAGAAGACACGGAGAAGGGAAGGGTAGCAGTACCTACTATGATCTGTGCTTGACCAGAGAACACAGCAGAGAGCACAACTTTGATGAAAAGGTCATGTTTGGATGGGAAAGCCCTGGCTAGGTAGATCCCCACTACTAGCCACAGACAGAGTCAGCGCCTGTGATGCCTGGGCGGCACTCAGGCTTTCCCATGAGCCCTCAGCACCTAGAAAGGCCAGAGACACGAGGGGGCTGGTACAGGGGGATGAGTCTCCCCAACTGCAGTAGCAGCAGCTGTGTTTTACACCTGCCCACTTTACACATCGTCACCCACCTAAATTAGTCATGCAATGACATCGACATGGTTAGCCTGTCCCCATTTGATCTATGGGGACATAAGATAGAAGGAGTTTAAGTACAGTGTGAGATTGTAGGATAACATATATGTATGTGTGTAAAGACGTCAGGTGTTTTTCTCGGTTACTCTTCAATTTGATTGTTGAGACAGGGTCTCTCCCTGAACCTGAAACTTGCCCATCTGGCTTTGGGTGTCTGGCCAGCAAGTCTGTGTCTTCTCAGCACCGGGATCACAGGCATGTCCCCACAAATGGCTTTTTCACATATGTTCTTGGGGCGGGGGGATCAAGCTCAGTTCTTCATGTTGACTTGGCAAACATTTTGTCCCCAAGCCATCACCTCAGGCCCTACACCAGGGTAGGAAGCAAGATGGAGAGAGAGAAACAGTTTGTGGGGAGCAGGCACCAGTACCCCGGTCACCAGTATCAAACACACATCTCACAATACTAGACAGTGTGGCTGCTTCAAGGATCAAAGCTGACTTATCAGAAAGAGTTGGTGCTGAGCACTCTGGCACTGAGTATCTGATGCTGACCACTCTGTGGCACTGAGTATCTGATGCTGACCCCTCTGTGGCACTGAGTATCTGGTGCTGACCACTCTGTGGCACTGAGTATCTGGTGCTGACCCCTCTGTGGCACTGAGTATCTGGTGCTGACCCCTCTGTGGCACTGAGTATCTGGTGCTGACCCCTCTGTGGCACTGAGTATCTGATGCTGACCCCTCTGTGGCACTGAGTATCTGGTGCTGACCCCTCTGTGGCACTGAGTATCTGATGCACACTGGCATTAGCCAGCAATCTCCCCAAGATGGCTCTGCTAAGGTAACCCTGGGCCACTCGCCCCCACACAGCAGGCTCATGAGCCGCTTCCTGCCTCTCCTGCTGCCTTTCCATGTGGCTGGATTTATTTTCACAACAATTTATAGTTACATTAAATATTAAAGGCACTTTGCAGGTGGTGTTTACTGTTTGAAGACTTAACAAATGTATGTTATGCTGGGCAAAACAGCAGAACCGATTTGGAAAGCTGATCACTGGGGCTGGGCACAAGCAAGGTGACAGCTATTTCCATATTTTAATGAGACAGTGGCTTCAGAGCAGCCCTTTGCTGTGATTGGACAGGAGGAACACACAGGAGACAGAGATGGAGCCAGGGGATGAAGGGGTACTGTACATAGGGTTGCCTGCTAAGGCCAGGGTTCACAGCCCAGCCCAGCCCAGACTGCCTATTGGCACAACTCAAGATAATTACATGATGTTGTTCATATTGTGGTGTTGTCACTGTGGGTTCAGTGCTGCAATGACACTTACTTACATCATATTACTCCTTTATTTTTATTATGAGTGTTCACTGAGTTCCTAGCATTGAACAAAGGGAGATACAGTTTTACCCTCTTGGAGCTTCTGCGGCATAGGTTGAAAGCAGATCAGAAGTCAACTCAAAATGAAAATGACTGTCTAGTGAAGGAATGCTTCCCTGATAATTTGCCTAAAAGACAACTGCGATCAGTCCTGGGAACAGCCAAGAGACAGACCCTGCAGGCAGAAAGAACAGCACATGCAAAGGCCCTGGGGCAAGAGATGTTTGGTGCCGTCTAGACACTGACAGGAAGCCAATGTCATCCTACAAGTCAGAGAGTGCAGAGGGGCATAGGTGACATCATAATCCTACTGAACAAATAAGATAGCCAAGGGGTGGAGCTACTCATGGGTACAGATGAAGTCCTGCCGAATGCTTTCTGATTGAGGAGGTCCATATAGCTCTGAGTACTTAGCTCCTGGTCTGTGGACCACCCTGGGGACACTGAGGCTGGTGGAGACTGTGCAGTGATCATGAGGACAGGAAGGAACCCTACTTGACATCCCTGCCACATCCTGGATGCTGTTTCTGCTTCAACCATCACCAGTCATTAGCCAAGGTTCTTCTGTGCACCCACATAGGAATCATGGTGAGCAAGGAGAAACTCTTCCAAGGCTGTTGCCTGGCAGCTTGCATTATCCTCAGTGACTGAAAGCAATGTAAGCAGTGCTTCTAATGTCACAAGTCCCTGTACATGCCCCAGGGGCCTAGACCCTTGGTCCTGGGCCATGACCAGTGATACAGCTCTTATCCTGGAGTCTAAGACCCTCAGCCCTGCAAGCCCAGCGGCCCTCTCTACTCTTTGGCTTGGCTGCTAGATGATACTAGGTTCCTGCCTCTGTGGTGTCTGTGTTTAAAAGCTAGGGTACCCAGCAGGCCACTCAGAACTGGGCATCAGACATGATGGGTAGCCCACTGCCTGTGGGGTTTACAATCTCAGAAAGGATCATGATAGATGTATGGAATCCCCAGCAAGCTGGACATCCCCTGCCCATCTTCAGCTGTCAATCAGCAGCTTCCCATACATTGCTAAGTCAGGGCCTGGATGCAAACTGGACTGTTGAGGGACTCAGACTCAGAGCTGAGGATGGAAAATGAGACACAAGCTGCTGGACCCTCTTTAGCTGTTCAAACAGTACCAGTTCTGACCCATTCTTGTCAATCAACAAAATGAACATCCCTGTGTTATCTCTGACATCTGTCTGTTACTGGTACAGCCTGCACTTCTGAAAGCAGGCAAGGAAAGGCCACTGGAAAGAAACCATTTATTGGGTGCCATGGTGCAACACTGGACAAACAGGAGAGAGAAGTCTCTCAGGAGGCTCACTCACTCACCCTGAGCAGCCTGCTTAAGCATAAGGCCAAGAAGTGGTATTTATTCAAGCACAGACATTTGCTGGAGCCAATCACAGTCCTGCCTGTTAGCACCAATCGCAGTCACTGACGCTTATGTTTTTGGACCAATCACCACTTTGCACCTTAGCACCAATCAGAACAATCTCCCTATCAGAGGACCTGCTTCTCTACTGGCCAAGGTGGGGAATGGTCACAGGGTCATCCACAAAGAAGTCTGACACAATCTGCTGTGCCTCCTGAAGCCTGAGCTGTCAACTGCTCTCTTTACATAGATAGATGTCTCTGGGAATCCACAGAACAATCAAGATGGGTCCCAAAAGGCATGAGGGTAGGTCAGCAGGCTGCTAAACCAATAGTCCTTTTTACTCAAGACAGCTCATTCACCGGAGAGACCAGTAGCTAATGAGGGAGTCAATTGCCCCATCCCCAGTGTCTTTGCTTGCTTACAGGAAAAAGACCACCAGGAGTGATTAAAATCAAACTTACCACTAATGCCAAGAGTGATTTTTAACAAATGTTACACTGTTTAACCCTGCCCCGTACCTAGAGAAAAGTGGTTTCCCTCTGCATCTGTATCAGCATTGGTACATGTGTGGATACATGAGTGTCACATGCACTGAATTTCATAGTAACCCTTCCAGATATGTATCACTGTCTGTATGTCCCTACTTTTACAGTACAGGGGGAAACTGAGGCATGGAAACACTAGAGAATTCCACTTATATTCCCACAGCTAGCTTGTGGCTAAGCATAGATTTGAACCATTACTCCCAGGCCTGCCATTCTGATTCCCCCAAAAAAGTGTGATATTGTGTCTCCAGTGGGAATCAAGCCAAAAATAGAGTCCCGGATAGCCCTGCAGTCAGCCCTTTCTCCCATAACCCAGAGCACTGACTTCACACCCCCCAGTTGCTCCTTCTCCCTTTCTGTTGGTTCTCTGTTGATTAGTCCAAGCAAATATCCCACAGAGCACATACATTCCCTGGGCTGCTCATCTGACTGATGGGGTTGTCACAGGCTCCCAGAAGGATCCTGCCCCAACTGCTTCTATGTAGACAATGAACTTGACCTGGGGACATTTCTCAGGTTTCCTTGCTGTGATTCTCTACTGCACATCCTGGGACTGGGATAGATGGAGGAGTTAGGAAGGCTATCCTAGTTCAGAAAGGGCTACCCCACCCCCTCACAGCTCCATGCCACCAATCCAAAAACTGTAATTTGAGACACCAGAGCTGGTCAGGGGTGGGACTAGGGCTTGATCCTCCAGAGCTCTGGGCCCTGAGTTCTAACAACTTCATAAACTTTCTAGTCCCATCAGGATTGTCTCAATGGAGAATTCACAGGGACCAGAGCCAGGGTAACCTGGCCAGTGTCAAAGAGTCCAGGACATGGGTCAACTGCAAGTAGAAAAAAAAAAAGCAGACTATAAGAGGTGAAGGCAAAGGGCCCATTTCTGAAGTGGGAAGACAGGCCCAAGACAAACAGGACATATTTCTACATTATGAGTTAGGGCTAGATAGCTCCTTTCATGAGCTGTCACTGTTTACTGTAGGATATACTTAGTTGTGTCCTCAGCTTCAACCCATCAGACACAAGTAATGGACACCGGTAGCATGAATTCTAATTGATCTTAATAAAAACTTGGAGTCATCTATAGGGGGTGAAAGCTGAAGGATCAGAGAAGTAGAGCAGCCAGCTGCCGGAGTTCTCACCTCTGCCAATGCTCAGACCAAAGGGGCGATCCTGTCCTCAGACTGACTGCTCAGACTAACTGAATCTTCAGACCGCCTCTGAGATTCTGTCTCCTCCAACCTTATATTCCTCTCTCAGCCCAGCCATATCATTTCTTCACCACCTCCCTAGTGCTGGCATTAAAGGCCTGAGCCACTACTGTCTGGCTATGTTTCTCTTTTTAGACTGGATCAATTTCGTGTAGCCCAGAGTGGCCTTGAACTAACAAGAATCTGTCTGCCTCTGTCTCCCAAGTGCTGGGATTAAAGGTGCGTGCCACCGCTGCCTGGCCTCTATGGCTAACTAGTGTGGCCAGCTCTGCACTCTGATCTTCAGGCAAGCTTTATTTGTTAGATCATAAAATATCACCACAGTAGTGCTCTTGCCTCAGCCTGTGACAAGACAGTCTTCAAACATGACCAAATGTCCATTGGGGGTTGTAGCTGGGGTTGGAGTCCCTGGGTTTGTTTGGTCACTCATTCACTGACAGTTCCTCATGCTTCCAGAGGTTTCTCTGGATGAAAACCCAGTTTCTTTGCTTGTGCTAGAGAGAAGTTTCTTTAGACTCATCAGCAACAGGCCCATTCACCTCAGACTTATCCAGAGTCTCCAGCCTCTCCACCCAAGATAAAAAACAAAAAACAAGCAATAACTTTATGAAGTCAGAGAGCTGGGGGTGAATCTAGGAGGTGATGGGGATGCCCTTCTGTATATGTTTCTCTTATTGGTTGATGAATAAAACTCTGTTGGGCCAATGGCCAATGAGGCAGGAAGATAGGCGGAACTGCGAGTGGAGGAGAAGTCTGGGAAAGGTAGACAGGAGAGCAAGTCAGAACAGTCTCGATGGATGTTGCAGGCAAAGGAGTTGCAGGTCCGGCCTTCTCCAGTGAGCCAAGATCATGCGGAACTACATAGATTAGTAGTTATGGGCTAATAATTACGACAGAACTAGCCAATAAGAAGCCCTAGTCACCGACCAACAACTTTATAATTAATATGGAGTCTGTGTGTTTCTTTGGGGCCAAACAGCTGCAGGAAGCTCCACAGCAAGGAGGAGTATGGGAGTATGGCAGGGGTGGCAAAGATAATCAAAATACACTGCAGGAAATTCTTAAAGAGTTGATGAAATATTAAGGACCACAGCCACAGATAACAAATATCCAATATTTTCTGGGTGCGACCTCATGTTGAAGGTGATCACCCCCATCTCACATCATAGGAAATAAAGGTTTGGTGAATTTAAGAGAACAAACAAACAAGCAATACAATGTCACAAGGTTAATCTTGGCCAATCCAGGGTTGGAATCCTGGCATTCTGTCCCTGTCTCCAGCCTCTGCTTGCTGTTTGCAAAGGAGCCTATCAGATCTATTCTGAGGAGACTGCCTCCCAAAGCCTTCTAGTTATTGGAGCCCCTCCCAGCTTCCCCCTACTAGGAACTCCTCCTGTCTCTCTACCCCCAGCTTCAAGAGAGTAAGGACTGTGTCTCTCCCACCTCGAAGCATCTTGCATACCAATAGTTGGTAGGGATCCAGCTCAGCCAAGAGCTGTCTCAGTCAGGAATCACTTGTGTGTTGAGCTCCAAGCTCCTGATACCAAGTGCAATGAAGGGAAGGCAGTGGGAAGAGAAGTCAGTGATGGGTGAGAAACCACACAGGCTAGTTCACTCAGCACCGAGTTTCCATACTGGAGGTGCTGGAGCCGGGAGCTGGCAGGAAACAGTGGGCTCCTCCTCCTCTGTTTCTTTGGGCCCCAGGGCCAATTTCATTTCTCTGCCCCATTCTCCTCTTTGGCCTCTCAGATCTCCAGGACTCTCCATAGACAGTGTGGCCCACAGTGTCACCCCACCAACCCAGCATCCATACTCCTACCTGTTCCACTACATCTATTCTACAGTTGACTTAGTATGATGTACTATTTGCTTGAATACAGAAGGGAAAATCCAGTTTCTACAACTGGTAAAGGGAAGGGAATTTTAATGGCTTCTTTATAAAATTGTAGACAGTCTTGATTTAACACTAAAACTCAACATGTGTTAGGGCTTTTGTTTGGTTGGGATTTTTTGTGTGTCTGATTTTTATTTTGTTTGCTGTTTGTTTGTTTTTCAAGACAGGGTTTCTCTGTGTAGCTTTACAGCTTGTCTGTAGACCAGGCTGACCTCACACTCACAGATATCTGACTGCCTCTGCCTCCTGAGTGCTGGTATTAAAGGCGCACTCTACCACCGCCCGACTTTGTTTGATGTTTTGTATTATTAACAAACAGGGTCTTGTGTGGCCCAGGTTGGCCTGTAGCACTCTGTATACAGGAGGATAATCTTAAACTTTTGCTCCTCCTGCCTTGATCCCCCCTTACACACACACACACACACACACACACACACACACACACACACACAAGTGCCAGGATTACAGATGTACGTATCATGTCCAGATTATGTGGTGCTGGGGATGGAACCAGGTAGGCAAAAACTGCTGACTAAGCCATGTCCCCAGCCCCTGAGTGTTAGGTTTTTAAACAGCAAGTTGTGATATGAAGTCTGAAATCCTATCAATGATCTGTCTGCTCTGCCATGTTGAAATCCCAATGGAGTAAACACCAATAGATGGGAGACTGGATGTCTTTAGTTAAAACAGCTGCTGGGAGAAGCTGGCAAAAACGTAAAGCAAGACATTTCTTTGATGGTTTTTTCAAAATATATTTCCATAAAGCACATGTTGATGTATGGTAGGTTTATACAGTAATCAGAATAAATTACTAAACATATTAAGTCCACTTTTCTAAAACAAAGCCTTTAGGCACAGGTCATTTTCAAGTATAAAGAATTCCAGGATGAAAGGTTGAAAACATCCATTTAAGCTATTCTGTGTATAAGCTTACCTTTTCACTTACAAATATGTCAAGAGCACTCATTCATGTCAAATATAACACATAATGTAAATAGCTACTATATTAACAGCTAAGTGCATGCAGAGACCACACTGTGCAATGCAGACACATCAGTTCATTTCCAGTCACTCCACACACCAAACCTGTGTCATGCCCACAATGTCACCTCCATTCTGCAGATGGTGACACTCGCACACAGACAGGCTTAGCTACTTGCCCAAGAACCCACAGCTAATTAGGTAGAAACAATTTTAAACTCAGACCTTTGGTTCTAGTAGACTCTATAGTAACTCAAAGTATAGAAGTCCCCAGATCTCTGACCAAATGGACGTGAGTATTTATATTGACTGGAGTTTAGGCTAGGGCTTGGGTTAGGAGTAACTATGACATGAGCTTGGCGAGCTGGTTTGCATATCTATGAATCATCACTCAACCTTGAGTTACCAGTGATCTTGGTGTACCTGGTATGGTTTAATTCCAAGATCTGAGAACACTGGATCTTTGCCAACACACATTGTTAAGATTTGGTGGATATCAAATGTTGAAGGTGCTTCTTTGCGGCCCCATTTCTTATTCTAACATCTTTCTTTCTCTGTGACCCCATTTTTCTTTAGACCATGCGTTCCATTTGTATAGATCTGCTCATAGCCTAGAGAGCTGGGATTCCTCCACCCCTGCCAGACAACCCCTGGCTCCTGGAAGGCAGGAGCTGTTTTGAAATGGTGGGAAGAAGGGACTGTAGCCTGCTCTACCTATGCCCTAGGGTGCCTGTACCATGTGCGTACACCTGGTGTGCTCTGGCACCCAATGCTATGCACCTGGGTGTCATCAGTCACTGCCCTGATACAGCTGGAACCTGCTTTGTCTGCATTTGCCCAGAAACCTCTGCCCCTCTGGAGAGGGCCCTCAACCCAGAAGTGTTGTCAAAAGCAAATGGAAGCAGTCCATCATGTCATCCCCCCTCAATATTAGGCCACTCCGGGGACATTTGTTCTCCCTAGAATGACCCTGTAGGGATGGTGTCACAGGTGCCCTCCATAATGCTTTCCTTGCTCTATTTTCATGCCTAATGCCCCTCCTACAAGCCTGGCACTGGTTCTCTGAAACATTTAAGATAGCCTTCAAACCTTTGCCTCCAGGCTTGCTTCTAGGAAAACAATTTAAGAAAGCCTGGCCCTGGGCCCTAAGCACCACCACTCTTCTGTGCCTCCAAGTCACAGCCTATATATTGAATGATTAAATACCAGGGTCTTAGAATCCTAGAGCCATGAAATCAGGAAAAAGCCGTATCAGGGGGCTGGAGAGATGGCTCAGTGGTTAAGAAAAAAGCCATATCAACTATAGTTTCCAGAGAGCTTGGTGATGAAACCCTCTGGGAGGATGGTATCACCAGGATGCTGGAAGAGGATAAATTGGCTTGTGAATGGCAACTGGCCAATACCCAAGGATTTTGCAAGCTGGTTGTTCAACCTTGGGAGCTTGGATTTGGCCATAGTGGGAATGTTTACACCATTGCAGTGACTGTGAGCTACCACAAAGCTATTCTCATCCCACCCCTAGGGAGCCAGTTTCTATCACTGTGCATAACTTTCCAAGTTATAAAGAATGGGGTGCTAAAGTCAGGGAGCCTTGGGTCCAACTGTATTGTTGCTGGCTGTATTTGTGACCTTCTCTGGGGTAAGGCCTCGAAGCCCTTAGCATGATCAATAGGAGGGCTACTGGGCTAGTGCCCTGTATACAGAAGCAGCTCAAGGCATGCCAGCTAGGAAGTTTAAAAACACAGGAAGCAGTCTGAGAGATAGCTCAATCACTGAAGTGCTTGCCTTATGAGCACTAGGACCTGAGTTCAATTCCCGGAACCTACATTTTACAAAGCCCATCATGGTGATGCACCCTTGCATCCCAAAGCTGCAGAAGTAGGAACAGGCAGATCCCATGGGCTTGCTGGCCAGCCAGCCTAGCTGAATCAGTGGGTTCCAGGTCCAATGGGAGGCCCTGTATCAATAAACAAGATGGTAAATGATTGATACACAGAGATGGGGGTGCACAAAAAAGCCCAGATCATGGTGTCAGGGTCCACAGTCCTGGTGTCCACAGGACAGCAGAATCTACCTAAGCCTTCTCTCTCCTGATGTCAGCCCAACCCTTTCCTCCAAAGCAATGGCTCTGTGTTACCCAGGAAAGATTATCTGATGCTCCTAGCTCAGGCTTGCCATGCTGGAGCGGAGCCTGCTCTCTCTGTTGACTCCTCAAAGGGAGAAAGCACCAGAATGTGTCCCCAGTGTCCTTTGGGAGCTAGCTGCTGTGTCTGCGCAACTGAAATCACGAAGCCCTGAGCCCAGGACCCACACTCCTAGGGCAGTGGGGTAATATAAATCCTCCCAGGAAACCTGTCATGTGCATTGTTCGGAGGGTGTGGTCAGCTCTGCCAGTCACAAGCCTGGTCTCTGAGCCAGCTTTCTATAGCTGATGGTTCCCCAGCTCTGATCGCCTCTGGCTCAGGCATGGGACATGTATGTCTGGAGCAGTATTCCTCAGCTGTGATTGCCAGAAATGGGCGACTCAGTTCCTAGCTTGCTTCCTCTTGGGTAAGGCTGCTCTGGGGTGTGTCCCACAGTGTCTTCCAGAAGGTCCCGCTAAGACAGAGCCCAGCTACAAAGCAGGTGTACTCACTTCTGCCACTTTCACTCCACGTCAGCTTCCCTCTACTCCCCAACCAAAGCTTACCTGGAAACTTTGTATTAGTTCCTTTCCAGTTACTGTAACAAAAAGCCTGAGGCTGGGAACTTATGAAAGAGATTTGTGCAGATGGAGTTTCTGTCCTGCCCAGTCCCACAGCCATTTACTCCCAAGTAAACACATTGAGGCTTATATTAATTATAAACTGTTTGACCGATGGTTCAGGCTTCTCATTGGCTAGCTTTCTCTTTAATTATTAACACATTTGTTTTAAACTATGTATTGTCACAAGGCTGTGGCTTACCCATAATACTCCAGCATGTTACTCCTTTGGCGGCTACTCTCTCTCTCTCTCTCTCTCTCTCTCTCTCTCTCTCTCTCTCTCTCTCTCTCTCTCTCTCTCTCTCTTTCTCTCTCTCTGTTCCTCTTCCCAGAACTCCTAGCCTGGTAGCCCCGCCTATACTCCCTGCCTGGCTACTGGCCGATCAGCATTTATTCACCAACCAATAAGAGAAACATATATTCACAGCATACAGAAGGACATCCCCCATCAGATTTGCAAGGTGACTGGATAGCATCTATAGTATGGTGCTGGCCCCCTAGACTGCTCCAAAAATGGCAGAGAAGGAGAAAGGGAACCATTGTCTGTGGAACTACGTATGCAGGTAAAGTCACTTTGCTATATGAGACCAACATTAATCCCTGCCAAAGATGGTATCTGATGACCTCACCACAAGATCCCACCTGAGGATCTTGGAACCCCAGCACATGAACCTCTGGGGGAGATACTCAGCCCAAAGCAGACTATAGCAGCCTACCACATTAAGCCTTCCCATCCATGAACAATGGATGGCAATTGTTCAACACTTGCTATGTGCCTTCCTCTGGGAAGTAGGTTTGTGCAGGAGCCAGGGCACGGCCAGCGCGGAGAAGGGAGGTAAGCTGAGCCGAGAATGGCAAATCGGGCTGGGATTTGGGGTGAGGAGCCATTCATCTTCGGCTCCCCCACCATCCTCCATGGGTTCAGAATGCAGTCCATACATCACACTTGTAAACGTTTACTGCAGGTGTTTCACCAGGACCCAGAGTTATGGGCTTGCTGAAGAAGCCCTCGGGAAAACAGAAAAGACATTTACTGTGGAGTTTCCAGGCCGGATTTTCCATTAGTAATCATGAAAGATGGCTTTTATTAAGCACTTACTCTTTGTCAGGTGCTGTGACACCAGGAGACAGTCTCATTCGGCTGCCACAGCAAGGGTGTGTAGTACCCACTATTCCATTTCATCCCATGACTGAAGAAACTGGGTCTCAAATAGGTTAGACCACTTGTCTTAATGCCACCAGCTCAGTTAAGAGCTCAGAAAGCCATCTACCCATCATCATTGTGCCAGACCTCCGCACTGTAAAGGTCAATGGACCAAAGCCTCTTGCCTAACATGCCCATGGACCATTCCATCCAAGCCACCGGGCAGTCCTCTGGCTTGTTCTGTTTCTGGAGAAATGCTGGTGCTCCCTCAGGAATGTTTAAGAATTCCCCTCCTGCTTTCTACCCTTCTGCATTGGTGATTTCTTGCTGTTCATCAGGGAGAAGGGACAAGAGGCCACTATGACACAGAAGACAAAGAAAGCTCCCACCATACCAGCTCCCCGTGTCAATCCCCTGGGCCTAGAGAACACATCTCTGTGACTTAGTGTTTTGTGGAAGAAACACAAAGGTACAGACATTGAAATGCTGGCCATGGAATTCACACTGTGGCCAATGACTCAGTCATATTGGAAACACTTTGTTCAGGCTAGTGTGGGCCAGCATGTCCCCAAGAAAACACCACTGGGCATCCATGGTATCTTTGAATGAAAGGGAATCTCATTCTTTGGTTTGATGGAAGCTCTGTCTCCCCAAGCCACTTTGGGGTCTGCTCACTGCCAAGCAAAGATGTGATGTAGGTCAGCAACACACCCCAACATTGAGCTACAACTCGCACCCCCTACCTGGCACTTGATCCCTGATGAGCTTCGAGGCAGCCTGCTGGGGAAGGGCCCAGTTGCCAGACCTGCAACATGCACACTCCACTGAGGACAGTGCTTGGCAGGGGCCCCAATGTCTGAGAGACAGGGGTCACCATGGCTGGATTTCAATGAGCTGGCTTGGATTTCTTGGTGATTGGCTCTGTGCTCTTGGAGCCTGGTCAGGTCAACCTGACCCCAGAGGCCTGTGAAATGACATGAGTTGGCTGGCCACTGTTGATCTGGGCTGGGAAGCCAGAGTCTCAGCTGCTAAGAGCTTTGACTGGCTTGTTCTGGAACCCATTCATGGAGCCTACAAATGGCTATGGGATTCCTGAGGGAGGTCTCTGCCCCTCCAGGAGGGGAAGATGAGGACGGGTGATGGAAATGGGGAGGGGGTGAGAAGAGGAGGGGCAGGAGAGGAGAGGAGGGGCTTGTAGGTTGGATTTCTCAGGCTCCAAGGTCAAGGGTGTCTGGAAATGGCCAAGGGAGAGACTAGATGGAGACTGGAGCCCCAGAAAAAGCAAAACACCATCAGTCAGTTTGTCTGTCTATCTCCCTTGACTGGTCAAACATTTGAGGAAGGGCTGAGAAGATTGATCTGTTGGTGAAGTGTGAGTCTGAATTTGATCCCACATATAAAGAGGCCATCATGGAAACATGGAGATGGGAGTTGGAAACATACAGATCCCTGGGGCTGGCTGGCCACACATTAATAGGTCACTAACCTATTTAGTGAGGCCCAGACCAATGAAAAGCCCTGCCTCAGAAGCAAGGGGACATGCCTGATGAGTGGCGGCTGAGCCTCCATACCCATGCACATACATAAACATGATTCACACACACACACACACACACACACACACACACACACACACACACACGTACCTGATCTTTCTCACACACACACACATACAGGATCAACTGTGTATATATAAGGTCAGACTGATGTTATTTCAAATTTTCCTATTTCCTTCTGGAGAAGTTTCTCCTCTATGTTGATTTATTTTGTGTGTGGGTGTGGGTGTATACATACATGCCACAGCACATATGAAGGTCAGAGGATAGCTGTGGAAGATGGTTCTCCCTTTAACCATGTGGTCTCAGGGATAGAACTGAGGTCATCAAGGTAGGAGGCAGGTCCCTTCTCTTGCTGAACCAACTCGTAGACTCTCTCTCTCCTTTTCTCTTTCTCTCTCCCTCTCTCTCTCTCTCTCTCTCCCTCCCTCTCTCTCTCTCTCTCTCTGTGTTTAAGGCTCTCCCTCTCTCCGTCCCCCCACCTCTGTGTGTGTGTGTGTGTGTGTGTGTGTGTGTGTGTGTATTTAAGGACTACTTTGAGATAACAATAGACTTGATGACTGAGGTTTCTGACATTGTTTTATAGTTCTGGGGATGGAGTCCAGGGCCTGTGCATGCTAGACAAATGCTCTACCACTGACCAACATCCCCAGCCATGTGTGTTAGTTAGGGCTTCGATTGCTGTGGTAAAACTCCCCGACCAAGCAACTTCCAGAAAGGAAGGATTTGTTTGGTACTATGGTTCCAGAGGGACGAGTCCATCAACATAACAGGAAAGCGTGGCAGCTGGACCAGCCAAGATATATTCTCACTGCAAGCAGGAAGCAGAGAGCAAATGACAAGTCTTTGAGACCTCACTACTCACTTCCAGTGACACACTTCCCCCAGGAGGCCACACCTTCTAAACCGACCCAAACAGTACCACCAGTGACCAAGTGCCCAAACACCTGAGCATCTGGGGGCCGCTCTCATTGAAACCATTACCTGGTGATTAAGGCTTTTGCACTCATTGAGATCTGCCCCTGAAGCAACCGCCTTGCTTGTCTCTCTCCTCCTGGGCTTGTGATCCTGCGTGTGGTGCTCACACACACAAGGAACATGTAACCTGGCTCTACTTTCATCTTCTCGGTCACTCTCATTCCATGTCAAAGTATGGTGGAGATGTCCATGTCAATGGCTCTGCCTCCTTTACCACAAAGGATATATTGGGAGATGTGTCATCAGCCCACCAGGGCATGGTGGGGGAGGGGGGACCCTGCCAGACCTACCACGTCCTTCCTTTTACATTAAAGATATCTCAGAGGCACCAAAGTGCATCAGAGTCACATTAAGGGATGAAAATATAGGCTTCCTCTTGGATTAATTTGACTGCAAATGAGTCCAAATTTGAATTCTTCACCTCTCTGTATTCTATCTGTTGTCTGTGGCTACTGGCCTATCTGCAGTCTGGGCCTGGGCCTGCGCCTGCCTGAAAGCTGTCTAATGTCTGATTGTCCCCATGTCTGCCTGTCCCTAGCAAAGGGCTTTCTCTGTATTTATTAAACAGCACAGAAAATGGGGCATGGGGAAGGGGTGTGGCTTTCTTTATGGAAATCTTTAGCAGAGTTTTACAAGGGAAAGGGTAACTCTACAGACTCCAGCGGCTCCGGAAGCACTCAGTACTACAAACACACATTAGCAAGCTCTATCAGGTTGCTTTCACCATTTATGGTGGATGTTTGTTGTGTAATGTTGATGCCAACCTCTTGGCTGTTTTCATCACTGCATACACTTGCAAACATATATTACTCTGGGTCAGGGGTATAGAAGGGAGCATAACTTGAGATTTCTCTGTTTTTTTTTTTTTTTGAGACTGTTTTTCTGTGTAACAGTCCTGGCTGTCCTGGAACTTGCTTTGTAGACCAGGTTGGCCTTGAACTCACTGAGATCCACCTGCCTCTGCCTCCTGCCTCCTGAGTGCTGGGATTAAAGGCGTGCATCACCACTGCCCAGTCTTATGTTGGTCTCTTAAAGGCAGGTGGAACTTAAACCTGGTGAACACACAGTAGGACAGCAGGCTAAGTACACTTTCTTAAGCGTTTTCAAGGTGTGTTAACTTTGCCGCGAGGACTCCCAAAAGTTCAGTCTTTGGGGGGGAGGGGTCAAAACGGATAGTTTTATAGAATGTCGTAACTACATCCATGTTCTCCAGCCAAATGCCACAGGTAGCTCTGCATATCCAGGTGGAAAGTTGTGCTTCTGGGTTCTGGACTGCCTCACTGCCTATGAATTCAGAAGGAGGACACACGTTTCACAGACACTGCTAACTGATGGCCAAGGGTAGGTACGCCAGAGTGTATGCCCACCCTATATATCCACCAGCCCGTTACAACTGGGAGTGTACCTTAAAGAGCTCCCTCCATGGAAACGAGGGACCAGAAGTCACTGTGTCCTCCTCTTTTTCCCCTAAGGGGAAGTCAGGCTCAGGGCCCAGTAGCTATTACTCTTAACTCGGCCTCTTGAGACATCCAATTAATAGAGACCTTTCCCTCTGTTCATTGCATCGTGAGACACTGGCCCCCGAGTCTGACGGCTATAATGACCCCGATCAGCTGTGACCACCCACAGGATGTTCATTATCGCATGCTTACTTTATAGGCTTTGGCCAGCTAGTAGCCAGACAGCCTGTGGCTGTAACCACCAATATCAGCCATCACAAGGTAGAGACCACACTGGTACAGCATCCCTCCTGAGTCGTATCACATAAAATGGCTTTTAGTCAGTGCTACGGCACCGGAAGAGCTGGGAAGTGTAGTTCTACCCATCGCTGTGACTCCAGTGAAAGGAAAACAGTAGGTGACCAATAGGAAAGTGTTACTTGGCTAAGAGGAGGAGGGACTGCTGAATGCCTAGAAGCTCTCCACTGAGGACCCGAGACTATAAATTGTCCAGATGGCCCAGAGTCACTGAGCACCTGGGCCTCACCCTCCTGTCTCTCAATCCTGACAAGAGCACCTATGACGAGAAGGCAGAGCTGCCGGGACCCAGGCTGGGGAGGGGAGAGTCCCATGTGTGGTAATAAATCATGCCAGCAACAAATAGACCACAAGCTATAAGTCACCTGTCTCCCTTCTCTTCCTGTCTCTCTTACGGTCCTCTCTTCTTTTCCCTGACCCTTTCCTCTCCTCTTCCTCCCGTTATCTCCTTTTCTCTTCCCCCTCACTCGCCTTCCTGGTCTCTCCTCCCTCTCCCTCCTGGGCTAGCACTCCCTTCTTCCTTCTTCCCCCATCCCTTCTCTCCTCATTCCCTTCCTTCCTTCCTTCCCCCTCATTCCCTCCACTGCGTCCCCATTCTCACTCCTGTGAAAAAAGTCAAGCATCACTTCCCAGCATCCCTAAGCTTCATGAGTCAGCCATGGCTTAGGGCTGCACAAGCTTCTAGTATATCAATGGCTGTCAGTACACTGTGTAAACATTTCTCTAAATGACAAAAGAAATGGCGCTTTTCAACTAGCATTCCCCAACTGTTCTCACAGCCTGTTTTGGCTGCCTTGGTCTTACACTACATATTCTAGACCAGCCCCAAGCAAGCCTCTTTTCCCCATATGAGTCCTGTCCAGTCCAGTGATTCCCTTGGAGAACGCTTGCTCCCGTCCTCAAGCTACCCTCCTGTGAGGATCTTGTGCCCATGAGGTCGTGCTCAGAGGCCAGGGCGGGACTGGGGGGCAGATGTGTCCACTCCTGCAGTGACTGGGCAGTCAGGGGCGCTCTCCCCTGTGCCATCACCTACGCTCGCCTGCTTTCCTCTCTCTGTATCAAGTGTCAGCAAATTTACTTCCACTCCTGGCATCCTAAAGTCTTGGTTCCCAGAGTCCCTGAAAAAGGAGGTTCTGGCTTAGCATTCCATCCTGACCAGGGCTCTCTAGAGGATGAAAAGCAAGGACAGCGTAGGACCCTCAGCAGTATGTGTCAGCAACCTACCTCCCTGCTCAAACAGACAACAGACATCTTTGAGGTTCACGTTAACCCTCAGCCATTATCTCTACAGATCAGTCGAATACCTACCTGCCTAGGAGAGGCCCACATTGGTCAACCTGAGCACGTGCCACCTCTTCTCAGAGACGCTAGTGGTGTCTTTCATTCACAACCTGTCCACAATCCATGCCCTGACCACTTGTATTCTTGGCAACACTATCTTGATACAGGGTCTGGTGATATAGGCCAGACCAGCCTCAAACTCATGATCCTCCTGCCCCAGACTCCCAAGTGCTGGGGCCATGGGTTTGTGCCATCACCCTCAGCTTGACCCACTTCTGTTAGTCAGCTGTGAGCAGAAAAATGCTGTGTAGCAAGCTTGAGAAGGTGAGAAAAACGCTGTCATGTGGTACTGACTGGAGAATTGAACTTCAGGCTGAGGACTGAGTGCCTGCCTGCTCCTGACACCTGCTAACCAGGACTTGTTCAATTGATGGTGAAGGGCAGAAACTCTGGAAGCCGAGTTCAGTGGCTCCAACATGTGCAAGGGCTCTGCTCGGGCATAGTTGCTCAGATCCTGGCATCCATCACAAAGACAAACCTCAAGTGAGCAGAGTCAGGATGAAGCCTGTTCTGTAAAAGGGAAGAGAGAGTAGGTATTTGCTGAACAGTGATGTAATGAGCTAGGGATGTGTAGCTCAGTGGTAGAGCACTTGTCTAGCAGTTATGAAGCCCTGAGTTTGATCCCTGCCATTGCAAAAATCACCACTACCACAAAAGGGGAGAAAAGACACTAAATAGCTTGGGGGATTTGGAAGGTGGCTCAGTCCTAAAGTGCTTGCCTTGTAAGCATAAAGAAGCTGAGTTCAATCCCCAGAACCTATGTGAAAAATCTGGGTGTCACAGTGCATACTTGTAATCTCAGCATCGAAGATGTGGAGCTGAGAGGATTCCTGGGACTCATTTGCCAGCTACCTGAGCATTCTAGGCGAGTTCCGAGCCAATGGGAGACTGTGTCAAAAAATATGATCCACTACCTCAGAGAAAAAAAACCCAAGGTTGACCTCTGGTCTACTCTCTCCCTCCCTCTCCAACCTCCACACACAAATAAACTGAATGAGTCATACTATCTCACCAGCTTAATCTTAAGGCTATCACTGCTAATTTCCCACTCAACCATCCTGAGGCCATCAGGGAACATGTTGCCTTGGGAACCTTTGCTCATGCTGTTCCCTCACTGCCTAAGAGTCTCTTTCCCTCCCTGGTCCTCTACCATCCTTGTTCTTTAGATTTTTTCCCTCTTACTTCCTCAGGGAAGCCTGAACTACTCCCCAGGCCAGGCTGGCTGCCCTCCTGATGCCTGCACACCATGCCCAGCCCTGCCCTTTGTGACTTCTCTGATTGTAGAAGTCTGGCTGTGAACACTCTGAGAGGGTCCCACTAGCTTGCTTCTCTGTTTCCCTTTACTGTGACCTCCTCCTGTCTTCTCAACCCACTTAATTCCTTCCTGGAATTCCACCAAGCCCATCATCCTCAAATGGTGAAAGGCTGGCCCCTAGGGACTTCAGAGGGGACCAGTGATAGGGAAAGTCCTTCTGTGTATATGTTTGTCTTATTGGTTGATAAATAAAGCACTGTTGGCAAATAGGGAAGCAAGATAGATTAGCCTAGATGTCAGGGAGGAGTCTGGGAAATGTAGTCAAGAGTGGAAAGTCACCATGTGATCTCGGGAAGAGAGGATGCATGAGGCTGGCATTCTTGGTAAGATAAGAACTTATAGAAATATACATATTTGTAGTTATGGGTTAATACTTAAGACAGAACTAATCAATGAGAAGCCTGGACACTGGCCAACAACATTGTAACTAATAGGCTCTGTGTGTTATTTGGGGTTGATGTGGCTCTGGGACCAGGCTGGCAGGAAGAATGCTGGTTATACACCAACACCCTGGGATGTCTCTAGCTTCTATCAGGTCTAAGCAAGTTGAGAAGCCAGAGAAGCTCTAAAAAAAGACAGGTGAATGCCTTAGATTAGCCTGTGCTGGAGTGAGAGGACCCTATCCTGCATAGCTCTGTGGAAAGAATGAACCAAAGTCCCTAGGTCTCTGCTCTAGAGGACATAGGGCCTGACAGGGCCATGGACAAAGAAGCCAGGTCTTGGGAGAGAAAGAGAGAAGATCTTTCTTGTGAGTGATGATTCATCCACACCTGGAAAAGTCTAGAGCAATGGATCTCAACTTTCCTAATGCAGTTCCTTATGTTGTGGTGACCCCCAATCATAAAATTATTTTTGTTGCTACTTCACAACTGTTATTTTGCTAGTGTTATGAATCATGATATAAATATCTGATATGAGACCCCTGTGAAAGGGTCATTGAATACCCCGAAGTGGTCTTGACCCACAGATTGAAAACCGCTGGTCTAGAAGGGCCTCTAACTGTGCTCAGAGCCATGGATAGTTATTATTTCACTCCAGGTTTCTCAGACCTAATAGTCAAAGTAGAAACTGTGAGTGTTGCAGTCTTTAAAAATTCATAGAACATTCCAGAAGTCTTAAATATCTTATGGGGTAAAGGGAAGAGAAATGGTTAGCATCTGGAGGGAAGCCTGGAGTCCTGCATGGTATTTTGAGGCATTGGGAGATGTGTAGACAATCAGAGCAAGTTCCCAGGATACAACAGGTCCCCAGTGATCTTAAGGTCAGGAATAACTCTGCCCTTTTTACTAAGCCAGAGTCTTACTACATACCTACAACTAAGACAGCAAAGCAAAGACAGACCAGACAAAAATGTGTGAGAAGCTGGACCCAAGGATGAACATGGAGCCAATTTGTAGCCAAAGCTGGCTGGCCCAGGTCCTGGGGACCAGGAACCCTTGATGTCACTGGAGTCCACACGGACCCCTTTGCCTTCAGCTCTGTCATTTCTGCATTAACATTTCTCTCCATTTTGATTCTCTCCATGCAGGTTGAATGGAGATACCTGAAGCTCTTCCCTGGAAGTCACATGGCAGGGTGATCCAGAACCTGGTTCTGGGTCAGGTGACCTCTGTCCAAATCCCAGATGCCATGCCAAGGGCACTATAGCCAATACAAATTTACCCCAACCTCCTTTCAAAACAGCATTCCCTATACAGGGTTGAAGCTTCATGCCCTACTTCATCTAGGGTCAGTAGGCATTGGGTAAATACTGTCTGTCTGCATGTATGGAGGCATGGCTGTCTCCTGTGACAGTCATGCCAGAGAACTTTCTAAGGTGGGTTTTTGTTGTTGCTGTTGTGTTTGCGTGCTTATTGAGACAGGGTCTCCTGCAACCCAGTCTGGCCCCCAACTCACCAGATCATTAAAGAAGACCCTGAACATCTGCCTCTATTTTCTCAGTGCCGGGGTTATGGGTATTTGCCACTGCACCCAGTTTATGAGGTCCTGGGGTTGGAGCCCTGTGTTTTCACAAGTTAGTCAAGCACTCTCCCAACTGAGATGTAGGCCCTGTCCTCTAAGGCATTTTTTTGAATACAAGCTAAACCACCTGCCCCCCCCCAACATCCCAAAACCAAAAATGATACTCCAAGACCAAAATGTTCTGAACATTGGCAAGAACACATGTGCAAAATTCCACTTCACACCTCACGGTAGGCCCCAGTGAAAGCGTCAGCACACAGAATGCTGTAGAATTACCACAGATTACCTCCTGGCTCCATGCATAACATGAAGGTGAAACACAAATGAATTTCACAAATAGACTTGGATTCCCATCTCATGAAAACACAAATATTCAAAAGGAAATCCCAAACAGCTCGCTCCTACCAGGCATGTCTATCCTGTGGCAGAAGGTCACATGTGCCCAGGGTGGTTGTAGATGCAGCTCAACCATTTTAGCTTGCTTTTCTGTTGCTGTGGCCAATGCTGACCAAAGTTAACACTGAGAGAAGAGTGTTTATTTGGATTATAGGCTACATACAGTTCATCACGAGAGAAGCCAAAGTAGGAACTCAAAAGCAGGAGCTTGAAGGAGAAACCAACAGAAAAACATTGCTTTCTAACTTGCTCATTTACCTTTTCTGTATATCTCAGACCCACCTGCCTAGGGATGGTGACATCCACAGTGGCTGGGTTCTCCTACACCAATTAGCAATTAAGAAAATGCCTCGAAGACATACCCACAGGCCAATCTGATGAAGGCACCTTCTCAATTGAGGTTCCCTGTTCCTAGATAACTCTAGGTTTATGTCAGGTTGACAGCTGACACCAACATAAAGCCATGCACTTAGCCAACACATTAAAAGATTAATTTTGCTACTCAATGACACAGTTCTTGAGCATGACACCTGCAATGTCACTTTGCAGTCTCTATAGGTTGGACGTGTGTGTATACATTCCTGTAAAGGGGTGTTCAGGCTGTTTTAGCAGGACTCTTGGATCTTCCCTCTGTGTTTAAAGTATACCAGCTGAGCATAGATTCCCAAAGAGACTAGACTCAGAAGGCTCTTTCCAGAGTGATCTGGGATAGGGATGGGGCAAGTGGGAGTTTATGAAAAGCAACTTCTCAGGCCTAGTGCCCTTGTAAAGCTTTTCCCAAAATCCAGGCAGGTAGGTGTATATATGGTTGATGACCTTTTACAGGACATTCAAAAGGTTAGGAATGTGCCCATGATTATGGTGACATATTATTTATGATTTATTAAAGCTTGCCTGAGGGTAGAGAAAGCAAAACTAGCCACAAGCCACAGAGCCAGGCAGTGGTGATTCACATCTTTAATCCCAGCAGCCATACTAGCTAGCCATAGAGCCAGGTATTGGTGGCACATACCTTTAATCCCAGGACTCAAGAGACAAGCTGATGGATCTCTGTTAGTTCAAGGCCACGCTAAGTTACAAGAAATTGATGCAGTCCAAAAGAGAAACAACTCACACAAAGGTGATCTCAGCACTTGGAATCACGGCATGTCTTTAATCCCAAGATTTGAGAGGTATAGAAGGAAGAAGGAAAGTCAGTCTTAGAGATTTACTCTCCAGCCACGCCGAGGAGAGGACAGCCCTTTCAGCCTGAGGTAGAGGTAAGAGCTTGTGGCTGGCCGCTTTGCTTCTCTGATCTTCCGTTTGAAGCTTTAACCACAATATCTGCCTCTGTGTTTTTATTGAATCATGTTACACACGATGGCTTTGTTAAATAACACCAGAGTGTGTCCTCCAATGCTACAGGCCATGCCCCCAGGGCCCTGGCATAAGCTCCCTGTGGCTTCCAGTGGCTGAGTGCCAAACAAGCCCACTGCCTGGTTGCCAGTGGTGCAAGATCAGGCAGAACTCCTCCCCAGAGGGTGGCTTTCGTCTGCCTCTGATCAAGCACAGGCAAGATTTCATAAATGGCCCTAACAAATCTGCCTTGTGTGTAGCCTTTTGTAACTGCGAGGCCATGCAATCTCAGAAACCGCGTCCCCAGAGCATTCCCTGCTGTGTCTCAGGTCTTTGACACCATGCTTACAGGGAGACCTCACTCGAACACTTCATGAATTGGTTCAGCTGATATTTACCAAGTGCCTTCCTCAGGTCAGGTATAGGGTAAGGGGCAGGAATGACCTGCTGGGAATAAGACAAATGGCTTTACTTCACAAAGCTTTTATTTAAGAAGTCAGAGGGGGGTCAGTAGTCAAGTCCTTGCGTTGCAAGCCTGAGAAGCTGAATTCAATTCCCAAAACCCATGCAAAAAAATTCAAGGTGGTCCCAGTTCTGGGAAGGCTGAGACAGTGGATCTGCGAGGCTCACTGAACAGCCAGTCTGACCTTTTCAGTGAGCTCCAGGGTCATGAGAGATCCTGTCTCAAAGGGGGTAGAAAGCATTCCTGAAGGTGACACCCAAGGTCGTCCCCTGGTCTCCATACACACATTTACACACATGTACACACATGCACATGTACACACCGTTCAAGTCTGGGGGGAGATAAGTGTGGGTGACATTAGGCAGGGAATAGGGTTCAGGATTAGGGTCCATGGCCATGTGAGGAAACCATAGAATCAGACAGGGCCCTCTGCCCTTCCAGCTTCTCTAAAGCAGGTCATAGAAACACGTGATGACTTTCCCTGAAACAGGTCACAAACCCCTCCTGTGAGAAGTCTCTTTCCTGTACCTAGAGGGAAGGAACACTCGTCTCTCAAAGAAGCACCTGAACAGACAGGCCCCCTCTAGTCCCCAAGTTCATTACCATTGGACCCGACCTCAGCAGCGTCTTTGTGACTGGCCATAAGTCATTGAATATACAACAAAAACACAAGCTTCCTGTTTCTTTATGTTCCGAAGGTTCCCAGGTCACATGAGATCTAGGTCACATCCGTCTGCACATCTTTGTCCTGTCCATCTGTCTGCCCTCTGGAGACCTCAGCCATGAGTCAAGGAGGAGGTAGAAAGAATGTCTCCTGCCCTACGTGAGACGAAGGATGTAAAGCAGAGGGGTACCACTTAATCTCTGACAAAAATGTCACCCAGCATCTCCGTCAAGTGACAAGTGATGGAATGCTTCACGGTCCTCCGGCGCACCAGTGTGCATGCATCTCATCTGCTCATTGGCGTGAGCTCTGTTCTCAATGAGATTTGAATGAGCCACTCATTCTTCCAGGGCCCCATTCTGTTTGCTGCCTGTTTCCTTTGGCTTCTCACGGTTTTGGTTGGATAGTCTAGGTCATAGGAATAGCTTCCTTCCATCTGGATCTTGCTGTCTGCACTTGAGCTATCGTTCCATCTGTCCGGAGGCACCATTTGGATTAAGATGTGCCAAGCAGGCAAAATCCTGAAAGAAGGATGGGGGAAGAGTTGTGCAGAACCCAATGGTAAGAGGGTTCTGCAACTTCTGTGCCTTCCTAGTTTCACTGCTTACAGCTGTGGCCTCTGAGACCCGCTCTTTTTTCAGATAAGTTCCCCCACCCCACTACTTCAAGTTCCTCCACATCATCTTTGCTCAGCTGAGTGAACCTCCTTTGTCAATCTGCAGTGGAAGATTCACCCTTAAAAGCTCTTGGCCTGAAAAACAGAAAGCCCAAACTCTATCAACAAGACAAACCAACCAGGTACAGTATATTTGTGCAATGGACCATTACTCAGTAGTGAAAGCTACATGAGTTATATATTGAATAAAAGAAGCTGGATAGGAGTCAGAGACAAAACTAATCTATAATACTAATGATACTTTGGGGGTGAGAGTGACAGGAAGAGGCATAAGGGAACCTTCTAGAATGGTGGATGTGTTTCACCATTTTATCTGGACATGGACTGTAGCGTTGTACCTGTATGTAACAATGTCTTATATTTAACATGCTTATACATTTCTGTAGGTAAATTTTACCTCCATCTAAAAAAATAAGAATTAACCATGAGGCCAGGTGTCATGGTGCATGCCTTTAATTCTAGCTCTCAAAAGACAGAGATAAGCAGATTTCTATAAATTTAGGGCCATCCTAATCTACATAGATAGTTACAGGCTAACCAGGGCTACACAGAGAGACTCTGTCTCAAAAATCAAATAAAAATTAATGTATTTATATGCAGGCAAACCAAGGCATCAGTTAGCTGCTTAACCATGATGGATGCTCCTAAAAGCTCAGGAGTTCATCATCTTCCACATGCGACAGGGTGGGTACTACTCACCTCACAGAATACGACAGCTGACAAATACAGTCCTGAAAATCTCAGCTGCCGGCCTTTGATGCAGTTCTTGCTGATGTTACCTGTTACCCTACCCATGCCCTAGCACACTTTGGATAAAACCTTGTGTCTCAGACACCACGTATCTCAACTCATATAACATCTGTCTCTCAGGCTTGTGGTGTGCTTCCTGCACACAGTGTATGGCTTGTTCCATAGTAACACACCCATCGCAGATCCCCCAATGTGTTCTTTATCTGACTTAATCTCGATTTTACCATGGTGAGTCACAATGTTCCATGGAGATCTGAAGAAACCAATGATCCCTCATGTGTGCAGGACTGTGTGATTACCAGAACCTGCCAGGTTTCCCACAGGTTGTCTCCAGCTTCTGGAGACAAGAGAGTTACTGGTGAAACATCCCTGCATTAGGAATCCTTTCTCAAAGAATTATCCCTGAGAAACTGTCACGTAACAGTCATGCCAGATTTTCCCAGAAATCATAGTTTAGGGTCTAGGACTGGAGACTGATCTCAAAATTAACTTCTTCCTGTTGGTTGTCGTTCTCAGGATTGGTGTGTGTGTCTGTGTGTCTATGTCTCTGTTTATGTGTGTCTACTTGTGAATGTATGCAGATGCATCTGTCTGTAAATATGTGTAGGTCCATGTAGAGGTCAGAGGAGAACCGTAGGTGTTATTCCTTAGTTGTAACCATCTTGTTTTTGAGACACAGTCTCCTCCTTGGCTTCCGACTCACCCAGGACGCCCAGTTGACTGGCGAGCAAGTCACAGGGACCTGTATGTCTCCCCCTCAACTCTAGAGTTATGAGCACAGCCGACTTTTGAAGTGTGTTTTGGGGACTGAGCGGTCCTCATGCTTGCCTGACACGTACTTTACTAAGCTATCTGGCCAGCCGCGGTGTGGATCCTTGCAGTTGTTGCGGAAGTGACAGGCCATTTGTTGTGTCTGGATCCACGGTCTGGATTTCTATCCCAGCTCTGCTTGACTGAGTTCCCACTTGCCTTTGGCTGATGGCTCCCCTGGTGACATCCTGGCCTGATTCCAAATCTTTCTGCCAGTGTCACTCACCAATCAAACTCACCCCAAAACTAAGATGCAGTGTTATTTTGTTTATGCTATGACAAATAAAGCTTACCTAAAGATTAGAGTGCAGAGTTGAGCCACTAGTTGAGTTCAGAGAGGCAAGGCAGTGCTGTGGGGCTCAGCTCCTTGGAGTTAAGATCAGAGTGACCTCTTTTAGAAGCCCTGCTCCCTGACTCCTCAGATGGGCTTCCTCAGAGCTAGGGGCAGTGGCTTCTTTACCTGACAGGTCACAGAGTTCTAGTGTCATTGGTTCCCGGGGGCTTCATGGATACTGACAGTCCAGATAGTCACAGTCAGTACCGCACAAGTAGCTGAACAGAACTTGTCCCGAAGCAGTCTGACCGGAGGGATTTCTCTCAGAGGGAAGTCTTGTCTCCCAACGGCTCACAGCACTTTCCCATGCTGAGTTCTCTGTGCTGACCCAAGCCAATTCCACAGCTTCTCCACCAGCCCACAGCTTCTCCACCAGGCCCACAGCTTCTCCACCAGGCCCACGGCTTCTTCATGTGAGGCTTACAGGCACTGGTCTGAACCTTCCAACTGCAGTGGAAAGTGAGGCTTCTCTTGGAATTGCCCTGTCCTATGCCTAATAACCATTTGACCCCCAGCCTTCCAAACTCCACTCACCAGGGCATCCCTTGACAGAAGCAAGCACAAGTTTAAGTTCACCTCCAGCTTCTGAGACACCCAATCACTCTCCCAGCGTACTTCTTCCTGGTGCTCCTATGAATTACCCTTCCAGGGCCTGGCCAGCAACCAATTGAAGAGAAAGGGAAAGGGCTCAGCTCCTTACAGAGATAGCTGGTCCTCCAGGTAGCACAGATGCTCTGTGGCCCGTGAGTCTTTTGTGTCCTTACTGTTTTAACACACAGGCCGGGACTCCAGGTGCCAGCAGCTGCCTCTATTTGCCTCTTTGCCTGTGGGCTTCTTCTAACCACTGGACCCCCACACATAGCAGGGCCACAAGCCCAGCCCCACCTCTATGATGTGTAACTTCCTAGCCTACGGGTGAACTGCAGTAGGCATGGTGTTGAACTCTCAGGATCCCCAATGGGATGATCTTCAGTTGTTCCCAGAGATGCCTTGCTCAACAGCACACTGCTGGAAGCAACCTTCCCCTCCTTGTCTCCCGTCCTGGTTCTTTCTGAATGTCTAACTCCACACAGGACAACAGCCTAGGTCCCCAGCTTACTTCTAAGGACACCGCATTAAGATACCCCAATATGATCTTGCCATCTTCCAAGCTCAGCTTCAGAAAGAGAAAGTTTCCCTCTGCTCCCCTGTGAAGACAGGATGAAGTTAGATGTGGGTGCACAAACCAGTAACCCCAGCATGTGGCAAGCTGACAAAGGAAGATTGAGAGTTCAAGACCAGCCTTGGACTACAGAGTGAGTTCAAGACTAGCCTGGACTACAAAGGTAGTCTGAGGCCAGCCAAAATAAATAGCAAGAAATGACCTTGATAAAAGGAGGATGGTGAGGATGACAAGGAGAGGAAGAGAAAAATAAAAATGAAAAGAGAGGAAGAGGAGAGGGAACCATACTTCAGCAAGCCTGTGTGGTCTCTTCCCTAATCTCTGAGATACTGCTGCAGTGTAGAAGACAGGAATGAGGCTGTGGGCCACGGTTCTGGAACCCCAGGGAGGCTCCAGTTTCCCCACAGACATACCTACATCTTTTCCTAGTTGCTGTCAGCTAGTCTGGAACAAGGCGAAAAGCCTGCTGAGCTGCCTAACTTGTAGGGGCTAGTCTCAGTATGCTCCAAGGCTCCAGTCTCCAAGCCTCCTGTCTCCCCAAGCATTCCTCCCAGGAACTCAAAGCCTTCTAGCCCCTCCCCATCCTGGATAGCTCGGGAACACAGAACGCTTCTGGGCACGCCCAGCGAGGCACACAAATCATTGCACTAACAGTCTCCCTGAGGATTTCAGAGACAAGCTCCCACTGTGTGTCATGTATGCCAGAACCATCTATCACATTCTCCAGGATTCTCCCTGTTGTCTAGCAGGAGTGACTGGGACTCTTAAATAAGGGTTTCGAGTTCGCGTCTGACTCCGGGAGGCACTTAAGAGACTGTGATCCTCCCAGGTTTGGCCCATGTCCAGTGGGATCTGCAGGCCTGGGATGAAGCAGGGCTGAGCTGGCCAGGATCCCACACTGCGGTTCAAACTGCTGGCAAAATAGTGCGTGTGCTTTCTCAACTGCGCTGCCCTTTGGAAACACACCAAATGCTCTCTGACCCCACACCACAAGAACACCCTGTCACTAAGACTTGCAGCTGGGTACAGTGGCACACACTTTTAATCCCAGCACTCAGGAGGCTGGATCCCTGTGAGTTCAAAGACAGGGTCGTCTACATAGTGAATTCTATGTTAGCTGGGAATACAGAGAAAACTTTGTCTTAAAAAAGAAAAAGACTCCTGGTGGTTTAAAAACGAGTCACCCTCCTCTTCTCCAAGGATCTTACGTAGAGTTTTTCAAATAGACATGGGTAACACAGTTCTGGCTGCCTAGCCTTGGATCTGGGTGCTAAGCCACAGTATTGGCTAATTGACAGTGTCAACTTGACGGAACTGTGATCACTTAGGAGACACACCTCTGAGTATCTGTGAGGATGTTGTGAGAGAAGACCAATCCAAATCTGAACAAAAAGAAGCAAACGCAATGAATTCCAGCACCCATGCCTCTCACCTGACCTCGCTCATGCCCTACCCTCATGGTGGATGGTACCTCAGAACTACGAGCCGAAATAAACCCTAACTTAAGTTGCTTTTGTCGGGCATTATTGTCACAGCAGAAGCAAAGCAATGTGCTTGTGGTATACTCCATTTCCCAGACTGGCTCCAGTACGCCCTGAGGAGCAGGGCGGGCCCCTCCAGACAGACTGGGGCTGGTGGGAAAGGCAGACCCGCCTGCCCTCTGTGCCCACCTCTCAAAACTTCCCACCTGCAGAGGCAGCTGCTCCCCACTCTCTGTCCTCTGCCACTTTCCAAAGACCTCCTCTTGTCCCTTTCTCCAGCCTCTTGCAATCTGCCCCAGTTACGGTTCTGCTGCTCTGAAGAGGCGCTATGATCAAGGCCACTTATGATAAATATTTAACCGGGGGCTGGTTTACAGTGTCAGAAGGTGAGTCTGTGACCACCAGGCAGGAGCAAGGCCACAAACAGGTAGGCACAGCTCTGGAGCAGCAGCTGAGAGCGTGCACCTTATCCATAAGTTGGACGCAGAGGGAGAGAGACTGGACCTTACCTGGGTTTTTGAAAGCTCTAAACCCAACCCCTAGTGACACACCTTCTCCAACAGGACCACACCTCCTAATCCTTCCCAAAACATCCTACCAACTAGGGACCAAGCATTTCAAGTATGAGCCTTTGGGGTCCATTATCATTCAAACAACCACAGTCTTTTTTTCCCAAAAAAGCTCTGAGTCTAGCTCGATTCACATTTACCTAGCCTCTCAGCTTATCATCTTCACCTCTCCACCCATGAACATGGACAGCTCAACAAAGGGGCTCCAGAACCCAGAAAGGCCAACACAGACCTTCCAGGAACAGCAGCCCCCGAAGCTACATTGTTGTTAGAATATGTCCTCCACAAAACTCATATGTCAAAACTGAACACCATTGTGACTGTATTAGAGATGGGACCAGAAGAAGGAGACCAGTTCCTGAGGGCTGTACCTTATGGTTGGTGTTAACTCATCATAAACGTAACTTTCCCTTTTAACCTTCCTAGCAGGAGAGAGCCATGAACCCTCCACAGGGTCCAAGGCACTAAGAAGCAGAGAGGCCATCACAGCTTGACCTTGAACTGCCAACATGCAGACCATCTGGAAGTAAATGTTTTTTACTTACCTAGTATCCAGTCTTAGGTATCTGTTACGTGAGAAACTAAGAAAATGGACTAAGTAGACTCAATAAATACTCTGTTTTGTTGCTGACACACACTAAATAGGAATGAAGTTGAGAAAATAGTTACCTTTTAAAAATATTTTTAAAAATTTGTATGTATATGAGTTTTTCTGCTTATATGTCTGGGAACCACATACATGCAATGCCCGTGGAGACCAGTAGAAATATCAGGTCCTCTGCAAGTAGAGTTAGATTGCCCTAAGCTGCTACTCGGGTGCTTGGAACTGAACCCCGGTCCTCTGCAAGAGTAGTCAGTGCTCTTAAGCACTGAGCCAAATCTATGGCACCAAAAGTTATCTTTTAAGCACAAATTATTTTATAACAATCACAAGAAGAGTTCTTTGAAATGGGGCAGACATCTAGGATAACCAAGCAAAGACGTAAGGATAAGATAAGGCAGGTTGAACTCCTCAGAGAGATTCTCTTTGAGAATTTAAGGGTGCACTCACTAACTGGACAATGGTGGTGCATGCCTTTAATCCCAGCACTTGGGAGGCAGAGGTGGGCATACCTTTGTGAGTTCGAGGCCAGCCTAGTCTACAGAATTACTTCCAGGATAGCAAGGGCTACACAAAGAAACCTTATCTCAAAAAAAAAAAAAAAAGTACAAGAATACACTCACTCTCAGGGTTGTACAAATGGCAATTGTCTTTGCTTGGTTTCCACTGCTGTGATAAAGGGGGTAACCAAAAGCAAGTGGGGGAGGAAAGGGTTTATTTGGCTTACATATCCCAGGTCATAGTCCACTGATGAAGCCAAGGCAGAACCTGAAAGCAGGAATTCAAGCAGGGGTCATGGAGGAGTACTACTCACTGGCTCGCTCCTCATGGCTTGCTCTGTCTGCTTTCGTTCTCCCTCCCTCCCTCCCTCTCTCCCTCCCTCCGCCTCTCTCCCTCTCCCTGTCTTCCTCCCTCCCCCCACTCAACAGGGTCTCACTATGTAGTCCTAGCTCATCAGGAGCAGGATATGTAGTCCAGGCTGGCATTGACCTCACAGAGATCCATCTGCCTCTTCCTACTGAGGACTGAGATGAAAGGCATGTGTCACCGTGCTCAGCTCAACCTCCTTTCTTGTAGGCTACCAGCCCAGGGGTGATACAACCCACAGGGATCTGTGTCCTCCCACATCAGGCATCAATCAAGAAAATGCCCCAAAAAAAGACTGGCCTGTGGGCGCATCTGATAGATGCCATTCTTCAGCGGAGGTTCCCTCTTCCTGGAGGAGCCAGGTTTACATCCAGTTGACAACACAAAACAAACAAACAAAAACCTCGTATATCACCTTTGCATTACTATGGACCTAAGAGTGGGTGCTTCCCATTCAAGCCCTGACATAAAAAACAAAACAACCTGATGGTCTATGGAGGTGACTAAGTCTGCGCACTTGCCACACAAATATGCGGACCTGAGCCTGGCTCCCAGCACCCACATACAACAAGCTGATGAAGGAGAGAACATCTATAATCCCAGCCCTGGAGAGACAGACACAGGCAGATCCCTGAAGCTCATTGGCCATCCATCCTAGTCCAGTCCATAAGCTCCAGGCTCTGCCTCAAAAAATAAGGTAGCGTTAGACACAAGGGTGTGGGGGTGGGGAGGTACCATGGTCCTGTGTCATGAGATGATGGGACAGACTTGGTAGACTTCCTGGGGAGGCCTTACCCTCTCTGAGGAGCAGATGGAAGTGGGGTGGGAGGGGAGTGGAGGGAGCAGAAGGAGAGGAGTGAGGGGGATCTGGGATTGGAATGTAAAAACTAAATTAATAAATTTAGAAAACATTAAGGTAGAGTGTGGTTAAGGGAGACACCTAACATCAGCCTCTAGCCTCCATGCGTGCACATGCGCACACCCACACATGTGCACAAGCACATGCCATAAACCATGTGCACACATGCCATAAACCATGCACATAAAGAATACTGACAGATTTGTAAACTCCTGCATAAGCATTTTTCCCATGTTGTGTTGAACACAGAGAGATCTAGAAGAATCTGCTGGACTGTTGAAAGTTCTTTCTGAGCTGTGGGGTTTGGTGGGAAACAAGAAAAGCCTCGCTCCTCACTTGACTCTTGCTCTGCACTGTTTGAAGTCTCAAAAAAAAAATAATCAGAGTCAGCTTTGGTTAATTTAGACAAACCATAAAAAATAAATAAAAATAATAAATCATATTACATGGCAAAGGATCTACAAAAAAAAAAACTAAAACGAAACGGATTACCGGGGTTTTCTTCTCCACAGATGCAAATGGTGAAAGCTGAGATGTGTGACAGATGCCAACTTCAAAGTGCCCTGTGTGCCTGGTGGCCACCCACCTTATTCATCTCGCTGAGGGGCAGCAGATGAAGTGTCTCGGGGGACCACATATCAGGAACAGGACAGGTTGTGTTTCCTCTTCCCTCACGGAGGTGAGAGTGGAGGAATGACCTTCAGATGTCCTTCCTAGATGGCAGCTCTGTTATGTGGGAAAGACCAGGGCAGGAGGGCTCATACCAGCCTGACTCCAGATGCCTGGCTGGCGAATGCAGTTGTCAAAGCCCCCAGCTGTCCATGACCAAGTCTACAAATGTAACATCTTCTAGTTGTGAAACGTGGGAGCCAATCAAATGCATACACCTGTCTTAGTTCTGTTAGTGAAACGTGTTCAAATCCTAAACTGTCGGAAGCAGAGTGGATGAAGATGGCCGGTTGGTCACACTGTTTTCTTCCCTGGTGTCCTCTGCACTTCCCCAGGAGACATCAACAAACCTCTCTGCGTCCCTGACGGGGTATGGATGACTGACTGGAGAAAGGGTTCCACTGAAGTCCGGCTTGCTGCACCAGTGATGGATAAGCAGAAATGGTGTGTGCACACCACTCTAAACCGTGTGATGAGGATTCTGCTTACCCAGGTTTTTCCACTATCAAAGTGTTCCTTAGTATCTTCTGCATTTTACAGATAAGGAAACGGATGCTAAAATATGATACTGCTCAAGACCACAAGCAGGAAGATGGCAAAGTAATGCACAATTCCAAGCTTTATATGCTGATATAGTCATGATCAGGTGCTTCTTTTGGAGGGGAGGGGCATGTTCATGTATGTGTGTGGGAGCATATTCATGGATGCGCATGTGCGCATGGAGCCTGGAGGATAACCATAGATGCACTCTCTACCCTTATTTTGGAGCTAGGGGTCTCACTGGCTTGGAGCTCTCAGAAGCCCTATTGGCTAGCTGCTGAGTTCCACAGATCTACCAGCCTCTGCCTCCCAGTACCCGGATTATAAACATGTAGCACCATGGCCAGCTTTTCCTGCTACATAGGTTCTGGGGATCAAACTCAGGTCACTATGCTCACAAAGATAAACACTTTACTAACTGAGCCATTTCCCCAGCCCTAGTCACATGTTTCTTTGTCTTTTAATCCTCAGAACCACCTAGTGGGGCCCCACACCCTTAGGGCACATCTTCCTGACAAGAAGGGGTCAAGTAGTTAAGTAGAGTATCCACACTCAAAGAAGGACCCAGATCACAGCCAAACCTATGGACTTCAAAGATGGCTTCTAACAGCTCCTAATCCTGGGGCATTGCCCTGTGACTGAGGTCCTGGAGAACATCACTTAGGTGTTTCCTCTTTCATAGCCTCCCAGATGGAAACTGCCATTCAAACTCAGTGCTTGTCATGGGAGGTAGCCCTTTACCCATTCCCTGGTGCTCTATCTATCTGTAAGCATTTCGAGATGCAGACATTTCTAGACCTTTTCAACTGGGGTCCCCTCTTCTCTGCTTAGCATCTATAGGTTAGAACTACACAGTTCCTTTGTGGATCAAACCCCACTGCCACTAAGTGCCTATCCATGCCACACCACAATCCTCACTCATATTCCTTTATTTCTGTGCCTGCCTTCTTCTGAGGAACTGTGCCCTGAGGAGAATCCCAGCCTATTCCCCAGAGTGTAAATCTTCTTGGCCTAAGCCAACCACAGCAACTCCCCTGTCTCTGTGGGGACCTGGTTCTGTTGGCTTTGAAATGGTTCTACCCTGCCATGCTAGCCTAAAAGTACACAGGGAGAACTATGGGAAATGCTTCTTCACCCTGTGGGACAGAAGCACTTGTCCCTCTATCTGCCAGAAACACCTTGCCTGAGATTACTGTAATGGTTCATCTTTAATGCCAACTTGACTGGATTTAGAATTATCATGAAACCACATGCTTCGGAGAGTCCTTCCAATGACTAACTGAGGAGGGAGGGTCTACTGTAAATATGAGTGACACCATCCCATAGGCTCCTGGACAGCATGAAAGAGAGAAAGCCAGCTGAGCACCGGCATTCATGTCCGTTTCCTCACTGCAGATGCAATGTGACCCGCTGCTTGGGTTTTGGTTGCCATCCTTTCCCTGCCCTGACGGACTGTATCCTCAAACTGAGCCAAAACAAACTTGCTTCAAATCAGGTGTTGAGTCACAGCAATGAGAAAGGCAACTGATATTTATGCCCCCTATGCAAAGTCAGTTTGCATCACTGCCTGGTCTGCATGGAGGAGCAGAAGTTTGGCCTCTTGTCTCAGTTTTGAAAATCCATCAGAGCTCAGGGTACCGTTGGAGGTTCTCCCCTCAACTCCTCCCTCTGGCCATTCCTGCCTCCTTACCTTCTGAAAGTTGCTGTTCCAAGGAGCCTTCTCCAGTAACCTTTCTGTATACAAATCTGCAATTCTAGGACCCAGTACAGGACAATACAATCAAAAAGAGTCCCCTGCTCTGCAGCAGACACCACCTTCAATACATGCGATATAGCTGCCATCTTGGGTTGACAAAAGAAATCAGTCTAAAAAAACCACATGGGAGGGCTTTGGAGGTGGCTTGGGATTTATTTCAGTTGGCAAAGCACTTGCCTTGCAAACATAAGGACAAAGTTTGAGCCTCAGAACCCATAAGACCCTGGGTGTGGTAGAAAACAGCTGGGAGGGGGAGACAGGAGGATCCCTGGGATTCACTGACCAGCTGGGCCTAAACAGAGGGAGACCACCATCTCAACAAAAGCCTCTATCAGAAAAACTAAGATGGACAGCTTCTGCAACCCTCATAATTGACCTCTGGCTACATACACAGCTGCACATGTGTGCCCCTACACGTACAAGTGTCCCCCAACACTCACCCACAAAGAAACCACATTGGACTCTGAGGGTGGAGAAGCAAAACCACAGAAAGAAACTGGGTCTTCCATGGTGTCTCCAAGCCACTCAATGAACCATCTCCAGAACTCCCCAGCCTCTGGACATCTTGTCACACCAGCCAACACATATTCCTTGTCACAGAGTCTCTTCCAGATGTGTTTTGCATCACTTGCAGCTTCAATCATTTTAAATGATGCAAGACACACACACACACACACACACACACACACACACACACACACACACACACACACAAAGGAAACTAGGCCACAAGAAGGCAGAAGCTTCCCCTAGATCAGTGTTGTCTCTAAGCACTCAACACCACGAGTCTGAATGCTGTCTCTTCCCTGGCCACCATGGCCTTCCTAGTCATCCAGATAATGCCCTGAAGCCTGATAATTCATGAGCAGCTGGTGCGTCTGTTTTACCCTCTCCCACTTTTCCTGTTACTTACAAAGAAAGTCGCAGCGAAGCTTGTCAGGCCAGGGAAGGCTAAATCATCCCTAACAACGCCTCCCTCATAAATATCATGAAATACTGCAGGAGGCTCAAGAGATATTTATGTAGTTTTGTCCCTCTTGTGATAAAAAAAAAAAAAAGCTGCTCAGCTGTAGCTACAGGCCAGAACACAGCGCAGTAGCTTTGTCACAAAACTCAAGAGTGCCTCAGGCACATGAACTGTTGATGGTGACCTAAAGGTCAGATAATCTGTGCACAGGTGACACTGCTCAACCATGGTTCACCTTGCAGGACTTTATTTCCTTGGGTACACAGACGGCGAGAGGATATGAGTAAGGGCTTTCAAATCACAGTCTAGGGTTATAGTATGGAAAGTCATTTCACTGTCCCATCCATACTCATTTACTTCTACCAAGTTGGGAAAGTGATGGTGTCAACTTAGGTCAGGCCAGGCCCCAGTCATTAACTTGCCCTGAACATCAGAGGCTAGCAACAACTGAAGTCTATAGCTGACTCAAGTCAAGTATCCAAGCACTCTTGATTCAGGGATGGAGATTGGTAGATAAGCCTGTTTGGGGGATACTGCCAGTCTTGTTGTAGAAGAAATGATTCCAGCAGAATCACATGATGCTGTGAAATCTACTGCTTGAAAGTGGCACATATCACTGCCACTCAAGCTTCATAGCCAAAAACGAGTCACCTGGTTATGGTCAACGTTACATGCTGGAGAGTCGATTCCATTCACATGAAGGTGGAGTTAATGTCTTGAAAAACAATTCACTCTGCCGCACAAGCATGATTGCTGTGAAGATTAAGGGTACAGAGAACACTCTATGAAAAATTAGCTATCATAAATATTAATATCATCTCTGAGTTACTTGTCAGGAGAAGGGACCTTTTATAAGTGGACCTTTTATGCTAGAGTTGTTTAGATTAAGCCTTTGAACACACTAACTCTGGGTAGTGTGGGCTGTGTGGTACTGGGAATCAGTTGTCAAGCACATGAAGTTTATTCAACTATAAAATGGAAATAAGAAGTGTCTTCCTCCCAGGGCTGTTGTTAAGATAAACAACATGACTAAAAAGTCTTTCACTTTCCCCCTTATAAATGGGAATTCCCTTTCCCTTGAGCCTAGGATGACTTGAGCGGCCCACTTGTTCACTAGAGTGTGATAGAAATATGTTAGGATTTGAGCAGCCATATAATCTACATTCTTGAAGCGTTAGCCCTCTTAGAATCCCTGAGCTGCTGCGAGAGCAAGACAAAAACACCAATCACAATCTTCCAGCTGTCTGTGCCAAAGTGACAGATGTCTGGGTAAAGCATCAGATGAGCCAGCTGGGGATACCTTGAGGAACATAAGAATCACCCTGCTGAGGTGACCTCAATGGCTGGTACACAAAACCATAATATAATCCAACAGCTTCTCTAACAGCTAAATGTTAAGATGATCTCCTGGTCAGTAATAGGTAACCAAACCCATACGAGCCTGTAGCGTTATACCTGACTCCTCACTGGTTTAGGGGGTGTTATTTTGTGATCTTGGGTAAATGCCCAGTCTTTTGGGAGCTCCTATGACTCAGAACTGAGAAAAGGCACAACTTCAGTCAAGTACTTCACGGTTTCTTTACATACTCCTGAATAAAAGGCAAAGGAAAGGAAGACCCTTTCCCCTGGTGTCTGTAAGGGGACCTGAACACATGTAATATGACAGGGTAAGAAAGTGCGGAGGTTCCTCCATCTTGTATTCTTGCTGAAGTCATTTCAAGTTTAACTCAAATTTGATCTCCTTGAAAGAGAATCCCATGGTAAATTCCCTAACTCCAGTTAGCCTAACTTAGCTTTGTTAAACTCCTTCCTGCTTATGCAGAAGCCCCTCCAGATAAAGGCTTAGCTTAGGCTTAGCTTCTGTTAAACTGCTTGCTTGTGCAAACCTCCCCCACAGATGTGGAGGAAAATACCAGCATGTGAGTTTTGCCTTTAAAAGCCTCTTGCTCTAAAGGCTCAGGGCTATATTTAGGTCCCAAATACCTTAGTATAGTCCCAGCCAGCTGGAATAAAGAATTTCAGTTGGCTATAAACCATGTCAGAGTGGTCATCTCTGGTGGGCTCCTTGTTACAATAACACAATCAACCTGAGGAAGATGACAATCCCCGACATCTCCTGGGCATACAAGTTCCTATGCATTTTTAAAAAGTAAAAATTCATCATCTCTAATTTTCTTAAGACTTCAGGTAAAACTGATATAAGTACATACTGTCCTATGTTAATGTGATATTCATCACCCATCATATGCCTTCAGGAGACAGTATACTGTTCAAGATTCTTGATTGTGAAGTCTAGAAATTTTGTCATTTTCAAGAATGAACAGTTAAGCATGATCTGGTGCCACCTGTTTTGTTATTCCTATTGTTATTGACCTATTTGCCTTCATGATATAAAGTCGGACCTTGGTTTGCAACAGGCTCTCATGTGGCTTGGGCTGGCCTCTAAATTACTATATAACCGAGGACAATGGCCTTGAACTTCTGATCATTCTGCCTCTGTCTCTGAAGAGCTAGGATTATGAGCAAGTGCCATCATGCCCATAGTCTAGACTATGTTAGATAGAAATTGAGACAGAGTGATGTCACAAGTTCACCCATTCCCATCCTTTTTTCTTCCTGAGAACTCAGCAATACCATCTCCCAGTGTCCCAGGCAGTCAGATGAGACCATGTGCCAGAGGACCATGACCAATGGGATGAGAGCAGCCACGAAGGACACCCTTTCTGGGCTTGCCATCCCCCACGTGGCCCTTCACACGTTTCCCCTCATCTGCGAGGCAGTCCTGGGAAGGGCAGTGAGGCTGTAAAGGAAGAACGAACTGCAAGGTAAAATGAGGCGGGGTCTAAGGCCAAAGCTGAGCCGGTGCCCACTCTATTCTACCAGGCAGAGCAGGGCTGGCCCTGGAGGAAAGAGAAGACTCTGTTACTCCAGCTGCTGGAGTCTGGCTCATCCACTCTAACAGAGACTCTCTTAACAAATAAGTGGTAGAGTAGGATAAAGGATGGGGAGTAGGGTAAGGGGTGGGCAGAAGATTGGACCATTCCCAGCCCCAAGAAGAGCGTACTGGGAATCATGGTGCCTTAGTCAGAAAGTTCTGTGTCAAGCCCAGAGGACAGGCAAGAGCACAGAGAGGCCTGTCCTGGGGACATGAAGCACAAGCCTTTTTTTCTTTCCTCCCCCTCCATAGGGAGCAGAAGGAAGATGCCCAGCCTGACATGTACTGCTGGCTCCAGGAACAAAAAGATGAAATTCTATCCTTCGTCTGATGGAAGATCTCAGAAGGGACTCATTTAACCCCCAAGGCCTCTTTAGAAGGACCCTCTCCTTTCCTGGCTCTCCCTCTGCTCAGCCTGTCCCCCACTCAGCAAGGCAGTGGGTATGGGTGGAGTCACTCAGTCCCCACTGAGCTAAAGAAGTGAAAGCCATTCATCAGAGCTCTCAAATCCAGTCTTCTGCATAACACTGCTCCAGTGCGGTCCCCTGGAAATCCCTCTATGCTGCTGCCACTGACTGCTGTGGCTTTTCTTGGCTCTCTCTTAAAGATGGGCACCCTGAAGGCTGCTGCCATGGTGGGTAACTCAAGAGCCTTCGCAGATGAAGCACACACGGGCCAGGCAGACTTAGATTTGACTCCCAGCGCCAGTACATCCTACTAGCCCATGTCCTGGTACAATCTTCCCTTTCATACCAGAAATGCCTTGTCAGATTACCCCATTGCCCAGATTGCAAATAAGTGAGACGTGCCTCGTTTCTTCCCAGCCTCGTACTTTTGGCAGACATCACTAATCAATTACCGCTCATATTTTTGTGCCTGGACTATGAGGTTGATGATGGTAAACTCACAGTGTCCTCCAAAGGGACTATCCATATCTCTGCTTCCCTCCTCCATCAGGATCCCCTTAAATCATCAAAATTGACCTGGTTATACTCCTCCTACTGGTGTTAGTATACCAAAGAGATTTGCCACAGAAACAAGGTAGGGACCCAAGCTTGAGATTTCACAGCACCAGAGCTGGGAACTTGGTTGTGAGAACAGGATGGCACCTTAGTAGCCAAGGAAGAGGGGGATGTTCTGAATTCCTTGGCCACCATGTACATCTGTACCTGGCACTGCGGAACAACAACAACAAAATGCTAGCAGCTGCCTGGTAGGATGTGCCACACTCTCCTTTCACACTTGAAGCACATCGCAAATGGGTGACACATACCTCGTATCTCCTCAGTCCCACACCTATGGCAGGCATTACTAATCAATCACCATTCTCTTCTCCACTAAGCCCAGACACAACAGCAGAAGCCTTTGCCTGCTACACAGGCCACCAGCCACACATCAGTCAATCACAGAAGTCCAAATGTATTTAGCAAACTCTCTGGACAAACAACCAGAAAGACAAGGAGTAACCAAGACACCAGGCCTGAGTTTCCAAGAGCTTCCTAGAATCCACAGCATGGGCACCAATAAGGCATGGACATTCTAATTCAGCAAGCCACACCACCAGGCTTGAGACCTCTCTGCACAGTGTTATTTCTGCACTCTTTACACACTGTTTCCTGACCTGTTTCTTCACTATCTCAAGTAGGTTTGCTTGGGAGAAGGAGTGAAACACACTAAGTGTGGAGGCCACTCTTGTACCATTCCTGACCCCCTTAGTCAGCCCACTAACTAAACGGGGTGTTAGCAAAGCCAGGTAACCCAGACTCAGCCACTTCTCCAGCCGTTAACAAGGCAGTGACAGGTGCACAGGACATTAAATCTTCCCAAGCAGGGATCCCTGTCTTACGTGAGCGGTTGTGAATCAACTGAAGAGCACGTACCAGGATGTTTAAGACAGCCGTATATTTAATTGTGAATGAATGACCACTTTGGTATTTCTGCCAGTTAGCTTTATTGTTTTTATGAGATTTGGAGAAGGCTTATTCCCCATACACAATGGAGCTCTGTTCAACATTTAGAGACATTTCTAATGTTTCTTTCGCCAGTCTCTCTGGCATGAATAAAAATCTTTTCTCACTCTTGGTATCTACAAGTAACTCATGCACAGCTAATTTGGTTGATAAAATGATACCATTTCAACCATCTCCATGCTGCAGCTAGATTGTTTGAACCTTTTCATAGGACGGGATTAATCATGTGGCTCCCATTGCCAACCGTATAATTTCAATAGCAAGACTGGTCAGATGAACAGCCAAAACGGATCTTTTATAGTAGAATATCTACATCATGAGAGTATCTTCTGTCCCTGCTGGCTTATGTCATTGGTAGCCAGGGAAGGGAATTTATTTGTTTCCAGAACAGTCAATACATAGCCAAAACAAAACTAGTCACACACTGTGTAATCAAAAAAATGACGGTTCAATGGCAGATCCCATGTACACTGAGGGTTTCAGCAAGAGATCATGTCTTAAGAAACAAGATGGAGAGTTGTAAGGGAGGGCACCCAGGATTGGCCTGTGGCTTCTACAAGCAAACAGACACATGCACACAAACATGGACACACTCTCTCTCTCTCTCTCTCACACACACACACACACACACACACACACACACACACACACACACACACACGATACCTAACAATGAATTTCTCATATGTATCCCCCCTGCTGTTATAAAAACATCCCCAAGCCCCCAGGCTACCACACAACAAAGGCAGGACTCACAGGCAAACTGCCTAGCTCAAAACCTGACCCTCCTCCTCTATGTTGTCCTTGCAATATCATGCCTTCAGATACACCTCCCAAATCATTAAATGTGGCTGCATTCCGTTCTTCTTCTTTAAAGGAATCCACTGGCTGCCAAATACCATGTTGAAGGACAAGAAGCTAATCGACTGAGATGCCTTTTCCAGCCCACTCTTGTGGCTTGAGGGAATGTAACATGAGCTGCAGAAAGGGAAGCCCCTGCTTGGAAGGAGTGGGAGGTTGTGCTGTCAATCAAACAGGCCAGCCACAGGGCCTCCCTTTCCCCTACCTTCTCCTGAGCGCTCCTCTTCCCTTAGGATGCTCTCCGTTGTGCTCCACCCACCTATCAGGAGGAAGCAGAACAAATCGCACCGGCAGCTGCCATATGCCTTCCAGGCAAGGTGGCACTGCACAGCAGACACACATGAGTGGGGCTCAGTCCTTTAGCCAAGCACTTTCCACGAGGGAAGAAAGCAACCTTTCTTACATGAGAAGACACAGACATAATTCTTGTGCGGTGAGAGAAGAGGCAAGAAATAGCCAAGAAAGTTATAGCAACCTGATCCAATGATAATCAAACCATTCCCATGAAAGTTCATCTAGTCACACACATGGGCTGAATAGAAGCCATAGCCTAATCACTGTCTTCTCACTGTGACAGGATGAAAGACCTTTATCCTGGGGGCGGATCCACACACCCTACAACAAACATATAGGTAGGCTGAAGCTGGGGCTAGACCAAAGTGCATAATCACCTCTCCCTCCCTCCCTCCCTCCCTCCCTCCCTCCCTCCCTCCCTCCCTCCCTCCCTCCCTCCCTCCCTCTCTCCCTCTGCCTCTCCCTCTCCCCTCCCCCTCCCCCCCGTGTGTGTGTGTGTGTGTGTGTGTGTGTGTGTGTGTGTGTGTGCGCGTGTGTGTGTTCCTGGACCATGACACAGTGCCTCCATCCTCTTCCTATTTGGTTCTGGCAGGCCTGTCATTTCCCAGGAGCTATGCTTCAAGCTCACGAGAAACAGCATTGATTAAACCTGAGCCCAGAAGAATTCTGGTCCCTGTGCTGAGGAACTCCAGTACTGCTGCCTGAGCCAGGTTCCTGGCTTTTCTGACATTTGCAAACCTGGACAGATCACTTATCTGTCTGAACCTCGGTTTTCTCATCTGTAAGTGACTTGGCATCACTACCTATTTTATAAAGCTCCTCTGAAAATTAATAGATATTACGTGCAAGTCAAAATGAGTTCAGGCATATGAAAAGCCTGGAACCTTCTCTGGATAGCTTTATGCTCTCAAAGCATGGTAATAGCTACCTTGTTTCTGCCAGCATAGTAAAATGTACATGTAGAGCCCGGAAGATGGCTAAGAGGGTAGAGGTACTTGACCAGCAAGCCTGAGAACCTGAGTTCAAGCCCCAGAGCCTATGTAGAAGGCCAGTTGCATGATGGATCCACTCCTATGGGAACTCATCACTCATCCTTCTATAACTGTTGGGGGTAGCCCTGTGCTCCAATTACCTCTCAAATATTCCACCACCTCCCAACACCGTAGCACTGGTGAACAAGTTCAGGGGGGAACAAAAAGAAATTCCAGCTATGGCACATGGCCAACAGCCTAATGTGAAAAGGCACTTAGTTCCTAAAGCGGAGTTCTCCTCATTGTGCTCTGCTGCAGTAAAACCTGTGCCCATGGCTGTGCTTCCCATTTTATGTGTTCCCCACCCAGACTGGAACACCTCTGTGACCAGAACCCCTCCTGTTCATTTTGGAATAAAGAGTTTTTGACATTTGAATTAGAACCTGGCACAGTGCAGGGGCCATAAATGATCGTTGTCATGGCTGGCAGTCATTCACAGAGGTTCCTGCTGCTTCTGCCTCCTGGTGTTTATGTCCTTATGCATCAGTCAAATGTAGACTTGGGAGCTTGGTTCTTTATGTGTGTGGGAGGGGTGTGTGTGTGTGTGTGTGTGTGTGTGTGCGTGTGCGTGCGTGTGCGCACGCAACTATGAGTGTTATGAGTGTTTGTGCATGTGTGTGCTCATGAGAATACTCTCAGGTGTGCACCACCCAACTTTTCTTGAGGACAGGGTTTCTCACTGGCCTGGCACTCTCCAAGTAGGCTAGGTTGGCTGCCCCTAGGGATTTGCCTGTATCTATTTCCCCAGTACTGGAATTGTAAGCACATACCAAAACACTTGTATTCTGTTTAGATTTATTTTTAATTATGTGTCTATTTGTGTGTGGGTATGTGCACATAAGTCCAGTCACTTAAGGAGACCAGAGGTGTTGGATCTCCATGGAGCTGGAGTTGCAGGAAGTTATGAGCAACCTGACATGTGTGCTGAGAACCAAACTCAGGTCCTCAGAAAGAGCAGTCTGCATTTTTCACCAACTGAGCCATCTTCCCAGACTGGGGCTTGCTTCTGACAGACAAAACACAGCAAGATTGAGTGCACATGTTAGTGACTTCTTGCTGGTTCACTCTTAACCTTTCCCCCTTCTCCCTGCCTCCTCTCCCCTCTTCTCTTTTCCTCCTTTTCTCAGTGCTTGCCTGCTTCCCCCATTTGACAGTACCATGTAGCAAGGAAGTGACGGCAGCCTCTGGCAACAGCCGGAAGAGCCAAGATGCCCAGCCCAATAGTGCAAAGATGACCTCACCAAAGCTACTGAGTAATTGAAGGTGATCCTGTCCCAGTCACACACTAGTAGATGAAACCAAAGACCCCAGATAGACACCTTAACTAAGTTATGTGAGACTCAGGGTGGAGGGCCCAGCCAAGCCATGGCCAGGTTCCCAGTCCTCAAAGACCCTCAAGGGCAGAGCATGTGACTGTGTTTTGAAGTTGCTGAACCTGGGGTCCTGTGGCACATGGAAGTAGGTGGCCAGGTTCTGTCAACAAGAAAGAAGGGACAAAGGAGAAAAGGAGGGAGGGAGAGAAAGTACAGACAGGTCCTCTGTTGGGGTCACCTTGACTTCCTTGAGCACACACTCTGGTCTCTTCCTTACCCTGCTTCAGTGCCTGAGTAAGCCTTAGGTTCCAATGATGTCTCAATGTCACCAGTCACAATGTCACCAATATTCTGGGTCATCCATCCTTAGAGACTCATGTCGAAACACTTTTGTAATTATGATGCCAGAGGTCAGAGACCTCTAGTGAGGTCAGAGCACTTCAAAGCCACTCTGAATATAGAGACATTTTGTTGTCATTAATTCAGTTCTCAAGAATTTCCAGGTCTCTTGGCAGAGGGGCAGCAGATTTACCGATCATAACAATGTGGCCAGCTGTCTCTCGGGTGCCTCACCACCCACCTGCAAGGAGTTTGGACGTGCTGGTGCCTAAGGAGATCAGAAAATTCTGTGACATCTCTTGGAGTTTAACTTACAAGGGGTTGTGAGCTGTCTGTTGTGGGTACCAAGAACCAAACTCTGGTCTTTAGCAAGAGCAGCAAGCCATCTCTCCCTCCTGAGACAGAGTCTCTAGTGGGCTTTTGGGTTGCAATGGGATTTCCTATTGAAGAGCTTCCCAAAGTACTCTTCACTGTTTTCTAGAATTGCTCACATGTGGAATAATACCACAACTCTGCTTGTGTCTGGACTCCTTCTCACTATGGTGAATCTGAGATTCATCTGCAGGGCCAAACAGCATCCAGGTGACAACAGTTCGTTTCTTTTTATGCCTGAATGGCATTCCCATTTGGTTTTTATATTTTGCCTTTTAGCATTCCATAAAATATGATTGATATGCTCTAAACTGCACATAGAGCAGGTAATTTGATCAATTTTAACATATGCATACACCCATACAAATACAGAAACTTTATATTAATCAGAATTGGGTACAAATTTTTAGAATCAAAATCAATGCATAACCAAGAACTAGTTTTTCCTTAGGCTCTTCCCAGAACGCTAGAGTTATAACACCCCAAATTGGCCTAACTAAAGATTCTTTGATGAATTTTCTCCACAATTACTTCTTCCCTGAGGAAATTTATTGCCACTGATGGAAAACCTTCCAATCCCGCTGAGAACAAAAGCAAACGAAAAGTCTTTCACTGGCTTCTCACTGCATTCAGTATTTCTGACAGGACTCTTGAGTTTTAGTGAAGTGAACAAGAGAAAAATATAAACAAATAAAAACAATAAAGCAGGGAAGTTTGCTGCTATAAGGAGAACACCTCAGGGCTTCAGGCATAGCTGTATCCAGGAGTCCAGCCACGCTGAGGACTCCTTTTTCTCTTTCTCGGTGCTGCTTTCCTGTAAGTCTCCCTCATTCTCTGCTGCATGCAGCTCCAGGTGGTTTTCTTGTGTATCGCTCATGAAAACAAACCACCCTGGGTATCTCCACTGAAAACTGGGATGCTTGAGCTGATGACAGGTGGGGACAGTGTTGAGGAAATGACTTGGGGACAGTAAGCAGTCTAGAGATGCTTAGCAACTGGAAGGTTGCAGCTGCCCTTACAGCAGAGACAAAGAACAGCCAGGTGGATAAACAAAGAAGCTGGGGACACCTGGCAGAAGCTGGAGCCAGAGAGGAGCTGAGACAGGAAGGAAGCAGAGGAACCCTTGTCTGGCTTCTCCTTCCCTTGTCCTCCAGTCCCCCGTGCCTTTCAACAGGCCCGATGCAACTGGACAGCAGCTGACAAGGATGCCTGTGCATTGCAGCCTGCAGAACCAGCCCCTTGGGATACAAAGGAAGAGGAAGGAAGCAGAGGACAGGGCTGAGGGCCACAGGCCCCAAATCACGCAATCCCTATAGAATGTGAGCCATTTAATGGTGCCAGCTAGTGACCTATAAGGGGTCTGGTTGCCCCGTTGTGAGTGCTGAAACCACTTGTACAGGTGGGAGGCCAGAGGGGGACAGAGAGAGGTAGCAGTATGGGGCACTAATTAGGAGGACCCCAGAGTCACTGGGGTAGTCTTCTCCAGCATGACCTCAGACTGGCCAGCCCCAGAGGTCAGCCACATGCCGCTTCAGGTGCAGTATGGAGGTTGGGAGTTAGGGAGGGTATGTGGCCAATCCCACAACTCCAGTTATTTCAACAGAGCAGAAGTTCAGATGGCAAACCATGGCTAAGTCAGCCCTCCATTGGAAGCTCTCAGGCCCTGGAAAGGTAAGAAGGACACACGGATGAGCAGGCACTGTTTCCTTTCCTCTCTGGGCTCCATCATTCCCCAGCCTGGGTTTTTGTGGCATGAAGCCAGGGCGGAAGATCCAGTAGACTAAACGGTCCCCAGTGGCACACTGCCTTCAAAAGGAGCCACTTTGCAACCCCACGGCTGGGGCTACAGGATTCCCTGCTAGGCTTTTACGATCGCTATAAATTTCTAGAGCGGGCTGGTGAGTGACTGGGCTCTGTCACTGTCAAGCACTGACTGAATCACCTTTAATGGAGTCTCCAGCAGCCATAAAAAATGCAGGAAAACAGCTTTCTGAACTCGGGTGTGCCTGATCCATGGAACGGTGACACCCAGTAAAAAGTCAAATGGGCAGGGCTTGTCTGCAAGCCTATAGAGGGAAATCCATCTTAGGATGCACCTTGGGCTTTGAGACACACACAGGCCATCTGGCATGGAATTCCTCCCCAGGGAACATACACTCAGAACTCAGCATTGCATCGAATGGCTTTTGCCTAAGACTGAGTATGCCCCGTGGTTAAATGTTTGGGTGTTGTAAGTGGATTGAATAGTGTACTCAGCAGACACCATGCCCTCCCAGGACCTTAGATGATGACCTTATCTGGAAGCAAGTCATTTTACATAGCATTGCTACACCTCAGTTTATCCTTCCAGATACTGGGAATGACAATAAGACATAGGGACAATACAGGAATAGGACACTGGGAGGAGCATGAACTGTCATGTGATAGGTGTACACTATAAGCTAACCATTGCTTCTACTCCCCAGAGCAAGGATGAGAGGGAGGCAAGAAGGAGGGAGATGAGGCAAAGGAGGCCAGAGCTACGGAAAGCTTACTAACACTCTCAGCATCTCTGTAGTGTCAGGATCGCATCCTGGAGGACCTCAAGATGATCTTTCTTAGCTGCCAAGCCCATTTGTTGTGGGGTATCCACCGGAGACGACCACTCAGACCTGGGTTCAAGCCTATAGTAAGTCTTTAATAGCTGACTACACTGGGTGTTCAGAATGAACTTTTAAGCCTTTCTCAGAGTGAACTTTTAAGCACAGAAACCACATCTTAGGTTGACACACCTGAATTAGCCACAGTTAGCCAGGAGTAGAACTACAGAAGCCAAAAACCAAGATTGGCACGTTTCGTGGCTTTCCCAGAACTGTGGACTCTGAGGGATTAAGTCTTTGTTCTTGTTTTGGCAGGTATTGCTGCCTACACACTGGGTTCTGAGGCCTAAGTGGAATTTCCATTATGGTGTCAGTTGTGCTAAGGTCTGGAGGCCTACTAAGATCTGGGGGCCTGCTACATTCGTTATTGGTTCCTTACGCATAAGTCAAATCATGGACTCATCTGAGGGCAGTGCCTAATATCATCTCTTCCTAGAGTGAAAGCTAGGAGCAAAAAGATTAATGACCCAGCTATGGTTGTAAGTAGAATAGTTAGCCAGGGGACCAAGAGAACAAAGGTTGATACTAGTTGTTAGATTCTTGGTGTCTCCTCTCTCCTGAAAGTAATTTCTGACCACGGCTAAATGGCTAAACTTTCTCTGACTGGTTGTCATAGTAATAACAAGCTTCTCCCAGTGTCAAACAGATACCTCATTGTCTCATAAAGGGAAGGCCCTATCCTTTGTGATTCTGAAGAACCACATTGACGAAGGAGTCAAACTGTGCTTCCACACAGGAAGCAGAATTTCCTAGATGGTCCAAGTCTATATCTGCTTGAGCACCAAGTTCCTTAAAGATTTATCCCTCATAACTAGGGTTGAAGTTACAGCTACAGTGAAGCCCGAGAGGCCTACCACCACCAACAGGGGAATGAGATGGGGACAGCTCCCTGTACATGGGGAAGTCCAGAATCTAGATTTAGGTGGATCCTCAGTTCCATTATTGATAAACACCTTTGGTATAATATGCACAAGGACACAAATGAGGGTGGTCTCTCCCAGTGTGGACAATTCAGAAGATGCATCCTTGATTAAGACTTTACTGCAAGCAAACCAGGTAGTCTCCAAAGCCTGGAAATACACTCAACTGCCACTCCCGGAACTAACCTGCATGTATAGCTGCAGAAATATATATGGTGGAACTATCTAGGGAGTATCTTGAGGACATTAAACACCCTTCCCTTGGAGGTTCCCCAGGGTGAGCTTAGGTTGGTCCCATTTATAGTTTTTGGGGTTGCAAATGGAACTTGATTTGATTAGTTCCAATCCCAACATAATAAGGAGGCTTGGAGCCCAGGCATAGCCAGCAGTCCTGACTAATGTCCTGTTGAGAGTGAAGGAACTGGTATACTTTTTCTAGCATCCCAAACACTGAGGGGCTGGCTTCCACTGACTTTTGGACTTTGTCTGAAGTTAACAAAGGAATTCCTGGGGAAATTGGAGTTTGGGAGCTTGAACCTTTACAGGACTCATCTTCTGGAAGTATCAAGATGGGTCAGTTTGGGTCAATGGGTTGGATTACTCTTGCCACAGATTTCTTTTGGATAGTAAATTTGCTGCCTGGGTCTGGACCATTCATGTATAGCTTGACTCCCCAGGTTCTACCAGTTTCCCAATAATGATCTTCAGCTTCCTGCCAGGCCCTAACCTTTATGGATATGGGATTTCATTGCCTGTAACCACAGGTAGGTGATGATTGTTTCCTTTCTAGAATTATGAAGGGATCAGTGTACCCTAAGGAGAACTCACCTGGCTTTTGGCAGCTCTGGGGATGGGGAGGGCATCAGCCAGACAAGCATAGTGCTGGACAGATTAGAGCCCCCTCCTCCCACCTGTAGACCCACAGCCCCAGGATGTACTCCTCCTCAGGAGTGAACAAACCATTCCCCAGTACCCTCTGGTTGTAATATTTTACAAGATCTACCCGGAAGATGGATTGAGTCTCAGTGGATAGATTGGCTATGAGCAACCCAGTTCTGGTTTTTCTTATTTCTCATAGCCAGGTCCTGGCTAAGAGGGTTGTGACCTTTCCAGAAGGGCCACAAAAATACAAAATAGGACATCTATAAGGTCTGTGACAGTCTTCTATTTAGGGGGTCAGAGGACCTGGTGACAGCCAATCTGTCAGCATCTTCTGTGATCTCCTCCAGTGTGGTGAGGTGGGTCCATGACAGTGGTGAATGTCACTGCTGCCAGGATGCTGAGGATCATGGGATATGGACCTTTCCACAGACCTCCAGTTTCTGGGTGGGGATCTTCCTTATCCACACGTGGCTACCAGGCTGGAAGTTATGGGCAGGCTTAGGCACTGGCAAGGGCATAACTTCTAGAACCATCTAATGAATAGCCTTCTGGGTCAGTGCGTGGCCTGCAAAGATGTTGGGAGGGAATGGTTGGTAATTTCTGCCCTATGAAATTGTTGATATGGGCTGTATCATGCCCTTAGGAGGGCAAAAGGTTGGTAGCTGGCCCAATGTCCTCTGGTTTTGAGGACATCTTTAGTTTTCCTGTCTTGAGCTTTGCGGCCTCAGGGCGCACTGCAGTTTCCAATCAACGTTTAGGACCTTTGCCAGATTTAGGGAAACTTTGGCTGTGAAAACCAGGCCATTGTAGGACTCCAGGGAGAGGCAACCCAAATCTAGGGATTTTTTTCGGCCTGGAATTTCTGGGTCTGAGTGACTCAGCAGTTTTAGTTGACCCCAGATGTGTGGCCTGGCGGAGTTTGGTGACCATCTGTGTTCTGATGATGGCAGGGAGTATGGGTCTCCTATCCAGCAAAAACCATCACTCATGTATCTTCTGTTTGGCGTCTTCCCTTTTCACCCATGTGGTTTCTTTGTGTGCAGGTTGGACTCTGGAGCAATTCAGGTTCAGGCAGAGTAGCCCAAATCTGGAGAGGCCCCATTGGTTCTAGGTCACCGCCTTCCAGGGGGCCAAGTCTGCTACTGTTTCCTTGGACCTCTGGGAATTCCCCCTTTTAATGGCCTTTGTGTGGACAATGACTAACTCTCTTGGCAGCCTCTAGTGGGATAGAACTTCTTTTTTGCTTTTGGTTTCCTTTCTAGATGAGGTGGAGATCCACTTCTCTCTTTATAGAGGGTCCCATGGACATGGGCCATGGAAAATGCATACTGACTGTCTATAACAGTCATAGTTTTACCCTTTCCCCCAGTGAAGTATCTGCAACCCTTTGTGCTGAAGTCCCTCAGCTGAGGGAATAAGCCCACACTGTCTTCTCCTAGGTGACAGCTGTGACCTAAGCATGCCTGATTCTATCTGAACAAAACTATCTCCATACAACCCTTCTTCAAATCTGATGTATTAGACTGCATCAGTTACTTTCAGAAAGTGTGGACAGCAGCAGCAGCAGGAGAACTTGGTGCAAAGAACTTGGTTCGAAGATCAGAGGTTCCTAGCCCACCAGCACCAACCACAGAGCAAGAGAAATGGAGATTGCAGCAGTCAGGCTATGGGGTCAGGAGCAGCCAGAGCCAGGGCCCTTCCTGAGGTAGGAACTGAAGCCACTCAGTCCATCTTTCACAGAGGCCATGGCACATTCACATGTGAGCACCTCCCTGGACAAGCTGAGCTGGAGCTCCTGCTGGCTGGAGCTGGAGGCGCCGGGTAAGTGCTGGGGGCCCTGTTTGCATCCTGTGTACCATCATGGATGTGATGTACCCCTCATCTGGTCAGGGGAATGTGATGAGCCTAACTTGGCTGCTGCTTGGAGAGGCTCTGCTGGGTTAGCAACTCAAAGCAGACTGGCTGAGCTGATGGCTGAAACTGTGCAGAATCCCATGTGGGGCTGGCCCAGAGTCCCTGATAATGTGTGATTTAGGTACTGTACATCTGCTTCTCTGGGTCCCCCATAGGAGGGCTTCTACAGAGTGAGGGATGGTTAGGAACAGTCCTGGTCCAAAGTCAGCTGTTTGATTATACGTTAGCATGGCTGTAGTGGCAACTGTCCACAAATAAACTGGTCAGTGGGCAGAAACGTATTGAGTCTTTTGGAGAGACAGGCCGCTGGCCTCTTACATGGTTGATACCTGCCGTCACTGACATAGGATGGGGCTTCCTTCTCTCCCCTTCCTTTCGTACCGTCTCTGGGATTACCCCTCTAGGGTCTCTATTTTTTGTTTTGCTTTTCTCCTAGAGTCACAGTAATTGTAAACCTTTGGAGCAACCCTCAATAACTGGAGGTTATATAATATCTATTATGTAACTATACATACTGTCAAACGCTTATAACCTCTGAAGTTTCTTTTCTAAAATCTAGACCAACTCCATAACTAGAGCAGTATTTTTCTAGCAGCTGCCTTCAATCCTAAAAAAAAAGGTCTGACAAAAAATTTGTCCAAAGCTTTCTTACCTTGGTCAGTGTTGGGATACCAGTCAGATCAGAGAGGAAGGAAAATCCACTCTATCTGGGCTGCGCTGCTTCCCCTTTCCAGAGAGCACAGGGAACTATTTCCTCCACATGCTTGAGAGTGGAGTACACAGGGAGGAGGAATAGTTTCCCTGTGTGCACTCTACTCTCAAGCATATAGCAGAAGACAGGACACCACTCCCACCCCACCACAGCAAGAAGCCAGGTCCCTCCCCTCCTCCACGAAAGAATGGACCAGACCGTGAATGGTGGTGAAGAGAAAGAAGCTACGAGACAAGGAGAGAAAGAACAGTAACGCTTCTGGTCTTGGGACCAGAGAGATGCTCCTGGAGCAGAGCAGGCCATTTCAGGGAGCAGAACAAGGGCAAGAGACCTCAAACAATGAAGCGCTCAGAGCTGTGAGCTTTGCACTCCAGGGGCAAGAGGGGAAGATCAATTTCCTTTGGGCTGAGAGAACGGGCAGAGGTTTGAGGTTTCTCTGGGTGACCTGGTCAAGTTAAAAGGATTTATGTCCCCAACAAGGGAGCACAGGTTTTACAGGGATAAAAGGGGGGTATCCTCAGACCAGAGAAAGCCACTGGTCAATAAAGGGAAACAGGACAGGGTGGGTGGGGTCTCCTAGTCACCCTGTTCTGGACAACCTGAACTGTCACTGGGCCACCCAACTCCAAAAGGTCAATCGACTTCTCAGAAGGTCGGGAGACACTATATCCATCCTGGCCCAATACCACTTGGGTCAAGGGCAGAGCTACCCCTCTGTTACTACTGGTGTGGCCATATTAGCCACTGATGCTGATGCAGCTACAGTCTCGGGAAGAGGGCAAACGGTATAAGTGGGTTATGGCATAAGTAGGCAGCCAAGCACAGCCTGTGACCTGGCAGGAAAGCATGCACTGTCCTGGGAAGCATGCGGGGTGGGGGTAGGGGCACCGACCACATTGGTCCCTGGTAGGATCACTCACCCTTCCATTTTGGATCTGTTTCACCAATCAACAGAACTGACAGTGATACACAGTAAAGACAGTCAGGGGTAGACACCACACATGTACGTGAACTGAGCAGGGGAGTCCAGTGACATCCCTGCTGGATCCCCAACACTGGATCCATAGCCACACTGGGCCTCTCCTCTGTGTCCTAAATAGAAGGTGCCTTAGCCAGACTTATCTCTGGAGGTGATAGGCCAGGTGACGTCCAATTGTGTTCCCTTTTGCTGTGGCAGAGTCCTAAAGCACTGGAACATCTTCCCCACTCCAAAGGACTCCAAGAGTCCCAGTGTCTCGAGACAAGAGGCCCCTGGGAATCTTTGTGGGTCTCCAGAAATGTAAGGTATCCACCACAGAAAAACCACTTGGTCATGGGTTCAAGCCAATAGAAAGTCCTTGTTATTAGCCGGTCAGCAACTGTACTGGGTGTTTAAGACCCAAGTATACTCAGGGTGAGCTTTTAAGCACAACAACACATCTTGGGCTGACACACCTTGGTTATCAAGAACAGCTACTCAGAAGTAGAATTACAGAAGCCAAAAAGCAAGGTCAGCACATTTAGGGGCTTTGATGGGTTAGGCCTTAGGTCTCGTTTTGGCATGTACCTGTCTACATGCTGAATTCTAAGACCTGAATGGTACTTCCATCATGGCGTCAGCTATGGTCTGGGGGCCTGTCACACCTTCCTCCTGCATGATCCTTTCTGACAGCACTCCAGAGCTCTCTCAGCTTCAGTATAAACTAAGGAGTTGGCTTCTGTCCCTCTGCACTGATGAAGCTCAAGGCTCCCTCTGCCTAGTTAGGTGGGTCCTGGATGCTGTCAACCAGCCAGAAAGCAAAGGAGCCCAATTGAATGCTTGGGTAAGAAGGTCACTATGTCCTTTATGCCTGATTCAGGGAGGGGGCATGCTAGGCATGCACAAAACAATGGAGCACTGTTGAGCTGGAGATATAGGCAATAAGCAGAATAAAACATGGGCCATTCTCTAAAGAACTCATTCCCTCTGCACAGGCCAAATGCTGCCCATGAAAACATGAAATCACAGTTAACACATGCTTCTAATGGGGAAGATAGCTCCATGCAAAAAATCATATGTGCACGCCATACATGTACACACTAAATGCCAAGTTTAGAAAACCACTAAGTATATTTACTAAAAACTGAAATGTTACACACATCTCAAATTACAGTTTAAACAAGTTGGAACCTCTTTCTTAGACATATAAAAGAAAACTCTAGAAGCGAGTAGTCTAATGGTGGCATGATAGAGTCACGGTGTCTCTGGATACACAGGTTCCTCTTTTTGCTCCACTAACACAGAGAGAGTGTTTTCTATTTTCCCCATCACCTTATGGCCCAAGATGGCTGCAGGAGCCCAAGGTATCACATGTATATTCCAGGCACATTCCAATAGATATAGGGAAGAAAAGTAAGTGGGAACCTTCTACATGTACCAACATTATTCACAGTCTTCTCAAAAGTCCTACGTGTCTGCAGTCACACACAGGTCTGGCTCTAAGTCAAGCAGGGACGTTTGTTGTCTTTTTGTTAGATGTACTGCTAGTTCAGATAAACTTGTGGTTCTGCTAGGGAGGGGAGAGTGGGCCATGGGCAGCAGCCAGGAGCCTCTGTCACAGTGTGGAAAGTGTGCAGAGAACAATCTAGATAGAGACTGGCTGCCACTGGAGGATCCAGTGAAGCTTCTAGGCTCCTATTTTAAATCCCACTAGACAGAGCCTAGAGCTAAAGCACAAATGTGAAAGAAAATTGTCTTCATTTCTTTCCTCGCTGGTATGACAGAATGCTCCAACAAAAGCAACTTAAGGGAGAGTTCATTCTAGCAAGCTCCTACCACCTTGTCAGCTAAGAAGTAGATGTGCTGGTGAGCAGGCACACTCTTCCTCTAGGGACTCACTCATTCCCCAGCCTGAGTTTTGCAGCATGAGGCATGGGGGGAAAATCCAGTTGACTAAGGCACCGCCCCCATGAAAGTGAGAGGTTTAAGGGAGTTTGTAGTTGATGGCTACAGTCTACTGCTGCAGGTAAGGCCATCCATAATAGAGAGACAGAGAGGTTAGATCCCTGGGCACAGTTCACTCTCTCCATTTACACAGCCCGAGATCCCAAGTCCAGGGAATGGTCCCACCCACAATTAAGATGGGCCTTCTCTCATCAGTTAACATAATCAAAATAACCCCCTGGAGGCACAGCCAGGGGCTCCTCTCTCAGAAGATTCGAGATTCTGTCAGGTTGGCAATTACCACTAAATCATCAAAAAAAAAAAAAAAAAAAAAGGAACCACATATGCAGAGTGGCACATGTCTAATCACACATGCAGAGTGGCACATGTCTCTGTGGGTTTAACCTTATAGTAGATGACCCCCTGACTTATGAAACGAGGTACCAGTTATACCACCAGTCACTGGTATTTACTTGTCAGTGAGCTAACTGAGAAGGTGAGGGATCTGTGCTGGTGTTTGTAGCCTTGAAGACAGCCAGCCTGCTGGACTTACCCTTAAAGAATTCAGACTTGGGACCCCTGATTGTCACTGCCATCGGTCATATTGGCCGATGTCCATGGAAGGCAGATTCATGGCTCCTTCTATGTCAGTGGTTCCCCCAAGAATAGCCATGTCCATCCAGGGAAAACAAAAACAAGCAAAAACCAAAACGGCATGCAACTACTCATTTTCACTGTTTCACTGCAGACCTTCAAGATCAGTGAGTCTCAGCCTTCCTAATGCTGCCACCCTTTAACTCAGTTCTCCTCAAGCTTGGCAACCCCCAACCATAACATTATTTTCATTGCTATTTCCTAACTGTAATTTTGCTACTGTTGTGAATTGTAATGTAAATATCTGTTTCCTGATAGTCTTAGGAACTCCCTATGAAAAGACTGTTCATCCTTAAAGTGATTGCCACCCATAGGCTGAGAACTGATGTTCTTGGGCCTTTATTATATTTAGATGTACTATAAACCCCAGGGTCGAGCCACGAGCTGCTACATCTTCCTGTGACATCTGTCCATTCCTGGGTATGAGCTTTATGCTTCTGTCCTGCCACTTGGACACTGCTCACATTTGGGACTGGATAATTCTTGGCTGTGGGCTGTCTTGTGTGTTGTAAGCAGTGTCCCTGACTTGTCTGCCAGATGCCTGTGACAGTCCCTCCCTGACCCAGATATGATCACCAAAAAAAATGTCTCCAGACATTGCCAGAAATCCTTTGGGGACAAGATCAGTCTTGAATAAAACACTTCCACCCTAGGGAAGGCTCTGGGGTTGAGAAAACACATAGTGATTATTCAACAGACCTTACTTGTCTGTTGAATACCTCTTCTGTCTCCATAAGAGTTCAAGAATCCATCCCACTAGCATAGCTCTCAGTTAAAGAGAGGCAGCAATGGTGGTGAGGACTCACTTCAAGACCAGAAACCATACTGAGAGTTGCTATTTCTCTGAGAACTAAGTTGAAATGTCATGGATATTCATGGATGTCCATAAATTACATTTGTTTTGAAAAACATTGAGGGGCTGTGGAGAGGGCTCAGTCAGTAAAGTGCTTGCTGTGCAAGAGCGAGGACCTGAGGCTAAGCCACAGAGTCTGGGAGAGAAGGCCAGTTAAGTGCTGCATGCTTGCAATCCCCAAGCTGGGGAGGTGGAGACGGGCGGATCCCGGGGCCCACAGGTCAGCCAGAGCACGTATCTCAGTTTGCGAGCACCAGGTCAACGAGAGACTCTGTCTCAAAACATGCCATTCCCAGCTCGCTCTCTGGTTTGTGCCTGAGGTTTGGGAAGTGAGATCTCAGGTCCCCAGCTTCAGCCACGTGTCTGCCACCTGCTGTCTCCCCACCATTATGGATCCTAACCTTCTGAAATCTAAGCCCAAATGGACCCTTCCTCCCAAAAGTTGCCATAGAAAAGTAACTAATATGGTGTGCACACATGTGAATACATCCACCTATGGAAAAAATGCGTATATGGAATGAGGCTAGGATAGACAGCAAGTTCTGGGATAAAAAGTTACCATTTGGGAAGTCAGGATGCAGAGTACAAGGGCATTCTTTGTCTTTTTCTTGCAAGTTTTCAACATTAAAATGTGGCAAGGACTGGTGAGATAGCTTGATCAGCAAAGAAATTGCCATGCCAGCCCACAGATTGGGAAAAGGTATTCACTAACCCCACATCTGACAGAGGGCTGATCTCCAAAATTTACAAAGAACTCAAGAAGCAAGTCTCCAAAACACCAAAGGATCCAATTAAAAAGTGGGCTGCAGAACTAAATAGAGAATTTTCAATAGAGGAGTCTAAAATGGCTGAGAGGCACTTGAGAAAGTGCTCAACATCCTTAGCCATCCGGGAAATGCAAATCAAAACAACTCTGAGATACCATCTCACTCCTGTCAGAATGGCTAAAATCAAAAACACCAATGACAATTTATGCTGGAGAGGATGTGGTAAAAAGGGGAACACTCCTCCATTGCTGGAGGGAGTGCCAACTTGTTCAGCCACTCTGGAAATCAGTATGGAGATTTCTCAGAAAAATGGGAATAAACCTACCACAAGACCCAGCAACTCCACTCTTAGGCATATATCCAAAAGATGCCCATTCATACAAGGATGTCTGTTCCACTATGTTCATAGCAGCATTATTTTTAATAGCCAGAACTTGGAAGCAACCTAGATGCCCCTCAACTGAAGAGTGGATGAAGAAAATGTGGTACATTTACACAATGGAGTACTATTCAGCAGAAAAAAAAAAAACAATGGAATCCTGAGATTTGCAGGCAAATGGATGACACTAGAAGAAACCATCCTGAGTGAGGTAACACAGTCACAAAAAGAGAAACATGGCATGTACTCTCTCATATGTGGATTTTAGATATAGATCTGGTGAGTGCCAGCCTACAATCCCATGGCCAGAGAGTATGGGAAATAGAACCTTCATTCAGTGGCTGATGGAAGAAGAGACAGACTCCCATGGCTAAGCACTGAGCTGAACTCAAGAAAGCCAGTAACAGAGAGGGAGGACTGATGACCAAAGGGATTAAGACTGGGCTGGTTTAACCCCCAGAAACAGCTGACCTGACAAGGGTTAACTCTTGAATCCCAGGCTGATGCCTGGGAATCCATCAGGGGACTGATCAAGACCCCCTGAGTGGGGGTATCAGTGAGGAGGCCTAGATAATCTATTGAGCCTTGGGCAGTAGATCAGTATTCATCCTGAGTATAACACATGGTCTTTGGACTCTCATCCAACAATGTGAGATGTACTCTCACCCAGAACTCTTGCGGGAGGGTCTGGGCCCAGCCCTGGATGAAATGACAGACTGTGGACACTCCCAAGGAGGGCCTCACCCTCCCTGGGAAATGAGGGGATATTGGGGATGGGGTGGGGGGAGGGCACGGGAGGAGGGGAGGGAAACGGAGAGGGACCTGGAACTGACTTGTGAAGCAACCTTGTTTCTAATCTAAATTTAAACTTAAAAATAAATAAATAAATAAATAAATAAATAAATAAATAAATAGACACTGACACTGAAGATCTCCCAACAGGCTGGAGAGTCTAAGGCTGCAGTTGTGAAGTGCCCACATTTCACCAGAAACACATAGGAGGCCAGCTTTCCAGAGGGACAGAAAAAAAAAGAAAAGAAAAAGAAATTGCCATGCAAGCATGAAGACCTAAATTCAACCCCTGGAGCCCAAGCTGAAAAGCCCAACATGGTGGTACATGATTGTAATCCCAGGGTTGGGAAGACAGAGGCAGCCTTGCTGACCAGTCAGCCTAGCCTGTGTAGCAAATACCAGGAAAGGAGAGATGCTGCCGACAACTATGGTTACTCATGAAGAGTAACAGCCCATAGCTGACCTCTGGCCTCCACAAGCACATGCACACACAGACACAAATGCACATGTGAACATACATGTGCAAAAACAAACACAGAAAGAAGAAACAGAGCCTGCCCCTCCCTAGAACTGTATTCTCCTCTCTGTCCATTCTCCTTCTCTTCCCACCTTGGCAAATGTCTCCCAGGTGATCTGGGCAATTCACCCCTGGCTTCCACTGAGTGAGAGGCTGGGGACAAGTCAAGACCCAGTACCCACCCTAGATGTCCAGCTGGAAAACCCTAAGTCAGTCGCTTGCTGCAGGCACCTACCCCAGACTCAGGACTCTGATTGGCGATCTTGGTGTACTCAGGCCTCAGATGCCTTCAGTGAGTATCCATGGATGGCAACCCTAGGAATCCCCAAAGATGGTGGTGGGGGGCCTGTTCAGATTTGCCAAGTGTAAGGAGTGGAACCTGAGCTCTGCACCTCTGACCCCTCCCTGAAGATGCCATGTGGCCCTTACCTCTCATCTTTATCACAAGCAACCTTCCCGATCAAGGACTCTTCCTGTTCTTCACCAACAGGCATCATCTTATGCCCTGGAAACCCCAAGTGGGCAAACTCCGCATCAGTTTCATGCTCTGCTGTGCATCAAATGCCTAATGTCCCAGAAATAGGTGTTAGATGAGAGCATGGAGGAGCAAATGGAAGGTCCCCAGTATTCCGAGAACTCCCCTCTTCTCTACTCACCTGGCCCAGCACACTGTATTTCCCAGTGGTCGTATCTTGCATTAGACTCACACCCACCAGGTTGAAGAAATCAAGGGCTTGCAAACTGAAAGTCTCTGAAGTGGTAAGACTCGAATTGCTCTTCCACACTTAGGAACCCGCAGCCCCCAGCAGGTGCCAGTGACGCCAGTGCCTGTGTATCTACCAGCCAGTGTCCCCTCCCATATGGCTCAAGTCGTTTATGCATTAGCATATCTCTGAGTATGTGTAATTTTCACATCAAAGAGTCTAATTTTTTGCAGAAGTAGAGCAGAGAGTAATTCATCTGCTGGAGTCTCTCAGGCAGCAGTCTTGATTGCATGACACAGAAATTACACGGAAAACAGACATGGAGAGCTCCACAGCTGAGTTTGTATTATTTAGGGAGATACGGAGACAACGTGCCCATTGAAATACACACATTTCTGGAGCTAAAAACGGCTTTCTGGCTGAGGCAGGAAAGGCTCTCGCTCACTTCCCAGAGTCCTGGGCTGGGAGACAGTGGGTGTCCTGGCTCCTTCCTCATTCATAAAGGGGCACAGGGAAGGGGTACTATCCACTGCCTCAGGTGTGAGGCTCAATAAGCAAAGACACACAGCCATGGTGGTGCCAGTAATCACTCCCTCACCACTGGCTCTGAGTGCTGGCTGAGCCAACTCTTATGACACATGGGAAAGGACACCAGATCAAGTCCAAATAATGGCTGTCGATGAATCGATCTCTCCTCTGTGATTCACATTTCACATATCTATCCTAGAAAGCAAATGTTATAATAGCACTGTTTAGGTCCAAAAGAATATTCAGTTGATATATAGTACATTTGCTGTGTGTTCTTTGGTAGGTCACTTAACTTCTCTGAACTTTAGGTTTTCTATCTATTAAATGAGATAATGCATAAAATTCATGACTCCAGTGACTGAAAAGATAACATTGAGATTTATTGCCATAACAATAGTTTCTCAGCCCTAGTCTGCTATAAAACCCTGGGGCCCAGGAGTACTTAGGGAATCAGAAATTTCCAGATTTTATTTCATGTCTATGGGTGCTTTGCCTGCTTATATGTCTATGTACAAATTGCATGTCTGGTGCCTGTGGATTTCCTGGAACTAGAATTTTAGTTGTAAGCTACCCTGTGGGTTCTAGAACTGAACCTGAGTTCTCTGAAACAGCAGTCAGTGTTCTTAACCATTGAGCCACCCTGCCCTCCTTGAGACAAGGTCTTATTATATAGTCCTGCCTGACCTGTAGACCACAGAGATTTGCCTGCCTCTACCTCCCGAGTGCTGGGATTACAGATATGGGTCACTATGTCCCGCTCTTTGCTTAGTAATAGTGTATTAAGAGACGCGGCTAGCAGGGTGAGGACAGTGACCAGTAACTGAAGATATTAGCCCTTGTGCATTGAGCAAATGATATTCACAGAAGTGTACTAGCCAAGCAAGTTAACCCAGCATCTGGGCAGTGCACAGCAGGTTCATGGACGAGGTTGGAGGGCGGACCTTTACATCAAACAACAGGACAAGAAAGCTAGAATCACGCTTACGCCCGCCATCTTGGAAAAATCTTCAGAGTAGGGGAGATGGTGCAGCGGGCTGAAAGCACTTTCCATGCAAGCTTGGGGAGCTGAGTCCGATCCCCAGAACCCATCAAAAAAGACTGGATGTGGTAGTAAACATCTGACCTCCCAGCTCTCCTAGGGCAAGGTGGGAGGCAGAGGCTGTGGAGACAGGAGAATCAGCCAGAAGCTGGTGGCTCAACTGGACTGGATTAGTTCATAGGCAGAAACCAGAGAGGCCTGCCTCAACAAGGTGGAAGGTAAGAATCTCCTCCCAAAATCTGTCCTCTCTCTCTCTCTCTCTCTCTCTCTCTCTCTCTCTCTCTCTCTCTCTCTCTCTCTCTCTCTTAAATTTTGGGTACTTTCATTGGGAAATCTAAACCTTTTCTTTTCTTCTCTTCCCTAGGAATAAGCATCATTATTTCCCAAAGTCTGACATATTTGTATGTTTAAAAGAATCATCACGCAAAAGTGATACTTATGGAAGAAGATGGAAAATAAAAAGGTCCAAACTAGAAACTAATTTTAGCAACAGCTATGATTTTCTCTCATTCCTTGATCACAAATCCAAAAACAAAACCTGTCCTACTGCCATATCTTTCCACATTTGGTTGAAACATCCTTCCTGGTTTTGGAGAGGTCTATTCTTGAGCCCCAGCCAAGAACACTTTCCATGGCCAAATTAGATGCCTCAGAATGCAAACTGCAAGGGAGCCCTTCCAGGAGTGACACTCTATGGTCTAGACACCTTGAGAGCTAAGACTGAGCCAGCCAATAGTGAGTTTCCCTCCCCCAGCAGGGCCACTGTCCTTCAAGCCCCCAAACCACCAACTGCCAGAAGCATGTAAAAGCCATTCATCCCACCGAGGTGCTAGCTCCTTGTCAAGATAATTAATGTGCCTCAAAAATAGAAGCAAACACAGTCTGTCCTCCACTGGGAGCTGAGCACTCCCAGACATTGGTGAGCTCTATTTAAGACAACAAGAATGACCAATTATCATCTGCCCTGATGTGCTTGTCTTGTGTGAAGTGTGTTACGCAGGAACCCTGCACAGTTGGGACATCAGAGGACAGATAGGCTACCTCTGCAGCCTTGGGCAGAGAACAGGTGTCTTGGAAGATGGTGGCAGCTCCAAGCAGCTGAACCCTGAGACATAAATTATTAAGGAATGTGCAGAACATTACACAGTTCATGTGCTTAATGATTACAGTTCAGAGTCTGGGTCAGATATAATTAGATGTTACATTAAAATAGCTTCACAGAGCCATTTATTCTGATTTAATTACTTAGAATGATAGCGTAATGAGCAATGCTTTCAAGGAAAAAGTAGTCCTCTAAACGGGCTCATTTTAAGTTAATACGAAGAAAATTAATCATTTAAGTGATGTGGTTTCCCTGCTACTGGGGTTACTTTTCTGTGACAACATGTTGCAAGGGATCAGGAAACAGAAAGGGCATTTTCCTATGGGAGCAGGTTGTCATCTTCACCATTCCCTCAGAATCTTTCTCTTCCACTAGAGCTTAGGCACAAGCGATGACTTTCAAAGCCACATCATAGCCAGTGCATTCAAGGACAGCAGCTCCATGAGGAGGAAATTATGAATGGTTCAAAGCAGTGCTATGGGTAGTATCAGAAACTTGTCACATACCACATCCCTGGTGCAGCCAGAAACCATACACATGAGCTCTAGAAATTGACAAGCACAAGGTCAAACCTCAGCTTCACCGCTCACACCTCTGAGGCTGTCCCCAAGACATCTGGGCTGTCGGTACCTCTGTTTCTTCCTCCCGAAGCTAGGATAAGAAAGATGATACCACTGCCACAGTGTGGTTTTGAGATTCAGCCTGCAAAGCGCTTAGCAGGTACCCAGCATGCTGCAGTGATAAAGACTGTCCGTGCTTGCTATTGTAAATAAATATAACTATGTTTTTCTGGCCTCTGGCCTGCATGTTCGTCTTTGGTTCTCCAGATCCCAGCTGTGCCTTTTCCAATAGAAATTATAAAAGTCTTTAAAGGAATAGGAAGGGCAGCCCCCAGTCCAAATGCCCTCTTCTGTTTCTAATAGCTCCAAAAGATAAGAGGTCCTCGAATGGAACTTATAAAGTGGTATCAGTCTCACGCACACACACATACTCCTGTGAGGGTTTAAAACATATGGCAATGTTTATCTGCTGGTTTTCTATCCTGAGTCAGGCTTTGTAGTAAAAAATATTCCGTGTTGGGCTCAGGGGAAATAGGGGGAAAATGTTAAAAACAGGAATCTCTCTGTGAATACCTTAAGACAGCTGTAATACCACTCAGGGGACTCTGTATTTATTTGGATCCTGGGACGCTTAGCAAAGGTGATGACAGAAAACACTGGCTTATGGATCCAGGGGGCTGTGGCAGCCAAAATAATGTGTCAAAGTTGGCCTTGCATGAGCAAGCACCGTCCAGGAGAGAGCGGACACCATCTCCAAATGTGTAAGGCTCTGGACAAGAAAATCGAAGAATCCACAGTAGGCAGGAACGTGGGCTGACTCGGGAATTGTCTGCACTCTATATGAACTTTCCCATTTTGGGTTAGGGTCCTGCAGACTCTGCTGAGTCAAAGAACAGGGGGTGGGGGTCATCTAAGTACCTCCAAAAACTAGACCTAAAGCTAAGCTGGAGGCACAGGGAAGAGTGTATGGGGGCCGTGTGGTTGTCAGTTTTAAGTGACAGCTTAACGAGGACATCCCTTTTAATCAGTCATTAAACATTCTTTCAGCTGTTACATTTTATAACTGTGATTAAGAACCACAATCATTTGACTATAAGCAAAGGGTATCGTCTTCTATCGGCTTGGTGGGCCTCATCCAATCAGCTGAAAGGCAGTAGAAGGCACACTGAGGACTTCATGGGAACAAGAAATCCCACTTTGTAGACCTCATGCCAGCTTTGGCTAGGAAGTTGCAGTCGGTCCTCCCTACACCCCACCCCACAGGATGTGACCAAGACCTTGCCAGCCCCCACAACTGTATAAGCCAAGTCCTTGCAATAAATCTCTAAATAGATATAGGGTGCATTTTCATTTCTTTAATATTTTTCCACTGTATATTTTGAGTTATTTCCTTAGTGGTTGCCTGGGGCTTACTGTATACATCTTAACTCATCAGAACTGGCTTCAGACTCCTATCAACTTAATTCCATTGAGACACAGAAGTATTACTCACACACCTCGATTCCATTTGAGGGCTTATTTTGTACATGTTATATCCATAAATGTTATAAACCCAGCAGCACGTTGTTATTGCTTTTTATAATTGTATGCCCCTTAAAGAAGGGGAGGGAAGGAAAGCATGTACTATCTGTGCCTTGTGTTACATCTGCCTTCCTGTTATTATTGCTACTTCCTGCTGTTTGTCCCTGTGGACTCAAATGACCATCAAAAGTTATTTCCTTAGTTCAGGGTACCTTTCTGCAGCCTGTCCTTTTCACAGTTAGTGATGGATGTTCCACATTTGAACACGCTGTATACCCAAACTCTGCATACTTCACCCTGTGCGAATGCTCTTTAAATCACTTAGGAAAAGAGCAGTGTGCATTCATATTGTTTTTTGTAATCATATACTTAGATTTGCACAAAACATAGATTCAAACTAACAGGTTAAACAGAATGACTTCCTTTAGTGTTTGTTATCAAGTAGACGTGTTAGCAAAACATTCAATTTTTGTCTATTTGAAGATGCCTTTATTTTGCCTTTGTTTTTAAGGGATAACTTTGATACAGGATTTTTTAAAAGATTTATATTATTTTTCACATATGTGGGTATGCACATGTGTATGCAGGTACCCATGGAGTCCATAAGAGGGCATAAGCCCCTTGGAGCTACAGTTAAAGGTGCTGTGAGCTGTCTGACATGGATGCTAGGAACCAAACTCTAGCTGTCTAAAATATCAGCAAGCACTCTTAACTGCTTGCCATCTCTCCGGCCCAGTAAATAACCTACCTATAAGAATGTTTTACCCATTTGTTTAACTTGTTGAGTGGATCTTCCATTGCTTCTGATGAACAAAATCATGTTAGCCTTACTGTGCTCCCTTGTAGCTGATTGAATCAAGTTTTTCTTGCTTCTTTCAAGATTTTCTTGGTTCCAGCATTCAGCATTTCGCTGTGTGTGTGTGTGTGTGTGTGTGTGTGTGTAGGGGTCTCTTGTATTTATACTATTTAAAGTTTGCTTACCTTTAGGCGTGTGTAAATCAAGGCTCTCAGACATCATTTCTCTGAACGCCTGAGTATCTCTGCTTCTTCCCTTTCCTGTTCTGTTGATACTCTGGTTGTGAGTATGTTGGTATACTGAGCAATGTCCTACATTTCCCTCAGGCTCTAGTCACTCTTCCCAATCCTTTCCTAAACATCTTGGACTTCAGTGTCTGTACAAGTTCTCTTTGAGATCTCACCTTCTTTCTTCTGGTCAATTTAGTCCCTCTTCCAGAACTTCCCATTAAGCAATATACTTGCAAATTCCGAAATTCAATTTTTTTCTTTTTATCTGGAATTTGTATTTCTACTGGCAATCTATTGGACACAATATTGTTCCCATATCACTCTGATTTAAAAATCATAGTTTCCTTAAATCCCTTGAATGAATGAACATATATATATATATATATGTATGTATATGTATTCTAATATGAAGTCTGTGTTGAACTGGCACCTGGTTGACTCTCAGGACATTCTTAGGACCTTTTACTCACCCTGACTCATGGGTTCTGCATTCTGTTTCTTTTTGTATTTTTCTCTTTGTTCAGTGACTAACTGGACTTCTTTCAGTGGAGTCCATTTTTTTTCGAACAGTGTGAAAAATTTGTAACTAGATTCCCCAAAGATCACAGCCTATGCAGCATTGTCCATCACTATCCATGACACAGGGCTTGGCAGATGCTCTTTCTTGACCATAACGAGCTGCAAGCTCCACTAACTGCTGTACTATATTCACCAATGGGGCTTAAATTACTCCACAGACTGCTCCAAATTTCGTTTCCTTTGTAGCAATGGTGACTGGAAGCAGCATTTGAAGGTTTGTTGTTTTTTCTGTCCTACTCCCTATTTTCCTGACTCATTCTAGAAAACCATCTAGTCTACAGTGTAGCCAGTGCCTCTAACCTATTGTCTTTTACTACAATTTATCATATTTAGGGAGAATTCTCGGGCTCAGTCTTCACCTTTCTTAGTTTCACCTGAAATCAAGATCTTTTTTAAAGACAGAACCTTGCGCTCTGTAACCTACTTCTCCCCAGGAAAATTGCTGTACTGACTCTGGCTGCAGAAACAGGGATGAACATACACATGCCTTCCCACCTTAGCAGCAGGCTGAGGGGCAGAAGCCTGGAGTTATCTTTCCTTTCTCAGCAGAGAAGCCCTGTCCATAAGCTGGTCCTAGAATGCTGGGTCTCAGTGCTAGGCAGGAGGTTAGTTCCTGGTGGAGACTGATCAACAGGTCTTCCAAAACAGGACATAAAGAACAAAGGGTAGTGGTGGTCTCTGCAGCTAGACCAGCTCAGGGCCCCAGAATAGGTTGTAAAGATAACAGTGGTGATTACCTGTAGTTAAGATGTAAGGATGGGGGGGGGGGGGGGAAGATAACTGAAGCCAAGCCAGCTCAGAGCTCCCAAAACAGAATGTAGAGACCCTATTTGTATTCTTGCATCTTTACATCTAATTAGTCTCAATTCTGCATTAAATGAGCTTCCAAGAAAAGCACACCCTTCTCCTTGAAGTGCCCTCCTGGAGAAGACATAAGTAACAGAGAGAGAAAAGATATAAGGCCAACACCTGCATTAGGAGCCAAGACTGCTCAGATCTGCATTCTCTGTCTAAAGAGCTTCCTTGCTTGCTCTAATTAACTTCTTAACTGCCCTACTCCCATGTCCCGTCTGAATTCTTCTCTTTCAGAAGCATTAGAATCAGGGCTGTTGCTGGGGTTGAGACCAAAGGTAACTGGAGGCATTCCCACAATACAAGCCACACTGCTGCACTCCCAGAAAGCCACCTAGCCAAGAGTGGAGCCATGGAGGAGCCTCCAGCTTAGCCTCACCCCCACCCCTAAACCCAGCATCAGAGGCAGTAGGCAGCTGGCAGAGGGTGGGAAATACTGACACACTGTCCTTCCAGGCACAGCATCTCTGGCCAGGAGTCGGAGGAGAGAGACCTTGTGTTCTTGGCTACATCTGTCTGGGGTGGAGTTACTACTACTGTGCTGAGCTGCGAGAAGAAAAGCATATAAGCAGGGGGTGGGGTGGGGTGGGGTGGGTAGGGTGGGGTAGGGTGGGGTGGAGTGGGGTAAGGTGGGTAGGGTGGGGTAGAGTGGGTAGGGTAGGGTAGAGTGGGTAGGGTGGGGTGGGTAGGGTGGGGCAGGGTGGGGTGGGTAGGGTGGGGTAGAGTGGGTAGGGTAGGGTAGGGTGAGGTGGGGTAGGGTGGGGTGGGTTGTCTTGGTTCAAATGTCACAGACCTACTCTTGCTTTTTTTGTTGTTGTTGTTTTTTGTTTTTTGTTTTTTCGAGACAGGGTTTCTCTGTATTGTTTTGGAGCCTGTCCTGGAACTCACTCGGTAGACCAGGCTGGTCTCGAACTCACAGTGATCCGCCTGTCTCTGCCTCCCAAGTGCTGGGATTAAAGGCGTGCGCCACCAACGCCCGGCTACTCTTGCTTTTCTTACTGACTAAATTTTCTTCAACAAATGTTTCTTCATTTGCTGTGCCCTTAGCATTTCTGGAGAGCCGCTTTTAACATTTCCCATGGGTCTGACTGAGGGCAGGTCAGCAGAAGCCTTCACGTGGCTATACCAGAAGTAGAAGCCGGCTGGGTGCTTAAATATTAATTTGACTTATATTCCCTTTGGAAGAGTAGCAAGAAAAGAGAATTTATTTGAGCCTCCAGTTGAAAGCTCACACCGCACCCAGGGTTATTGTTACTTGAGCAAACCATCTCTCAGCTTTGTCTCTGCTCCCTCATCTATAGAATGGAAGTGATGCCCACCTTGGAGAGCTTCTGAAAGCGCTGTTGCCCATCTAAAATGTCTGGTAGCCATGAGCACTGGACAATCATTCTCAGAGCTCAGAGACAGCCTTAGCCAATGGAACAAGTACACTTCAAAGCTGGGTGTGGTGGTGCACACCTGTAATCCCAGCACTCAGGAGAAAGAGGAAGATGTCTAATTTGAGGCCAGCCTGGGCTACATAGTGAGAGGCTCTGTTTCAAAACAAGAAACAAGGGAATACTTTAGTCATGGTAGCCAGTTACAATGTCTTGACCAGGGAAACGACCTTCTTGGGAGAGCTTAGATATCATCTGAGTGTACCCTGGAGGCCTTACGTGATGAAATTCCTCCTCCAATGTGAGGTATTTGGAGAGTAGAAACTTTTTTTTTGAGACAGGGTCTCTATATTGCCCTGGTTGTCCTTGAACTTGCTGTGTAGACCAGGCTGGCCTTGAACTCACAAAGATCTGCCAATCTCTGCCTCTTGAGTGCAGGGCAATTAAAGCCATGCACCACCACACCTAGCCTTAGAAGGCAGAAACTCAATTCAGCTATAATGTTTAGAAGTGGGGGGGGGCTAGGACTGGATAGGGTCATTAGCACAGGGCCCTAGTAATTGGATGATGATGCATTTAAGATAAGGAAGAGGGGTCCATGATGGGGATGGTGTCTATGTTCTCTGTATCTGTGATACCCTGGACCTGGACCACTGCAGAATGCTGCCAGAAGGTCTAGGAAGATCCTCTTTGCGATTCACGTACAGACTCTGAACTGGTCAAGGAACAGAAAATCTGCGACTGCTAAGTTCTCAGCCCTAAATGAGAACATGTACATCATTCCCTTCGAGGTCCAGAGCAAGCAAGAGCTGGAGGATGGGGAGGAGTGCCGTCCACTCTGCCTTCTGGACACGACACGGTTGCTCCGATGAATTCACAACAGCTGCAGTTACCTTCAGAACTCCTGCCTACACAAGGCGAGGCCTGTCCCCATTCCATCATGGATGGCAGAGGAGCTCCTGAGCCACCCCTCCCTGAGGATCTATGAGGGGGTTAGTGGTTGCTGGGGACGGGGGTGTCACTTTCTTCAGTGGTGTAGCCACTCGTGAGTTGTTCATGCTCCGGTTAACACTCCAACCATGCTCACACAGGCAACCCTAATTAAGTGCACTGGGGCATGAAAAGCAAAACACAACCAGAGACATAAAAGCAGCGGAAGACTTCTTGAGGAGGAGAAGGGGTTGAGTGGGAGAGGGAGAATATGAAGACAGGTTAGTGGGGGGTGGCAGGGGATGACAAAAATACCTTATATTCACTTATGAAATTGGAAAAGAGTAATAAATTCTTAAAATAATTATTTTTAAAAGGTCACCATCAATGCACACCCTTGTTCTCTTACCTCCAGAACCATGAACTCAAAAAAGCCTCCCTTATAACTTACAAAGCCTGCAGTCTGGAACTGGTAACAGGAAGCAGACTAATACACATGATCCCCTCCCTAACACACACACACACACACACACACGGAAAGGCAAACACAACAGTTGATGTTCCTCTTTCCTTAAAGACTCTGGTTTATCAATTCAACACACCCATGGGACAGCCTCCCACACTTGAAGGAAAACTGTTAGAAACAGAATGGTAATGAGGAAGTTTTTTAATGCAGGAACTCCACACAGGAAAAGTCCTGACAGGAGAGCAGGTCTTCCAAGCCTGGATCTCCAGCTACTGAGGGCAAAAAGCCACTGATGGATTTTGTTAAAAATTTAGACTCCAGGCCTGGAGGTGTGGTTCAGTTCATAGGATGCTTGCCAAGTGCACATGAAGTCCTGTGTTCAGTCTCCAGCACCACATGAAAAAACGGGCATGGTAGGGCAGCCCTATAATCCCAGCGTGTAAGAGGAAGAGGCGGGAGGATCAGGAGTTCAAGGCCAGCCTCAGTTCCATAGTGAAATCAAGACCACCTGGGCTATATGAGACCTTGTGTTGCCTCAAGCAACAATAATGAAAACATGCAATGAACAAAAAAATAGATTCAACAAACAGTGCTGGGAAACATATAAGAGGATGGACAGAAACTGCTAGAGGGAAATAAAAGCTAATGTCCCAAGAAGCAGGTATAGTCAGGCTTGGTGGTGCACATCTATAACCCAGCACTCAGGAAGCAGAAAAAGATTGTGGTACCTTTCCAGCCAGCCTGGTCAGCATAGCAAGTTCCACACCAGCCAAAGTTACATAGCTAAGCCCTGTATCAAACAACATGCTAAGGGGGGTTCAACATATGGATTTGGTGGGGGAGATAGATCTAGCCCATAATAAGGCCTTTCAAGAATCAATTCTAAAACACTGCTGATTTCCCATCTCCTTCTCCCTTCTTCCCCAGAGTGTCTGACTCTATAGCTATGGCTACAGACCTTGAATTGGAATGACGGCCAGTCCCCAAGGATTCCAACAGAGTCAATCTGCTACTTCACTCTCTGTTGAAAGCTGTCATAAGAATTGATGCTACACTATGTTCATAACAGCATTGTTCATAATAGCCAGAACCTGGAAGCAACCTAGATGCTCCTCAACCGAAGAACAAATAAGGAAAATGTGGTCCATTTACAAAATGGAGTACTACTCCGTAGTAAAAAAAAGAAAAACAATGACATCTTGAAATCTGCAGGCAAATGGACGGAACTAGAAAGCACCATCCTGACTGAGGTAACCCAGACACAGAAAGACAAACACAGTATGTAATCACTCATAAGTGAATAGACATAAAGCAAAGGACAATCAGCCACAACCCCAAAGAACATAGGTAACAAAGAGGACCCTAACAGAGACATACATCGATCCACCTAGGAAGGGGAAAAAGACAAGATCTCCTGAGTAAATTGGGAAAATGGAGGGAAGGGGCGAAGGTGGAAGGGGAGAGGAGAGGAGGGAAGGGGAGTAGGGGGAAATGTATAGCACAACAACAACAACAAAAGAACTGATGCTAGTTACAATTCTAGGCTCCTCCTAAACAGAGTCATATAAAAGATTCACCCATCATGGCCGCTATAAGAACCTTAAGAACCCTTGTTCTTTACCTAAGTCTCCTCTCCCAGGAATCCCTGGGGGCACCTCAGGGTCCCTCTGCACTGCCAGAGTCCCCTGCATGTCCTCCTCCTAGCAAGAGGAGAAAGAGGAACAGCCCAGGGCTCACTGTTCTCATAGCCACAGCTCCCCTCCCAGCTTTGCAGATCTAGGGGATCTCCTTTGCAGGTTGTATCTCCAGGTTCCTGCCTTCCAGCTGTTTGTGTCCAGCTAGGACTCTGCCAGGGAACTGGAGTACAAAGAGGACCGAGCCTCATGCCTCTAGTCCACTCTGCAGCCATTCTCCATGGCCCAGGTCCCACCGAGAGCCCATATGACCCCACTTTCCAAGTGAGCCTGGTTCCTGGGATCCTGCAGTCCTGCCTCCTCCATGGAAGCTAAGATTGGCTGTAGACAACACCCTTGTCCCTACATTCAACTTCTTCTATTGCAAATATTTAAATATCTGTCATCTTCCTGCTTAAGCCCTGATTGGCTGGTGAGCCTGGTAAATAGGAGTAAGGTCTTGTGGGGGGGAAGGAAAGGGATCAGAAGGAACAGCCAAGAGGTCCCTGCACCAAGGAACTTTCCCTAATCAATCCCTGCCTCCCAGCTTCAAAACAAATCGGGAGAGATAGGACAGTAAGAATGTAGAGCCAACAGGGTAGCTCATCTGTATACATGTGTGTCCCGAGCTGCTGTGTTTAAACAGACTCATCAGAGTGATGACCTTAGGAGGAGAAGCCTTTCAGAAGTGATTGAGTCAGGGAGGAACAAGCTAGGGATTGGGCAGACAGCTTAATTGGTGGAGTGCTTGCTTTGCAAGCAGAAGACTTCAGTTCAATACTCAGAACCTACCTGTTCTGTTTGATGTTTCTTGTTCTGTTTTGTGGCAAGGTCTCACTATGTATCTCTGGCTATCCTGGAACTTACCCCCGCTGACCAGGCTGGTTTCAAAATCACAGAGATCTGTCCTTCTCTGCCTCCTGAGTGCTGGGACTAAAGGTATGAGCCACTACACCCAGATGCTTGTTTTTTGTTTGTTTGTTTTTTAAAAAGTTTGGTGGCTGGCACTTTTAAGGCCAGTTCTGGGGAGGTAGAGACATACAGATATCCAGGGCTCACTAGCCAGACAGCCCAACCCACTAAGAGAACTCCAGACCAGGCAGAGAATCTGTTTCAAACTCAGTGGACACACCTAAGGGATCTGAGGTGGACCTCTAGCACCTACACACACACACACACCTACACACACACACACACACACACACACACACACACGCACACACGCACACACGTGCACACACACGCACATACACACACACACCTGCATATACATGTATGCACACAAAAAATAAATAGCTGAGGAGAAAAAAAATCCATGCCTTCTATCCTCTGAGAGCCCACATTTAACCCCTCCAGAGGAAGAAGCAGTCAATATGCCATTGGAAGCAAAGACTCACCCTTGTCCAACTCTGAAGCCTCCAGAGCCTTGGTCTGAATGTAGACACCCCCAGAACAAGCAGTATGTTTATTTATAAACAACCTGGGCTCAGGGGTTTGCTATTAGAACATAGACAGACTAACAGAACATTTGCACCCTACATTTCTATGAGTTTATTCCCTGCTGTGGGGAGCCACTCCTGTGCCTTGTATAGAATGTGACCATGTGATTCCAGAACTCCCCAACACAACTGAGACACCACCTGTTGTGGTTTGAGAGAAATAGTTCTCATAGACTCAGAGGGAGTGGCACTATTAAGAGGTGTGGCCTTGTTGGAGTAGATAAAGCATTGTTGAAGGAAGTAGATCACTGGAGGGATTTGAGGTCTCAGATACTCAAGCCAGGCCCAGTGTGGCACTCTCCCTTCCTGCTGTCTGCCAATCCAGATGTAGAACTCTCAGCTACCTCTCCAGCAGCACATCTGTCTGCATGCCACTGCTTTCCTACCTTGGTGGCAACGAGCTAAATCTCCGAACTGTAAGCCAGCCCAAATGAAAGCATTCCTTTATAAGAGTTGCCGTGGCTACGGTGTCTCTTCAGTGCACCAGAGATCCTAACTAAGAAACCACCAAAGATGTCTTCAGGCATTGCCAAACGACTTCCCACATCCCATCCAGCCAGGTGAGATCTACTGCCCTTGCTTCATAGTGCCACATCAGATGTACTAGACCAGGCCAGGTTAGGTCACTAGAGTCCTGGATGGGAAATGAGTAGCTACTGCCAGATGCTCAAGAAAAGCCATCAAAGCTCAGAGTCGTCCCCAGGATGGGGGTCACATCAACCCAAGCATGCCATGATCATGACTCCATACCTTACTTCCTGCTCTTCGGGTAAAATGAGATTTAAAGCAGAAGGTTGCAGAGGTGGAAGCCTGGGGGGACAAGCAGGGAGAGCCCTGCCATTGTGCCTGTTTGGGGGTTTGTTTGTTTGTTTATTTAGATTTATTTATCCTTCACTGCATGTTTGTCTATCCACGTGAACGAGTTCACACTACTGCATGCATGCAGAAACCTGAGGAGGCTGAAGTCAGCACGGTTCCCTAGGACTAAAGCAGCAAGTGACTGCGGGCCATCATGTGGGTGCTGAGAATCAAGTCCAAGCCTTCTTCTAGAGCAGCAAGTGCTGAGCCATTCCTCCAGCCCCTGTGCCTCAGTTTCTTTAGGTTCCTGGGAGCACTGGCCCCTATATGAGAGCCTCTGGGGCACAAGCCATGGCTTAAGGCTATAGACCTGGATTCAAATCAGCCCCTTGCTTTCCATCGCTATAGCAATAGACAGGCTACTTCCTCTCTTGATCCTCAGCATGTTCTCATTTGTCAAATGCGAATAGATCTTCTCTGAATTTTTTGAGGAATTAAGGACTACGTATAAAGTGAAAAACAAAAACAAAAACAGTACCCTAGAACTTGCTGGATTAGAAGTTTACCAATTATGACCAATCAAATCGCATTCATCTCAGCTACCAGATTGAGCAAATATAATCTTTGGCAGCCCAGCCTGCTGACCACCTGCTCTGTAAACTTGGGTTTCTGGACACATCCATGAGCCTGGTCATTTTTCCCATTGCCTGCGGCTACTTTGCATACATGAGGCACCGTAGAGCAGGTCAAGCTTTCCTCCAGCCTCAGCCCTTCACTCCCTGGCCCTGCACAAGGAGAATAGGCAGGTCAGCACTGGGGGCCGGCAAAGTGTCCAGCAGGCTTCTAGTGGGAGCAGCCCAGAACACAGTCGGGTCTCTCTGGTCCAAGCCCCATCTACTGCGAAGAGCCAAACAAGGCATCCCACATGTTGATGCCTCCAAACCTTCTCTGAGACACAGCAGTGGAACTGTCAGAGGAATGCAGTGTGAACTCAGGTTGGATTTTGTGGGCTGGAAGGTAAGATCAGAAGACCCGGGGGACCCTGGCAAGACACGGTAGTCCAAAACAAGTAAAAGGAATATCACAGTGTGACATGAAATTACTTAAGACATTCCTGCTAAACATCAGGCCCGAAGAGATGGCTCAGTCAAGTGTTCCCTATGCAAGAATGAGGGCTGAGTTCAGGTCCCCAGCACTTATAGAAAAAACTGGGCATGTTGGCATGCATTTGTAATCCCAGGGCTAAGGAGCTGAAGGAGGACATGGGCAGATCTCTGGGCCTTCCTAGCCAGGCAGCCTAGCTAAATCATCAAGTCCCAGGTTCAGTGAGACACCCTGACTCAAAAAAAAAAAAAAAGATAGATGAGTGATTGAGGAAGACATTCAGTGTTGACCTCTGGCTTTTACACACACACACACACACACACACACACACACACACACACACAGAGGTGTGGTTGCATATACCTATAATTTAAGCACTTGGTGGAGACAGGAGGATCAGAAGTTCAAGGTCATCCTTGGCTAAATACCAAATTCCAAACCAATGTGGGCTACACAAGACCTGTCTAGAAAGAAAGGAAGGGAAAGGGGGAGGAAGGGAGGCACAGTGAGAGGAATATGCAATCTCTACTCTTCCTAGGGTCGTTTGTGTGGCCTCTAGCACTTCTGTCACAAACATGACTGACTGTGCTACCTCTCCAGGCAAACCGAGGGCTGAGGCGGGCCTAAGGCCCGCATCTCTCTCAAGGGTGAAAGTCTCCGAGACCCGGGAGCAGATGTGTGTCTGCCAGACTCAGGACTCTCGTCTTTCTGACCAGCAACATGGCCACAAGGAATTCAGTCTCAGCCGCAGACTAACATGGCCCTCCATGGCCTTAGCATCTCTAGATGAGGTGAGGTAGCTCTTGGTCAGGAAAGTAGAACAAATGCTGGTAACCTGTGACTCTGAGCGATGCCCCTCATTGTTCTCCAACCTCCCTCACCCCTCCTCACTTCCTGCTTCATTGCTGCTATGTGGATGCCTGGCTGGGTGACCAGGTAAATCCATGTTCAGATCCCACCTCCGCTGTCTTCTGGCTGCTCAGTGGTGGGAAGCTCATCTTTCTTGCCAGGTCTCAGTCTGTTCCTCTTTAAAGTGCAGGCACTGAGGCTGAGTACTGATACCACAGAGTGACAGGGTTTAGAGGGAATAGAACCTCTATAGTGAGCATCCTAAAAAGAGATAAACTCACTGCAACAGGAGGAAGAGGCTACTCCTTTGTCCCTTCCTCTTTGCTTTTCTTGGGAATTTTCATTTTTCTTCCTTGTTTTGCTTTACTTTTTATGATATTGGAGACTGAATCCAGGATGTGCACACACTAGGTGAGCATTCTACCACTGAGGTATATCCCCTGCCCTCTTTTTACTCTTTTTATTCTCATAGGCTCTAAGTTGCCCAGGTTGGCCTTAATTTCCCATCCTCCTGCCTCAGCCTCCTAAGTAGCAGGTTTGACAAGCTTAAACCACTGGGCCCAGCTCTTCAGAATTCTTCATAGTAACAAATTGAACAAGAAGAGATGCAAAGCAAACAGACTCGATGCCCATCATTGAGGTTCAGTCACCCCCAGATGTCAAAACACTAGCCAGGGTGCAGGTTTCTAAGAGGGTGACACAGGCAGAGGAGCCACATGCCTGCCCCTGTCCACGCTGTTGGCTCTCTGCCCTGGCCCACTCTACAAAGATAACCACCTCAGGCACTGAGGACAGCGGGAAGGTGAAGGCTGAAGCCGCTGAGGGACAAACACCATTTCCTCAGCCTCAGAGCTGGATCCCCTCAGGGCTACCACAGAACCTCACCTTGGATGTTCCAGAGGCCTTGACTGGGTCTCCTCACCTTCCTAAACATCTCTGCTGCAGAACAGAAGCCCCGGAGGATGCAGGTGAGTGTGGGGTGGGTGGGTATGCCCCTCAGTGGAGTGGCCTGGGAAGAGGTCTCCCCTGGGACTGGGTCCACATCGCCCTGCAGTAATGTCCCCCTGCTTCATCGTGCTTCAGAGTCACCTCCTACTAGAGGTCCTCCCCGGTAAGCCTCAGCCTTAGCGTCTGTGCCTGTGTCTCAAGGAAGTATAGTGAGCAGGGTCCACACTGGCCCTCGCTCTCAGCTCCTTCCTCGGGTCAGCCTTGCTGGAAAAGGCCTGACTGCAAGTCATGCCTCTCAGGGCATGTCACACGTGGTCACCCAGCAAGGTATGGCTGTTAAGGCCAGGCTGTATCACCAACACTGCTTACTGGGTGATACTCACTCCCTGTTCCCAACGGCTGACAGACACTGAAGATCTGTGAGATCCTCATGGCACCCTGACTTCACCCCCTCCTCTCACGGGACTGGCACACCAAACCTTACACCTGAGTCCGCTCTAGCAGACCCACCGGCTTTGAAGCCAAACTCACCTTTCCAGGTTTGCCCGTCAGGGGATATGTCAGGGGACAGGGGATGTGACAGCCAGCAGTGACAGCCAGCGCAACCCTGAGCTGAGTTCCAGGCTGCTGCTCCAGCACACCCCCTGTGAGGAGCGGGCTAGCTCAGACCCCACACCCACCTGCTGCAAGGAAGAAGGGAGACACTGGATACAGCTGAGGCACAGTGGCTTGGAACACCTTTGGGGAACAGCATGCTGCCCTCAGAGCTCTGAGCAAGGGAGAAACAAGAGACAAAAAAACTGTCAGTTTTGGGATCTTTTAACACAATGAACCATGCGCTGAAGAGGAAGAAACTCGGGGTGGAGGCCTGTGGCAGTCCCTCCCTCAGAGGCAGTCCCTCCTTCAGAGGCCACGGGATGTTCAGCTTCCCTTCTCCAGTTGAGGAGCAGGGTTTTCATAGTGTCTGAGATTCCTAACTCTGTTAAGCTAAGAGCCACCACTATTCACTCTGGCCCCTGTTCAGCAACCTTCCCAAGTCTCCTTGGTGACTTCTCAGGCCTCCAGAATTCACATTGTCACTCTAGTCAAGGTGCCTGCCCTGTGGGACTAACAGGCTTCTGGTCAGGGAATGTGGGAGGTCAGCAATTTTGGAATCTAGCTGTGGACAGATGCAAACCCAGATGTCTACACAGCAAAGCAGCCTCAAGTGACATGAAACTAATTTGTAAAAATGAAATTCCTGTGGAAACTATCTTCAGCTGGAGTGGTCAAGAAGCTTCCAGAATGAGAAAGTATTGACATAAAGGCTCCAGAAACTAACACGAAGCCAACACTGTCTGAGAGATTGTTATTTGAACTGTAATGTGAGCCACGTGTATAATTTTATATTTTCTTGCTGTAGCCACATTCAAAAGACTTAAATGAATAGATGAATTTTTTAACTGTGTGTTTTATTTGGCCCCAGTGTAATTCAAAATAGTAGTAAAAATTAATCCATTTGTTTTCCTACTGTCACACTCTGGGTGTGTATTTCACACACACAGCCCATCTTGGTTTGGGATAGACAGCTGCAATATCTTGAGTGACACCTCTGCCCACCCTGCTAGACAGAAGGCCTCTATGACCTGGTCACTCCTCAGACACACCTGGCCCAATAGCAGGCTTGTATGGGTTAGGAACTGAGGTACAAACTCCCCAGCCTGGTCCCAGACCCACTAAACCATGTAATTGCTTACCAAGACTCCTGTCTTAATAAGCTCTGCCACTGAAACAAAACGCCTTTGACTGGATAATTTATAAACACAGATGTTTCTTGCCCCTCGTTCTGGAAGCCAGCAAATCTCAGACAGAAGTATGAGTGGATTCTGGTAAGAGTTACACTCTGCTTCACCTAAGTGGCCGCCACATGTTGCAAAAGGCACATGCTCACAGGAGGCTTTTATAAGGATAGGAATCCAAGCCGTGAGGAAAGAGCCCTCGGAATGGTCAGTCCCCAAATCCCCACTTCTTAGGAAGACACCCACATTCTGACACCCACAGATCTGCAGGTGATCTGTGAGAAAGTTTGAGACATGTAACTCATCTCCTTCATCTGATAGATCAAAAAAACAACAGAAGGGCAACCAGCATGGACAAATCCAAGTCTCTCCCTTCTCTTTCCTGTGCATCTCTCTATCCTTATTCCTGGCTTCTCTATGGTTAATTTCAGTCAGCTCATGGCTGCCTCTGCCCCCTGATTCAAGGTTAACTTTATTAACAGTCTCAGAGCAACAGTGCGATCAAATGTCCTGAACGTTCACTCCCAACATCCAAACAATCTTTTGATCCTGCTGAACTCAGCTTCAGAATACCTCTTGGGTTCATCCCACCTCTGGCTCCAGATACCTCAGAGTGAGCCACTTCTCTCTCTCTCTCTCTCTCTCTCTCTCTCTCTCTCTCTCTCTCTCTCTCTCTCTCTCTCTCTCTCTCTCTCTTTCTCTCTCTCTGGCTTTGTTGTAGGTTCAGAACATCCCCCCCCCATAAAATGCTGAGGTTCTGTTTGGATGGTGCCTTATTTAACTATTCTAACCAAGGCAACTTATAAAGGAAGGCATTTAATTGGAGGCTTGCTCACAGTTTCAGAGGGCGAGTCCATGACCATTATGGCAGGAGTATCGGGACAGACAGGAATGGTGATAGAAAAGTAGCTAACAGCTGACATCCTGATTAGCAGGCAGAGAGGCACAGAGAACAAGATTGGGCCTGGCATGGGTTCTTGAAACCTCCAAATCCACCTTCCTGACACACCTCCTAATCCTTCCCAAACAATTCCACTAACTAGCGACCAAGCATTCTAACATATGAGCTTATGGGAGCCATTCTCCAACACAGATGGAATAAAAAGAGGCCATGCAGACATAGACATGGGGACAATATCGTGGGAGTGTGAAGGGGAGAGATGGAAGTGAATCAACAGAGGTCACAGTATGTCAGATGTGGCCAGCAAGCCACCAGCTGCCTCTTCCCTGAGAGGGCTCGAGGGAAGCCTTGAGGGTTCAGTCAGTCCTGCCAAACCCATCATCCAGGCTCCAGAACCAGAGGATGAAGAATGTACGTTATAAAATGATGTCTGTGTGTTCATTATCTACAGAAACCCTACTCAGTCAACAGTGCTCAACACACCCCTTCCCTTCACCATCAGCACCAACCTCTACCCTAGAACACGGTCCACAGAGTCCGCTCCAGGTGCAGATAGTCAGCCGTCTAAAAACAGCACAGACAGCCACCCCCACCACTCATCCCTTCACACCCCATCCTGCCCTTACAGCCTGCACGTCATTTCATCCAATCCAGCTTATCAGCTTCTCCCTCTTGCTCCCCACTCCAAGCAAGTTCTTTGGCATGACATGCCATCCAAGTGAGGGACTGGGAAACTTATCTCTTGCACAGTGAGGAGACCTTCTCAGTATTGCCCAAAGGACACACACCATCCTGAGCAGGACTGTGTCTCTGCGGCGGATGAAGATGTAGCAGATCCTTGCCCACAGACAGAGAGCAGCAGAGCCCTACAGCAGCATCACCAGCTACCCTGTCTTAATTGGGTGAGCTTTGTGATGGTGCTAGCTGTTTATGCTGCTCCATCCCCAACCCAAGATGCCCATCTTTGCTATAGAAATGAGGGAATGGTGGCATTTAAGACTGGACCAAGCAGCCCAGGGAACCATGGCCTGCCGCACACCTCTGCAAGTGAGATGGTGCCCTTGAGGGCCCAGCAGCAATGCCTGGAGTGTTTTCACAGCCTGGTGACTTCACTTGAAGGAATTCCTTACATCTTAACATGAGGCCCTACGGGACAGCTGGAGAATTCCAGAGCCATGGATAACTCCAGCCATGCGGGGCTGCATTGTTTCCATGATTGTTCCTGGCAGAATTCTAGAGGAAAATGCAAACCAGATGTACAGAGAAAGACTTTGTTGGTCAGGGAAGAGAGAAAACAAGCTCCTCACGGTCAATGTTCCCAGCCTTTACCTGGGGCTGTGTGAAGAGGAGGAGAAGGCCCCCTTCTCTCCTCCAGCTTCTGCTGGGGTCGCTGCTGCTCCCTGGGACTCTGCAAGCTGGAGAGACATATGGAAATGAGATTTTGCTCCTCCCGGGGAAGCAGGGAGCTCTGGGGCTGCGTAATGAGCCCAGAGCTTAATTGAAATAAATAAGAAATCCTGTGCAAACCGTTTAACTGGCTGCAGGTAATTAGTTCTTTCCCTTGGAGGGGCTACCAGAGACAGCCTCCCCGCTTCTCTGCTGGGCACTGGACACCAACTGCTGATGACCTTGACCGACGACAGCCAGTGTCTGCCAAACAGTCTTCCTGAAGGCCTAGGAACCCCGAAGTCCCCTCCTGCTCCCCCATCCTGATCAAAATGCAGGCCTGTCATGCCAGCTATTTGGGTAGATTGACAACAGTGAAACAGGAGAATTGCAGTTTGGGGGCCTGCCTGGGTGATTTACTGAGACCCTCTGTCAAAATAAAAAGCAAGGCTAGTGAGACAGCTCAGCAGTAAAGGTGCCTGCCGTCAAGCCTGACAACCTGAGGATGGTCCCCAGGTTCCACGTGGTAGAAGGAGAGAAGTGACCTCCCCAAAAGTCACCCTCTGACCTCTCCAAGTGTGCAGTCCTGTGCACATGCCCCCTTCCCCACACACACGTGTGCAGTCCTGTGCACATGCCACACACACACACACAAGTGTGCAGTCCTGTGCACATGCCCCACACACACACGTGTGCAGTCGTATGCACATGCCCACACACACACAAGTGTGCAGTCCTGTGCACATGCCCCACACACACACATGTGCAGTCGTATGTACATGCCCCCCCACACACAAGTGTGCAGTCCTGTGCACATGCCCCCACACACACTCCCCCACACACACATGTAAAAGAAGTAAATATAAAAAACAAAGAAGGTTTGGCATAAATTCAATGCTTTCAAGCTTAAGCTTGCCAGGGATTCTTAGAGTCAATCCCCAGTACTGAAGTGGGCAAGGACTCTGGAAGCCTTAGAGCCAATCCCCAGTACTGAAGGGGGGAAAAATATATACATGGCCTTCCTTGGTCATGGAGAACTACAACCACTTGAGGAGTGTCCCTTTCAGAGTGTGTCACGTGTGGTTCTTGGGCCATCTGTAGCAGTGGCACCTGGGAACTTGTAAGAATGACAGAATCCAGGATTTAACCACACCTCCCTCCCTTCCCCTCACGGGCCTCAGGATGAATCCAAGGCTATTTGAAGGAGCCTGCAGTTTCCACCAGCACCCTGGTCTGAGAACCATGTGCTGCTCTTTACGGTCCCTTAGCTTCCTACCCACAGTCCTTGGAGCCAGACAGGTGCTCTCTCTGAGGAAACTGAAGCACACCTGCCACCTCAACATGAGCTGCAAGTTCCACTGATGAGAACCAGGCAGACGGTGGGCCAGCTTTGCCAGATCATCCCATTTGTCAAGAGTGACTGCTGCAAACGTGACAGAGTGGACTCTCCCCATTCAAAAGTGTGCTCGCTGCACGTCCAGACACTCCTGTCAACACAGCTCCACACTTCCTGTTTCTCATGGTGGCCAAAAGTTCTTCACCCTCTCTCCCTTTCCCACATCCTAGGAGGACATCCTGCCAGCTTGCCCTTCCAAAGGGCAGCTTGATACTGAAAGTCTATGGGGGATGTGTCAAGAGGTTTGTGTCTTAGGTGAGACTTGCTCCTGCCACACTGACAGTCAAGAGTCACCACGCCTGGGTTCCCTCTTCAGCACTGAAATGAAAATGCCAAGCACATCCAGATACCGCCTCCACCCTCCTCTCACCAGGGCCGGTCACAGTCGCCGCTGCCCCACACACTGCCTGTCATCTGTTCCCGGGCCTCTGCTCCTGCCCTGGCTCCTGCATCTGTGTCCTAACATAGCGCACAGAGCTATGGTTTGAAGTGGGAGAAAGGTGTTGCAAATTTACAAATGCAAAAAAAGGTTGCACCCGCCTTTGCTCGGACAGCAAGGGTACTGCCTACTCCTGACAGCACACCTGATGCTGCAGGTCCCACCAGACTGCTCCTCCCGCTGCTGGGAGCATCCAGCTCCTTTGACTTGTGTCCCTTGGGGAGAGGTTTCTCTGCATAGAGCATTCTCTCCCATTACTCTCCAGCTCATTTTACTGTCTTTTTGCAGGAAATCCCTCCCTCCCTCCCTCCCCCCTCTCCTCTTCTCTTCTTCCCTCTGATTCTCCCTCTATCCCCTCCCCCCCCCAAACCTACCATGAAAGCCTTAGCTAACCCTCTGCCCACATTCTTCACCTCTTTGGCTAGTGGAACTCATCTTACATCCCATAATATACTATCTGCACATGAATTTACTGGCCATGGGCCTCCAGCCTCCATCCGTTAAAACTGGAGCTCCTTGGGGACAGGAACATCTGTCCGCACCCAGTGTGTATTCAGAAAGCAGCTGTTGCATGAATCAAGGAGGGAAGGCTGACTGGATATTGTCACCAAGAGTTTGGCATTGACCCCCCCAGCTGGAGGGTCCCGAAGCTGCTGACCTAAACCAAGCTTACTTCTATTTGCAAAAGGTTGAGTCCTGGATGGAGCTGCTTATGGGAACATTTAGGGACAAAGTCTTTTGGGGAAGTTGAATAGAAAGCCACTTCTTTGTCCTGCATCTCAGCCAGGACTGCCACACACAGGGTGACCACTGCTCATGCCTCCTTGACACTTGTTCATCTGTGAAGTATCTTCTCTGCAGCCAATGCATAGCTGCTGTCCAGGGACAGTCTTCCCCTAGCAGGAATTCTTTGTGGTGTTGGTCTCAAGAAGAGAAGCTTCTGGAAACAGCCTCGGCTTCTCTTTGGTGCTCACGGTGTGGGCCAGCATTTTAAAGTCTGCAGGAGGTCTGGTCACAGATGTGCATCTCTTTCCCACACCGATGCTTCTTGAGTGTCCTGGACTACACTAGCCGTTCCCCAGCCATGTGCCTATTAGAACAGTAGGACACCCACACTCTGAGCAAGCTGTCTCATCCTCCTGGAATGGGGTGGGAGCGCCCCATGCTGCCCAGGTAGATGCACACCATGACCTTGCTGAGCCTCAGACCTCCCTTGTGGCCCTCTTCTAGAGTAACCAAGCTACGCTCTCCAGCCTGTAACAGCATGCCACCTTCTCCACCTTACTGGAGGGAGGCAGAGGCCTGTCACCAACACGGGTGGCAGAGACCCCATTCAAGCCTTTAGCACACCAAAGAGAATCCGAGAAAAGGTAAGTTAGACAGCTTCAGGCACAATTGGATTGGGACTTAAACCATACACGAGGACTCAAACTATCTTCTAGTTTAGCCTTCTGCCTGTGCCCTCCCCTCAGGATGGCAATATGGCTACTAATGGTGACTCTTGCTACCACATGCTGGCAATATGGCTACCATGCTTCCTCATCCCAAGGTTCAGTTCAACTAGAGACAGAACTTTCCTGAAGCTCCTTCAAAGATGTGAGTTTTACTGTAGTAGGTCTGTAGCCATCCTTAAGCCTCACTTTGGACAGAGAGAGAGAGGCAGGCTGAGACTGGCCATCCACAACACCCCTGTAGTATCTGGGCTGGAAGTACCACTCGGACAAGAAATGCAAATGAATCAAGCCCTGCCCAAACCACTGGGCCTTTTGCTAGAAGCGGGAGCGATGAACTCTGGGAAGGCTAATTCTCAGTGAGCCCTGCCAGACCTTTCAACACTCACCTCCACCAGGACACAGCCTAAGAGCTGCTCTCTATGCCTGCATCTGGCTCTACCTCTGCCTCAAGAGGCCACCTTGCTCAAATAAGCCCCAAACAACAGGGTCCTCTCTCTCTCTCCCAGATTGTTCCAAAGACAGTTGTTTCTAGGCAGCTTGGAGAAACCTCGCCTGTCTCACGGTACCTCAACAGGAAGTGCTTCCTACAGTCTAACCTGTCATTCTACTAGGTACAACACCTCCATTCATATGCATCCCCAAGCCTGGGTATCTTCCACAGAGACAGAAGACCACAAGTTTCCAGAATTCGCACAAGGCAAGCAAGTAAATACAGGCACTCCACTTTGTTCCATACAAAGCCTCCCTGACTGCAGTTGAATGGGAGAAGGGCTGTCCACACATCACTATATCCAAGTGGGCATCAATCAATCAAAGTGAGAGGAAAGCAGCCAGGAAACAAACAGCAGAGCTGAGCACCAGGCAGAGCTGGGAACTGGTTAAAAAAAAAAAAAAAAAACCACCACAGGTTTGCTATTTCACTAGAGGGATTTAAAGGCCGGTTCTCTGAGAGGCATCTCAGGTCGTGAAGAAAAAAAAAAAAAAGACATTTGTTATTTACTCACCCCCCACCAACAAAGCTGGATTAGGCAAATGTCTTGCTGGGTCCTGCCCAGTCACGAGGAGAGCTGGCTAACACACAAGCCCTTGCGATGGAGCAGTTTCCAGGCACACCCTGTAACAGATGCTAACACCAAATCAAGCAGTGAGAAACAGCTACCTGGCAGCCTCCCTTGCTCAGAGCAGCGAAGGTGCCACCTTTGAGGCCTCTCTCCAGACACTCAAGACTAGACAGTCAGAAAGACCAAAAGTCAAATCAGAGTTGGGCTTTGTGTGTAAGTGGCCCGGTGTGGGGAGGGAGGAGACCTGGGATGCTGGGTCTCCACTGAGTTCAAGTGGCAATGAGAAAATGCAACCTCTTCAACCGCCATCCCTTGCTTGACAGCTGGCTCAGCCCCTCAGCGTGTACCGGTTCTTTCACTTAAGCTGAGGGCTGGAGTTCAAGACCCGGAACTGACGGTGAAAGGACAGAAAGACTCCCATAAATTGTCCTCTGACCTAACTACCCCACCTCTCTCCCCACTAATAATAATAATAAACTCACTTAAAGAAAAACTCAAAACCACCATGCTCCGCCGGTACCCTATCTATACACGTGCCTACACTAAAAAGTTGTAATGTTTGTAAAGTCTCACTTGTTTGGACAACTTAAAAGGATGGGGAGGGTCTCAAAGGGTAACATCCCTAGGTATCCCAGGAGCCTGTTGTCACCAACCCACGCCAAGCCAGCAACTTGCCTTGTGAGCTGAAACATCAAGTGACCCGAGACCTGAATGGCACCGCAGATAATCTCTGCAGGGAGGGGTGAGATGGCAAGACAAGGGTGACGAGCTAGTCAGAACAGAAACCGCCTCTGATCCCTCTCCTCTAGGTCTTTGCCCTCCACAGTGTAGGGGACCCAGTCAGGTCTGAAACTGCCATTGCCACCCACACAACCTTAGCAGGGTCACAGTGTATTCGCCTCTTATGACTTTGGAAGCAAAGCTTTGTGGATGACACAGAGTCACAAGCCCTAGCCCGTGGTGTGACTTACTTGATAAAAAGCAAGCTGTCCTCGGGGCTGCAATCCTACCGGAAGGTTCCAGCAAGTCCTTCTCCTGGACCTCACAGCGCAAAGAGATAAGGTCACTGTCGGTTTGCAAGCCCGTCTTCCACCACCGCGGCCAGCAGGAACAGGCAGAGGCCTCGGGCTCCTCTAATCTCATCTTCCGCCTCTCTCTTCCACATGGAAGGATGCTGCGACTCCATGAATCCAGGTAAGGTGACAAACCTCCTCAAGTCTGTCTTCAACCTTCACTCTGGCTCCTGAGCTGGCAGGAACACTTCCAGGGGTCCACACGTGGGGTCTTTGAAGGGCTGTAGTTCACCAAGTCCCTCAATTCCACACCATTCCCTGCACTGCCCAATCAGCTTTCATTGCAACAGGTGTGGACACAGGTGCACACGCACATCGAAAAAGCTGCATCCCAGCTGGGGCAGATCTGCAGGCCACACCCACTGGGTCAGCCAAACCCCACACACAGGCTTGCCACTCAAATCAGAAGAGTATCATGCAGCCTGGTTGCTCAGCAAGCTGCAACCCCCCCACACACACACACACACTTCCCCCCTCCTCACTTCAGCCTGGCTCCTTCACATAGAACGAGGGCTCCCACCCAGAAACCCAGACTTGAAGGCAGTCTCTGATAGGCAGCTGAGTTCTGAAATGTTCTTCCAGGGTAGGAAAATGGGTCACACACAAGACTCATTCCCCGCCCCCCCACTCCCCGCTATAGGTGGGAGAATGGCTGGTCCCAGGAAAGGTCAGGAAGCCTGGGAACAACTGTGATTCCCTGCAGCTAATTAGAGCCCCAAGCTCCCAGATCAAGGAAGAAGGTAACCAACCCTAGGGAAGTCTACAGATGAGACATCTAAGGCTCAGAGGTCAGGAACGGTCACGCTAGTTAGAAACAGAAGGTAGGAGAACAGAGAGCCAGTGGGGCATGTCAGGGGCTGTGTTGATTTTGGAGTGGTATGCCTCATTTGAGGGTCACCTCTGCATGGGACAGACAGAAGATGAAGACCTCCAGCCAGCTCTGGTCTTCAAGGGAAGACCCACCCTGCTGCCTGGACTCCCAGCCAGTTCTGGCCAGCTCCAAGGCAACCAGCCAAACCTGGAATTTTCCAAGCAGCATGTCCCAGTCGCAGAAATCTTACAGTCCTCATTGGCATCTCTAACTAGACTCATCCTCCAGGACCCAAGGGAGAGAGATGCTGGAGTCCCAGGGAGGCTCCTGACCCAGGCAGCTCTTCACTGCAGCAAACCCACCACAGCTGGGCATGTTCATGGTTAGTTTGGAGAACCCCACCGGAGCCAGGGTCAGGTGCCAGGAAGGGGGACGTGTTGGTCCCAGAGGCAGCCACTTCTAGGCAGAGCCCTCCCTTGGCGGGTCTCAGAACCTCCATGGAACTGCCATTTGGAACCCTCCTCCACTCCCCAGCCATGTTCAGCTTCCCTTTCCTGCTGAAAAACATCTGGCAGGCTTGGCACCTAAGCTGAGTAAAAATAGCATGCCATCTTGTGAGTGGGCACCACGCCACTGTGGCAGATGGAGACTAGTGCTGGCAGCCAAGCGACTGCAGAATGGTGTCCAACGAATTTGCAGAGGGCAGGCCTCGCAGCTGGAAGGGTCATGGGGCTGAGTGACAGGACCCTAGCAAGAGGGCCGGGAAGGGAAATGAAAAGAGACAGATGGAGAGGGGGTCAGGGCCTTCTGCCCTTCCCAGGTGGAGCCAGGCAGGAGAAGAACAATATGCTTAGAATTAAGAAGGCCTCAGGTACAACAGTGAAGCCTTATGTTAAATTTTACCTGTATCTTTATCAACTGTTTGACCCTGGGCCACAGGCTTAACCTCTGAGCCTTTGCATCCAGTCAACCCTGTAGGAGTCTGGTGAAAATGAGCACTCTCTCTTTTACTCATTAAGTATGGAGAACAGAGGAAGCCCTGCGTCTATGAGGCCTTCAGCCTCAGACCCATGGGAAAATGGCAGTCTTCCCTGCCAGGGTGAGGCTCCAAGGGGTGGCAAGCCCTTGCTCTGATCCGTGTGCAGATGTCGACCATGTGTACAGAAAACGTCTGCATAGCTTTCCCCACTAGATGTTTATGACCTGAAGATTGCTCCCCTACAGAGACTGTTCCTGCTGAGATTAGCTACACCAGCCTCCTTGTTCATCCCTATGCAACAAGCCAGCTCCTTCTTCAGCTGTATATAGTACATGCTGAGCTTCCAAGGCGCTGTGGTTTCTCCATCAGAGAGGCCGGCACACCTGATCCCAGTTTTTCTGCATGTCCATTTGTTTGTCCATTCTCCATTCCCTTACCACACCCAGTCAGGTCAAGTACCTAGAGTCGTGCTAGGTGTGGCAAATAAATATTTTTATTACGTGTCTACTGTGTGAGTGTTCTTTCAGAGTGCAAGACAGACAGTAATAAAAAAAAATCACAAAAATAAAAATACAGTGTCAAGGTTTGTAGTGGGTTACAACATGGAACGGAGAGTAGGTTGGGGAAGCAGGATTAGCCCAGTCAAGGACAGTGTCTCCAAGGAGGAGACTGTGAAGACCTGAGGGCCAGTGGGGAATTAAATAGGGAAGAAGAGAAGGCATGTTAAAGCATGGAGAACTATGCCTAGGCCCTGACAAATATGGTCACACAGGATCCTTAATGACCATCTACTAGGAATGAAATTGTAATAACAGCCTCTTCCAGAAAAGGCTTGGGCCATAGGCCTGGGGCCTCGGGACATGAAATACTCAAATAGTAAGAGAGCATGTGACCTGTGTTCCCACTCAGAGAAAGGCTGCAAACAAATAGAAGTTGAAAATGGCAGCTCATTGAGAAGCCAGTGAGGGCCTTTCAGACTCCCCCACGTCCAGGAGTTTCCAGGCTCACACTCCAAAGAGCCTCTTCTTCAAGCTTAGGGAAGCATGCTGGACCACATCTGAGCTTTCTCTTACCACAGGTGACTTGTGTGGCAGCCAGGACCACCCAACCCCCCAGCCTCCATCTACCAGAGCCCCACTTAGGCTGCCTATGGTTCCCTTCAGTCTCCGTGTCCTAGCAGAAAGACCCTCCTCGCCCTAGGGCTAAGTCAGTGTGTGTCTGGCAGAATGCCAAGGTCCTGGCGCTGTGCAGTCTTCTGTCAAAGCCTCACTCAAAAGGAAAGGCATTAGGACCATGGAGCAATATCCCCAGGAAAAGAGTGGCCATCAAATTGCCATGTGTGCAGCACAGAGCCCAGGAGCCACAGCCTGAGTGCCTCCTGCACACAAGTCACAAGACTCAGTAGCAGAAACTGTGGAAGAGGGACAGACAGCAAGGAGCCACAAGAAGGTTGTGTCACCCAACTCTGCACATCACCACTATAGCAATCACAGGGTCTTGCATGCTCCCCTGCTGCCCCTACAAACCTGGAAAGAGGGAACGGCTAACACACCAGGGCTTCCTGTCCTGCTACTGGATAAAAGGTCCACAATGGTTAGCCCAAGCGTGCCCCTGAACTCATGTCAGCCTGTGGGACCCTTGGTGACATCCCTTCTCCAACCTGGACCTCCAGCATCTGAACCCTTGAATACATTGTCCTTAGTTCTGACTTTTTTTTTTAAGACGAGGTCCCTAGATTGACTTTGGACTTGCTGTGTAGCCAAGGATGACTGTGAACTCTTGATCTTTCTGTCTGTGCAACAGACCACAGTATATATCACCATGCCAATTTATACAGTATTTCGAACTGCACATATGGCCAGCCTTGTCCACACTAGGCAAACATTCTACCAACTGAGTCATATCCCCACCTCTGACATCCAATAAACAAATGTCTTCTCCCTTTGTCTAGGAGAGCCATTGCCGCCTTCCTTGTCCCCCAAATCAACTTCCTGCACGTAAACCTTTGTTCTGATCATTAGCATGTTTTCCTGGAGAGGCCATATTAAAAGAGACTTCAGAAAAAATTGCAGTGGCAAATGAGGTGGTTGGTGGTCAAGAACCCAGCGTGGTAAGCTCTGTCTTCCCTAATAGAATGCAGCAGCTGGAAGGGTCACATGGGACAGCCCTTCATCAGCGGTGACAGTGATCTGCAACATGAGACTGCACAGAGACCACAGGCTGTGGTCCATTGCTTGGTTTTCCAAGCACCTTAGTTTTCCAGGCAACTTGTGCCTCTCTGAGAGGCCCACACTTGAAGGACTTTGTCCTACCAATGCCTGCTGTGGAAGCCCAAAGGACTGCATCTTTCCTGCCTGCCCCAGAAGACCGACTCATTGACCACCTTTCTGGAACCTCCCCCCAGGACAAGAAGTCAAGAGTGGGGACTGTGGCGTTGAGATGAATGTTGACAGTCTGCTCACTCCTCTGGGCTCCCAGGTCAGCCTTTGCAGGACCTTTGGTGGCGTCCCCCAACCTGACACTTCAGCCGCTGTGCTCTTAACTGTCTACAGCTCTGACATCTGCTTAACAAATGTCTTCGTTTTGGGTTAGCACAACCTATTTCTGTAAGTTCACTGTCTGTCCTCTCCCTGATCCTCTTGATATTCCGGCAGAATTTTTAAAAGATGCATGACAGGGGTTCGACAGTTCAGTGGTTTAAAAACATGTACTGCTCTAACAGAGGATCTGATTGTGGTTCCCAGTACCGATGTTGGGCAACTCACAGCTCACAACTGCCTGGAACCCTCTTCTCGCCGTCTCCAGCGTGGTACTCACATGCAAACACAGGCACAAACACATACATATCAAAGAAAACAAACTTTTTATTTCAGTGGGTGACAGTAGAGATTACTCCTGAGGATGGGACAGGGGCTCTGCCCCATGACATACCCCTCACAGAGGCACACAGAGAGGTGTCCAGAAGCTTTGACCCCCTTACATCCCCTCTGAGCAAGTGATGGGAGTGGGACCAGAAAAGAACAGCCCATGCTATGCCTGGGTTGTAGTGATACACAGGGAGGTCTCCCCAGCTATAGGCCCTGTGACCATGCTGCATGGGCTGGCTCCCTAGAACTTGGCAGAGATGCAGACACCCAGATTAAGCCAACGGCCTCATAGACATTGAACTATAATATAGCTTCCCACTTCCCTTTCCCAGGCCATAATAGTCTCAGACAATGACATCATAGGTCTCCTATCCACTGAGCTGTGGGTTGCTGTGAGTCTTGTGTTCGTAGTAAACAATAGATCAGATGAGAAAAGTATTAAGAGCTTGACCAACTCTGCTACTCTTGAGCTATGTGACCTTGAATAAGTAATTTAGCCATTCTGGACCCCAACTTTCCCATATATACATATACTGGAATTAAGATATGAGAAAATTACACCAGGCGGTGGTGGCTCATGCCTTTAGCACCAGCACTCAGGAGGCAGAGGCAAGTGTATCTATGTTAGTTCGAGGCTAGCCTGGTGTACAAAGCTACACAGAGAAATCTTGACTGGAAAAAAAAAAAAAAGGTATGAGAAAATTCAATTAATTCATATTTGGTGAGAAGCATATGCAAAATGTAACCAGATGTGCAAGAGCCATATTGGGGGAAAGAGGGTGGGAGGGGCTGGAAGCCCCCCATGCATACCTAATTCCAACGAACATGGAGTGGGGGAGGCTGGGTAGAAAATGGGGCATGCTGGCATACCCCTGTAATCCCAGCACTCCTGCAGCGAGATGGGAGGTGGGGACAGGAGATCTGCCTGGACGCTGGAGGACACGCTAGCCTGGAGTCACTGAAGAACGGTAGAAACAAGAGAGACCTCTGCCTTGGCAGACTGGGAGGTGAGAACAGATTCCTGAAATTTTTTCTCTGGTCTCCACATGTACACAAGGGCATGTGCATGCCTACACACACACACACACACACACACACACACACACACACACACACACACACACGTGCAAGGAATTAAAAAATAAAACCAGAGGCTGGGCATTGGTGGTCCCAGCACTCAGGAGGCAGAAGCAGGTGGATCTCAGTGAGTTCAAGACCAGCCTGGTCTACAAGAGCTAGTTCCAGGACAGCCTCCATAGCCATAGAGAAACCCAGCTTCAAAATAAATAAATAAAACCAGTTCTAGCTCAGGCACCGATGCCATCCATACACTGGGAATACTGAGGGAGGTGCCTTACTAAGAGCTGAGGACTCTGCTCATGGCTGACTTTCTCTCTGAACTCCTAGGAAGTTTGCCAGTGCTTTCCTGAGCCTGTACTGCCTAAGGCTTTCTTTCTATCCAAACTTGGTTTTGTTCAGTTTTTTGAGACAGGGTCTAGCTGTGGAACCTAGGCTGGCCTTGAACTCCTGGTCCTCCTGCCTCAGCCTCCCTAGTACTGACATTTTATGTGGGTTTAGGGGGTTGAAATACAGGTCATTGGGTTTGCATAGTCAGAGCTTTCCCCCGCTGAGCCATCTCCCCAGCCCTGGGAAGCTCTTATCAAACAGTGAATACATCTTTCCACCCACACAGAGCTGACAGATGAATCAGAAAACACGGCCCACTCTGCACTGCTTCGGACACATTCTGAGAACGGTAAGGCACAGACTTAACACTAGACTAAGTGCAACATCGTTTCCCAAACATCCCTAGTGCCAGACTTCTCTGGCTAGCAGAACATGTCCCTTCAGTGCTTTGTCTTTTTAGAGAAGTTGGTTTCTGTCACTTGCACCCAGACTCCAACTAAAACGCATTCAAATTCAGTGCTCGAGAGAGATACGGAAGGAGCCCTGCAGCTGATGGCAGAGTGGGAACAGGACCGACTCCATGCATGGAGTGTCTTGGCAAGGACAGGCTGTGCAAAGGTCAGTGGTCACTGTGCCTGTGGCCCCTAGGGCATCATGTCAGAGTAGCTGGCACAGAAGGAGAGGCAAGAGGATGGGAGGTAGGGCTGCCAGGGGACGTTCCTAAAACAGCAGCCACGCTACCCAAGCTACAGCTCTGTCCACAGGGTCCTCAGGGGACAAACTGGGAAAGTCCTCATCCAGTCCGGTGCTTCCAGAAAGTCAGCCAGCCTCAGCTGAGGGGAAAGAACCTTCTCATGCCCTCCCCAGAGGGGAACATCTGGCTGTCATGACTAGAGGCAGAAGTCAATCAAACAGAACTTTACCCTGTGTTAAGTGAATGCCACTCAGGCAGTCCGCTCCATGCCAGGCTCCAGGCACAGAGTCAGCATCCAGCATTGACAGTTGCTTTGTACAGCGTCCTTACCTCTACTTCTCTGCTAGAGAGTAGGTATACTGAGCATGCTCTATCATGCAGCATGGAGAGCAGGGAACAAGCAAGCCCCAGGAGCATTCTGGCCAAATCAGGATGCTATCACCCCGCCTCTACATCCTGGGGACTATGGTAAGGTCCCTTCTGCAGGGTTCTACAGAGAAGTTCAGGTTCCAGCAATAGCATTCATTAATGCAGCCTGGACTGGCTTGAATACCTCTCTCTATTGCTCTCTCCCATTCCACATGTCCCTTCTAAGAATAATTTCTTCAAGATAAATACCCTGTTCACCTTGCTCTGCTTTTCCGGAACCCAAAGTAGCGTCCCACCCACCCCTGAAACAGTATCTAGGCATTTGCAATTATGCTGGCAGATGCTGAAAACGTATTCACTATCCCTAGCCTCTGGGGAAATGCAAATCAAAACTGCTTTGAGATTCCTTCTCACCCAGTCAGAAATCAAAGGACCACAAACACTACCAAGGTTGCAGGAAAAGGAGCCCTTATCCACTGCTGGTGGGTTGTGACCTGGTGGAGTCACTATGAAAATCAGTGTGGGTATTCCTCAAAAAGCCCAGACACAGAACAGCAGCTGCTGGACACACGCCCAAGTGTCTAACACAGCATACAACAGAGACACTGGCACAGCCGTGGTGACTGTGGCCAAGTCATAGATGCCCAGCAGCAGATGAATAAAAAGGAAATACAGTGTGTGCACACAGTGGTGTATTCAGCCAGGAAAAAGAGCGGAACTGAAGCGCATCATGTTGAGTGAAGTAAGCCAGACTCAGTAAGACAGCATCTCATCTTTGCTCATGTACAGAATCTAGGTTTAAAGACATGAGAGCAGAGGTGAGGCCGTGAGGGGGGAGGAGCACAATGCGGAGGAGCACGGGGAGTGACTATGACCTAAATATACACGTGTATTAAGATGCATAATTAAGCCCATCATTTTGGACAATTTATGTGCACTGATAACTCACTTTAAAGATGGCATGCACTTCCGTGTATTGATTTATATATCAGAGCAAGCAGAAATAACAGAGGAGCCTGACACACCTCATTTTAGGGAAGAAGTCGGTCAGATTGATCACAGTGTAGGTGACAAAGAGCCACTGGGCTTCCTAGAGTTGCTGTCCCTTAAGGTTCACGGTCTAGGAATCCCTGACCTAGCTCAAGCATGAACATTCAAGTTCTGTTCAGCCGGGTTTGGATGCGTGCTCAAATTAGCTGCCGGAGGGACAGGAAGGTGGGGACAGAAATGCCAAGAGGCCACAGCAGAGAACAAAGCCCTGGACTAGAGACCACGCCATGTGACTTTTTCTGGGAATGACAGCATATGTGGTTTGACAGAAAAGTTAACACCAACAAGGGATGAGCGTGTTGGACAGAAATGAAGTTAAAACCCATTCCTGCCTGCAGAGGAGAGACCCTGTGATTATTGACTTAGGAGTCGAGGAGGAGGTGGGTCAGCACTGTGGGAAGAAGGGACAGGGAGCAGGATTCAACTGGAGACCTGGAAATAAGTTAGCTGGTCCTGATGCTGCCCCTCACACCTGGGCACCAGGGAGGATTTGTGTCCCCAGGCTGGGGACTCCACTCCTGAGCCAGCTGGGCTGAGCTACCCATTCCATGGCTCCTGGTTGTCTTTTTCCCTCTGGGGAAGAGTCTCTAATGAGTTACTAATTAAGGCAATGAGGGGCTAGGACAAGGAGCAGTGTGCTGCACTCAGCGGCAGGACCCCAGCTGTGGCCACTGGCATGCAGGAAGGGAAAGAACTCTCCACTGGGTAGGGCGTTACCGAGGATCCTGGCTGTGCCTACGCCAAGCACAGTGATGGACTTTTTACAAAGGCTGAGAGGTATCCCAGAGTGCCTGCCTAGCATTATCAAAGAAAGCCCTGGGTTCAAGTACCAGCATGGAAACCCAGCATGGTGGCATATGCCTTTATCTCATGGAAGCAGGATAATCACAAGGTTAAAGGCATAGACAACTACATGGTGAGTTGGAGACCAGCCAGGATTAAGAGACCCTGTCTCCGCACAGGGATCAAGAGATAAGATGGCTCTGCTGGTAAAGTCACTTAACAGGGAGCCTGGTGATCTGTTTAATCCCTGGAATCCACAAAGTGAAAGGAGAAAACTGACTCCCAAAAAATGTCCTCTGACCCATACATGAACACTGTGGCACTCATGCGTGTGCATGCAGGCACACACACATACACTATTCTATTAATTAGATTCTATTAATTAATAAGAAGTGGGATTTTCCAACAAGTAGCCTCATACACTGAGATGCTGTCCTCTCCTCTCACCATTTAGGCTCCTTCCTCCCCACTGATGAGAGTAGAAGCCAGTGCATGCTCTGTGGGTAGAGTAAGTACTGTGGACTGGGAACCCTACAGAAAGAGAAGTAGTACAGAGACTGTAACAAGAGGATGAGCTGAAAGCCAGCCTGGGCTACTGTGCTAGCTAGTTTTATGTCAACTTGATACAAGCTAAAGTCATCTGAGAGGAGGGACCTTCAATTTAAAAATGTCTCCACAAGATTGGGCTGTAGACAAGCCTGTAGGGAATTTTCTGAATTGGTGGATGGGGGAGGGCTCAGCCCATTGAGGGTGGTGCCATCCCTGAGCTGGTGGTCCTCCTGGGTTCTATAAGAAAGCAGACTGAGCAAGCCATAAGGAGCAAGGCAATAAGCAGCATTCCTCCATGGCCTCTGCATCAGCTCCTGCCTCCAGGATCCTGTCCTGACTTCCTTTAATGATGGACAGTGATATGGTAGTGTAAGCCAAGTAAAGCCTTTCTTCTCCAACTTGTTTTTTAGTCATGGTGTTTCACTGAAGCAATAGAAACCCTAACTAGGACAGCTACTTAGTGGATCCAGCTTGGGCTGCCTTATAAATCCAGCCTGAGCTATTGAGTGAGTTAGAGCTGTATAGTGAGACCCATAGCTCAGAGAACAGCAAAAGACAAAAAGGGACTCTCTGCTGAGGTTTCCCTAACGATAGGGTCAGAGTGGCACAAGGACTCTCCAGTCTCACCCTATTAGAGCATGAGAGCCAATTCCAATGTCCAGCAACTGAGATAATGACAGCCTTCCACTCAGTGGGAAGCCTGGCGGTCTCTATAGACACCCAGAGAGTAGGAGAGACTAAGGGGTCAAAGCCCCCTCCCTTCATGCAGCATGATGCCCAGCGATTTCCATGAAGAAGTGGAGTCCATGGCACACTCTCTGGCCATATGGTATATGTACCTCAGTCAATATGTCACAGACAGTGACCACATGCCTGTTCTGAGTCCAGCTAGCATCCGTCCTTGAGCCTGCCTATTTGTTCCCTCTATTCCCTTTCTACCCATGTGCCCTAGAACCCAAGCCTGCCTGAAGAATGACTGCACAGGAGAGGACAGCACCATCTCAGCTGAGGCCTTCCTGAACTCACCTTCCCCTATTGACACTCATACAATACCTACAGTGTTCAACAGAGTCACCACCCACCACCACGGATCACATACAAGTCACTCAGCCCAAGCAGGATCCGAAGAGACCCTAGCTGGCCCGAGGACTTACAAGTGCTGGTAAATGTTCATTCTTTAAGCTAGCATTCTCCTACTGTGCTTTGGGGCCTCCTGGAGGTCCCTAAGATTCTGCTAGAAGACCTAGGCAGACAGGCATAGGGAATAGCTTAGCAATCTGGGACTTCACTTGGTTAAGGCTGCGTGCACATGGCTCCTCTAATAATGCACTTGGCAGCCTCAGGCCCACACCTACATTATTATGCACACACAGACTACTCTGAACAATGCACCCAGCACCTGTTAGCAACCTAGTACCACAACAGCATCAAGCTGCATGCACACCTCTCTCCAAGCAATGGAATAAGTCTCCTCACTTTAAGGACCACCAGACTCCTTCTCTTGAGTCCCATAAGAGGAAGCCCCCAAATAATTGGGGTCCTTGAGTATCTTAATTCATATGACCTGCTGTCAATCTCAACGGTGTATCCAACTTGTTTTATCACTTTGCTTTGAATAATGTTTCTCACTCCTTAGCAATTGTATGGACTTATATCTCATTTTGAATGAGAACCCAAAACCTAGACCCAGACACAGGCTTCAACCCTCAGTAACAGATTTGTACAGCTAGAACTACTAAGATACTATTTGCCTTGAAAGTTTTCAATCCGTCAGGAATGAACAGTAGAATCTTCCAGAAGATACATGTATGATGATGTCACTGTGTCGATAGTTAATGGAAAGTCTACTTGGCTACCCATGCTCCCAAATTTTGCCTTGAAATTTTTGTAGAAAGAACTGGAATTTGCAAACTAGAAACCCTAGAAGACTCTAAGCTTGATGCGTGCACTAGTAACCCAGACCTGGGGAGGCTGAGGCAGGAAGATGGCAAGACTGGGCCAGTGTGGCTATGTAGTGAATATACAGACAGTGGCTTAGTGAGTTATTCAACAATCTACTTCTCACTAGGGTATCCATGCCCATGACTGGCATGGAAGTAGATTGTACTGGAATATGCTCCAAAGCGATTTTCACTACTACATTTTATTTACAGATTCTTATACAAATATATCACCAAATGTTAATAGTGGCCATCTGTGGTAATTAAGTGTTCAGATAAATTTACCCATAAATTTTCCCAAATATGTAAGTGTGTGTGTGTGTGTGTGTGTGTGTGTGTGTGTGTGTGTGTACACATTTGAGTGCAGGTGCCCGTGAGGACAAAAGAGGGTGTCAGATCTCCTGGAGCTGGAGTTACAGGAGGTTGTGAGCCCCTTCTGACATCTGGAAGAGCAGCAAGGAGTGAGCCACCTCTCCAGCCAGCCTCCTTTCCCAGATGTTGAAGTAATTTCTATACCTTATAACTCTTGTCTGAAATGTCCCTCATAGGTAAGAAGACTAGCTTGGGAAAAAGCATGCTGAGATGTCTGTATCATTTGAGGGAAAGTGAGGAAGTGCTCTCTTGCAGCTCTGTTGTGGGCGGGTCTTAGCAGAAAGGCACTGAGCATGATTCTGTGAAGCCTTCCTCACCACCATCTACAAAACCGAAGCCGAGGTAGGGGGACGTGACTTCCCACCTCCTCCGCTTCTGCAGGGCAGGCTCATTCCCACTGTCCTCTTTCCAAATAAGAACTGAGAGCAACCAAGTGTGGCAAGATGGTTTACTAGAGAAGGACCAGCCAGCAAGCCTGAGGACTAGAGCTGGATGGTTTTACGTCAATTTGACACCAACTAAAATGTCTGAGAGGAGGGGACCTCAATTAAGAAAATACCTCTGTAAGACTGGGCTGTAGGCATGCCTAATAGAGCAGTGGTTCTCAACCTTCCTAATGCTGCAACCCTTTAATACAGTTCCTCATGTTGTGGTGACCCCCAACCATAAAATTATTTTCATTGTTACTTTATAACTGTAATTTTGCTACTGTTATGAATCACAATGTAAATATCTGTGCCTTCCAATGGTCTTAGGTGACTTCTGTGAAATAGTCAATTGAGCCCCTCAGAGGGGTCACAACCCACGTGTTAAGAAAGTTTTCTATAGAGCATTTCTTAATTAGAAACTGATGAGCCAGGCGGTGGTGGCACATGCCTTTAATCCCAGCACTCAAGAGGCTGAGAAAGGCAGATTGAGTTCAAGACCAGCCTGTTCTGCAGAGTTCCAGGATGTGGTGATATATTATTTATGATTTATTAAAGCTTGCCTGAGGATTCAGAAAAGCAAAGTCAGTCTCAAGCTATAGAGATCAGGCAGTGATGACAAAGCAGCCAGAAGTTAGGAGGTGGTGGTACACACCTTTAATCCTAGGACTCAGGATTAAGAGGCAGACAGATCCCTGTGAGTCCAAGGCCACCCAGATCTACACAAGATTGATTCAGTCCTAAAGAGAAACAGGTCACACAAAGATGATCTCAGCACCTGAGATCACACACCTTTAAAACCAGCACTAGAGGGATATAAAAGATAGGAGCCGGGGTATTCAATAGTCAGTATCAGGCGTTCATTCTCCATCCACATTGAGGATAGGAAGACATTGAAGTCTCAGGATTCTCCAGCCACGCTGAGGAGAGGCTTCAGTCTGAGGTTTGGTGGAGCCAGGATCACCTTTCAGTCTGAGGTAGAGTGAGAGCTAGTGCCCAGCTGCTTTGCTTTTCTGAATCCTCAGGCAAGCTTTAATAAATCATAAATAATATATCACCACACCAGGACAGACTCCAAAGCTACACAGAGAAACCCAGTTTCAAAAAAAGAAAGGAAGGAAGGAAGGAAGGAAGGAAGGAAAAGAGAAGAGAAAGAGAGAGGGAGGGAGGAAGGAACGAAGAAAAGAAAAGAAATTGGTGGGGGGGGTCCAGCCTGTTGTGCGTAGTGCCATCCTGAACTGCTGGTCCTGGGGTCTATAATAAATCAGGCTGTGCAAACCAGGAGGAGCAGGCCAGTAAGCAACCTTCTTCCATGGCCTCTGTATCAGCTCCTGCCTCCAGGTTCCAGCCCTGCTAGAGTTCCTGTCCCGACTTCCTTCAGTCACGACTATGATGTAGAAGTGTAAACCAAATAAACCCTTTCCTCCCCAACTTGTTTTGGATCATGGTGTTTCCTCACTCCAATAGTAATCCTAACCAAGACAACCTGACTTCAGATTTCTGACACCTATTAAAAAAGAAAAAAACAGGTGTTGGGGCTGTTAAGAGCTCTTGCTGCTCTTGAAGAGGGCCCAGGTTTGGCTCCCAGTGCCCACGTGGTGGCTCACAGACACTTGTAAACCCAGTTCCAGGGGATCTGATGCCCTCTTCTGATCTCTGAGAGTGCCAGGCATGCACACACACATATGCAGGCAACACACTCAAACATATAAGATAAAATCAGAAACAAAAATAAAACTCCAGGTGTGGCAGCCTGTGTCTGTCATGCCAGCACTGGGGTGAGCAGAGACATTATACTCCCTAGACCTCATGGAGCAGCCAGCCCGGTCATAGTAGTGAGCTCCGGGCTCAGGGAGAGACGTCTAAAAATAAGGTGATTCTTCCCCGAGGAACCCATACACACACCTGGGAATGTCTCACTTCCCATGACTTCCCTGAGTTGCCCACACCCATGTCTTGGATTTCCCTTTATTATTATATTTTATTTACTTATTTTGTGCGTGTGCATGTGTGTGTGTGTGTGTGTGTGTGTGTGTGTCACAGTGCTCGTGTGGCGGTCAGAGGACAACTTGTAGGAGTTCCTGCACTCTCCTCCTACCATGAGGATCCCAGGATTGAACTCAGGTCTTCAGGGCTAGCAAATACCTTTACACTTGGAGCCATTTGCCAGCCCTTGGGTATGGCTTTCTTTCTTCTGAGCACCTCTCTTAACTCCCACGCTTAAGTGTATATTCAAATATATTCACTAAACTCCACCTCCACTTTACACACATATATGAGAACTCTCAGTCCCAGCATGAGGACCCTACTGGGAGAACCCCTTAACAAGAGAGTGGAAGCCATTTTCTGCTCCTGCTGGGCAGACAAATCCCACTAGAAGTTGACTACGCTCAGGCAGCAGTTGCCTAGGAAACACCAGTGACATCAAGGAGCCTCAAGGACACACTAAATAACTTCAGCAACTGTTTGCATGTGGCAGATGTCGCCAGGGGCAGGACCCTGCCTGGCTCACTGTGGAAAAGCTATGGGGACCCCAGGAGGAACCAGAACCACCTGGAGCAGTAATAGGAAAGTGGAGTCCTTAAGCCCTTTTATTGTCACCCTCTCAGGACTGCCAGGGATCAAGAAGGATGGCTTCCAGAAGCAGCTGCCCAGGGCTTTCTGAAACCCAGGGCTTTGTGGGTAGTCTTTGCCAAAATCTGGTTCCCCCCCATACCCCACAGCATACCCTGCTCTCCACATGGGGTGTCTGGCTTCTGCTGAGGGAAGGCAGAAGTCAGTGACTTGTCACCCTGTGAGGCCTCAGGCTCTGGTTAGCCAAAGCAGCTAATTAGGATCCTCTACCTGCCAGGTAAAAAGTGAGTGGCAAGGAGGAGTCAGACTCTGTCACCTGCTCCCGATCTAGACTGCCGACTCTCATTAGAGCAACGCCAGTCCCACAGAGCCCCAGAAGCCAGAAGGCAAATGAAGCAGACATCCCCGCAGCCTGTGATGGGAACATTAAGAGCCCATCTACCTGCTCTCTGGGAGGGACAGGGGCAAGGGTCCAAACAAGAAACCAGCCTGCCTTTCCTTACAGCAGGCTACCTTCTGATCAGATTCAATTCCATCACAAGTGACTGGTTCCTTTAGAGGCCCATTCCAGTTTGACCACATCTGTGGGCTGGGTTGAAAGGCAGCCAAAATGAAAACAAACGATGCCCATCCATGGAGAAACAAGGAGGTGACAGTCATCCTCTGGTTTGCACGCAGGACAGGGGCTGCCTAGGCACACCTCCTCCCTGTCCAAGGCACCATGTAAGATATTGAATCACAGGCTCTGTGAGAGGGAAGTACCATGTGACCATGCAGAGTCACCAGAGAGGAAGAGAGAGATCCCAGGTGGGCAATAAAATACACGACGCTCCAGAAGACAAGGAGCGGCCACCATCCCTTTTCCAAATGGTTTCCCAGCCAGGGACAGTGATGCACACCTGTAGTCCCAGTGGTCAAGAGCTGAGGTAGGAGGAGTAGCAGTTCAGGGCCAGCCTGAGCTACATAATGAGAGCCTGCCTCAAACAAACAATAGCAGCAGCAGCAAAATGGCGTCTCATCAGGAAAAGCTTTGCACTCCTCAGATCCCATCATACCGCATCGAACATTTTTTACATTTATGTAGTGTGCACATGTATGTGGAGGGCACATATACCTCAGTGTGGGAGTGAGAGAAATTTGGAAGCTGATTCTTTCTCAGGGATGGAATTCAGCTTGCCAGCCCCGTTGAGTCATCTCAACGGCCCTATTTTTTTTTAATGGGACTATCTGAGTTGGCAAAAACAGAAGAGAAATTAGTACTAGAATTGCAATCAGTGTGGGCTCAAAGACGGTTCGTGTGTGTCTATGAATGAGATGCAGGTGCCATAGTGTGTGATGTCTGGGTTGCCAGCTTTCTGCACTGAAACAGCTCTCATCACTACTGCGGCTGTGGCCGGGAAAGCAGTGGCCGACAGCCCCCAGTCTCTGCTGGAACCAGCTCTTGCTCCCAAGCCACCTGAAGAACAAAAGGCATGCTTCCTGTGTCACACTCACTCAGGAGGGTCAGGGGCAAGATTGGCTAGGTTCCCCCTGAAGCTTTACCATTTAGAGACTGCTCCCCTGCAGGTGATGCAAAAAGTACAAGTGGGCCATTCTGAGCCAGAGTGACACAAGCATGAATCATACACATCCCAAATTCCTTCCTCCGGGCTATTTATGGCCCAGGGGCATCTGCGTACCATGTAAAACCCCACCCCAACATCGGGGGGTTTCTGAAACTGGACCACTACCCAAGCTATAAAATCTGTTAGTCCTGACAATACTTGAGTAGGTGAAGCCAAATCCAGAGATCTCTGAGGTAGACACAGACAACCATACAAAGGATTCTTTTCTGTTTGTCTGGCCATTAGAATTCCTCTGCCTGCCCTGTCAAGACACCATTACTGGAACCTAGAAAATGATGGGATTGGGTAGGCAAATGGATTAGCAACATGTGCCTCTGGGCAGGGGGAATTGGAGTAATCTTGAACAATTTTGAAGGCGTTATTTTGTGGAGGACCTGTGTTAGCAAACAACACAAAATGCATTCGCTTGCTGTACCACAAGTCTCTGCCATTGACTATGTGGCTTCTCCCATCAAGACATATGGTGTTTCTAGGCTAGGGATATGGCTCAGTTAGTAAAAATACTTGCCACCTGAGCATGAGAAATATGAGTTCAATGCTCAGAACATGTGTAAAAGGCGTGAAGTGTGCACTTGTAATCCAGAACTGAGGAGGCTGAGACAGGACAGTCCCTGGGACTCACTGGCCAACATAGCTTACTTGGCCAGTTCCAAGCCAATGAGAGAATGAGGAAGGACAGAAGTAGTAGTCCTCTGGCCTTGATTTGTACATGCACACATATGTACCTCCTCACACATATGTGCCTGCACACGCACGCATACATACATCGATTTTTTAAGAGAGGTGCAGCCGGGCTTTGGTGGCACACGCCTTTAATCTGCACTCGGGAGGCAGAGGCAGGCGGATCTCTGTGAGTTCGAGACCAGCCTGGCCTACAGAGCAGGTTCCAGGCAGGACAGGTTCCAAAACAACTCAGAGAAACCCTGTCTCGAAAAAGAGAGAGAGGGGGGGGGTGTAGTATTTCTTTACCTTTGACTCTAGGGTGCCTTGTTACTTGCTTTGACCAGTAACAAACAGCATTGGTAGCAGTACGACACTTCTAGGGCTAGGCCCCAAAGGCTCTGTGGTATCTCCTGGTCTTTGAAACACTTAGGCTGGGTTAGTCTGTTGTGGGACAATGGATATCTGGAAATGTGGACAAGCTGCACAAGTCTTGTCAAACTTGGGGATATAGACTGTATCCCGAGCCAGGTTCAGTCACCCATCTTCAATAAGTCATTCAAAGAGCCAAACTAACAGTGGAAAGCAGGAAAAAGAGACTGATTCAATGTGGCCGCACTGGTAAATGGGTCAGAGATCCAGCAAAGCCTGTTTTCCTGAGTGAGATTAAAGTTTAAATGGAAGGGCCATGGATTTACACATCTAAACTGTCCCAGCTAGGTGTGGTCCCGCCCACCACTGACCATCGATCACTGTTTCATTGTGACTGGTGATCTGACAAGTTGTTAGAACTGGTGTAAAATCTCTTTCTGGGGCCGGGCGTTGGTGGCGCACGCCTTTAATCCCAGCACTTGGGAGGCAGAGGCAGGCGGATCTCTGTAAGTTCGAGACCAGCCTGGACTACCAAGCGAGTTCCAGGACAGCCTCCAAAGCCACAGAGAAACCCTGTCTCGAAAAACCAAAAAAAAAAAAAAAAAAAAATCTCTTTCTGGGAGACAACACTCTCTGGCTGGCCCCTTTTCCTTAGCCCAGCATGAGATTTCTAGAGAAATTCCCATTTTCTAGCAGTTCTTTCTCTACAGTCTGATAGACAGAAGGACTACTTTAGAATATCTTCATTTCTTCTCTGGCTATTCCACAAACTGGGCCAGCCTAGGCTAGCCAGCCTCAGGGACTCTGCCAGCTGGCCACAGGAGCAGGAACAAGCCTTATCTGAACCGAAGAACCCCAGCTGAGCCCAGCCCTAACTGGGGCTTCTCAGAACAGAATGAGTCTTTTATTCACCAAGTTTCAAGGTTCCTTCCCAACAACAAGAGCTGGGTATGCGTGCCAAGTGTAGTGGGTACCAGTGAATCCAACGTGAGAGCTAAGAAACACAGACGCAAGATCAGATGTTTCATTCAACACGACACAGCAGTCGCTGCAGATTCAGAACTGAAAACCAAGGGTGGCTGGCATCTCCTCATCTGCACATCTCCTGGAAAGGCAAGAACTTGGGGAACATCTGGAAACCCCTGAAACAGCTCTGGCTGAGCCTCCACTATCTGTCCAATTGTACCTTCTGTCCCCACTGCGGACAGCAAGGCCATGCATATCCAGGACATCCTACCTGCAGGGCTCTGTACTCCAGGGAGCCTGCATGCCTCCCTTCTGCTCACAGACAGAGTGGAGGCCCAATACCATAAACACTGGTTCTATTCGGCTCCTCTTGAAGAGATCAGGGGCTGGCTCCATCGACTTGTAGGCATCCCTGGAGATAAAAGGAAACACACAAGACAGGGAACCGGCCCAAAAGGAAGGAGGAGGCAGAAGCTGCAAGACACATTCTAAACCCATTGGGAAGACGACCCTGGAGCTGCCCCTTCCCCCCTCCTGGTCCAGAAGAGAAAAGATAAGGAAGAGGAGGGATGGGGGGAGAGGAAGCCAAGGAAGTGGAGGAGGAAGAAGCTTCCCTCTCAACTCTCCCAGGGGTCTTTGCTCACTCTAAATGGGGCCACTGGAGAAACTGAGGTGGACAGCAGGTCCAAGGGAGGCAGTTACACCCAGCTCTGGCGGCACACACAGTGTCCTCCTGCCAGTTGGCCAGAGACCAGGCCGTCCTTCACGGCTGCGGAAGAGAGAAGGAGGCTGCCTTTTGCTGCTCTCTCCAGTTGGAGAGCACAGTCCATGAGCCTGGCCAGGCCCCATTTCTTCCCACAAGGCAAATGATTCCCTGGGCTTGGGAAGTATACCTGGCCAGAATTCGAGTAGAGGGGGCAGGGAACACAGTTTTTCTGGTCCCAGGAGAAATAACCCGCTTGACTACTACAAACTGATTTGATGTCAAAAATTGTCAGAGGAAGAGAAATAGCCAGACCCCGAATGGCTGCTCATTTGCTCCTGCTCCAGCAGTCACAATAGCGGTAGTGGGCACAACTGAACTCCGGAGGGCCACCATTAAGTGAGCACTTACAAGGTATTCCTTCCAGGACATCCCCAGTCAGGCAGCTGGGACAATGACAGTGCCCTCTGTGTGAAGTGCCTCCTGGTCAGTCAACAGCTCTTGCTAAAGGCTTCCTCCTCACTTGAGCCAGCTCCCCATCTCCTTGCTAGTCCTGGGTGGCCACGGAATTAGCAGTGGCAGACCCCTAAGGAACCTTCAGGCACTGAGGGATGGAAGTTAGTGGGTCAACACGCAGTCATTGTACTCTGTGTGTGGACTCCTAGGCTTGCCCTGTCTCTGAGGATGAAGCGACAGCAGGCTGACCCACCTGGGTAACTTACTTAATAATGTACCCAACACTGCATGCTCCCTATCCCTGTCTGATCTCCCTACACTAGAGCTCTTGTCCCAGGATCAACTTTAGGAACACCTCGCTAGTGTTTCAAATGTAAATCGTCTCTCATGGGTTCATGTGCTTGTGTATTTTGTGCCCAGCTAGTGGTGCTGTGTTGGAAGGTTGTGGAAATTTTAGAAGGCTAAACTTCACTCAAGGAAGTGAGTCGGGATTAGGCCTTGAGGTTGTAGAGCCTAGCCACACCTCATCTGCTGTCTGCTTCTTGACTAATCAGATTCAGTGTGAACAGCCACTCCCTACACCAATACCATGCCACCCCCACCATGATTGACAGTGCCGGTCTTATACCGTAAGCCCAAATAGACCCTCCCTTAAATTGCTTCCTGTCAGGTGAGAGCAACATAGAAAATAACTACTACACCCACATGAAAGTGCTGTCAATCCAGTTTGCACACAAGAAAGCCAAGGTCTGGTGGCAGAGGGCTTCTGCTGCCCCATGGAACAAACTCGAGATGACCTCTCCCTACTGTCACCATTGTGAATTCAGCTGAATTTTAAGATGGGAGACTACCCTTGATTCTATCAACAGAAAGCCCAGGAGCTTCTCCTGTACAGACAGCAGTTTTTGTCATACCGTCCTAGGACTTCTTAGAAAACTGGCTCTAGACACACGGCTTAAAAAGGCAGTTGGCACACTGGAGGTGCCACCAGGAGTCGACAGTCTTCAGTGAGCCCCTAGTTTCTATGTGCCTGGCTTTCTCCCCCTGAAAGGTGAGACGCTTGTAATGGCCTGGAAAGGTGAAAACTCAAAGGCATGAATTCCTGTGAGTGATGTAACATCCAGGGTCAATGTGACTGTGGCAAGAAGCACGTGGAGAAAGTCACGCTGGGTCGCACTTGGGGGGGGGTGTCTTATCAGAAGACAGTTGGCGTGTGTTGTGGGCTCAGATAAGGGTTCCTCGCTCACTGAAACACCATGACTTTGATCCCCCCTAAGGCTAGATGTTTCTTCCTGCTTCCTGCGGTTTCTCCCTGATTCTGGGGCCGGAGATTAAACCACCAGCCAGGAGGGTGAGAAGTCTGTGAGAGCTGTGAGAGGTGTGTGAGAGCTCGGTTGGAGAATTGTATGTAGATGGATGGCGGAAGTCCTTAAAAAGGGAAGCGTTTTTTTCCTTGGGGAGTTCTCCTAAGCCGACTTGGGGAGCATAAAGTTTTCTTAAAGCAACCGACCGGTCTCTGTGTCATCTATCCCGACCACCTCGCTACATTCTCGGATGCAGGCTGCGCAGGCAGGTGCGACAGTGTGTGAGGGGTTAAAGGAAAAAGAGCCACCCACCACAGGAGAGGGACGCTACCCAGTTTGGGCCAAGATGGAGTGTGTTTCTCTACCCATCTCCCAGAGTGAGGATAGCTTTCCCTACCCTTGGGCAGCAGGAACCCAAGCTTTCCTGACTTGGGACTCTCGGGGCTTTATTCTTGGCACTGGGGTCTGGAGACTTGGGCTGAGTCCCACCAGCAGCCAGACTCCCAGGGTCTCTGATGATAGGCATTATAGGCAACCTGTCCTGAGAGGGTTCAGCCTCTAGTCACACAATTCCTCCCACCCCCCTGAACAGACCACTCCTTGAAGCTTAACATGATCTCCTGTGACAGAAAGCAGTGTCTGAGGCCTGAAGGGACAGGGGCAGCCTAGGAGATGTCATCAGAGCCCAGCTTCAGACCCTCACTCTGCCATTCTCCCTTGGGGTTTGAGAAAATCCACTGTCTCTTAGAAATCTTCTTTCCAGCCAGTGGTGGTGGCGCACACCTTTAACCCCAGCACTCAGGAGGCAGAGGCAGGCGGATCTCTAGAAGTTTGAGGCCAGAATGGTTGGTCTACAGAGTAACTTCCGGGACAGCCAAGGCTGCACAGAGAAACACTGTCAAAAAAAAAGTCTTCTTTCCCATGATCAGTGAGGGGGTGGGGTGGGTGGGGCAGGCAATGGATGCTGAAAGTGACGCCCTAAGCAGGTGTCACAAGCTGACCATCCTCCCTGGCTCCAGGCTGCTGAGAGTTTGTGTATAACTGGGTTGCTCTAAGCCCTGGGGATATTTAAATAGACTAGGAATTTCAACACCCAATCTGATTCCAGATGACTCCACACAGCTGCCTGGTGCCCAATTAACCTTCTGATTATGCTGGGGAGTCAGCCCATGGGGCTCCAGCACCTGCCAAGGGCCTCTGAGCCTTGAAGCCAGGCATAGCTGGAGGCACAGCCATGAGCCACTGACTGGAAGCCTGGCAGCCACTCCTTGAAGAGAAAAAGACTGAGTGAAGAATGTCCCGAGTGGAAAGGAGAGCTTGACCCCAGGGATGTTCTCAAGGGGTGGAGTCCAGCCCCACCCCACCCTCACCCCCATCCCCACCCTGGGAAAGCTTCCGAGATTCCCATCTGTCCTGGGAGCAACCACCAATCCTCTCATCTACAGGGTACCAGGAGGCATGCCAGGTATCTGCAGGCTCCTTCACTGCTTTCTAGTCCTGGCAGATTGATGGTGGCTAGGGAGGAAAGCCAATGATGTCACATCTCACTGAGTCTCTGCAAGTCAACAGTCCTACCCTTGTCAAGCATCTGTGCCCCCTTGACTATGTGAGGGTCAGATATCCCTCCATGCCCCCATCATAACCCCCAGCCTGAGGGACTGACCAAATGTTTCCAGTGTCCCTAACCTCTCCCTGTGAGCCAATAACGAAGAAAGCAGCTTAGGGGAGGAAGGGTTGAGTTTGCTCATGGTTCCTGAGGCTCCTCCACTCATCATGGCAGGGAAGGCGTGGTCGAAGAGAGCTGTGCTAAGTCACAGAGGCCAAGAAGCAGAAGGGAGCAGCAACAGAAAGGTCCCCAAGGACACACCACACAGGGACCCAAATCTTCTCACGTCCAATCAGGTTACAATCAAAATCAGCCCATCACACTCTAATAGTTTGCAAATGGTCTCTTTATTACATTGACCTCAATTAACTGATTGCAGATCACATCAGTGCCCTTCTAAGATTGAATCCAGCCACCAAACTTGAGCAAACTTCAAAGCATATGTAAGGGTGTATATGTGTCCACATGCTTTTCTTTATATATATTTATATATTTTCTTTATATATATATTCAACTTTTTATTTTATGTGCATTGGGGTGAAGGTATCAAATCCCCTGGAACTAGTTACAAACAGTTGTAAGCTTCCATGTGGGTGCTGGGAATTGAACCCAAGTCCTCTGGAAGAACATTCAGTGCTCTTAACCACTGGGTCATCTCTCCTGGTCTCCCCCACGCTTTTCATATATAATAGCAACTGAGTCCATACACCACACAGATCACTACATGGCAATCTGTCTTAATGCCAAGCTGCTCAGGGCATGTGACACGTGCTAAGTTGCCCCTTGACATTTTTTCACCTAACTGAAGGATTAGAGGTAGGCAGCTCTGTCACTAACTTTAATGATTTTAGGGCTGACCTCTGTTATACTCTCCTGTGGGTTCAACATGACTGCTTCTGTTCCGGGCATCTCATTAATATTCATGACAGACAGAATTGGCCAAAGGAAAATGATATATATCATTTCTAAGCTGGAAACACAAAGATTTGAGTCACAATCTGTGGACACTCACTTCCAGACTGTACCTGTGTTCCCCAGCTGCCCAGCAACAGGAGAAATACAGACAGCAATAATATGACATTCTGTACTCTGTACGAGGAAGTACAGAGGGAAGGGACTTCTGGAAACTGCTTGAGAGTAAGTCCTGGAGGTGATGGGATTTGCCATGGACAAAGAAAAAACAGCCATGGGTGGAGGGTGCTGGAGAGATGGCTCAGTGGTTAAGAGTACTGGTTGTTCTCGCAAAGCACTAGATTCCGTTTCCAGTACCCACATGGGGGCTTACAACTATCTGTAAACTTCACAGACATGTACGTGGTCCAAATACATAAATGCAGGCAAAATACCCATACACATAAAACAAAATAAAAATACATTTTGAAAAATTACCATGGGCATACCTCACAATGGCTGAAAGATAACAACTGTATCTGGGGCAAGGAAGAAGGTATAGCAGATAGAAGCACTTGCCATGCAAGCCCAATAATCTGAGTTCACACACACACACACACACACACACGTACACACGCATACACACACACACACACGCGTGCGCGCATACCCATGCACACACACATACACACACACCATGCCCTGAACCCACATAAAAAGCTTGATGCTATGAGTACATCCACAATCCCACAATCATGCTGCAAGATAGAAGGCTGAGATGGAATTGCCCAGAAGCTCACCCACCAGCTAATATCAACATATAATCCATGTATTTTCAGTAAAAAAAGACAAACTTTGTCTCAACAAAACAGAATGAAAGGATCAATTCCAGAAAGTTGAATTTCTCTGCTGACCTCAGTATTCAGGCCATGGCACACTCGTGCTCACACTCATACATACACACACCCTCACATACACAAATACTTAAACAAAAACACAGCACAGCAAAAACAGATTTACAGCGGCGTGTGGGGCCTGCCTCCTCTCCTCCCACGTTTCCCAAACAAATGGAACGTTCACTATTTAAGGTAGTAGTAAATGAGCCTGTCCCTCCATCACACTGCCAAACACATCAGTATTTTGAAAGTCTAAAGGCGCACAAAACATTAAACAGTCTATGTTGTTTCAGCACTTAGGAGCAAGCCAGGGCTCACCCCAGAGTCGTACACAGAGGCTGGAGAAGGGTAGGATGTGCCGAAGAAGCAAACAAACAAGAACTGCTCTGAGATTCTACAAACAAGATCCAAACTAGGAAACGGATCCCCCCACCCACCTCGCTCCTCATCCCCACCCCGAGAACGCTCTAGATCTCCTCCACTTCCAATGTACCCTGCATATCGGCCAGATCATCCTAATTACCCCCACCTCGACTCTGCTCAGACAGCTTAGCTTATGATGACTGTTTGGCCATCCCATCTCGGCAGAATGACGCTAGGTCGGGTGTAACTTCTTTCTCTCCCTCATTTTCTTGACAATTACATGGATAGTGTGTAATGGAGCACTTTCGTTTAACTTTTTTATTTATTTAAACATCAGTCATCCATCAGAAGGGAAATGAGAATGCTACCCCCGCCTGGTACAGACTGCCTCTATTTTGCCACTAGCTGCAAAACTCAACAAATATGCCCTCACATGGGCATATGTACCTGCCAATCACTCGCTGTTAGATTCAAAAAGCCCTCGGATGTGTGGGCTCCCCTGAGCTTGATGCATAGTGTGGGGAGGGAAGGTTAACACCACACTGCCTTGGAGGGTTAGCAAACATCGCTGACTTCCCTTACACGGTTTTGGAGCCAGCCAGGCAGTACAGTGACCCCGCAAAGGACTTTCCCACTTCATCTCAGAGCCTATGTGTATTTTGATGGAAATATAATCCATATGTTTGCCTCATTTCTATTTCCTCCTGCACACAGTCCTAAGAGCTAGCTGATTGATGGCCAAAGGCCCTTGGAGTCTTCTTGGAGCTTTTTTTTTTCTTAACAGAAAAAGGAAGCTGCCTTGGCTGGCAGCAGCCAGAGCTTGCCTGCCAAAGGTCTAGAGAGAGCCAAGTGCAGAAGCCAGTGGGCAGAGAAACAGATGGAGGATCAGGGTCAGCCTCCTCCAGGAAGAAGGCGTATGGCTAGTCTCTATACTCACCATTTACTGAGCACCTGCTATTTATTGACTGCAGTTCTACAGGTAGGCAGCAGAAAAACAGGAAAACGACCCCTCCCTGCGTTTGGGGAGCCCCTCACTACTTATACGCGTATTAGCAATTTTTTTCTATAAAAGGTCAGAGAGACAATAATTTGACTTCCCAAATGAGAAAGCCTCTGGGGCGGTCCTCAGCAATGCTGCTGTGGTGTGAAAGCAATCAGAGATAACACACAGATGGGGCAGGGTGCCAAGTCCCAAAAGAACTTAATCACTCTAAGGGTGGAAGCCGAGCGTGATGACTCACGCCTGTCATCAGCATTTCCCGAGACCGAAGCAGTAGGACCATGAGTTTTAAACCAGCCTAGGCTACATAGTGAGACTCCATCTTAACCCTTGGTCGAGGTGGAAACGTTCTGGGACCACACCCAGCCTCTATCAACAGCCATTCCCTCCGGCTTTCTCTCATTCAGTAAATACAGGTATTTCCGATGTGGACATAAAAGTCTACAAAGCCTTCATCGTGGTGGAACTAACCCCATTTCTCTGACGGACTTGACATAAGAAGAGCGAACATCCCAGCCAAGGGTGCCTCTACCTGATCGTTCCTTGGTTTCCCACCAACAGGCTCCACGTGGTGCACACACCTTTACTTCCGGTGTGAACCACACAACCCTTGCTGCTTGAGTCCCATGGGGCCCAGCGAGCTGTAGTCATCTTCACGCAACAGGGGCAAACAGTGGATGTGCAGGTGTTTGAGAGGCACATGGGGTCTGACACTAACCAGGCTGTGTTAGCACCACTTGTGACAGTGTAGTGGCTTCTTGGGCTTCTTCAAACAAGACGAGGCATGAAGTGAGGCCTCCACTGATTTGTTCGGAGGATCTTTGCTTGGGAAAGGCACCCTTCCAAACAGAGGTTCAGAACACTGTGCTTCTAGACAAGTCAGCCCCACTTCAGGCAGATCTCTGTCCTAGAACCATGTGACTCTCCTAGGATGGAGGGGAAGGAGGTAGCTGAATCCAGGACACTCCCATCAGCCTGGCATCTGTCCTGGGTTCAGGAGAGATCTTTGCTCCTGATCAGTCCCATTAGATAACCTTCACTTTCCATTTCCGGCTTTAAGGGATGTTACTTGACACCCAGACTTAAACTTTCCTGGGAAAATTCATGTAATGACATCATGACATCTTGTGGTCACTTAGAGGAACCCACACTACTCCCAATCACCTTCTGTGCGGCAAGAAAAAAAGCCCCCATTCAAAGACCACAGAAGAACCACAGGATGACACCATCCTCTTCTCTCTTCCAAACTGGCCACCTGGGTGTGCTTCTATCATTTAGTCTTGTGTTTCTCAAAGTATGGTCTTGGACCATCAGGACCAGAAGTACCAGGACAGACTTAAGCCTCATGGACCAGACATTGCACTTTCATGAAAGGACAGTATGGTGCCTAGCATAAATGAGGGGATTTAAGGCATGTTCCTCTGTTCTACCCCATCACGAGCTGATGCTCGGTTTTCTTCTGTTCTCATTATGAGGTAAAAGATGGGTGAGAGAGAGGGAAGCCAACAGGATATTACTTGAGAAGAAACCAAAGTGGGTCCAGCAAATTCCAAGGACTCCTGGACCAAGACAGTCATTCTATTTGTCATTGACCCTTGTGTTTATGGGTATGTTTGCTAGATACCATTCTTAGCACTGTACATACACTCTCACTTAATCCCCACGAGGATTCGGGTAGAAACTACAGTTGGTCCAGGTTTCAGGTAAAGAGACTAAAGCTTACCAGAGAGTTGTAGCTACCTCTACAGAGTCCTCAGATCTCATAGAGTCAGGGTGAAGGAATGAAAAGATTATACACAAATAAGAAAACAACCAGGGGAGGCAGTGCCAACCAACAAGAAATGTCTGTGTAGACTAGAAAGAGAGAGAAATCACAGATAAGAGACAAACTCCAGGTCTTGGTTTCTCCTCTCTGGCAAGTTCCTACAGGAAGACAGCCAATAAAAAGCTAAGATTATGCACTGCAGAATGTTAAAAAAGTCTCCAATAGGAGGTAGGCCCGGGTGATGGAATAGGAAGCAGGCTAGAAGGCAATGCAAGCCTGGACCTCTACTTGCACTCTAACCCCTCCCCAGGCCCACCCTATATGCAGTTGCCTCTCAGGAGACGTCAGACTAACAATACTGACATAAGGAAATGCAAGATGCAGTTAAAGGCGGGCAGAAATGTGTGGAAACCCAGAGTGATAGATGCTCAGGAGAGTCAGACTCAGAGTCAACCCAGCTCCACAGTATACACTGCCTAGCTCAACAGCACACACACACATACACACACACACACACACACACACACACACACAGAGAGAGAGAGAGAGAGAGAGAGAGAGAGAGAGAGAGAGAGAGAGAGAGAGAGAGAGAGAGAGAAGATTCTTCTCCAGAGAGGCTGAGCTAAAAGCAAAAGCCTATAGACTTTGCTGTATGGAGGACCTTAGGAAAAAAACCCCAGTCCATGGGACTTTCACTCAAACAAATAATGCCCCTGACATTTAAAGAGTTCTTTGAGATTGACAGAAACCAGATCAGATGAGGGAAGAAACAGAAACATTAGAGAATGTGAGGAGCAGGTTTTTAAGAAGTCCTCAGAAAGACAAAGCCATCAACCGAAGCTCACCCCAGTCTTCCCAACATCACACAATCGTCCATCTTATAAACTCTCAAGCAATGTTCTGGCCACGACCATCCCCATTCATACACAGAAGCCCTAACACCTAGCTTCACGTGACTACCGTGGAAGGGGGATCTTGAGAAGGGCAATCAATTTCCTCATAAAAAGAGGAACCAGGAACGCACAGAGAAAGACTTCATTGATGTTCATGCTGTGCACGGAGGGAGGCTTCCCTGAGGACTCACGGATGAAGTGGCATCAGCAAGTCAAGGAGACAGATCTCAGAGGAAAGGAACTCTGCTGACACCTTGTTCTTGAAGGATAAAACTGAAGATCTCTTCCAACCACGCACGCAGCCTGGAGCATTTTGTCACAGCTTTCTGAAACACTGGGATATGGTTGGGGTGACCCTGAGGGTCCATTGTGACTGGAAGCTTGGTCCTTGGGTTGTCATGTTGGAAGATTAGGCCTGGTGGGAGGTCATGGAGTCAGGAGCTGGTCTTCATAAGGAACCTGGTTCCCTGGAGGGAAGTTCTAGAAAAGATGTTAGTATCCAAGCCTGGATCTCTCTCTCTCTCTCTCTCTCTCTCTCTCTCCCTCTCTCTCTCCCCCCCTCAAAGATGGAATCACTAGGTTGTTATCAAAATTGCTCTGGCTTTTCTACCTGAACCATGAAGACCCAGAGTCAAGGGCCAGCCTTTTCTTACAGAGTCTACACTATCAAACTCCAAAGCTTTTATTTGTTTATTTATTTTGAGGTAGAGTCCCATGACTCACAGGCTAGCTTCAGACTCTCTATGTAGAGGAGGGTGATTCTGGACTTCTGTCTCTACCACAAAAGTACTGGTATAATTACATATCGACATACCTGGTTTATGCAGTCCTGGGGATCAAACCGAGGGGTTTGTGAGAGCTAGGCTAGCACTGTACCAGCTGAGTTACATAGCCCCATCCCCAACTTTACCTAAATAGAACTCTTTCTCTTCAGGGCAGCCTGTGTGGGGTATTCCACTCCAGTGACACAAAGAGACGAGTACACTTCCCAGCAGACTAATACAAAGGAATACACAGGGCAGCAGATGACCCATTTACTTGTTTCGGGAGAAAAACAAGTCACAGGAACAGGAAATTGCTCCCTGGAAGAGTGAGTCACCTCCCAGGGGACTCAGACACTCTTTGCTGTTCCTTCTATCTTCTCAAGGCCCAACAGGATCCAAAGGGAAGGATACCACCTTGGAAAACCAGTTGCTAAGCCCCAGGCAGGAGCCCCAGGCAGGCCTAGACACCCAATGCTCTGCCTACATTAGCCACAAGTCCTTTGCCATCTTGGAGCCCATTGTCTAGAACCTGCTGCAGCCAGAACCAACTGATTCAATCCACTTTTGTAAGTGGATTTGTGGCTGATGCTTGCTCATACCCCTACCTCATGTCAGAGTTAACACACTAGCTCTCCCTGGAGATGTTGACATAGTTGGGCTGTTTCCAAGACGTCACCCAGAAATTTGTAGTGTGGGTGCATTTGGGAAATACTCAGAGCTGACTTAGGAAGATGTTTTTCTTCTTGTTCAGGGCATCTCATCTAAAGACAATAGGGTAGTTTTGGAGCCCTGCTTACTATATGACCTGATATGGTACACCTGTCAGAGCCTTTCATACAGGAAGAATGTTGGCCCCTCTGGGTCAGACAGAACCATCCCCTGTGAACCTTGGAACAGGTACATACAGTGGTGCTCACTGCCTCCCAGGAGGCAGTTTTGTAACTCTCACATTTCTGGTACATGGAGAAATCCAACCCGAAGCTGAATGGATGAGCTCTGGAAAGAGGTACTGAGGTGTCTGTGAATGCTTCCTGGCCCTCACCTGAAATCTCAGCTACTTTAGAAACTGGCGTGAGAGGATGACAAGTTTGGGGCCAGCTTCAGCTTACAGTCTATGCCTCAAAAAAAGTTCAAAAGGGCTGGGGTGTAGGTTACAGGTAGAGCACTCGCCTAGCATGAAGGAGACCTTTGGTTTAGTTGCTAACATTGAACAACAATGAACTATCACATCAGACTTCATGCTAGAATTTCAGCTGCCCTGATTCAAGGCAAGATCCTGGCATAGAGACGTTTAAGATTACCCCGTGTATCCTAATGCAAAGTCAGGATTAGAAGCCAGAGAGACAAGGCTGCAGGGTCTGCTTCACCCTGTGATACAAGGGATAAACCTGCAAAGCAAAGAACACACATACTCATACACACAGATGCACATACACACTACACACATATATACACACAAACGCTACAGACACATAGACACATATACACACACACATATACACTATATACTCAAAACTACACACATATACACTGCACATATACATAAACATACTACGTACATATATTCACACTGCATACACATATATACTATACACTCAAATACTACTCACATATACATACTACATAAAAATATACATACATATGCATATATATACATATGCACCCACATACTATGCACACACATATATATTACATATGCTACACACACAGGCACACATCAGAAGCCTAGGCCTTTTTACCCTTGCTTTTCTGTAAGCCTCAGCAGGAATCTGTTCCCTAGCTGCCTCCAAAAATAGCAACTCAGAGATGATCAAGGTCACTGAGGATTGAGCTACACACCCGGGTGGGGCTGTCCTGAGTTCTTGCTCCACTGTTACTACCTCCTAGGCCTTAGAGGTAGAATTGCAAAATCTGAAAAGAGGAGGAGGATGAGTCTGACCCTCACCTACAGTCTCATGGTTCAATCAAGACACATTTACTAAAAGAAAGGGCGGGGGCTGGAGAAATGGATCAATGGTTAAGAACACTGACTGTTCTTCCAGAGGACCCAGGTTCAACTCCCAGCACCTACATGGCAGTTTGCAACTGTCTGTAATTCTAGTTCCAAGGGACCCAACACCAATGCACACAAAATAAAATTAAATAAATTTTAAAAGGGCATATTTGCTCTGTATGTGTGTGTGTGTGTGTGTTGTTGTTGTTGATCTAAGGACAATGGGATTTGGTTCCATCCTTCTACCAAGTGATTCCTGGGGATAGAATAGAATTCTGGTCATCAGGCTTGGAGATAAGCATTTTTACATGCAGAGTCACCTCACTGGCCTAGGAAAAATAAACCTGGGGGTTAGGAAGATGGCTTAGCAGTTAAGAGCACTTGTTGCTTTTGCAGAAGACCAGGGTTCAAGTCTCACCCTGATGGTGCCTCACAGATATCTGTAACCCAGTTCCAGGGGATCCAATAGGCAAGTATGTGGTGCACATGCTTCACATGGGCAAACATTCATATGCATAAAAGCAAAACAAATCTAAAAATGTTTTTAGTAAAGGAGTTGGGTAGTGGTGGTAGATGTCTTTAATCCTAGCATTTGGGAGACAGAGGCAGACAGATCTCTATAAGTTCAGGGCCAGCCTTATCTACAAAGCAAGTTCCAGGACAGCCAGAGATGTACCCTGTCTCAACCCCCACAAAAAGAGAAGGAGTAAAAACTCTTTTGGAGTAGCCTACATACACACACACAGGCCACTGTATGTTCCTTATGACTACCATTTTCACCATAAAACAGTTTCACGAAGGATTAGTGGGTGCCGTTATTGGACCCCATTTCACTCATGAGTAAACTGAGGTTCAGAGTACCACAGTAACCTTCCCAGTGGAGCCCAGCTTCTCAGTATGAAACTGAGACAATGTCTGGTGGACATAATGGCTGAGCTCTGTGGTCTTGCCCAGAGCAGGAAGGGTGGAGGCAGGGGATTTCTGTGGAGGCCAAATTCAGAAAGATGCCTTTGAACTGGGTAGAGAAAAGCTGTAAAAATAAGTGTGTCAGCAACAGATATCCCAGCTAAACTCAGACATTGGAGAGCAAAGCAGACTTGCTAGTCCCTGGCCAGGGCCGAAGGAAGCCCTGGAGATAAGAATAAGTTAAAGCTGTGGCGGGATTCACTTCTGTTCCACTGCTGAGGGACTCTCAGACCCTGCAGATGGGAGGGAAGACAAGCAGCCAATGGGCTGAGATGCTGGAGTGGCATGAGCCTTCTCGCTGAGACTCCCAGAGGTCCATCTGGTCTAATTGTGTGCCCAAGGTCACTAGGCTGGGAGAAGCCAGGCCAAGATGGGAACCCAAATTGGCCTGACCACATGCCTGTCTTACTTGTCGAGGAAATGGAACTTCCTGTGAGGCCTGGTAGATAAAACACAGACTTTTCTCTGCTCCTTCCTGAGAACTGCTGGCACAAACACAAAGGAATGGAAAACAAAGTCATAAATAAGTCTGCCACGAGCAAGGGAGGAGGAGGAAGAGGCGCATACAACTGAGAGATGCCGTGTCTGTATGAATGCAGGCAGAGACGTGTCTACAGGCTCCCAGGAGGCTTCGAAGCAGATGGGTGAGCACTAATGCCATGTAAGCCATGCTCAGCCTAAGGGGACACAACAGAAGCAAAGTGAGCTGTGTCCTCCAAGCCCCCAAAGGCATCAAGAGTCAGAGGTGCAGGCAGCTCTGAGAGCAGGCTGGGCAGGGCCCAGGAGAGCACTGGTTTATGAATCTAGTGGCTACCAGATATCATGGTGCACTCAGGAGGCAGAGGCAGGTAGAGCTCTGTACACTGGAGGCCAGCCTGGTTCACATGAGTTCCAGGTCAGCCAGGACCACATAGTAAACACCCCCACCCCACTCTCCGGCTCTCAAAACAAAACAAAACAAAACACAAACTATTGGCAGGAGAAGTGGCTCAGTTAGTACTTGCCTTGCAAACATGAGGACCTGGGTTCCATCGCCAGAAATCACTTTTAAAAAGCAAGCTGAGTGTGGTAACACAGACTTATAAACCCAGCACTAAGGAGATGGAAGAAGGAAGATCCCTGGGGCTTGATGGCGAGCCAGCCTAGCCTCCTTGGTGAGTTTCAGACCAATGAGAAACCTTGTCTCAACCCAGTGAGGCCAGTGAGATGGCTGAGTGGGAAAAGGCACATGCTGCCAAGTCTGAGGACGTGAGTTCAACCCTCAGGACCTGCCCAGTGAAAGAAGAGTTCTGACTCCCACAAATTGTCCTCTGGAAACATACCCCAACCGCCAACATATGCAATTAGAGAAATACTTTTTTTTAAGGCAGGTGGCATCTGAGAACGTTGTCCTGCGGCTCCCACAGACAAACACATGTGCATCTTCTTCCTTCATATACACAAAGAATCTAGATCCCTCCAGAGCAGTTGTTCTCAATCTGTGGGTCGGGGCCCCTTTCACAGAAATTTACGTTACGATTCATAACAGTAGCAAAATTACAGTTATGAAGTAGCAATAAAAATTATTTTATGGCTGAGGGTCACCACCTCATGCGGAACTGTATTAAAGGGTGGCAGCATCGGGAAGGCTGAGAAGCACTGCTGCAGAGATTTACCCCGTAGCAATGCACAGACAAAGAAGATCGGGAGTGGGGGCCTACAGACTTAAGGAAGACTGAGACTCACCCAGCCCAGTCCAAAATGGGAGGAGGGGTGTGTTAAATGAGACAGCAAACTGCATCATGAGCGACAGCCCAAAAGCAGGCTTGTTTCCAGGGTGACCATTGGTCCTAGCATACACGGGATAGATAGGTTTCAGTACTAAAACCAGAAGCATTCTGAGAAGTCAGGGTGAGCAAATGCACTTCTTAAATCCTCTGAGAACTGATGGTTCTTTCCAGGAAAGGCCGCCAAGGCATGCTAGAAGTCCTGCAGATCGAGGAGGAAAGAAATGCCCTTAAGATGAAAGGGTGAGCCAGGCGTTGGTGGCTCACCCCTTTAATCCCAGCACTCGGGAGGCAGAGGCAGGCGGATCTCTGTGAGTTGGAGGCAAGCCTGGTCTACCGAGCGAGTTTCAGGACAGCCTCCAAAACAATACAGAGAAACCCTGTCTTGAAAAAAACAAACAAACAAACAAAAAAGATGAAAGGGTGTCCGTCTCATGCCCAGACAGCCCGTCACCGGGTCCTGCCCTACATGTAGATCCCCCACTCCGAGACCCCATCAAAGGACGCACTCGGTGGCTAGGACTCAGGGCTGTCTGACCACAGAGGGCAGCAGAGGGGGAAGCTGTGGCCAAGCACCTGAAGTCAGCATCAGTTGGGTCCGACACCCTAGGGATGCCCAGAAATACCCAGGGGACGCTTCTGGCTGTGTGCATCACTGCACGAGCATTAGGTGACAGCAAGGCTGGGGGCGAGAGGGCCTATCTGGCACACAGCCCAGAGGAGCTGGTGTTTGGAAACAACCCAAACACCCGTCAAGATGAGAGTGACAGACAGATGGTGCCTATCCATACAGCAGAATAAAGAAGCCAAGCACTGATTCAGCGAGGGTGGAGGTTCAGAACATTCTTTGGGGCTGTAGCTCAGTGGTAGAGCGCCTATGCGTATGATGCCCTGGGCTTCATCCCCAGCAAAACACCACACACACACACACACACACACACACACACACACACACACAATCTGACTAGAGAAAGGAAACAGACATAAAAAGTCACATAGTGTGTGATCCCATTTTGATGAAATGCCCAGAATTAATAAATCTGGGGAGGCAAAAAGCAGGTGGGCGGGTCCTAGGCTCTAAAGGTGATGGGCAGAGGGAAGAGGTAATTGCCTAATAGTTGATTTCGGTGTTTGTTATAGCTTGTTGTGAAATGTCCCCCACAAGCTAGTGTGGCATGACATTTTGGGAGGCTGTAGACTCCTTGGGATGTAACTGTAGGTATTTTGGACAGATCGGATGGGACAAGTATTCTGGCACTCAGGAGTCACAGAATATTGAGTGTTACGCAGCTCAGACGAGAAAGTATCCTGGAGCTCGGGAGCCAAGGAATACCACAGGTCACAATAAGCATAGCAGCTTACCACCCTGCCACAGGGAAAGTCTTTCCCAATGTATCAGCTCTGCTCCAACAGAAGAGGGTCTTACAGCTGGGGATGTTTGCCCAGTGTAGCAGTTTTGCTCCTACAGGAGAAGGTTTCCCAGGTGAAATTGCTACAATTCAGCTCTGCTCCCTGGACAGCGGAGAGCCGAGTGTAACAACCCTGCTCTGCCAGGGGAAGGTTTCAGAAGTATTACAGCCCTGCTCACTCTGCTCTGCCCAGGGTGGTCTCTGCTCCGCCACAAAAGAAGGTCTTTACCCGAAGCTCATCAAAGGGGTTTATTGTTTGGGAAGAATCCAGGAGAGTGTCTGCCCTCTGCCAGAGTGGCAGAGACAGCCTGGTAGCACGAACAGCCACAGCTGAACAGACACAGGGTTTATATAGGGCTTTCAGGGTGGGGATTGGTCAGATTTCAATGCTGAGCTCAGATTGGCTAGAGTTCTTGCTCAAGGATTGGTTAGTTTTCTGCACGGGCTTAGGGTCAGATTTGGCTCAGGTTTCAGGGACAAAGTGTGTTTCTTTCTCTGGTCCTTTTTAGCCTTTTGGCTCTAATTTTAGGGCCAGGGTGTATTTCTTTCACTGACTCTGATTCTAGGGACAAAGTGTGTTTCTTTGGCACTGGTTTCAGGGTCAGGGTGCATTTCTTTGGTTCTGATTGCAGGGCCAAAGTATGTTTCTTTGGCTCTGCTCAGGGTGTGTTTCTTTGGCTGGTCCCATTTCCCTACAGTAACTGTAGGGTGACATTCACCTCTGCACTAACCCAATCTCTCTGCAACCCGACCTGCCAAGGTGTGAACAAACACACTACAATTTCCATGGTCACAAAGCATGGCTTCCTCAAAATGATGGACTGTTCTGTTGGGGAATATTATTTCAACTGGGCAAAGATGCGTTACATTTGTTTATGCTGCGGAACATTTACTTTAACTGTGTAAAGGTGTGTTACATTTGTTTATGCTGCATTTGTTTAACTGTGTAAGGATGTGTGTTTAATTGTGTAAAGATGTGTTGCATTTGTTTCACCTTGTGGGCCTAAGGCACAAAAAATAACTGAATGGGCCGGGCGGTAGTGGTGCCCACCTGTAATCCCAGCACTCAGGAGGCAGAGGCAGGTGGATCTCTGTGAGTTCGAGGCCAGCCTGGTCTACAAAGCAAGTTCCAGGTCAGATAGAGCTGTAGCACAACAAAAGGCGGAATGGCCAATAGCTAGGCAGGAGAGGGACAGGTGGGGCTGGTGGGCGGAGAGGATAAATAGGAGGAGAAATCTAGGCTCGGGAAGAAGAAAGAAAAGAACGGGGAGAAAGAGAAGAACATGCCTGGAACAGAAACCAGGCAGCTGCCAGCCAGACATAAAGACTCAGGAAAGTAAGATACACAGAAAATAGGTAAGAAGTCCTGAGGCAAAACGTAGATGGCGAGAAACGGGTTAATTTCAGTTAAAAGTTAAATAAATGAATAAGCTAGTCAGAAACGAGCATAAGCTTATGCCAAACATTGATAGCTAATAAGTCTCCATGCATGACTTTGGAGCTGACTGGTGGCCCAAAAGAAAAGGGCTGGTACCCTGCCTCTCCTCCCCAAGCTGCTTCTGCCAGGCATTCTGTCTCAGTGATGAGATACAGAGCTTAAATGCAAGGCTCATGGAATGTTCTAGAACTAGATGGAAGTGATGGATTCTCAGATTATGGGTCCACAGATACCATCGAGCAGCAAACTTTGTGAATAGTTCATTAGAGGCAGGTGAGGTGGTCAGCAGGTAATAATGCTTGATCCCTAGATCCACATGGAAAGAGAGAAATGATTCCATAGACTCACCCTCTCCCCTCCACATGAGTCATGGCATGTGCAAGCCCGCACTTCACACACACACACACACACACACACACACACACACAACACTAATAATAATATTGTTGGTATTAGTATTAATCATGACCATTATTATTTTTACAGGGTTAATTATAGCCAGGAAAATGAGGTCAACCTGGGCTACACATTGAGACTCTGTCTCAGTGTGTGTATAGGAGGGTTAGCAGTTTTATAAATTCAACAAAATGTGATTTTAAAGCTAGTCAAAGAAGACTGGAGAGCCAGTACAGTGGGACTGTCTCACCCATCTAGCCCATACAGATACAAACACCCATGGCTCTACAACTCAGATCTCCTAATCCACTCCGTACAGGCCCTGTTCTCAAGAATTCCCAGGGAGGAGCAGGGCAGAAGACAGGCTGGCTCCATGAAGGCTGAGCCCAGAGACGCCCCTCCCCAGAGCTAGGGAGTGGATCTTTATCTTATTGCTAGGGAGTCCCACTGTTGAAAATAGATGAATCAGATCCCAGATTGTGAACTGGAAGCTCTTTCCTCTCCCCCTTTCTCCCCTGAGCAGTCACTAGAGTCCCAGACACCACCCTGCAAGCCCTCAGTGGGCTCTGCGGTCCTCCAGTGCACGAAGTCCCACGGGTTTCCGGAATGTTCTCATGAGAAATTGCCAATAACCAGATACCACAGACCATGCTTTGTGTAACTGTGCTTAGATTTGTTTAAGAAACAAAATTAGGAAGGAAAGGCACACTTTTTTTCCCTCGTTAAAGCCTGGGGGAATTGTTGGTATTCCAGCCTGGTCTCCAGAGGCCTCTTTCTGCTCTGAAAGAGTGTAAATACACAGCATTCCAGCCAGCCTCAGACAGCCCAGAGGCCTGTCACAGCCTCCACCCAGGAATGCAAAGGCCCCAGCAGCCTAGCTGGCCTGCCTGCTCCATATGCCTCCCAGGAAACTGCCCACAGTTCCTAGACTATGGGACAACCTGTTTCTCTTTACAACAAAATGTTTTTTTTCTTCCCTGACACCAAGGAATTTTACACTTGAAGTCACAAACAGAAGACAGGTTTATCCACCCACGGAGCTGCTCAGATTGGTGGAGAAATTAGGGATCCTGACTTCATGCATATCCTTAGAATTTGCCTTTGGAACAACCCAGGAGCTCCCTGCACCACTGTCTGCTGACTCTCCGACTGGGCCCCATCTTCGATGTATACATCAAAGTATAATTTTCCAAAAGTAGATGATTCAGTGGGTGAAAGTGATTGCTATGCAAGTGAGACAACATGAGTTCGAGTCCCGAGAATCCACACAAAATCCAGGCATTCAGCTCAAGAGTTGTGAAATTCCAGCACTCCTATGGGCAGTTGAGAAGAGGAAACAGAGACTTCTCTGAAGTGCAAAGGTCAACTAGTTTGAGGTGCCCAGCAGGGAAAACAGGGATAGCCTATCTCAAACAAGTTTGAGGATAAGGACTAACACCCAGGCTGTCCTGTGACCTTCACATGTGCACAGTAGCATAAACCCATATTCACACATGAATGTGCATGTGTACACACACATACACAGACACAGACACAGACACACACACACACACACACACACACAAGCATAACTTGTACAAATGAAAATGAGCACCTATTGAGGGTTCCTTTGTTTTCCTTTTGTTTTGCTTCAGCTTTTTGAGACCAAGTCTAGTTATAAATCCCGGCTGGTTTGGAACTCACTTTATAGACCAGGCTGCCTTCAAACTCTCCTCCATCCTCCTGCATCTGCCTTCTTAGTGCTGGGATTGGAGGGTTCCTTCAGTCCATCGGTGTGGGAGCAAGTATAAAACATGGCAACAGGCAGAATGAATGCTAGAGTAGTCTTGAAGTTAGACATTGTGATGAGGTGTGTCTTCCAGGTCAACGAACTCATATTCTTTGAGGGTGCTGTTTCTATTAGACAGAAGTCATTTGTGGATGAGGGAACCAAATTATTTGCAAGTTATCAATCTTCTGAAAATTAGCATTGCGAGTTCCCAAGCCCAGGCCCAAACACCATGTAAATAGTAAATCAGATCTCAATATGGGGTCAGCAGGCACGTGTGGCAGAGGGGCAGTCAATCATTTTCAGCTTCCTGGTCCCTGATGTTAATGCTCAGCTCAGCAGCAGATACACCAGTCACCATGCACACAAATGGGCGTGGCTGTGTTCCAACAGAATGTTATTGACAAAACATCCGCATGCAGCCCATGGCCAAAGCTTTGGATGTCACCAGGCAGGACACCGACAGAATGCTAGAGCAGCTTCCAAAGGGCATGCAATCATCCTCCGACTATTTCCAAGTTGTTTTCTATCTTAACATACAAATACGGAAACTGAGAGGGAACATAACTCGGATGATGGAACATGTCAGAGTAGCGATTTCAAGCCCCTCTTGGTTTTTGGAGGCTAATACCCTGCCCACCTCTTCATATGGGAAGGCAGGCTGAGAGTAGGCACAATGATGCACAGAAACACCCCCCACACCCCGTCACTTCCTTCCCAGCAGCTCTAAAATGAATGAAGACTCTTTGCTTTCTTCCCCCCCAGAAAGGAGACATAGGCAAGCAATCACTGGCCCTCAGAAGACAGGGAGTCCCTCTTGACACCAGTCCCTCATGATGGCAAGTCAAGTCGTGGTTTCTTCCAACCAGAACCCGGAGAGCGTGGGGCAGGCCTGAGGGAAAAGGAAGGCAGCCATCGCTCTCGGAGTCTAGGAGTGCCTCCTGTCATCCTATGGAGATGACAGGAGACTTTGTTCCTTTTCCGTCTCAGATACAGTGATTTCTCCCCAAACCCACCACAGCTGTCTCTGAGGGCATCACAGCCATGCCAAGAGAGACGTGACTGAATGCTGCCCCTGTATCTGGCTCTGGCCCTTTAAGCAAGCTGTTGGTCATCTCTGGAGCTTGTGGCTGCTTTGAAAAGGCACTTGACTAAGAGTATAAAAGGGACTGTGCTTCCCTGTGAAGCAGCTCCTACTATGTGCTGAGCCCAACACACAGTGCTCACTATTGAATCAGACACAATCTGAGCTTTTGACACTTGGGAATTCATTTCATCCTCTAGCTACCCTTCAAGACAGGTCCGCACCTTCATGAACACTCTATAAAGGAGGCACAAGGCTGTTAGGCAGGTTGTGCAGGGCTCTCAATGAGTAGGCATCAGAATCAGTGGTTAGCCTCACTGTGCTACAGAGAACATTAAACTTCTGCTCGCCTGTCGCTGATGAGAATTCCCAGACCGGCAGGTTCTGGGCCAAACAGTAAGGCTGCTCACTCACAGAACATTCAAGGAGCTGCTACGTGTTATATCCCCCAGTTCCCCAGCATCGAGATTTCCCCCGCCTGACCTTCCCAGCTCCATCCCACCACAAAGTCCCTCCCTTGTTCCCTTTCACCTCCACTAAGTTTCCCTGGGACCGAGGGGAAAGGGAAACGATAGGTGAGAGGTGGGTGGAGGAAAGGTCAGGGAGGGAGGGAGAGAGAGAGAACAGAGAGAGGCAGGGTTCTGAAGCTGGCCCACTCCCATAGCCTGTGGTGCATGCTTTGGGAGGCAAGGCCACACTCCTACCCTCCAAACCCTCTGTCCCTCTGCATGCTGAAGGCAAGGGACACTCCTACCCTCCAAACCCTCTGTCCCTCCGCATGCTGAAGCACATGATTTGATTTAAAGGCTCTTTTACTCCAGTGCGAAAGTGGGTGCTTTCCATCGTAACCCAGGGTGGGGCAAAGGGACACAGGAGGTGAGGTGGAAGAAAGACGATAGCGGAGGGGGAGATGGGGGAGAAGGAGGAAGGAACAGGTAAAGAGGAAGAAGAGGTAAGAGGACCTACATTTGAATCAGCTGGAGCCCAGAGTCCCCCATTCTCCCCCTCATTGCCCACAGGCCTGCTGCCTGCCCAGAGCACCCTGCCGTGCATGAAGAGTGTAAGAGATGGCCAACAGCGTTGTTTAGAAAAGAGCTCCCCCAACACCCCATTCACCACGCATCCTGCCCTCCAGAGTCACGGCTTTCCCTCAGTTTGAAAGCGCACCCCTCAGCCTGAACAACAGGCAGAGCCTGCATTTCTAGAGCCCTGTGCGGTGAACAGCGCCGGCCAGGGCATACCCAGCTTCACAAGCCTCAAGCAGCACCAATCTGGCCGAGGCCACTTGGCCAGGAGCTGGTGGAGTTGGGGCTCCCATCTGGCCACAAAACCCATACTGCTCTGGCTTTCACCAGACACTGCAAAACCTCTCATCCGCCAGGGGGATGCAGCCATCTGCTTTCCCTTCTGCTCTTGTAGAACCTCAAATGCTGGCCACTGGCCACTCACACAGTCTCCCAGCACCAAGATCACAGGGCAGCAGCTCAGGCAGCCGCACGTGGCCATGGGCTGCCTTCCGGCGCATGAACAGGGAAGTGAAACAGACAACCCTGCTTGGCTTGTGCCCTCTGGAAGCCAAGCAGCCTCCCTACTCCTCCCTTCCTGCCCACAACAGGAGGCTAGAGAGAGACCAGTTGGGCCAGGCCTGGAATGCAGGGAGAGAAGGGGGCAGCTGGGGTCCCCAGTCTAAGGAAACACTCTCCGGAGGCTGCAAGAGAGTAGCATGTTGCCTATATCCCTGGGGTACCTCTCAGCTCCTCCTACTCCTGATCTTGCATCTTAGACCCTGAAGCATCCTACAAGGAGCCTCGGAGGGCATATGTGAACAAAGTCCCAGCTGCGTGTCTTCCAGCAGAACGTGACCCTGTGCAGAAATGGGGGTGGGGCAGCACCACGCAGGATCCAGGGAAAGCTGCATTGGCCAGTGGGGGTACATCTCCTGTGCGTATTCCCCCTCCCCCACCCTTTCCCAAGCCACAGCTGGGCCTGTCTTTTCCCAAACATGATGTTTGCCATTGTTCTCAGAGTGACTCATGGTAATAACAATCTGGAAGGGCATCCGTCCCTGGTGCCGGGTCCTGCCCCATGGGGCCCTTTCTTCCTCTGTGACCAGCCACCTCGGGCCTGAGCTCCTGGGAGGCTATGCTTGCAGCATATGGTGTCTGCCTGGAACATCCCTCTCCCCTACTAGATCTCAGGGAAGTGTCACTTCCTCAGGGACACCTGTCCAACCCTGTGACACATCAGCTCCCATCTGCCCAGAGCCGCCCATGGATTCTCCTCCAGTAGATCTCCTCACAGCTATCACCTTCCCTCAGCTCAGCTGACAACCTTCGATGTCTCCCCTGGAGACCAGACACCAGAGCCATCTCTGTCACATTGTCCCTGCAGTCCCTAAGCCCAGCCCAGAGTCTGGCTGGCAGTGAGAGACAGGAGCCACGGGTGAATGAGGCTCTAGGAAGGCGTGGGCACCTGAGTCCAAGTGACATGCCAAACGCAGCAGACAGCAAATGTCAAAGCTGAGCTTCCAAGACTGGATCCTGGCGCAGACTGTGCCCTCTGACCTTGAGGTCTGTCTCCTGCTATGCTAGTTCTGAGAAAATCAAAGGAAAGTCACAGCTTGTCATGGCCTTCCTCTGTTTCAAGTGAACAGCTCACTACCTACCTACTTGCTCTGGGCAAGTCACACGGGTGCTCGGAGCCTTGGATCTACCATCTGCAACATGGGAGAGTCCATGGGATCTGCCCCTTTTGCATAGATTATCTCAATTTCAGAATGACGTACAAAGGTACCATGTAATTGATTAAAGGTTTTGGCCATCTTTCCTTGCTGTGCCTGTGGCTGTTAACTCACACAATATGGAAGACACGATGGGACAAAGGCTCCAAGCTCACCTTTCAGGAAGGACAGCTTCTACTCCCTGTCTTTCAAAACTTACCGTCCCTGCTGTGAGGAAGCCCAAGAGCCTTAAGAAGGATGCAGGAAGCAGAGAGGAGAGAGGGGAGAGTCCATGACCAGTGCTGAGTCTGCAGATGATGACCAACACCGAGTGGTTTGCTTTGGGTGCCCTCTGTCCAAGAAACACTTTCGTCCCCATACTACCCCATCAAGACTGCAGCTTAGAACACTGTGAGTGAATTGAAAGCAATAATTTTTAAATCATCCAATTCTTAGGAGAAGAAGAAAGGAAAGGGCACTGTGAAGCAACAGCAGATACCAACATTCCTCAGACTCAAGAAGCTTTGTTTTTTTATTATTATTTATTTTTATTTCATGTGCATTGGTGTTTTGACTGCACGTATGTCTGTAGGAGGGTGTCGGATACCTTGGAACTAGATCTACCAGGTAGGTGCTGGGAATTGAGCCTGGGTCCTCTGGAAGAGCAGTCAGTACTCTTAACCACTGAACCATCTCCTCTGTCCAGTTTTATTTTAGACAGGTCTTCTTAGGAAACCCAGGCTGACCATGAATCTGTAATTCTCTTAGCATCCTAAGTGCTAGGATTATGTATGTGTGGCACTATGCCCAGGTTAAAACTATTAATATTTATTCCAGCTCAAGGCAGTAGTGTTCCCCAGCAAGTGTTCTAAAATGTGGGGTTGTAATAAATACCCCACTCATTCTATCAGTTATGTTCCCTTAGACAATAGTGTGTGTGCACACATGCATGTGTGTGTAAACTTCCTTCTAATGAAAGAAGCACGGCTCATCTCAAAACCGATTTTAAACACATGAGGTGGCTGTCCAGAGTGGGCTGCTTGGAAGGCTATATTGAGAACACCTTGTAAAGATGTGTTTGGAGTCAGCATAGGAAAGGTGCAGTAATCAGTTAGTGACGTCTGCTAGGAAAAGACTCTACTCTTTTTAAGTAGGGTGAGCAAAAGCTTTACCACCCAAGCTGAAACTCTGAGGAATAAATACATACATCAGGGCAACCATGTATACACCAGGACAGTCCCCAGATGAGACACCTGGTCATCTTACTTCCAAACCACAAATGGAGTACCCACTGCTAAGGAGTTTATAGATAGATAAGGGCTATCTGGACCCACAAACCCCTGAGACCCTGAACATTAATTTTTCTTTTAAGTACTCTGTTTCAGCATGTGGTTAGGTATGAAGAATTGTTCTAAAGAACACATTAAAAATTAATTAAAAGACCTGCCTCTAATATTTAATTTTCACCACCATGTAGTCTGAGTGATGTATTCCCAGGCAATGTGTCAGGTCCTGAATAATTAAAAGAGAATGAGGGTGTGACTTAGCCCCCGGCTGAGACTTATTAGGGGTGCAGAATCAGCTAAGAACCCAGCCAGCCTGGGGCCAAGTTCTGTACCGCCTGGCAGAGTACCGTCCAGGTAGGAGGGCAGGTACAGGGCAAGCCCAGGGTAACCTGGAGGCGCTGGAGCTAGGACCAGCTCTGTTTAATCATCAGTCCCTCAGATACCCCATCCTTCCCTCTTCCCTCCAGAGAAGGGGGGAGGAGTGAGTTGTTGAAGGCTTCCCCAGGCTCCATCATGGACTGAGAGCTTCCATATTTTCTCACCGTGGGCATGTGTTTCTTCATGTGACATCTAAGAAATGGAGACCTGAGTAAGAATCAATGAGAGGATTTAAGGTGAGCCTTCCTGGGAACTGTCTCAGAAGCCTGCTTAAGATCAAGATATTTGCTCTCAATCTGACCACCCTTGGACATGAGTCTGTGGGGCCAATTCTACAGTGCAGTACTGATACGTGATCTCCTTAGCACTTGCATCTCAACAATAACATCTGCTGTACTGATGAGAGAAAGTGCTTGGGCATGATGTCTGGCAAATAGTTGATGCTCAACACATGCTAGTTCCGTATTTCTTGTTCTGGATTCTCTGCTCACTGTGAGGACCTTGCTGGGGTATGAGAACCAGGCATCCTTTTCAGGTGGTCACTGTACTGTCATCCTCAGAGGGAACTCACGCTGTAGAAGAGTATCAGGCACAGCCCTTTGGGGTGCACTATGCAGGGGAGAGCCCTAACTAGAGTCTCTTCCAGAGTCTCTCTTCTGAGCCTCCCTGCTCAGGCATTCCATCATTCGGTGTACTGAGCTGAGGACCTGGGTTTGTTTTCCTTTTTATCTGAAGATGTCCATCATTAGGTAAGAGGGGGAAAGACAGGGGGAGTTTTCATCGGACACTTATACATAAAATACAGTTGCTGGGTTTGGGATATGGATCAGCCTAGCACATACAGTGCCCTGGGTTCCATGCCCAACCCCTGCATACATGCTGCTGAGCGATGGCCTGTGCCTGTAATCCCAAAACACAGGATGCAGAGGCAGGAAGATCAGATGTTCAAGGTCATAAACTCAGCCAGTCTGAGATGTGTAGACCTTGTCAACCACCACCAACATGGGGATTTCATGGTGACAGGTCTCAGTGAAGGTGAGAAATCTCAGCTTTGGAGTCAGATGTCGGGAGTTGGCTCAGGTGCCCACTGAATATCCACTCTGCTGTGTGGCTGTGGGGTGGCCAGCTGCATGGTGATTCTCAAGAACCACTGCTGATTGTTGAGACCCATACGTCACCCGAGCCCTCATCAGACAGGGCTTGCAAGCCAAACAGTACAAGTTCAGACTTGCTTCACCAGAGAAGAATGTTGAGGATCAGCTCGCAGAACCCCTAAAGGGATATGTCAGAGATCAGTCATTCACAGAACCCCTGAAGATATATGTGGGTTGCTTAGAAACAACACGGGCAGCCACACATGGCAGGGGTGGCAGACAGGATGGCAGGAACTGTCATTGTTCTCTGTCATCTGTTGGAATACGCAGAACCCTCTCTATGAGCTCTGCTAGGGCAACTGTAAAGAGAAAATCCCTGAGCTACAGGAATCCACGGGAAAACGCTACCTTAGTTAAGTTTGAGGGGGAGATTGGCACACGATGCCTCATTCTTTAGCCTGGTGATGGGCTGCCCAGGTAACTTGAGCCTGTCTCACACAATTCTGGTCTTGACTTAGACACGGAACCCAGCCTGAGTGTAATATCAGGCCCCAGCCCACAATTTCAGCATTCACCCACACTGCTCTTCTGTCCCTCTGCCATGCCAGCTTAATGCAGACTGAAGGGCTCCCAAGGAAGAATAGCCTAACCCACCCAACCTTCCCTCACCACTGTCCTGGTCTGTGTGGCCTTCTAAGAGTCTAGACTCCCAGCCAGGCAATGGTGGTTCAAGTCTTTAATCCCAGCACTCGGAGGCAGAAGCAGAAATCAGGATCTCTGAGTCCAGGCCAGCCTGATTCAGGTGAGTTCCAGGACCGTTGGGGCTACACAGAGAAATCCTACCTTGAGGGAGGAAAAAAAAAAAGAGTCCAGGCTCCCATCACGATTCTCAAGTGTTCCCACCCCAGCAGGCAGCCTTCTCTATCATTTTGTGGGGAGCAGTTATATACCACACGGGCATCCTTCCCAGGGCTTGTGCCCAAGAATCTTCATTAACAACCTCTTCTCTCTCTACTACCATCTCTCTCTGTCATCTTTCCCTTCTCCCCTTCTCTCTCTCTCTCTCTCTCTCTCTCTCTCTCTCTCTCTCTCTCTCTCTCTCTCTGTGTATGTGTGTAGGGGCCAGAGGTCAATAATAAGTATCTTCCTCAATTACTCCTCAACTTACTTTTTGAGATATGCTCACTCCCTTAGCCTAGATTTCATCAAATCAGCTAAATCAGCTAGGCTAGGGATATAAACTCAGGATCCTCGTGTGTGTGGCAGGCACTTTACCAACCAAGTCATCTCCTCAGCACTGGATCCTGTTCAAATGTCTTCATAATCTTCCAAACGTCCCTTCTGTTAGAGGTTTCTCTACAGATCCATTTTGCTCAAAGATGCTGGCGTTTGATTTTAACTCATGGTGTTGGTGAGGTTTTACCAGCAGTGGATCATCCCACGCCCCTTGGGTCTCTTGGGTCTCTGCCATAGTAAAGCTAGAGACTGGGCCTTGGATACAGGCATTGCATGTACACAGCAGGTTGAATACGGAGGAAAGTGGGGATGACAGGAGGCTACACGAGCTAGCTCCCAGTCACTGCACCATCGCTCCATCCCCAGACTATTCATCTTGGCACTCATGGTCGCCTGCTCTATCACAGCTGGGCTCGCTTCTGTATTCAAGTAAGCAGCAAGCACAGAAGCCCCAGGACAGCAGCAAGAGCCAAACTATGCACAGCCATTAGGTAGCTCCGGGGCAGCCTGAGAGGGAGGGCAGGCAGGACTGACAGCACCCGCCACCCCAGGCACCGTCCTCACACACTAGAGCTGTTGGAACAAAACAGATGGCTTCCCAAAAGGGGGAAATGTGGTGGTGTTTTGTTTGTGCTATAACAAACAAAGCTTGTCTCAAGAACAGAGTAAGGAGCTAGCCCCTAGTTAGCCAGAGAGGCAAGGCAGTGGTGGTACACACCAAAAAGGTCCTACAACCTGATAAGCCTCTCAGCCGATGCAGCAATCCAAATCAGACCAAATCAAACCGAATTAGGAAAAGCCCATGTTTAATGGATACAGCGTCCCCGGATGGCCTTCCAGTCCCCCAGAGAGGAGACGGGGAAAGAGAGACTGGAAAAACCACAAGTCTGCTTTCTGGGGGGGGGGCAGTTTAAGTACCCTGTGGAAGTGGTCTTGAGTGTCTCTGGGGGGCGTCATTTGGTGGGCTTTCTGAGATGCAGCAGGGTTTGGAGGGAAATGGGGTGGAGGCTTGGGTGGAACCTCCACCAGAACACATCCCAGACTCCTCAGGATGCCAGGGCTGGGGCAAAGCTTTTACCATATCATCTCAGACTCTTTGGGGCATATGGATGTCAGTGACTGGGGGGAAGCTTCCACCTCAACACACACCTTTAATCCCGGCACGTGGGAGGCAGAGGCAGAATGATCTCTGTGAGTTCAAGGCCACCCCGGGCTGCACAAAGTTGACCCAGTCTAAAAGAGTAGGGTAGAGGCCAGAGAAACGTAAGTTGTAGGTTATTCTTGGCTACATAGGGAGTTCAGGGACAGCCTTGGGCTTCAGGGGAGGGAATTTCAGAACAGTGAAAGGACAATGATCATATTGGCTCAAGGGTCCATATTCAAATCCCGTGTCTACTGGAAAGCCTTGGCTCATCCCTGGCCCCTTACCCGAACACTGGGAATTGGGACTGAACCTCCACACAGACCTATCATGAAGATTAACTGTAATAATTCATGGAAAGGTCTTAGCAATCAGTAACAGCTGCTGTCTTTGTCCACGTTGTCATGCCTCACAGTCCTGGACCCTAGGACATCACACGTGAAGCTCCGGGGAGTTGTAAACCACAGTCAGGATCATTCCTGTCGGTTTCTCCTTGCCACAGCGTCTCCCGGGTGGGCATGGGAAGGGCTGCAGGGCTAGGTCATGCCAGACCATTGCCCCCGTTCCCACACACCCGCACCCACCCTCATCGTGCTGTCGCCCATGTTACAGGCAACTATAAAAATCACTGGTAAAAAAAAAAAAAAAAAAAAACAGCGGTTCCTAATTGCCACCCGCTGCACAGGGAGGCTTTATCTCAACCCTCCTTGTGGGCTGCGGAGACTCCGGGGGAGATGCTCAGATTAACAGCAGCCGTTCCCACACGGCTTTCCGCCCTCACAAAGGGACTGTGCCAGCATTCCTCCCAGCCCCGCTAGGCAAGGCGGCAGCAGCAGCACGCGGGAGGAATGTGCGGCCTCCCGGCCCGGCAGACATTCAAGCCAACCCACAAAAGCCTGTTAGGAAACCCGAGGAAGTACCAGCCATCCCAGAAGGGAGTCTAGTCACAACTGGGCTTGATGGGGGGGGGAGCTCTGAGCCCTGCTCTGCAGCAGAATGCAAGCACCACACCTACACAGGTCTCATTAATTCATCTCACCAGCGCTTCTTGAAAAGACCTGTGCAGGGGGTGAGGAGATGGGGTGCTGCTGCGGGTCCCAACAGGTATCATTTCTTTGCCTGGAGCTCATCCTGGCTGAGAACCAACACATCAAACGCGGAGGCTGAAGGGCTGGAAAAGATCGAGCAGCTTTCTGCTCCAGCCGGGCCCTACCAGGCCCTCCCTACCTGGGAGCGGCTTTCCAGGGGGCCCTTCTCTGCCTGCATTTTCTGTGGTCTTTTCAATCTCCCACAGAATCCAACTTTTTCCCGCCCAAAGCTAGAGATGGAACTCAGCAGTGGGGCACTTCCCAGCAAACATCAGAAGTCCCAGGACTTAAGGGTAGGTTTGGGGAGAGCTTGGAGACAGTGAAGAAAGCGCTCCCCTCTCACAGGCAGGTTGTGAGGAGAGGGGCAAGCTGGCTGGCAAAAGAAAGAAAGGGGTGTGGCGTGGCTTACTGCTAAGACCTAGTGCCCTGGTGCAGGGAGCCAGGCTCCCTGGAGAAACCGGGGTGCCCAAGAGGAAACTGAGACACTAACTGCCATTCTGAAATATGAAATATCCTGGAGATCCTGAGGGAGCAGGTGGCAATGAATGAGAGGAGGAGAATCATAGAGACAAAGTCCAAAGAACTGTGGGCCCCGTTCTCTGAGGGGACATGCACTTCAAAGTTCTCTCTCCTTCTATACACATTGCCAAAGCGGTGAGTAAGTGTGAATGAATTTCATCGGACAGAAAGTAATTTGGGGGGATTTTGGTTTTGTTTTTGGTTGGTTGGTTGATTTTTTGCTTTTGTTGCTTTGCTTTGTTTTAAGGTGGTCTCTTCTAGTCCAGGCTAGCCTCGGACTTGCAGCCTAGCTGAAGGTGAACCTGAATGTGTGGTCTTTCTGCTTTTGCCTCCTAAGTGTCAGGATTACAGGTGTATATCGCCAAGCTGCATCCATGTGGAGCTGGGCTTCATTCATGCCAGGCAAGCACTCTACCAACTGAACTACATCCCTAGGCCACACTTACCTACTCATGATACAAGGGTTTCGTGTCATTAAAGTGACCCAGCAGGACACTCAGAAGTCACCGGTGTACTACATACTCCACTCCACCCTCTCCTTGGAGGGGTGTCTCCTTGGAGAGGTGGGGATGGAGACTCCAGGGTGCACTGTCACCAAAGACCTGTGTCAGCTAGGTGGACGGTGAAGCAGGGGTGAGGAAGTGTGGGGAGGGGACACAGACACAGAATAGAGACGACAGAGACGGGACAGGGATTGGAACAGAACAAGACGGAGATGGTGACAGTCTGACAAGGAGAAAACAGAACAAACAGAAGAGACAGACAGACAGACAGACAGACAGACAGACAGACAGACAGACAGAGAGGGAAATTAGGGAAGAAGCCAGTAAATGCAAAGTTTGGAGGCATGCAGAGAGACTGGGGCAGGGAGTTGGCAGCAAGGACAGGACTATCCACTAAAAGAATTAGAGGGAAAGAGAGGATATGGGATACCCAAGCCTAAGAATAACACCGTCAGCCTGATGTCCCAGCTAACTTTTCTTCCAAGCTTGGGTCCTAGCCAGCAAAGGTGCTATCTGTCTGGTGTTGCAGATGTTCCATGGTCATACTGGGGTCAGAGCCAGAAGGCAAGAGAGGCCAAGGTCCCAGACAGGACCCCATGTGCCCAGCCCCACTGAAGGGCCATACTGAAATAGTGTTTCACCCCTCCTCAGATTTTCACCTGAGTTCTCCCCATCTAGTCTCACACACCTGACCAGGGGCCTCCCTTCAGGAACACACCAGACTGTCTGAGGAGTCAAGATCACTGAGAATCCTCCTAAGCTGGCCTGCACAGCCTAACAAGAAAGCCATTAAATAGATCCAGTCAAAAAAAGGCAGGGTCCAAAGCCACTGAGTTTATAACCCCCAGGATGCCAGAGTCCTCAGATGATGACCAATGCTTACAACTCTCTGAACAGGCCCATTAAAGTCATAGTCAGTACATCTCCTCAGTCAGACACTGAATCCCACAGCACAGCACAGGAGGGGCCATTGGCCTATTTTATAGCTGTGCAAACTGGAGATGTCGGGGACTTGCATAAGGTGGCAAAACCAGCAGGCATTTATTAGCAAGTCCACAGCCACCATGCTAGGCATCTGTCAACCATTATCACAGAAACACTTGAGGTGAACACTGGGAAACTACATTTTTTTCCTTTATCCAAGAGAGAAAGAGAGGGAGAGAGAGAGAGAGAGAGAGAGAGAGAGAGAGAGAGAGAGTGTGTGTGTATTGACATCAGATGGCTTCTGCTGTGGGATAATCCTTCTGTACCCTGTGAATATGTGTTGTTCTCATTGGTTAATAAAGAAGTTGTTTGGCCTAAAGCAAGGCAGAATACAGCCAAGCAGGAAAACCAAACTGAAAATACAGAGAGAAGGGCAGAGTCAAAGAAATGGGAGCCAGCTACCAGGAAAGCAAGACATGCTAGAAAACAGGTAAAACATGAAGCCATGTGGCAATTTGTAGATTAATAGAAATGGGTTAGTTTAAGTTGTAAGAGCTAGTTAGTAATAAGCCTGAGCTATAGGTCAAGCTTTCTGTAATTAATATAAACTATTGTATGACTATTTGAGACTAGGTGGCTGGAACAAAAAAAAGCGCTCCACTTCCATTTACAAGCTTCCTCTAGTGACCCCCCCCTTATTATTTTTAAAGATTCGTAGTCATTTTATGTGTATGGTTCTATTGTCCATATATTTGTCTGTGCACCATACATATATAGTACCTGAAGAGGCCAGAAGAGAATGCCAGACCCCCTGGAGTCAACATGTGGGTGCTGGGACTCAGACCCAAGTCCTTTGGAAGAACATCCAATGCTCTTAACCACTGAGCCATCTTTCCAGCTCCTCCACCTTATTTTTTAAGATAAGGCCCCTCACTAGTCCTGGAGCTCATCAACTAAGCTGGGATGACGAGCCCGTGAGCCCCAGCAATCCTCCTGTGTTCAGCTCACCACTGCTGCAATTACAGATGCATACTGCTGCTCCCAGCTTTTTACATGGGTGCTGGAGATCAAACACTTTACCATCCACGCCATCTCCCCAGCCCATGGCCCATGTATAAACTAAGAAAGAGAGATAACAAGAGGTCATGGAGTACATCCATGTGACCTAGCCACACGTTTAGCTCCCTTCTCTGAATACCCCAAGCCCTAGGCCATCCACATTCCACATAGGGTCTCAGCCCTCAGAACACAGTCAAGATCTTCTGATGAAGAAATAGAACAGGTGGGGTTCTGACTTCCACCACAGCATTGAGGTTGTCCCCAGCCTCTACCCAAGGGTCCTTAGTCTGAGGCTGCATAACCCAAGGAGGATTTGTGTAGACTCTAGGGACATAGCTCAGCAAAGAAATATCGCCCAGTCATTTCCACTAACCTCTAATCCAAACCCAGCATGTTCACAAGAACAAGTAACACACCACAGGGGGCTTGACAGCACCTTTGACTCTATCCCCAGTGAAATTCACACATGTTCTCCTATGGTAATCAGGTATGATGGGCACCCCATCTCGTCTATTCATCACTCCTGCCAACACCTGGAGCTGTTATTTCCACTGCTAGATCTTAATGTCCAGCCCCATAACAAAGTGCATGGCGTCTCCTTTTAGTAGTTCAAAACTCTTTTGTTGTTATTAGGTTTTGGTTTTGCTTTGTTTTGAGCCATGGTTTTATGTTTTATGAACTTGCTCACTAGCCAAGGATGACTTTGAACTTTTGATCTTCCTGCCTCCATCTCTGGTGCACTGTGATTACGAACCTGCACTATCACATCCAAAGTGGGCAGTGTAGGCATTTTGGTCGGATCGAGTGACACAGGTATTCTGGCACTCAGGAGTCACAGAATACTAAGTGTTACACAGCTCAGATGGAAAGGTATGCTGGAGCTCGGGAGCCAAGGAATATCACAGGCTGCAGTAAGCATAGCAGCTTACAGTCCTGCCTCAAGGAAAGGTTTTCCAGGGCAGGGGAAGGTCTTCCAGCTGGGGATGTTTGCCCAGTGTAGCAATTTTGCTCCAGCAGGAGGTTTCCCAGGGCAAAGTTGCTACAGTTCAGTTCTGCTCCCGGGGAGTGGAAAGCCTAGTGTAACAACTCTGCTCTGCCAGGGGAAGGTTTTCCTGGCAAAAGTGTTACAGCTCTGCTTGCTCTGCTCTGCCCAGGGTCATCTCTGCTCCACTGCAAAAGAAGGTCTTCACCCGAAGCTCATGAAGCTCATCCAAGGGGTTTATTGTGAGGGAAGAATCCAGGAGAGTGGCTGCCCTCTGCCAGAGTGGCACAGGACAGCCTGGTAGCACGAACAGCCACAGCTGAACAGACACAGGGTTTATATAGGGCTTTCAGGGTGGGGATTGGTCAGATTTCAATGCTGAGCTCAAATTGGCTAGAGCTCTTGCTCAATGATTGGTTAGTTTTCTGCACAGGCTTAGGGTCAGATTTGGCTCTGGTTTCAGGGACAAAATGTGTTTCTTTCTCTGGTCGTTTTTAGCCTTTTGGCTCTAATTTTAGGGCCAGGGTGTATTTCTTTCACTGACTCTGATTCTAGGGACAAAGTGTGTTTCTTTGGCACTGGTTTCAGGGTCAGGTTGCATTTCTTTGGTTCTGATTGCAGGGCCAAAGTGTGTTTCTTTGGCTCTGCTCAGGGTGTGTTTCTTTGGCTGGCCCCTTTTCCCTACAGGCAGTCTACTAACTGAGCTACATCCTCAACCCAAAATTCTCTCTTTCTCATAACATAAAGTAAAAATGGTTTTTCTTTCTTTTTGTAATTTAGTGTGTGGTGTGTGTGTGTGTGTGTGTGTGTGTGTGTGTGTGTGTGTGCTTTGCCTGCATGTATATCTGTATGTTAGTGTTGGATCCTGGAGTTATAGACAGTTGTGAGCTTCCATGTAGGTGTTGAGAATTGAACCCTGGTCCTCTGAGAGAGCAGTCAGTGCTCTTAACTGCTGAGCCATCAATCTAGTCCCAAAAATGATTTTCTAAGAAGGGTCTCAAGGCTTTCCCATGTGCTCAGGAGTCTGGGACACACAGAAGATTTAGGATGTTTTGCATATTCCCTTCTCATTGGATATGATTGGGGCTGCAGCCTGTCATTGTCCCCATGCCCCACCACCCCTGTGACCAAGACTGTTGATGCAAGGCTAACTCTCCCTGGCTATAAAGCTGAAACTCCATCAGCTGAATACTGTCAGAAGCACTTCCTCTTCCCGGTATCTCAGCATCAGGACCATGAGTGGGGCCTACAGAGGGGAGCCCTACCATCCATAGACTGCAGCCACACACCCAGAAGCATCGAAAATGGAACCATCTTACAGCCACTGACTCAGAAGGCAGTATGTATAAGGTACTACGTCGTCACCTTGGCCACTTGGAGGAATTGTCTGGGGAGCTTTGAAAAATCCCAGATCCCTGATTTCTCCTGAGACAGACTGACAGATTAGATTTGAACTGATGCCTGGAAATCAAGGTGTTTAAAGTCCCTGTGGTTCTGGAATGTGCAGAATGTACAACCTGGGCTACACAGAAAAGCCCCAGGTGAGCCACAGGTTAACCCTCAGGGCACTGAGGTTCATGTGTGTCTTGGATGGCAGAACTTTCCCTGAGTCAGTTTCCATTTTTACTAGCACCTGCCCCAACTGCAGTGTCCATGTCATGGCCAAGGCATCTTCTCCCAGCCCGTTTCCCGTTTTGATGATGTTTGCTCTATGTGATCTTTCTGCTCAGCCACAGACTCTGAAGTTGAAGACCCTCCTGATTCAGGAAGGGCCCTGAGAGGCCCAAGGTAATTACCATATTTCATCCCTTTGCCATGTGCTCTACCTCAGGGTGATGAGCCGTGATTGCCAACGTGAAGATATCTAGAATCACCATGGAAACAAGCTGCAGGCGTGTCTGTGAGGGAGTTTCTGAACTGGATTAGGTGACGTAGGGGGGCCTACCCTAACTATAGCTAAATACCATTGCCTGGGTTCTCATGATGAATAAGACAGAGAAAGAGAGCTGAGCACCAGCCTTCATCTCTCTCTTTCCCTCTGCTTCCTGACTGTGGGTGCACTATGTTCCTGAATGTTTTCTGTCCCGCCAGGTCCTGCTGCTGCTTCTGCCAGCCCCAAATGAACACACAAAGACTTATATTAATTAGTAAGCTGTTGGCTGAAGGCTAGGACTTCTTATTGGCTAGCTGTGTTATAATTACTAAGCCTTTTCTATTAATCTATGTATTTCCACATGGTCTTGCCTTCTTGGAGAATGCCCGGACCTGTTATTCCTTTGGCGGCTACATGGTGACCGTTTCTGGCCTCTCTATGCCTACCTTTCCCAGAATTCTCCTTGTCTCCTCATTCTAGTAGCCCTGCCTACCCTTCCTGCCTGGCCACTAGCCGAACAGTGTTTTATTCATCAGCCAATAAGAGAAACATATATACAGAAGGACATCCCCCATCAGTATCGTGACCACAGGTGCCTCACACTCCTATCTCCAAGATGTCCCTCCCTTGGTGGGCTGTACCCTCATGCCATAAGTCAAAATAAAACTCTCCTTCCTTAGGTTGATTTTTGTCATAGCCATGAGAAAAGTAACCAACACAGACACTTGGTGGGACACCAGGAGAGAATGTTGTCCTTCTCTCATGGTCCCTCCAGGTGACCCTCTTTCTCAGGCAGATGTGGGTTAGGGATGGAAAGCACGAAGCTTCAGCAGTCTGCTTGTTCCCCTTCATAAAGGGGGAGACCGGAGCAGGACTCTAAAACCCAGTGGTATGGGGAATGTGTGGGGAAGGAAGGTAGGCAGAGCCGAGAGAAAACAGGCCCCCAGAGACATCTCTGGAGTGGCGGTTCGACCCCCGCCTGACATCAGGCTATCAGTTCGCCATGGCCATTCAGTTTGATTGTTTAATGCCCCCATTAAGTTAGGTTCTATGCCTTTGGCACCAGCAGTTAGTTACAATATACTCTCTGGCTATGTGACTTTGTAGAAGTTGTTTGACCTCTCAGAGCCTCAGTTTTCTTTATCAATAAAATGAAACTATCCCAGGATTTTTGCAAGTAGCAAAGGAAACCACAAATGTTGAAAGCTTGGCACACACACACACACATATATTTATACATATATATATATATATATATATATATATATATATATATATATGGTCGCTGTTATTATCAAACCCACTTAGTCCCATTCCAGCAGGCCCTCCTTCTGAAACCTATACCTGACCACAGTTTGTTTCCAGCTTTGGAGGGAAATGGGGAGGGGACATGCAAATGAGCCTAAGGTCTGGGGAGAAGAAAAGCCTCAAGGGCTATGAGTTACACTGGGAAGGAAGAAATGACAAGGCTGAACTCTGAGTACCTAGAAGAGATGAGAAAGTGCGTCTTGGCAAGGAATGCAAGGGGCGCCCAGAGCCATAATTGACTCGGTCACAACACACTCAGACCCAGGCTCCAGCCAGCAGGGCGCATGGAAGCCACGTTCTGCCTCTCTGGACAGGCAATGTTCTGACTTCCTCAGCCTTCCTAATTGTGTTGTATTCACAAATATATTTGTTTGGAACAGGCAAATGTATTGCAGGCAGGAAACAGATCGACTCCAAGAATTTATTTTGCTTTTTGGCGCTGATGCACGGAGCTTAGCATTCATTATGTGCCCGTGTAAAACAGTATCAAAGAGCGCTGGCCTGAGTTAGCTTTTTAATTATATTTTTTTTCAGCTGCATTTCAGATCATGAACGGACTTGCTAGTATCCAATAGACCTCACTGGGAGAAACCTACCTCTGCTAAAATCCCACCACCAGGATTAAATGTTCTGAGACAGCAGACAAACCTGTGATAAGGCTATGAGCCATTATCCCTAATGGATGCGAGATGGGGTTAAGTCAGTTAAATCCCTGCTTTGAAGCCAGAAAAACCCACAGAAACCAATGGATTTGCTAGCTTGAAACTGGAATCAAATTTAAGTGGGAGGGTGGAGAGACAAAAGGAGGGCATGTAGGACAAGATCACTGGGAGCTGTCATGACCCACTTTGACACAGGCACATCACTGCCCTAACCCTGGCAGCCATATTAGATTATGGCCCTTCTCTTTCCTTGTATAGGCATAACCATGTGGTCCTAGAGTCCTGGTAGGGTTATGTTATGGTTTGCATGTAAAACATCTTCCATAGGCTCATGTGAACACTTGGTCTCTAGCAGATGGCCCTGTCTGGAGAAGTTGTGGCACCTTGAGACTGTGGCCTGGCTAGCTGAAAAGGGCCTCTGGTGGTGGCTTTAAAGTTGACATCCCAGGCCTAATCCACCAAGACCACTATCATGATGCAAACTTCTCCAACTACTTGGCTATCATTCCAACCATCATGGCCTTTGCTTCCTTTGGATAGTCTGTTGCAGCAATAAGAAAGGCAATTAACACAGACCACTAGAGACTAAGAAGCAAACAGACCTGCAATATGGCAGGACCTGTACCTAGAGACCAGAGAGTGTAGGCAACCATGTTGGAGACCATGTGAATGGAGAGAAAACAGAAACCCAAGGGACAGGATGGGGACTCAGTTCATTGGGGAGAGTGCCTGCCTAGTATGCTCAAAGCCCTAAGTTCCGTCGCCATGACTACATTGATCAGGCATGGTGGCACATGCCTTAATACCAGAGCTCAGGAGATGGAGGCAGGAAAATCAGAAGATCAAAGTTACCCTTGGCTATGTGTGGAGTTTGAGGACAAGAGACCCTGTCACAAACAAACTTTTAAAAAATAAAACAAACAAAAAATCCAGCCCAAAGGAGAATTCAGCTTTCATAGGTATATCTGAGCAGAGATTACAGGAAAGATTCTTCCAGAATGTTCTCAGCTTCCTGTATCCATCATTATAGTCACCATGACACTCTGCCCCCTTAGACTAAATCCCCCCTTCCTGTTCTACTGGCTTGCATTGTTCTCTCACTTACATCCATACAAGGGAGAACTATGCAATCCGGAGAGCAGTGTTGTGGGAGAATATTTATCCACACAAAAATGCACACTGTCGAGTCCAGGACAGAGGCCGGAGGAGCACTGGACTATAGGGCAGATGTCGTGGTAAAGAGAGAGAACACCTGCTCCGTGGCTCCAGGCAACTGGAGGAGAGGGTCCCTGGCTTGAGGCTGTTGTGAAAGGCCTCCTGATGGGGACCACTAAAAGCCAGCTTCTGCCCTCCCTTCAACAGACATTTTCCCAGCCCTAGATGCAGGATGGTATCAGTGTACCAGGGAGCAAGTCCCCGCCCCTCCCTGTCAAGTTCTGCAGTCTGATTGCCAAGGATTAGTTCAGCCCCTGCTTTGGCAGAAAGGGTTGTATAACCAGAGTGGACACAGGTCTCACAATTGCAGTCAAGTGTGTGCATACAAGGTTCAAAGCCATTGCTGCTTGGAGCTGCAAATCTGAAATCCTGTGAGAGGTACTCAGCCCTGCTCTGGGTTTCCTGGGAGGGGACCCCAAACTGTGTTTTAACAAGCCTGCCAGGTGATGCCAATGCAACCTCAAGTTCAAGAGCCTTAGAAAAATAAAATGTCTCAAGATACTCCACTTCCAGATTAGCAAGAACATCCAAGTTTCCCTGTACTAACGACCACACGTTTAAAGAACATCCAGACACACACGTAAACGAGCCAGTGATCATAACCATCAGTTATAGATCATTCCACGTGTTCATTTAACCTTCAACAACTCCCTGAGATGGGTGTGATTTGTCAAGTAAGTCCTAAGCATCCTGCCACCTGGCAAGTGTTCTGGTCCAACACACCTCCACATCTAGGTGTTGTGCCCCCCCCCACTCATACGCAAAGATAAGGAGCAGGTATGGGGGTGTGACCAACCCACCCCCACCGGGACAGCAAAACTCCAAAGGCAAACAGGAATGTCACTTGACTCAGTTATGCCAGACCCACCCCCAGCAGCTTCTCCGTGCCAGGCCTTCCATCACCTATCCACCGTAGTGTCAAAGGAGCGGGGTTCCTGCCGACAATCGCCATGCAGTACCAGCTAGAGTTGCTGAAAAGTCAGCCCTTCCCAGTTGGGTTGGTAAAAAAAAAAACTGCCCCCTGAGCCCCACACAGGTCACTCCCTGGCCTAGCTCCACTGTAGCAATGCTGGAGCTGGTTCCCACGACCCAGGCCACCTGACTGACATCCCCTCACCTTCGCCATGACTGTCCCACTCTGTGGGGCAGACACCTATGGCTAAAGCCTGCACCCACTGGACTGACTAGAATGTGGCTTTGATTGTCTTGTTCTGTTTCTGCTTTTGTCCTGTGATGAGCATCTTGGTATGGAGGTGGCACCAGAAAGAGTACTTCCCGTGGAAGGAGTGTCATGCCTTTCTTTGTCACACTTTGACCTCATTGGTGCCAACAGGCCCTACAACTCACAACACAGCAAATGGAGTCAGAGCTCCAATCACTGCCTCCTTGGTACGGCCTTGGAGACATAGCTAGGGTCCCTGGAGGGGGGCGGATTTAAATAGGCTAATGCTTCCCTGGTCCTGAGCCCACCTGGTTGGCATGGCTTGCCTTCCAATCCTGGAAGACTGGGAACTCACTGAGTGGTCTGGCTCCCTCCAGAGTGCAGCCTGTTCGTTTCCTGAAGTAACCAGTCTACTGGGAAGTAGGCCAGGAGGGACCTTTGAGGTTCTCAACAACAAAAAGAGGAGAGAGAAGAGAACACACATCAGAGCCTCTGGGGGCTGTGAAGAAGAGGTGAGTTGGTGTCTGTCGCTGTTAAGGACAAAGATTGGGTTAAATGTGAAGCACAGGCACAGATATCCCCTCTCCAACGACCACAGCAGACATTGCCAATCAATTGCGGTCTTTGATCCTCACCGAGGCCCAGTCTCAGAGTCCTTAGTGCAACTCCAAGCAAGCTTCTCACCAATTCCAAGTGTGGCTACAGAGGAATGTTCTTGGTCCTCCCTTGGGGATTAGAGAAGGTAATGGCACTCGGGGTCTCCAGGGTACAGTGGCTGAGAGAGTCCCTGAGGTCTATTCCCCCTGTTTGGCACTGGGGAACTCTTCAGCAGGGTGTGTCCCTTCCTGCTGCCAGAGCACAGAGCAGGGGGGGTTAGAGGTCATCTCCTCAGTAGACTCTTGAGTCATAGGTCCCTTGCTTTAAATCAAAGCTCACACAAAGGCCAAAGGCCAAAATAAATCACAGCAGGACTACTGTGCTTGAAGAGGTGTAGACCCAGCCCATGCTCAGAGAGAAAATCTTCAGTCAGAAAAATGGCATCCCAGAGGAGACTTGAATGTCTGAAGTTCATACCACGGACAAGCGCAGGAGACAAGGGTTCTGTCTCAGCACGGAATGGCCCTTCTGCCTCCCTATGTCACCTCTCCCTAAGCCTCTGTCACCTTTTCTTCATTTCACAGAAAGTGCCCCAGGAGCTCCCATTTCCAGACTGCAGCTTCAACTACTAAACGACCACTGTGGCGTTCCACTAAGACCCCAGGATCTTCATCTAACCCAAATTCCTCAACTGTTCCTCCCAGCTCCCACCAACCTGTGCAGTTGCTCCCACCATGGAGCTGGGCCCTTCATTGTCCCAGTCGCTAGCCTCGATGGCCTCGGTCCTTCTTTTTCCCAGTTGCTAGCCTCAATGGCCTCGGTCCTCCTTTTTCCCAGTCGCTAGTCTCAATGGCCTCGGCCCTTCTTTTTTCCCAGTCGCTAGCCTCAATGGCCGTGGTCTTGGCCTTGGCTTCCCATCCATTTCTCCATCTCCCTTCCCAGTTCCTCCTTGCAGGCCACCACCAGTTTGCCCTTGTCTTTTAACTGCCCTTTCATTTGCCTTATAGGCTTAGCTCCCCCCCCCCCCCAATTCTTTCTATTACTGAAGACGAAGGCAACATGATCTTTCTAAAATATAAACTAAAGCTCTTAACTCTGTGGCTTGTAACTGCTCAAAGGCTTCCCAGGGGTCCTCTAATAACGCCCAACCTTCTTGCATAACTTATCAGACCCTTCATAATCTGACCCATTTGTCTTCCCTCTCTCAGCTCTTCAGGATCCCCCAGGCAGACTTCCAAGAAGGAATGGCTAGCCAGGCAGTGGTGGCTCACACCTTTAGTTCCAACACTGGGAGGTAGACACGGGTGGATCTCTGTGAGTTTGACACCAGCCTGGTCTACAGAGCGAGTTCTAGACTCTAAAGCTACAGAGAAACCCTGTCTCAGAGAAAGAGAGAGAGAGAGAGAGAGGAATGACTGTGTCCACAGTGTATGTGAGTGTGCAGGGGTCTCGATTCTTCAGTCTCTATGCCTTTGTACAAACATGCCTCTCCCTGGACCATTTTCCCTGCCTTCTTCCACATAGCACATGCAATGTCTCAGGGCTCCGTTGGCCTCCCCTTCTCTCGTGTGTCTTCCCAGCACCAACAGTCTACAGGAGCCTCTGAGGCTGTCAGCTCCTGCCTTGCCCTTCCCACTCTTTGCTTCAGTGAACAAGGTCTCCTACAGTGGACTCAAAGCCTTGGGAGATCTACTAGATGCTCAGTAAACAGCTGAGAGAGAGAGGGAGGGAGGGAGGGAGGGAGGGAGGGAGGGAGGGAGGGAGGGAGGGAGGAAGGGAGGGAGGGAGGGAGGGAGGGAGGGCAGGTGGAAGGACCGCCCCTGGTCATCCTTGACGCCATACCATTATTACTGCCTCCAGAAGTTGGTCTGCTGGTATGTCACTTTCTTGTTGCTGTGACAAAATACCTAACAGAAGTAACTTAAGGGAGGGAAGGCTCATTTTGACTCAGGATTTGAGTGTGTACAGTCTATGGAGAAGGCACGGCACAGTTCATGGCAGTGGGAGCATCCTCACATCTCTGCAAACCAGGGTTCAGACAGAGAGCCAGAGCTTGGGTCTGAAACAGGCTATAATACCTTGGGCTGGCCTTCTGTCACCAACTTCCACAACCAGGCTTGCTTCCTACAGGTTCCACAACCTTCCAAAACAGTACCACCAGCTGAGGAGCACATGTTCAAGCCTGTGGAGGACATGAAGTACCTGATCAACTCTCATGGTCTGACTACTCTGTATAGAACAGAGGATGAACCAAGCAAGGAGACTGTCAGAGCAAGCCCTACTATAAAGGAGCCGGAGCGATAGCTGGACAAGGTCAAAACTGCATACTTTGTCCATGGACCTGGATCCCTGTGCATCCCAGAGGTGCAGACATCTGCCAAGCATATTGTTTGTCTACAAAATGGGTCTCTACTTGTTCCACATGTGGAGCACATCTAATTCCCCAAATTCAGTATTACTCCTAGAGTTCGTGTCTCCTCTCTAATCTTATATTACAGGTTTATTCAGGGGCCCATCCAAACAGACCATAACAGAATGTAGCTCAGTGGACACAGTGCTTGCCCAACATGCACAAATCCCTAGGTTCAATTCCCAGCACCACATAAAGGGAGCATGGTACCACGCAAAGATCAGAAGTTCAAGGTTATTTTTGACTATATAACAAGTTTGAGGCCAGCCTGGGCTACATGAAATTGTCTTAAAACTTAACCAACCAACCAACAACAAACAAACAAAAGAACCATAGTATTTACCGGGGACTGGAGCATCTTCCATCATGCCCAGAACTTGTCAAGGTTAGCATCTATCATATCACTAACAAATACCAAGTGGGTGGACGGGTGGTAAGGAGGAAGGGAAGGAGACAGAAAGGGGACAGGAGAGGGGGTCTGAGGGAAGGATAAGACATGCCCCCAACCAGGAAAACACAGACAGAGGCGGAAGTGCGGCTCAAAGCTAAAGCCTGCTGCCCTGCTGGCTGTGTTCCCTGGCCCAGGTTCTGGGCTTCAGCTTAACCACCGCTCCCGGCCCATGTGACACACAGGCCTGGCAGTTGAGACCAGACTTGCCCACACTGCAGGGCAGATCTGAGCTGGGCCATGTGGCCCATCGTACCCTACTACAGGCCTCCCTCTGCCTCCAGAGCTGGAGCAGAGACAGTCCTGGACAAAGCCGTGGGAGATACTGGAGGGCAGGCCCCCTCTACCACAGCAGTCCCTCCCCATCTGATCCACTTCCTCTTCCCAGCCCCACAGCTTCCAGTCCTCACAGGAACAAAGGGTGATGCAAGACTAGTGTGCCAACAGGTAGCCTGGGTTCAAATCCATCGGCTGCCAGGCTGAGTAGCCTCAGAGAAGGTATCTAGGTTCTCTGCACAGTCAGACTTGCTATGGGAGATGCCAGCACCATCCATGAAGGCATCTGGTTATGAGAAGATGTTGGCTGGTGTCAGTAATGCCTGCCATGTAGTCAGGGTTCCACAAACATCAATGGCACTATTGTCATTGCCATGCTGTTTCCTACCCCGGAATGGAGATGTATAAAGAAGAGAGTGGGACTTCACAGTACACTCCCAAAATCTAGATCAAAACATGAGCAGTTGGAGCTTGTATGAGGAACACAGTGGGACTTCACAGTACACTCCCAAAACCTAGATCAAAACATGGAGCTGGACAGTGGTGGCTCACGCCTTTGATCCCACCATTCTGGAGCCAGAGGCAAGCGGGATCTCTGTGAGTTCGAGGCCAGCCTGGTCTACAGAACAAGTTCCAGGACAGACTCCAAAGCTAAACAGAGAAACCCTGTCTCAGAAAAAAACAAAACAAAACAAACAAATACATGAGCAGTTGGAAGAACTTACTGCATTTGAATGAAAGGGTTTCACAGCTGGGGGAAAAAAACACTCAGAGAGGCCAAAAAACTCGGGTCACACAACAAACTGGAGGCCAAGAGTTCCCACCTCTTCTAGTTCTATACCTCTGGGGAGGCCGGCCGGGGATTAGCTGAAGGACTCCAGCCCAAGGCCAGTGCTGCTTTGTCACACATAGTACGACTAGTTCCATGAGGTCTCCCAAACCTTGATAAGTGCTGAGTATAAATGATGAACTGAGACACTCAGAATATTTCATTGTAATTAAATTAAAATTAACCTGAAACACTGATGCTTGACACCGCTATGGCAAACGGTTACATCTCTCTAGGATGGCTGGGATGGTTTGTTTGTTTGTTTGTTTGTTTGTTTGTTTGTTTTAACTGTTTCAGCTTTATGAGCACTAAACACAGATCCAGTATTTCCAGGAAAAAAATGAGTATGCAGACTGAGACTTGCTGTCAAAGTATACACATCAAGTTTGGAGGTTCAGCATGCAATGAAGAATGTAATGATTGTCTTGCTGAAAACTGTGCTGATGAAATGGCTCTCTCTGTAAGGGCACTTGCTACGTAAGCACAAGGACCTGAGTTCAAATCCCCAGCATCCACATAAAAAGCTGGACATAGCTGGACATTCCCTTAGTCCAGAATTTGAGTGACTGAGATGGCCAGAACCCAGGAGCTCACTGACCACAGGAGACCTCCAGGTTCAGTGAGAGACCCTGTCTCAATGAAAAAAGGGAAGGAGTGATAAAGATACTGGATATCCCCCCTGGCCTCCATATGGTACGCATACTCATCACACAAACACACACACACCTCTGTATATTAATAATATGTTGAAAAGATCATATTGAGATATTCTGGGTTAAATAACGTGCTGTTAAAAGCTCACTCATTTGGGGGTATAGGGGTAGGTCTATGGCTTATGCTCATCTTTGTGAATTCAGGAGTGCATGTTAGGGTGGCTGCCTGTATAGAGGCCAGAGTTTGAGGTCTTGTCTTCCTCAATCACTCTTCGCCTTATTTTTCTGAGGGAGGGTTTCTCACTGAACCCAGAGCTCATGGGTGGGGCTAGCCTGGCTGGCCAGTGACCTTCAGGGATTCCCTTGTCTCTGCCTTCCCAGAGATGAGATCACAGATTTGTGCCTGGCTGGTCCTTTGGGAACCAGGGATCCGAACTCAGTCTCTTACACTTACATGGCAAGCACTTTCTGAACTTACCCACCACCCCAGCCCATTTCTGACGTTTCCACTGGAAACTGTAATGATTCTGGTACCTGCATTCTTCTTCAGACAGGTCTGGATCAGAGGGAGAGGTGGGGGGGGTGACTAGCTGGGTTTTGTCCCCAACTGCTGCAGGACATAAGAGCAGGCAAGGATTCTGTCTCCTTGGGAGGCAGTGGCCTAGCTCTGCCCTCTGACACTTCCTGAGCCAGGCGGGGAAGCAGCCCAGGATTAGCACTAATTCTCTCCCCAGAGGCCTCAGAGAAGGTTAAGTGCCTGTGGAGCCTCCACAGCTGCCCAATTAAGCCAGAGAAGAGGAGGAGGTCAGAGGAGGAGGATACAGAAACAAGCTGGGATTCTGGGAGACAGGAAGGAAGTTGGCTGGGCCCCTTATCTGAGTCCCCCTTGACAAACAGTTTCCTTGCTGGTCCAAAGGGGTCATCATCCCCTCCCCAAGCCCGCTCTGAGGCTATGGTTGCTCTGGCTCCCATCCTGTCCCTCTCTGTGCTCTGGTCCCCATCCTGTCCATCTCTGTGCTCTGGTCCCCATCCTGTCTCTCTCTATGCTCTGGTTCCCATCCTGTCCCTCTCTATGCTCTGGTCCCCATCCTGTCCAGCTCTGTGCTCTGGTTCCCATCCTGTCCAGCTCTGTGCTCTGGTCCCCATCCTGTCCCTCTCTGTGCTCTGGTCCCCATCCTGTCCAGCTCTATGCTCTGGTCCCCATCCTGTCCATCTCTGTGCTCTGGTCCCCATCCTGTCCCTCTCTGTGCTCTGGTCCCCATCCTGTCCAGCTCTATGCTCTGGCTCCCATCCTGTCCAGCTCTGTGCTCTGGTCCCCATCCTGTCCAGCTCTATGCTCTGGCTCCTCACTTACCATCTCCAGAAGACAGAGAGCAAAGACACTGAAGCTGGCATTGAGCTGGTATTCACCTGCCCATGCTGAGGCTCATAACCACCAGGAAGGAGAAGTAGCCTAACCTTCCCACTGTACAGATGGAAAGACAGAGACAAAGAAAATACAATTGGGCATGAAGGCACTCACAAGGAACTCCTAAAACAGTCCTACCAGGGGAGGGGATATTTTGACACCAAACTCATACCTTCCTTCTGGCTATCAGAATTCTAAAACAATAGGCTCCAAGAAATTGCCAGCTTCTGCCAGAACCTCATACTGGAAGAAGGAAAAGTCAGGGCCTGGTGCCATCCAGAGGGGGTGCCTGTTTTCCAGGAAGAGATTTCTTACAGCTTGTCAGACCACCTTACAGACACCAGAACCCAGATAAGGATGGATCAATGTGTGTTGGGCAAGGGGTGGGGAGATGTGACATGACATGGATGACCACCACCTGGACCAGGACCACCTCTCATCCTCTATTTAAACCTCATGTCAGGACCCTGAAAATGGAACTGGGAAGTCACTGGACCTCTTCATTTGTTCCTCTTCCCAATATGACCGCATTGAACAACTTTGAAAAAGGTGGCCAAGTCTAGCTAATGGGGCTGCAGGGCTCAGGCTCAGACCCTAACGATTCCAGTAACATTTCCAGCCCAAGGATGCACTCCCGGCAGCCATGAAGTTCTTGCTTCGTGCCATGATGCCCTGCGAGGCTGCTGCTCGATTCCCATACATCTACGGACAAGAATGAGGATGAAACGCAGAAGCTGCCTGTGCAGCAGCTCTGAAAGAATTCTGGGAACATTTAGAGCCATTTCACTCATCACAAGCTCTCTGTTTCATTCATTCAGTTACTCATTGAGTGCCTTCTGCATGCAGCCGCTGAAGGTCCAATGAGAATGAGCAAGACCCAGGAGAGCCCTGCTCTCCAGCAATGTCCATTCACAAATCAGAGGGGAAGCATGTGCATAATAATCTCAGAAATGACAAGGTTAATGAAGACACCTAGGTGGTTGGTGCCTGTAACCCAGCAGAGGCAAGAGGATTGCTGCAAGTCCCTGGGCTATAGAATAAATTCTAGGTTAGCCTAGGCTACAGGGTAGAACTAGCCCCTTCCCCTCAAAAAAAAAAAAAAAAAAAAGAAGGAAAGAAAGAAAGCTGAGAAGAGTTGGAAATGCCCAGCAAGAGATGTTAGAGTGTGACACTGGTGGAGGTATGGTAAAGCAACAAGAAGAGCTCTGCAAAGACTTCTGTAAGGGAAGTATGCTCAGTGTTGTCAAGGAACCCCACAAGAAGGGCCCCCATAATAATCACTAACAGTCCTAGCAAAAGACACCCACCCATGAATGGACAAACAAACCGGTACATCCATACAACAAAATATTATCTGATCATGGAAAAGGAGTGGAGTACTACTGATTTATGACATAATGTGGACAAATCTTGAAATATCAAGAAGCAGTCACACAGGATCACAGTTTCAGATGTATCGTTGCCCAAAACAGCAAGTCTATAGAAAAAAGGGAAGTAGCTCATCACTTGCCTAGAGCAGGGGGTGGGGGTGACTGCAAATGGGACAGGGTCTCTTGAAGGACCATGAAGATCTCAGATGGGATGGTAATGATCATTGTACCACTCCACCCCGATGCTAAAACTACTCCAGCAGGCTTCAAATAGGACTTGAGATAAACGAATTAGATCTCAATAAGGCTGGAAGAAACAGGAAAGAGACAGCGGGGCTGCAGCAGAATGAGCAAGGAGGAAAAGAACATGAGAGACAGAGTGCTTTTGATTGAAGAACTTTGGGTTTCTGTCTACAGGAGCCGCCCACGGGGCTCTGAGGCTGGAATCTGGGGTTCCCGCTTACACAATTTAAAGCTGACTCACGTGCAGGGCAGCATAGCGGGTCAGAGTATGGGTTCTGGTGTGTGGATCTGAATCCCTCCTTAGCTGGTGCTTCCAGCCATGAGATGATGGCAAGTTATATCTTCTCCGGGTCTCAGCTTATCAGCAAGCATCACCAAGCAGGGAGACTTGCCTGAAAACAGTCAGGGTTGAGCCAAGCAGGAAGGCGAAGGCCATACAAGTTGAGATCTATAAATAAGAAAGGGCTGGCTAGACGGGAGCTCAGCCAGATAGGCCAGGTTCTCAGCCTGACAGTGTTCTCCCATCATCCCACCCTGGCTCAGCCCGGCAAGCCACTGCTCCTCGGGTCTCCTAAATGGGGCATAAATCAGAAGCCAGGGGAGCTGGTGGGGAAGTGTGCTCCCCACCCCAATCAGAAGCAGATGCTGATCTCAGGGTCTCCAGGGGCCTGTGTACCTGGGCTGCTCACGTCATAGATGTGGAGGCCAGAATTTCCACAAATTTTTAAATCAAAGATTGTCAAAGAAACGGCCTCCTAAAGTCTGCCAGATGTTTGGATGCTTTCAAGCCAGAGGTGGGAGGCCAGGGGAGGAGTCTAGTGATAGTAGGGGAGTAGGAATCTCCTAGATCACACTGGATTATTCCAAAGGGCCAGGCAGGCAGGCGGGCTGCACAGACCAAGAAGGTGTGATAAATACAGCGGCTGCCCAGGTACTGCAGTCACATGTACCAAACTCCAAGTTCATGGACTCTGCCTTTCTTAGCCTGGATCCTAAAGTAAAGGCAAAATCAACTCTCCCAAACTTTAGTATTCAAACTATGAAATGGCTGAGACATTGCTCAACCTCCAGTACCCTCAAAGGATTGAGATCACTTCCCATGACGTTCTCACACAAAGAAGATCCGCAAAAAGAGAAGTGACTAACCAGGGCTAGCAAGCCCTTGGTAGTCCAGTCTTTATTGCTCCAGGTTCTAGGGGCCAGGAAGTAAGTGCATGGCCTCTTTAAAGACCTTTCTTCCTACTGGAGAGATGGCTCAGCAGTTAAGAGCACCGGCTGCTCTTCCAGAGGACCTTGTTTCAATTCCCAGCATCCACATGGCATCTCACAACTGTCTGTAATTCCAGATTCTGGGGATCTAACACACAGACATGCATGCACATATACATGCAGACAAAACACCAATGCATATAAGATAAACAAATCATTAAAATTTGCCCTGTGGTGGTGGTGCTCGCCTTTAATCCCAGCACTTGGGGAGGCAGAGGTAGGCGGATCTCTGCGAGTCTGAGGCCAGCGTGATCTATAAAGCTACACAGAGAAAGCCTGTATTGAACCTTCCTCCCTGCTTTGAGAAGGCCCAGAATGTTCCTTGGCAATCGTCCAGCTATGGATCCTCAGTGGTTTCATTTTAAGCACAGTAGATTCAGGATTCATATAGTTCCTGGAATAGTTAGTCAGAGCCTGGGGCCTGGCAGCCCCCCAAAGCTAGGCTAAGCCATTGTTCTCAACATGCCAATTAAGGGCCTGTGAAGATGGCTCAGCAGGTAAAGGTGTTTGCCACCAAGCCTCATGACCTGAGTTCAATGCCTGGAAACCACATAGTGGGAGGAGAGAACTCTGAAAAGTCATCCTCCGACCTCTACGTCCATGCTGCAGCATGTGTTCCCATACATATATACACTAATGAATAATAAATAATTTGAAAAATCTCTTATCAGGGATGAAACAAAGTCCTCCCTCTGCTGAGAACCACAGCAATAATGGAATCAAATCCATGTGCATGTTCTAGTTGTCATGCTGATAAACTCTGAGTGGGTACATTCATCCCAGAGAGTATCTATGTGATCTCCACCAGCTAAGGTCTCTTTATGGGCGAGGCTCCATCACAGTTCAAGCCATGCAGGCACTCAGGGGAGCTCTTAAAGCCACACACACACTGTTCTTTACTATTCCTTTTCTATTATTCTGAGGCATGGTCTCACTGCATAGTCCTGGCTGCCCTGGAATGCCCTATGTAGACCAGGCTGGCTTCTAACTCACAGAGATCCACCTGCCTCTGCCTCTTGGCTTTTTTACTATTCTTCTAAGTTATAAAATCTAGAGCTTTGACCAGGCCATGTGGGAGGGAGGCTAGTCTGACCTCTGAAGCCTGGGTCTGCTTCTGGATAGCAATGTGTTCTTGGGCATCCTGTCCGACCACCCTAATGGGAACTGCTCCATGTCCCTGAATCTAAGACAACCATGAGGGACCTTGAGTCTCATCCTGTTTTCTGAATTAATTTTCCACCTCCAACCCCATGTAAGAGCTACAGAGGATAATTCATACCCTTCCTAGGCCTGCCCAGGCTACCCCAGGAGCTCACGCAGCTGTGGCTTCAATGTTCTCAGGCCCATCTCCAGGAAGACCTTAGCCAGGGGCCTGAGAACACAACTCTGAGCTTCCAGACCCTTTGAAACCCTCATTGTTTATTTGTGTTTGTCCCATCTGTTTCCTGTAGCAATGCGCTCCTGAAATGAAATGGATTTCAGGACTGAGGGCAGAGCAAGGCAGTGGCAGCTGGGAGACCCCACCCTATGGCAGCTGGCTGGGAGGAAAGCTCAGCTGGGCTGACAGGGCAGAGGGGAAGAAAGGAAGGCGGGGCTTCTGACATTGGTACACATGGTGCTAAGCTCACCCAAGAGAGAGGCCATGGGTGGATTTGGAGCTGGGCCTCTAGTTTCACGGGAACCCAAAGCCCATCCCTCCAAGCATGCTATGGTGGCTGAGACAGAAGAGCTCCTGACAGGAGGCTCTGTCTTCTCCATCACTGCCACCCCAGGCAGGTGTCCAGGGAACTAACCCATCTCTGCATTGTGAGTGTCCTCGGTATCCTTAGATACTGCCAAGGGCATCCATATGGGACACTACTGAAGGTTCACCTTTGATGAGTGTGCTAACCATCCCTCAAAGGGGTCCCCATTAGCCAGCCATAGGGAGGACAAGTCATGCAGGTCCTAGATTTTACTGGTGTGCAAGGACCTCGGTAGCTGTGTGGAGACTTCGGGTCTGGAGGAGTCCCTGGGTGGTGACCCCTGGCACCCGTGAGGAGAAACTGGATGCTGAGCACTCATCAGGACATCCTTCTGTCATTGTCACCTTCCTCCCTCCTCCATCCACAGAGCTCTTTTCCACACCCACACCCAAAGCCCACCTCCTCAGCTTTCCTTGCCTTTAATTTAAGACATCTATCCTGCTACCGATACAACCACCTCTCCCAGCCTCCAAAACCAAGAACTCATAAATCCGCTCTCAGAGTCTCTGCTGAGTCATTCCCTCCCCAGGCGATGAGCAGAAAGCACAGGTGACAGAAGGCAGGAGGAGCCCAGCATTTCACACACACACACACACACACACACACACACACACACACACACACACACAAATGCATCTGATCACACTTCAAAAGTCACGTCCCACCCACCCCACACCCACACCCAAAAGTTACATCAGCACTTGTGAGGATGACAGTATCACAGGAAACTGAAATACACCTGTGGGAATGTGTCATCACATGAAAATCATCTCTCCAGCAACACTAGTGGAGAAATAGCCGCAGGCAAGACATAGTCTCCGCCTCATGTGCCCCCCCCCCCCCCCCGTCACTAGGAAGGGCAGCCCCTCCCCCACCCACTTATCTCAACTTCCAACGCTACATTTTCATGCCAGCTGCTTTTAATCTGTACAGAAAGAGATGCATGTGTTACTGTTCTCAATGCAGTAACAAAAATGCCTGCAAAGCAACTTAGAGAAGGAAGGGTTCGGCTGGGCGCTCAGGAGGCAGAGGCAGGCAGATCTATGCGAGCTTGAGACCAGCCTGGTCTAGAGAGTGAGTGCCAGGACAGGCTCCAAAGCTAAACAGAGAAACCCTGTCTCAAAGGGAAAAAAGAAAAAGAAATAGAAGAAGGGTTCATTTTTGGTTCACAGTGCAACTGGACAGCCCATCATGGTGGGGAAAGCTACAGGCGCTTGAGGCGGCTCCCACCTCCACAGTCACACCCATGGTCAGGCAGCAGAGAGAGAGAGAGAGAGAGAGAGAGAGAGAGAGAGAGAGAGAGAGAGAGAGAGAGAGAGAGAGAGAGAGAGAGAGAGAGAGAGAGAGAGAGAGAGACAAATGCTAGTACTTAGTTTGTTCTTTTTGTTTGTCTGGGACCCCAGCCCATGAAGGGTGCTGCCCAGATCCTGGGTGAATCTTCTCTGCTCAGTTAAACGTCACAGACATGCCCACAGGTGTGTCTCCTAGGTGACTTTACATCCTGTCAAGCTGACAGTCAGGATTAAGCATGCTGCCACAGTTCGGATATGAAACGGCCCCTATAGTAAAAGCTTGATCACCAGTTTGGCACCACTGGGAAGAGCTGGGAAAAGCCTGAAGGGGCTGTTAGGAACTCAGACCCTCTCTCTTGCTCTCTCTCTCACTTTCTGGCTACCACAGGATGGACAGCTTCCTTAGGTTAAGTGGGGGCTGAGACCAGAGCCCAGCATTCCCTGGTTGGTAACAGCTTGGTGGTGGTAAGTGTACAGATGTATACTCATGCCGTTATCTGTATGTGGAAGTCAGAGGTAACCTCAGGTGTTGGTTCTTATGGTCATTCCTTTAGACAGAGTCTCTTTGTTGTCTGCCACTGTGTGCTTGAGGTAAGGTGGCCTACAAGCTCCAGGGTTCTCCTGTCTCCACCACCTACCATCTCACCACAGGCACACTGGGATCACAGGTGTGTGCCACCATGCTAGCTTTACATGTCTCCTGGGGATTTAAACTCAAGTCCACTTGCTTGTGCGACAAGAACCTTATCCACTGAGCCATCTCCCCAGCCGGGGACCAAATGAGTCCTCCCACCCTTGAGGCTGCCCTTTTCCCTCTGAGGGTGAGCCTCAGCAGCTTTTGAAAGTGACCTTGTTGTCTAGGAGACAGAATGGCTGTCACCTTAGATGGAGTCAGGGCAGAAACGGCAGTAGCCCTGCAAGTCATCAAGGCTCCTTCCTCATCAGGAACTTAACAACTGGGCTTTGAGTCTGAGCCACTTTGAATGGCAGCATTAAGGAGCCAGCTCTACCAATTCAGCAGGAGAATATTCTAGAAACAATCTTCCCAGAGGTAGGAAAGTTCTCAGCTAGGTTTTCCCCTTAGGAGTGATCCACAGCCCCATTGGAGAGAGCACTAGCAGCCAGCAATCCCCAACAGCAGGAGGAAGGCAAGTGCCTGCGGGGTAGCCGCAGCCCTTGCCCCTGGTCCCAGCTAGGGAGACACTCTCAGTCTGTAGCTCTCAGTGATACCAGCCAACATGCCTTGCTTTCAGGACCTGTTGGCCTCATTTTAGCCAGCCTTTTAGCGAGTCTTCCTCTCCAGCTAACTCTCTCCTGAAACCATGAGTCTTGGGCTTGGTAACTAAGTGAATGAGTACCCCTTGCTGGGCTGCGGCCGATTAACTCTGAATGAGCTGGAGGAGATGTGCTTGCACTCAGCTATGTTCAGACGGTGCAACAACTTTCTCTGACCTTGCTTGCATTGCTGGGAGCCCCTCAGGGATTTGTGTCATATCTGCGTCCCAGTGGCTCTCAGTGAGAAGCTTCAAAGAAAAGGGGAAAGCTTTGTCCCATCTTGAGGGCAGCAGGCCTTCAATACAGCATGTGGAGTCAGGACCTGGGCTCCAACTCCTTCCATCAACCTTCAGTAAGCTCCTGGGCCCTGCCCAAGAAAGACCCATCATCTGGGGTACCTCCAAAAGAAATGGCTCACCTCAAAGTAAAATAAGAGACTTTATTCTGGAGCCAAGAACAAGTGAGCACAGCCCCATAATGCAGATTCAGGTTTCCCCAAATGCCACACTCCAAAGACACCAGCAGCTAATGAACTTTTTATAAAAGCAGAACAAAGAAAGCCAGAAACCAAGACACCAACCCAACACACGGGTAGGTATGTCAGATACCACATTATAGCAGAACAGGAAAATGCTGCCGTAGACTCAGATGTCAGCTGAGCGCTTTGCTTGGTGGAAACCAGTGGTCTGTTACAACATTCCGAAGGACTGACCTAATGGCCATAGTGATGTTAGGTCACCTACAGGGGAGGGTGATAGGGGAACTAGAGGATGGCCCAAGGAAATTTGGCCCAGAACTTGTGACATTCCCACCTCTGCAGGTCACCGAGGTTCTGGTCTGTCAATCAGCCCCTACACTCTCAGCTTCTTTCCGAGGACCCTTGCTTAGAGGGGATGGATGCAGGGGAGGGAAAAATGAAGCCTTGCAGGTGACATTTCCCAAAGCAGCTCAGAGAAGACCTCCCACAGATGGCATGTGGCCTCTCTGCCCACCATCAAAGGCAGACTGTGCTTTTGGTACCTGAGTCTGGCACACCTTTGTCACTACCTGGATGACAAGATTCAGCTTCCCTCTGCCTCCCTCTCCGGTGCTTGCTCTCAGCTCTGAGGAAGCACAAGCCGTAGCAAGGGGCCACATGCAGCCATGCACTATGGAGTACTCTGTTCTCCCAGCACTTGGGAGGCTGAAGGAGGAGGATAACAAGTCCCACGTTGGCCTGGGCTACATCCGGAGACTGTCTAGAAGCAAGGTAAGGAGGAAACAGGTGAAGGGGTTTGAGGGCCTTTGAGATGGCTCAGCAGGTAAAATCACTTACTGTGCAGGCTTGATGACCTGAGTTCAAGCCTCAGAACCCAAGGTGTAACCAATTCCCCAAAGCTGCCTTTTGCACTCACACAAACACACACCATATGTACGCAGTAATAATAATATAGTTGATTTTTTTTTTAAAGAAAAGAGATGGTTGAGAAGTCATATGCAGGTGCTGTGGCTGCCTGCCCCCACCAGCAGGATCAGCCATCACCAGACAACTGCAGATGTCAGGCTGCTTCCAAAAGGAAGCAGCTACCTCAACTCAGGGCTCCGGGTGAAGCAGAGCCTTCCCTGACCTGGCCAGCCCACAGCACTGGAGAGAGGACGCACAGTCGCACTCAGCACTCTGGAGTTCAAGGCCAGCTTGGGCAGAAGAGCAAGACCCTACCCCAAAAGAGCTGAGGAGGAAAAGGAAAGGGGGTAAAGGGGAGGAGGAGAAGGGGAAGGGCAGGAAAGGAGGGGAAGGGACTTCCACACCCCAAAGTCTCTGCAGTTCCTCCCAGCAACAGATAACAGCCATTCAGGTTTTACCCTGGGCTCATGGCCTTTGAAGCAGGGCATGCCGGGATCCCCAGACCCAGCAGGACTTCCGTCTCACAAATGGACCCTAGCTGGAGGAAGCCAGGGATCCTGTGTATCTGGATAGCAGTGGGTACCCACCCAGGCCTGCACTTGGTGACCTGCAAGCCGACATCTTTCTCCTTTCTGGAGGAGAGGAAGCCCAGAAAATGCAAATACTTGGGCTCAGTAGTCCCAGCAGAACTGTCACCAGAGTGCAGTGTTTGACTTGGCTCCTGCCATGTTGTTTTAGAAAAGTGACGCCTTGCCAACGTTTAAATTTTGGAAGACTTGGAATAAAAACCTGTAGGTATATAAATACGTATAGCACCCCCACCCCCAATTACTGAAACAAACATGCTAAGAATTTTCTCTAGAAAACCAGACAAGCTGGCCCCAAGGGGCTCACAACATCTTGTGGTAAAGATCACCTTAGACAGAGTAGGAGACCCTGACCAGCACATTCCAATCCCCACCACTCCCCATTGCCTTGAACTTAGATGAGCTTTTAGAAATGCTGCAGCCCCTCCCTGGCTGTGCAACCTTGGGCTATTTCCTTACTTCTTTCTAAAACACTCCTCCTTAGAATCCTGTGGAGTGAACATCCAGCGTCTTCCATAGGTGGGCACATTCTAAGTCACTGCAGTCATTATCATTAGAACGTATGTTTTGTGTGTGTGTGTACACGTATGTGTATATATATGCATACATACATACATGCATGCATGCATATTTGAGGTTGTGGGGCCCACTCCCTACCTATCATCTCAGGGGTTCCCATTCAGCCATCTCCCACACCCCGTTCTACAAATCCATCCTCCATTCGCTGGCACTAGAGAGCCACAGGGCCAGAGGCAGGAAGTGGCCTTGAGCCATGGCCTAGCCTTTGAATGTAAATATTAGTGTTGGCCCAGCCCCGAGCACTGCACGCAGGAGAGCCAAGGCTGGAGCCTCCAGAGACAGGCTGCCAGGAACCACAGGGCAGAGGGAACCAGCCCCTAGCCTAGCCCTCCTATTCCCCGGCCTGCTCACAGGAGGATGGAGGGAGGGGAGCACCACTGGTACTGACCACTCCACCCCCACCCCAAGCATCCCCTGAGGCCCCAGGCAGGGGCTTGTCATCACAACAGAAGGAGAGCTGAGACTGAGGCCCAAGCTCAGGCTACTGGCCTTGACAGTCAGCTTCCCAGAGGGAGGTCAGAAGAGCCAAGGCCTGGGCCAGGAGGAAGGAGGGAGGGAAGAAGGGAGGGAGGGAAGGAGGGAGGGAGGCAGCTTGCTCTTGCTGTTGCAGCTGAAGGACCACTGCAACTATAATTATCTGCTTATGTCAGGCAGAAGCAGAGAACCAAAGGCAAAGGCTTTGCAATGAGCCACAGAGGGTCAGCTATCCCCCTGTGGTCCCTTGAAGCTGCATGTGGACAGGGAGGGTTACTGTCAGATCTGGAACTCTAAGGGACTCGGAGAGAGAGAGTCAGTTAAGGACTTTTTATTGTTTTGAGACAGGGTCTTGCTGTGTAGCCCAGGCTGGCACCAAACACCATCTTCCTGCCTCAGCTCCTGAGGTGCTAAGATTACAGATCTTTGATACTGTTATCAGCAGCTTGCCTCCGACTCTGCAGGCCTCTCCACTCCTACAACCCCCTAAGGAAGGGAGCGGTTACAAGGACAGACTTGAGATTGGATAAGCCTGGGTCTCCGTTCAACTATGCTATTCCTAGCTGAGCCGTACAGGGCAAGTTCCTTAACCTCTCTATCTTTAGCTTATCTTCAAAATGAGGATAGAATAAATACCTACTGCCCCCTCCCCAGTGCAGGGAGGCATTCTAGCCCAGAGGAGAATGCCTTCACACCCACTGGAGAGAGTTTTACAAGCAGTATCTCTAACAACCTACAAATGATCAGCCACATTCTCTTGTTGGTCAATCAATGTCACCCCCACCCCAACACAGAAGCCATATGTGCAGCGGAATACTATGCAGCAGTTGAAAAAAAATTAAAGAAGAGGCTAACCTTTACTGACATAGAAGGATTTCTTCCTAGCAGAGGCTGATGTGGACCAGCTCCTCATAGGACAGTGCAGGGGGGAGTGGTAATTTCTGGCCTCATCTCTTCCCTGTGGCTGATGTATAGCTGTCCTTAACTGTGGCCAAGTTTTATGGCCCACACAGCTCCAACCCCTACATCCCTGGCCCTGCTCCAGCGTCAGCATCCACCGCAAATGTCTGTGGATATGGCGAGTTTCTTCTGGGGGAGAATCCTTCTCAGCTCAATTCACTGCCAAACCCAGCAAGCTCTCCACCCCGGCAGAATCATGAGCGCCGAGCTAGCAGTGACAGATGAGCCGACGGGACAGCCAGCAAGCAGATCTATTTCCCAGCTCCACGTTCCATCTGGGCTTCCCCCACAACAAAAGACAAATTTCTCAGGCCTTGGACTGGAATCGGTTTTACTCCGCAAAGCCTCATGGGTGAGGCTGCGGAAAGCGGCAGGCGGCACACCCCTCCACTCAGCCCAGAGTGTGTCCTCACCCCATCAATATAGAAGGCGAGGCAGGAAGGCCGGCAGAGCTGTGCTGAGTGGGAAACAGTCACCTTCAATGAGAAGGGAAATCCTTCACTCCACTGGCTTCCATCTGAGGAGGTCCCATCTAGGGCCCAGGTACAAGTAGCATCCTGAGAATAGACAGGCTTCTGGGGGCCTGGCAGAGACAGAGCGAAATCAATGGCTGGTGGTCAGAGAGAGGCTAGGAGCTATCCTGACACATGTGCCTGAGGGGTTGTTTGATCCTAGAGCTGTAGTACTGAGAAGGTCTGGGATGGGGGTGCCCCCATTGACATAGGCTCTCCCCAGGCCCAGTGCCACCCACACCCTGTATTAGTCAAGGTTCTGCTACTGTAACAACATGCCAGGGACTTTGGAAGCCAAGAGTTTGTTGAGCCCTCCATCATGGACACTCATAGAACAGATAGAACAGGACATGCTCTGGTGAAGTCTGGACACTCATAGGACAGGACATGCTCTGGTGAAGTCTGGACACTCATAGGACAGGACATGCTCTGGTGAAGTCTGGACACTCATAGGACAGGACATGCTCTGGTGAAGTCTGGACACTCATAGGACAGGACATGCTCTGGTGAAGTCTGGACACTCATAGGACAGGACATGCTCTGGTGAAGTCTGGACACTCATAGGACAGGACATGCTCTGGTGAAGTCTGGACACTCATAGGACAGGACATGCTCTGGTGAAGTCTGGACACTCATAGGACAGGACATGCTCTGGTGAAGTCTGGACACTCATAGGACAGGACATGCTCTGGTGAAGTCTGGACACTCATAGGACAGGACATGCTCTGGTGAAGTCTGGACACTCAGAGGACAAGACATGCTCTGGTGAAGTCTGGACACTCAGAGGGCAGGACATGCTCTGGTGAAGTCTGGACACTCAGAGGACAGGACATGCTCTGGTGAAGTCTGGACACTCAGAGGACAGGACATGCTCTGGTGAAGTCTGGACACTCAGAGGACAGGACATGCTCTGGTGAAGTCTCCCCACTGGTTGTGTCAATCACATCGCAGTGAGGCGAATCCCGACATGGAGCACACGCAAGATGAAGATCCGCTGGAGGGAGAGAAGACAGAGCCCAGAAAGGGGCAGAGCTCTCCTGTATCAAACCTCACCAAGGCTAATTGATCATTCTGGAAACTCTGTATCTGGCCTTCCCAGGGCTGAACTCCCAAAGACCTAATCGTCTTTCACAGGCTGCTCCCCTTCAAAAAAAGATTTATTTTTATTTTATGTGTATGAGTGTTTGCCTATGTATAGGTGCACAATAATGACTTTTGAGTCTCTCTCTCTCTCTCTCTCTCTCTCTCTCTCTCTCTCTCTCTCTCTCTCTCTCTCTCTCTCTCTCTCTCTCTCGGTTTTTCAAGACAAGGTCTCTCTGTATTGCTTTGGAGCCTGTCCTGGAACTTGCTCTGTAGACCAGGATAGCCTCGAACTCACAGGGATCTGCCTGCCTCTGCCTCCCAAAGGCATGCACCGCCATCACCCAGTGAGGCTGGGTCTCTTAAGCGGCTCACACCACCTTCCCACACAGGAACCAGGGGGTTGTACTCAAATCACTGCTGGTGATTGGACCTCTGCACAGCTGGTCCTGTCCACTGAATGGAGGGCATTCCCCTCTTAAGAGCAGGGCTCTAAGAAAGGTCACTGCTCACAGCTTCTTGGTTCAGCACCTGGAAGAAGGCAGGGCCCGAGCACGTGCCAGTGCATGTCATGATGGCTCCCAGAGCTGTGCTATGGTGTGTTCCCATGCTATGGTGTGTGCTCACCCTGTTGCCCTTAGAGCCTCTGCTGAGAAAACTTGCTTGATCCCAGTGTGACCAGGGATGCGCTGCTCCAGGCAGAACACATCCAGGCTCCAGACTATGCCTCAGGCTTCTTGGGCCAGTAGCTACTGAGATAACGTGAGTCTCCTGAGATTGCAGGAGGACAGGTGGACACGTGGAGACTTTCAAGGTCTCTTGCATCCTTAACTCAGAATTGGCCACCATTGGCAGTGTCCTCACACTCCAGGCAAAGCAGGTCACGTGGCTAAGCCCATGCCAGTGGGATAGGGACTATACTCCTTTTATGAAGTTTGTAGGAAAGGAAGAAGGAAGAATTGGTCCCAGTCTGTTCCATACTCTGCAGCATGTATGTTGCTCATGTGGTCCCAGGTCGATATCGATACAAGAATATCCAAAACATGTTTGCATATCAAAATCGAATGGGGAAAGAACTAATACCCAAGCCCTGGGAGTGATGGGTAACCCACACCATACAATGGAATAGTACGCAGCCATTAAAAAGGCATGAGTTCCTCCATCAGCTTAGACAGCAAGTCTTCCAATATGCCAAATACTGGAAGCCACAGCACAGCAGCTGCTAGCCCCAGGCAGCTATTTAAATTAAACAGAATTGCAGTTTTATCTTCAGTAGCAGTGACTGCCTAGTACACACACACACACACACACACACACACACACACACACACACACACACTTGTGGCTCACTTTCAGTATTCTGGGCCATACAGATGGAGACAAGGCTGTCCATGTGGGAAATCCCACCAGAAGGTGTTACTTTGGCTCCCACTGCTCTGCACATGGCCTAGGCTCTGGGGCTGAGGTTGTGAGCCTGTCTCCCACTGCTCTGAATAGCAGGCATTCCAATTTAGAGCCTCCTTCCCAGCAGGTCCCTAGATATCACATTTCCAAGCCCCTCCCAGGGAATTAGGAGATTAGGAATTAGCCCAGGAGCAGTTCCAGCCACTGCTTTCTGAGGCAGGCCTTCTCTGTCTCCCTCCATCATCCTTTCTAAGAAAATGGGCATCTTAGTCTGTATAGGGTACAACTACAAAACACCACGGACTTGGCAGCATCTACATACCAGGAACTGACTGGTGACAGCTCTAGTGGGGAGTCCAGCACTCAGGACCCTAAAGATCTGGAATCGTGGTTCATTGAAAAGTATCCCTCTGTCGTGCCTTCCCGTGACAGGAAGGACAGGGAGGATACAGGCTTTCATTTAATCTGTAGCTAGTGTGGTCCCAGAACTCCTGAGTTGGAGGCAGAAGGATCAGAACCCCAAGGTTATCTTTGGCTATAAAAAAAGATTGAGGCTAGTCTGGGTTACATGAGCTCTTGTCTCAGACAGACAGACAGACTACCCAATCATCTCCAAACACCACCTCCTAAATCAGCACCTTGGAGGTTAAGACTTCAATCCACCAGGTGGGACTTTGGGTTCAGGCAACATGGCCACTAGCCCAGGGTGGCCTGGAAGGATGCCCCTAATGTGACTGACAGGTCTGTAGAACCCTGAGGAACTCTGGAATGCTGGTTCCTACTCCCAAGGTCACACTTTCCCCTGATACTCAGTTCCCTCCCTCGCTTCCTCCTGGGAACTCCCCAGCAAGTCCCCTCCCCATAGCTTTCCACTCCCTCCCTCCCCACCCTTCCTCCCCCAGTCAGTGCCCAAGGCTAAATTCAGAGCCCACACAAAGTTGGATTGGAATGTCTCAGAAAGCCAGGATCTTCAACATAACTGTTAAGGTGGAGGTTTCACCCCAGCCCCTGGCATCCATAGACCCCAAGAGTCTGGAATGTTCTGGTGGAGGTTCCACTCAGGCCCCTCCCCCATCTCCCTCCAAACCCTGCTGCATCTCAGAAAGCCCACCAAATGATGGCCCCTCCCCCCCAGAGACACTCAAGACCACTTCCACAGGGTACTTAAGCTGCCCCCCCAGAAAGCAGACTTGTGGTTTTTCCAGTCTCTCTTTCCCCATCTCCTCTCTGGGGGACTGGAAGGACACCCGGAAACACTGTATCCATTAAACAAGGGCTTTTCCTAATTCAGTTTGATTTAGTCTGATTTGGATTGCTGCATCGACAGAGAGGCTTATCAGGTGTAGAAACTTTTCAATAACACATCTCCCTGGCTGCCCTCATCCATTCAGGAGCTCTGAGAGGCCACTTCTACCCTGGTGTCTTGTTTGGTGGCAGGCCTCCTGCTCCCCATGTGAGCAGCCTGCTTCTGGGAGAGGAGGAATGGCTTTCCCTCTCTCCGTTCTACTTCTTCAGCCCCCCCCACACATACACACCCGCACCACGCTGACACCGGCATCTGGTCCAGCTACAAGCTCCCCAAATCACCTCAAGCTCCCACTCCAGCATCCACAGGCCAGGCTGCCTGCAAGCATCCTCACACTTCTCGCCTACAGGGAGCCTGGCCACAGCATCCTAACAGCACATCCATCATTCCAAAAGTTACTTACTGGACATGCTCCATGTACAGAGTGCTGTCCCAGGGCAGTGAGCAAACTGTGAACATCTCCATCCTTTCGGGTTCCCATTCTGCTTGAGAAAGGCAGACTAGAACCAAGATAAACCAGGCCATGGTAGCATAGCTGGTAATTCTAGTATTCAGGAGGCTGAGACAGGTGGACCAAGAACTCAAGTCTGGACCAAGTATCAAAACGAAACAAAACAAAAACCCACAAGGGGCCAGATAGATGGCTCAGGTAGGTGAAGGTACTTCCTGTCAAGCCCAATAGCTTGAGTTTGACTCCTGGGTCCTGCATGGTAAAAGGAGAGAACCCACTGCCCAAGACTGCCCAAAGCTGTCCTCTGAAAAGCACACAGCCCAGTAAACACATTAGATAGCAGATAGCTGCCTGGGTGTGGTTGTTTGTTTGTGGGGAACAAGGAGAGTGCAGTGTTGGACTACACAGTAAGTCCTATTAAGGAAAGTGTTAAAGGGAGTCCATAGCACATAGGGGGGGTGCAGATGTCATTTTAAACAGGTAGTGAGGACAGGACTCAGTGAGAAGGTGCATATGAACTGAAGACAGAAGAAAAGAAGGCAAGGAGGTAAGAGCCAGCTGACTCATACCTGTAACCTCAGCATCTGGGAGGCTGAGGCAAGATGATTGCAAAAAGCTCTAAGATGTCCTGTCTCACAAGGGAACGGGACAGAGAGCATGTAGACAACATGGAAAAACAAAAAAAAAAAACAGAAGGAACAGCAATGAAAAGCCCTAAGGTGGGACATGTCTGGTGTATTCCAGGAAGAGCCTGGACTTGGGAGGCTGTAGCAGAGAAAATGGGACCATACTGCAGCTAGGGAACAAGGTGCCTGTACCAGTGGGATGAAACTGCAGGACACCTAGGGCTTTGCTGGCTGTGGCGTAAAGGGCTCTGTTTTCATGCTTAGTGAAATAGGCTGTCACTCGAAGATCAGAGGTCGGGGGAGCTTCATTTAGTTGGGAAATCTTGGGCTGTTGTATTTAAAAGAGACAGAAAGGGGGCCAGGCGTTAGTGGCACACACCTTTAATCCCAGCACTTGGGAGGTAGAGGCAGGGGAATCTCTGTGAGTTCCAGACCAGTCTGGTCTACAGAGCGAGTTCCAGAACAGTCTCCAAAGTTACACAGAGAAACCCTGTCTCGAAAAACCAAGAGAGAGAGAGACAGAGACACAGAGAGACAAAGAGACACAGAGACAGAGGTGGGGGCAGACTGAGGCAGGGAGGCCTCTTGAAACAGTGCTGGCCCCCACCAGTGTGCAGAAGCACAGAGAAGGAAGGAAGTAGAGCCAGGAGGGACACATCGACCTCAGGATTTCTGAAGCTGTGAGAAAGAGTTGCCTTAGCCTTAGATGGCTTGAGTGTGGAGCCCAGGTTTCCAGTTGAGCTGCAGGGATCAAGTGGCATTCGCTAAGATGCTGCCTGGGCTCTGATCTGTGGTTGTGATGGAATGCCCGAGGCTGGGAAATTTATAAAGACCGGAAGCACACTTCTCAGCTGGGAAGTCTGGCATAGAAAAAGTCTACCTCCAGCAAGGGACCTTGTGCTATGTCATTTCATGGTTGAAAGAGAATAGTCAGAAGCCGTGCAAGGGAGAGAGCAACAAGCAGCCAACCTCAGCGCCCCACCCGCAACAATAAAGGGGCTCTCGAAGGATGTCCAGGGGGAACTCAGGTCTTTCTCTGCAGTCATTCTAGTTGTTCTGTAACAGATTCCTTTGAGATTTAAAACATTCCATCCTGAAGAAAACTCCTTAAGCAAGAAGGTAGACAACTCAAAATAGGTTCAGGAAGTCCCTGAAACTGACCAGATTCACTAGGCTACTTCTCGCCAGAGTAAAAGCCCAGAGTCCATCCCTCCGTCTGAATCCTTCCCACCTATACCCCTGCACCCCATATAACAGAGCCTAGCAGCAAAGAAGACTCTCAGACCAGACCAGCGCGTGGAGGAAGCTGAAACCAGCCCAGCTGCCTGAAAGAGGTTTAGACCAACTGAGGCACCTGGAAAGGACACTCTCCAACCTGCCTGCAGGTTGTGTTCCGGGTTCCTAGCTTTGAGCTGGGTGGTAGACCTTGAGTCATTTCTGCACCTGTAAGTAACCCCAATAAAACTCATTGGCTCACCAAGTTGGACTTTGGTAGTATCTGTATTTTGGTCTGTCATGGGTTCTCTATTTGGGGTGAATATGTATGTGTGTTTCGTCTCCCCAGGGAAAGTTTTGTCATATAACAAACAGTGCAGATTGAAAATCAGGTCTCCAGTCCCTGCCCAGCATGGATATGTACAAACTAGAGAAGATGGTGACCTCACTACGTCTTGAGCCCTAAACAGTGGTGCTCAATAAAATCAATAAATCAAAACCCAACAGGTGAAGTCTAGTACAGTGCTGCTGGTCCTTGGGTGGGGAGATTCAATCATCAAGATGGTGAGGGCAGGGCTCCCAGCCAAGGCCCTCCATTCTCTGAGGAATCCAAAGCTACTGATTGCACCATTGTTCCAGACATAGACGCAAAACAAAGCCCCTTACTTAGCAGGAGCCATTATCTATTATTGTCACTGGAGCTCTGGGGCCCTGCTGGCCTCAGCTGGGCCATTCTCCTCAGAGTCATTCAAGCTGTCTTAGCAGGCAAGAGGCTGGGGACAGTAGCAGCTCACAGAGGCAAACTGCTGAGTAGTTCTAGTTCCCAGTACACTTGCTCTCTCCCGGTGACTTTCACACATGGTGACCAGGAGACAGCTTGACTCCATCCTGCCAGGACTCTGAAAGACATACCACAAGACAGCCAGAGCCAGGTGGAAGCTTTGTCTCCATTCTAATCTGGTCTCAGGGGTCACATGTCACCACTAAATCACAGACATGGTTTACAATGTCTACAACAATTTCTGTCCCTCCGTGTCATCTGCCAAAAATAGCAGCAGCCTGCCTCGGAAGACTGCTGCGGGCCAGTGAGGTGGCTCAGTGGCTAAAGGCAGTTGCCAGCAAGCCTGACAGCCCGAGTTCAATCCCTGGAATCCACAGTGGAAGGAGAGAAGGCTCAAAAAGTGTCCTCTGATTGCCACATGCTTGCTGCGGTACAAAGCCACACATATACTCTAATAATAACAATAAATATATGTATATAAGTAGATATGTATTACAAACACACACATACACACTTTTTTTTTTTTCTCAAGACAGAGTTTCTCTGTGTAACAGCCCTAGCTGCCCTGGAACTTGCTTTGTAGACCAGACTGGCCTTGAACTCACAGAGATGCACCTGCCACTGCCTCCCAAGTGCTGGGATTAAAGGTGTGCACCACTGCCACCCGGCTCTATTTTTTCAAATAAAGGCCGTTGAAAGGATGCCATGAGAGAATTGAAGTGAGGCATTTCTAGAATGTGCTACACATAGTGTGTACTTTAAAAATGATTGATCATTTCTTGCAGATCAAAGTCAAGAAGCTCTTAAACCAACAACCTGCCTTTTTCCATCTTCAGGCATCCTTCTGGGCCTGACTTCCTTTTGTACAATTTCTGCAGGTGTCCTATAGCCCTGGCAGCGTCTCTGAAGCAAGCTGCACCTGGCTGGGGCTAGGAACCCAACCTGCAGGTTTCCACGCACACCTCACACACCTGGTGGGTCAGGGTTAGTTTACTTCGGGCTTGTTAGTGAATTCAATTGTGGAGCACCAGGCTTGGGCTTCCAGCCAAGTTCTCCGCTCCTCTCAAAAGGAGCCCTGTCAGGAGAGGGAAAATAATTAATCATTACAACAAGTGCTCCAGGAACATGACAACCATCAAGCCCCAGCCTTGCAGCTGGGTGACATCCTGACATTTAAAACAGTCCCACACCCCCACTGATGCTCCGGAGGCACTGGCCATCTGGCTTCCAAAGTCAGAGCTGGTAGCCTAGAGAGCACTCAGCTACCTTGCCAGCTGTAGACCCAGGGTCCTGAGGAGAACACACTCATCATCTATCTGGCAGGAGTGACATCACAGTGTCCCGTGGTTGCAATATCGAGGTCTACCTCCCACCTAGCATGACCTCTCCAACTCCTCAGGCTCCGTCCCTCCATACACTCACCCACAAAACCCACGCATCCAGCCATCTGCTCATCCCCACTTCTTCTGCTCCGTCCCTCCTCTATTCCCTCACCTACCCACCGATCCACCTCCCATCCGACCACCCCTCATTTACTGCCCCCTTCCTCACCTTGGATGCCCACCTGCCCACCCATTCACCCAACCATTTAATCCTTGGTTCTCAACTTCTGGGCCCAGGTGGCAAATGTCTATCTCCAAAAATATTTACAGTATGATTAATAACAGTAGAAATATTATAGTTATGGAGCATCAATGAAAATTTTTGTTTTTTTGAGACAGGGCTTCTCTGTGTAGCTTTGGAGCCTGTCCTAGAACTCTATCTGGAGATCAAGCTGACCTTCAACTCACAAAGATCCACCTGCTTCTGCCTCCCAAGTGCTGGGATTTCAGGAGTGGGCCACCACTGCCTGCCTGCAATGAAAGTAATTTTATGGCTGGGGGTGACCACATCATGAAGAACTGTATTAAAGGGTAGCAGCATCAGGAGGGTTGAGAACCACTGCTCTGAACATCTCCCATTGCCAGAGCCCCCATCTCATAATCTACTAACCTACCCATCTATCTCCCTGCCTCCCCCGCCCCCATCTATTCAACCACCCACCCATCTCCCACCTCAGCTATACCTGTACCCCATCTCCTGGTATATTTATCCACTCACCCTTCTCCCCCACCTCACTTGCCCCCAGCCCACCCACTCCCTTCTCTATCCATCTACCCCTCAGGCAATCAACACTTAATGAGGACTTGCTTAGGCCATTCACTTATGTGTTAATTTATGCAGAAAACATGCACTAACAATAACTGTCAACTCATTAACTAACCATGTGCAGAGAGAATTTAGGATCTTATTTGTCCGCTTGTTGGTGAGTACCCATGTCAGTGTGTTCACCATGACAGTGACCTGGTGACAGCCATGTATTTATTCTTTCAGCACAGCCACTACTGGGCCAATTAGACGGAAATCTGATGCTTATTGAGTTCTTACTAATGGCAAATTCTGATTCCAGCACTTGGGGTGCCATGATGACTTGAGCAAAGCCACGGGAGCCTACACAAAACATGCCTGTTAACACACCACTGTTGTGCAGGGAGCTGCGAAGCGCTGAGGTGGATGGAACTTTCCATCAAGTGTCAGCTTCCTTACCTGTGGAATTGGGGCACTCACAGCACTTAGCATATACAATTGAAGAGGCTAAGTACCTCTGACAAGGGATTGAGGAAAGTAAAAGCAAGCTAAGTGGGGCCCTGGAAGGAGAGCAAGTCAGAGCAAGGCCAGAGGCTTGGAAGTCTACAGGGACCAGGATGTAAGGGAACTAAAAAGTAAACCACAGTCCTGTGTGGAAGGATGAGAGGAACAAGAAAGGGATCCAGAGAAAGATGCTAGACAGCATCTAGAGTCTCATTCTCCTCCCAGGAGCCCAGAGTCACATGGCCACAGCCTTGGGATGCAAACCCTTGAAGCCAGCCCTGGCCTCCTAGATGAGAGTCTGGAGCTTGGATGAAGTTTGGCTGTGAGAACCAGCTCTGTAGGTGACGAGGAGTCACCTTTGAAGCCGGGGGATGTGTGGAGGCTGTGTAGGTTGAGGTGGGGCTTGTCTGTCAACATATTAAATTCATTCACGAATCATAGAATCATAAAAACTTATTGCAGGGAGTCCGGGTGAGCACTGCCGGGCTTGAGCCTGGGAGAAGGAACAGATTCAGAGCACTTACAGAGGACACAGCCCTCACCTCCCTGACCCCTCACTTCTGAAGGGGAGCAGTGGCTTCTGGACCCCAGGACACCAAGCTGTGGGTCTGCCAACTCTGAGGTGGTGCCTGCCTTCCCGCCCCTCACCCCGCGCCTGTCACAGCAGGGCTGTAGCAGGAAACAATGTGCTGTCTGATAGGGCCCTGGTTGCATTGGTTTCAGCAGCAGCCCAGGCATCGCGATGACTCTCATTTCCTAGGAAACAGGGCGTCGCACTTGTACCTTTGCTGGGAGCCTCCGCATTTGGAGCCATCATGTGACTTGGGGAGCTATTTTTAGCCTCCCCCAGCCCTGTGTTGTAGGAAGAATGATTTGATGAAAATACTAAACTCATTAAAAAGCCTGGGGGATGGGGACGGGAGAAGGCATTGCAGGAGCCTGGAGGCTGCCACCTTCCATATCCTACTTCTGGCCTAGGCTGAGCAGCACAGGGGTGGCCACATCTGGGACCTGTCATTTCTGGGGTCTGTGCCTTAGGAGGAGTCTTGTTAGGGATTAAGTACTCTGGTATCTGGTACTGCTGACCTTGCAAGCCAGAGCCATGCTAGGCACTTTACCTACATCCACCCACGAGCCTCCATAAAAACATGCATCGATCCATTCTGCAGGTGAGGAAACTGAAGCCCACAGGACTAAAAACATCCTTATGCTGGGTGGAGTGGTACACACCTGTACTCCCAGGCAATCAGAATGATGAAGCAAGGGATCCGGTGTTCAAGATCAGCTGGGTTAGACAAGGCCAGCCTGGGGAACAAAGCCAGCCTGGGGAACAAAACAAGCTAAACGGTCTGGAAACCCAGCTCAGCAGTGAAGTGCTTTCTTGGTATGCCCAAGGTTCCATCCTTGGCACCAAAGAGGGGGAAAGGGATTTGAGATTATTGTTAGCAAGCTGGGGGCTCAGGACTCAGACCCAGACTATCTGCCTGGGATCTTGGCCCTTTCCCTCCTGCTACAGAGAGCCTCCTCCTGTGCTGCTAGCAGACAAAGCAGACATGGGGAGGGGTTAATATTGGGTTGGTTGGTTTTTGTTTTTTCTGACCTGTTATTGAGGATAACCTTGAACTCCTGATCCCCTACCCAACTGCTAGCATTATAATCGTGTGATATTGTCTTACTCAGCTACAGAGGTATGGTAGGTAAAGATAGTTAGCACTGTGAGTGTCCAACCCCAGGGCTAGCACCACTTAGGATCTTCTATTCCCTGTCACTTATCCTTGAGTATGTCCCCAGGATGTGTGTCCTAGGGCTCACCACCCTGTTGCATGGGACCATACATCAGATACCTCCTTCCTCCACAGTCCCTCCCATCACTGTTAACGACCTAGGATCTCTAGAGGGGCCCTGTCACTGAAACCCCAATGCCAAGATAACTGAGTGGGCCCCAGCATCTAAGCAACGGCACGAATGCCAGACTCTTCCAAGAACCACTCAGGAAAGCCCCAGGGTACAGGCTAACACAGGAAGACACTCTCTGACCCCACATTTTATTTATCGTTTTCATCCACAGCTGATTCATTAGCCGAGTGAGAGCAGTACCAGGAACCACACCATATAATAAGCAAAGTATGAACTTGGAGACTTACTCCAAGTTTCCACAGAAAACAGCACAACCCAGGTTCTGGTAGGCAGCTTGCCCCTTGCCCCACAGAACAGGGTGACTTACCTTTCCTCCATCGACTGAGCAGGATCTGGTGCTTCAGGGAGTAGTAGTAGCAGGACAGGCAGCAGGTCAGGGGACTAGAGCCTAAAGGCTGAGCAAGCATTCTGAAAACCAGCTGGTTCCAGACCTGGCCCAGGCTTCCCAGTCAGTCCCCCATCTGCGGAATCGAACCAGCTCAGCATGGAACTGCCATTGCTACAGAGAAGCCCAACAGTATGCCAGGTGTCTACTGAACCGCAGGGGGCGGGGCAGGATGTCACAGCTGATGGTCCTTAGAATCGTAGTCTACTTTGCAAGAACTCAGAGTGAGCCCCCTAAGTGAGTCTCATGGAACCTCAGTTTTGTCCCTTGAACCTTCACTGTTCCTCTGTATCCAGTAATGTCCTAGGCAAGTGCTTAGAACCTTCTGTCTGAGGCTTTGTGGCAGCCACGTGGGGACTACAGAAGTACTACGGTTTCAGGAGCAGCCTCTAGCCTTCCCACCTGGGATCTGGAATTAAATGGGTAAATAACCACCAGCACCAACACGGAGGGGCTAAAATACAAACTGCTCATGATTTCTAGCATCTTAGTTGGGTTTCTGTTACTGCAGTGACAACCCACAACCGGAAAGCGAGTTGGACAAGAGAGGGTTTATTTGGCTTACACTTCCACATCACTGCTCATCACTGAAGGAAGTCAGGAGAAGAACCCAAGCAGAGAGGGAACCCGGAGGCAAAAGCTGATGCAGAAGCTGGGGGGGGGGGAGCTGCTTACTGACTTGCTCCTCGTTGCTCGCTTAACCTGCTTTCTTATAGAACCCAGGACCACCAGCCTAGGGTTGGCACCACGCACAATGGGCGGGGCCTCCTCCATCAATCACTAATTAAGAAAATGCCCTGCAACTAGATCTTATGGACACATTTTTGAGTTGAGACTCCCTCCTTTCAGATAACTCTAGCTTGTGTCAAGCACACCTAGGGACATCCTGTGTCCTCAAGTTCCCAGAATGAGAACTATAGCAAGGACCAGCAATGGGAGTTGGAGAGGCATTTCAAGATGGACAGCTACCTATGCTGACTAAGAAGCCCATGTGGTCCTGGTCGTCAGGACCTGAAGAAGCACCAGGGCTTGGTTCTTTTTCATTTGCTTTTGTTTCTTTGTTTTTCAAGACAGGGTTTCTCTGTGTAACAGTCCTGGCTGTACTGGAACTTGCTCTGTAGTTCAGGCTGGCCTCAAACTCACAGAGCTCCACCTACCTCTGCCTCCCAAGTGCTGCCGTTAAAGGTGTGTGCCACCACCATCCTGACAACCTGTGTTCCTATCATCAGGATTCTAGAAGGAACTACCATACCCAGTAACTGCCTCTTTGAGTCTGTGTTGCCTCACAGTTTAGGGGCTGGACACCAAACAGTAAGGTTTCGGCTGAGTGACTGGCCTCGAGGGTGTGGGAGGGTCTGATGGCCTCAGTGGTCCATGGTTGAGATATGGGGTTCTTTTGTACTCTGACATATCAGATGGGGATCCACCCTACAGCCTTGTGTTGATTGGATTCCCTATGGAAAGACACTGGCTCTAATACGGTCCCATTCAGGGGTACTGGGGTTAAGATCCCAGCATGTGTTTTATGGAGGAACATGATCTGTTCCATAGTACCTAGTCTATGACCTTGTGGTACTTAAAATCACAGAAGCTTGTGTTCCTTGTCTGTCAAATGAGCACTGGGAAAGGGAGAGGAATTGCCACGCACTTGATCTGGCTCCTCACCAGCTTTGTGACCTAGGATAATCACTTAACCTCTTGGAATCAGTTTTAAGTAGACTCCTCATTCATCTCTAAAAGGAGGTGGTGGTAAGAGTTAGCACTCTACACTCTGATTTGTAAGCCAGGAAAACTGATTCCAGAGCAAAATTATCCAGACCCCATTTCACTGTTTTCTAGACACATCTGGAAATTTCTAGAGATGTAATTGGAAACTGCTGGTATCAAGGTTGTCATCTGGATGATTACATGGTGGGAGGACCTAGACTTTGACAGATTGGGTCCAGGTCTTGTTTCTGGCAGTCACTGGAAATAACTTCATAGAATACAAGTGCAGCCCTCTCTATGGCCTGAAGAGCCTGAGGGTCAGAGAGGAGACCGGTTTTATCCCAGGTCCCAGAATGAGTGAGGGATGGGTGGCTGAAGTCTGCAAAGGGGCCTGCCTTCAATAAGCTCTCCTTTTACTGGGACTGTAGGTGTCATAGATGAAATAATGGCAAGAGTCACTTGACTGAGAGGGGCAGGTTCCCTCTTAGCTCTGCGCCGATGTCAAGGGCTGCTGTGCATATTGAAGGTAGGTCAGGAGTTAGCAGATCCTTCTTAACTCCTGGAGTCCTGGCTTGGGATCTTGGCTGTGCAAAGACTAACCATTGTGTCTTCAAGAAAAAAGAATTCACCTGCTTGAGGGGACCATTCTCCGTGTGAGGATGTCAGTTATGTTGAAGCAGCACCTGTGAGGACATTTGTATGGGTTGGGCCAGTATGAACCCTGCACAGAGGTACCAGGTTTTTTTCCTGTCTACTGCCTTTTGACCCCTGAGATGAAGCTGGTGGCTGTAGCTAGGCTCACAGTATTCCTGTCAGTGTCGGCTGACAGAGGGACTTCTCCTTTCTACAATTGGAAGCTGAGGCCCATTTTTGCTCATACAATGGTGATATGCCAGGAGGATCTTGCCCATAAGTGGGAAGGAATGGATCACAAGACAAGCCCTCTGAAGTACCTGAGGCAAAGTCTGATAACAGTTCCTTTGGGAGGAGCTCAGGAAATCAGCAAAGGGTATGGGGAAGTGAGGGGAGGAGGAGGAGCAGGCACTGCTCACTCACCATGAGGAAGCTGGCTGGGTTTTGTTTTTTTCATGTTTTAATCACTTTAACTGTCAAGAGGAAGAATAAATTCAAACAAATGAGGAAAACATATCATTAAAGAAGACAGGAGGATTTCTGGTGTTCAAGTCATGAGTACCCAAACCTGTTGATCTTCAGTGACACTACATCATACAACACAAAACCTGGATGCTAAAAAGAGGCCAGCTGAGACAGGAGGCTTGCTTGTCCCAGGACAGCCTGGGCTATGATCTTGGGGAGAGAGGGGGGGGGGGGAGAAAAAGAGAGAGAGAGAGGAGAAAAAGACAGATGGAGGGAGGGAGAGAAGGAGGGAGGGAGGGAGGAGGGAGGGAAGGAAGGAATGAAGGAACGGAGGCTCATAATGCCAATTGTGGAGGAAAAAAAAAGCAAGGTCCCTTATCAGGCCAAGGGAAAGCATCCAGTATCCAAGGAAGACCTTGTATCAAAATGTTGGGGCCATGATGTGGGAACATGCATGGGTGTGTCAGCTCTGCAAACATCCAACTACAGCAGGTTGGGGAGCTGAGGCAGAAATTTCCCAGCCAGAGGGCTCCCCTGGGACCTGGCCCAACCAGGTGGGGGTGGAATCTTCAGAATGTCTAGTTAGAAACAGCCTTGGGCCTGCTTTGTCCTAATCTGCAATGCAACCTTTAACCTAGTACCCAGGTGTCACCACGGTGACTGAGAGTCTGGAAGCCTTCTAGAGCTGAAGGGAAGTTCTATGGAACCCCTGAGGACACAGCGTTGGGCAGGAGGTTCGTACCCCAGGACACAGAAGGAGAAGCCCAGCTCTTCTGAGGGCAAGAACTCATAGTGATGGGTAGAGGGGACACGGTACAGCCTTCTGCTGCGCTTAGGGTACCTGATAGACTCTAGGGTGGAGGACACAGCAGGCCAGGGACCATCATCTCAGCTCCAGGAACCACTGCTCCAGTCACTGGGGATGCAGTTAGCATCTTCTACTTCTGTATCCAAGAACCAAGCCTGAGTCAGGCAGTGGTAGCACACCCTTGATCTCAACACTCAGGAGGCAGAGGCAGATAGAGCTCTGTTATTTTGAGGACAGTCTGATATACAGACCGAGGACAGCCAAGGCTACATGGATAAATTCTGTCTCAAAAAAATCAAAATAAAAACAAAGGAACACAGATGGCAAGTGAGATTCTAATCCTTCTTAGTTGTGGTCCCCACTGGCATCCTAGGAATTTGAGGTTATAAAATACCAGCTGAAAGGTGGTGAGGGGGACCTTTCCAGAGAGAGGCATCTTGAGGACTAGGAGTCCTGCCCAGAGGACCCAGCAGCATAGGTGACAGGAATGGCTCCTGGAGACCAAGGCCTGGCCCGGAGCTGTGGCTGGGCAGAGCTGAGGGTGGCCTCTCCATCCAGCAGGCAGACCTTTGGATGTCATTCTGGGGGCAGTAGGGAGTCTGCCGCCTTTCTGCTCTGAGCCTTGTCACCTCAGCAGGGGATCTCTAAGAACATTTCACACAGTGGCCAGGCCCTCCTCTTCAGGAGCAGGAAGTGCGGAAATGGTGGGTTTAAGCTCAGCAGGACAGCAACTGTCTTTACAAAGGCCCCTCGGGCCTGTGAATTAAGGGTTTAGCTGTGACTCCCACCCTGCGGCCCTTAGAAAGTGCCTTTGCTGCCAAGTGCCAAGAGTGTTTTCAAATAAAGACAGGCTGGCACAGGGCTGCAAGCTGAGGTCAGGAGGCTGCAAGCTGGTTCCTCCCATGAGTTTCATCGCCGTTGGCAGCCTGTGTTCCCTGGGCCCTCTGGCCCATTTGGGAGGCTCAGGTGTGGCTTCCCCTATGTCCCTGGTTTGTACATCAAGGTGTTTGCTCTTATGGCCCGCAGGGCCAGAGGCTAGAAAGAGTTGTTGGAAGGGAAGATGGGAACAAGAATTCACAGCTGGGACCCTTCGGCTGCCACCTCTGGCCCACCCTCAGAAGAAAGCCTCTTGGGTCTCCCAAAGTCTGGATTTGTTGAAGCAAATTCTAGCATGGGCTAGCCTTTAATTTCCTATGTAGTCCAAGCTAGCTTTGAACTCATCTTGCCTTTGTCTCTTGAGTGCTGGAATTACAGACATAGTCACCATACACACCGAGAAAGTCTTTGCTACTTTCCTGTTAGTTTCAAAGTCTACAGCCACACCACACTTTCTTTTGAAAAGTCCCTGTCCACTCCCTTACACACTAAGCACCCCCTTCCATCCTCCTCCTCCTGTGTCTCTCCCCTGACAGCCACTCAGCTACATAAACCAGCCCCAAACCAACAAAGGCCAACATACCAGGAGACCTGTAGGGGAGGAGCTGAGAACTCCCCCTCCACTCCCCTGCTCCAAGGCCTGGCTCACTGGCTCTTTGTGAGGAGTGTAAGTTGTCTTTAAACCCCCAGACTCTGTTAAGTGGAGGCTATGGTAAGTAGGGCCCAGGAAGGAAGCCTGGAACCCTGGGTGGCCATCAGGACAGGAAGAGCCCGGGCTCGTTGGAGGAACTCGCCTCAGCCTACAGTGCGCCACGCTGGGACAGAAAGGCCAGGCCAGAAGCGGGTAGGTGTGCCTGAAGATCATTGCTCAGAAGAGAAGAACAATGTGACGAAAAAGGTGGAGGTTTGGAAGCCCAGAAAAGAAAGGTGGAGGGAGAGAGAGAATTTCTGTGAGTGTGTGTGTGTGTGTGTGTGTGCGTGCGTGCACGCGCGCGCCTCAGAAGAATAATCAGGGAAACTGTTGGTTGTTGAGTGAGGTATGCCTCTGGAGGTAGCCAGGCCCTTAGGGTTCCTGCCGGAGTCTGAGACAGCCTGGGCCTCTAGAGGGAAGAGGCAGGTTCCAGAGCTGAACCAGGCCTGAAGATAAGCAGGGCTCCCTAGGAGATGACAGTTCCACAGAGTCCCTGAGGAAAGATGGCCCCAGGCCCTGATATCACACACCTGACTTAGAACAGAGCTCCTGGGAGACAGAAAAGATGGGTGATGTCCTTTGAGGCAGCTGCGGTGAGGAGGTGCTCTTGAAGGGGCTGGAGTTCATTCCGCCTTGGAAGTGTGCCTACTAACCGGCTTGAGACCCATGTCCCTCCAGGTCAGCAGCCTGCCAATCCTGCAGACTGGCCTGTGCCTTACTGACCTGCTTTTAGGACCACGCCCTTATCAGAGGAGAGGAAGGAACCCCTGAGGCTAGGAATCCTGGGGCAGAGGAGAGACAGACTGCAGAAGGGAAACGGGCAGGGAGAGAAAAGGAGAGTTGAAGAAAGCAGAAGAACGAGCCGGGCGTTGGTGGCGCACGCCTTTAATCCCAGCACTCGGGAGGCAGAGGCAGGCCGATCTCTGTGAGTTCGAGGCCGGCCTGGTCTACAAAGTAAGTTCCAGGACAGCCTCCAAAGCCGCAGAGAAACCCTGTCTCGAAAAACCAAAAAAAAAAAAAAAAAAAAAAAAAAAAAGCAGAAGAACGGGGGGGGGGGGGGAGTGGGCAGGAAACGACAGAGTGAGCAAAGCAGGTGAGAAGCCAGGGAGAGGGGGAGGAAAGATGTAGGGGAGGTAGGGGAGGAGTCTGCGGAGGACACTGCCTGTTCACAAAGTGTAGGCTCTGAGGTCTGAAGCAGGGCTCCTACCGAGCTGCAGCTGACAACTGTGGGTGGCCTTGCCGGCTGAAGTACTGGGATTAGTACTTGGGGGGAGGGCAGAAGACAGACACCCAAACCCCTGTCACTCACTCACTATTGGCAGAGCGTCCTAGCCGGGGCTGCACCCTCCTTTCTGGAATGCCATTTCCAGGGAACACAGGCCCGCCACCAATCTGCAGATGTGGACCTTCGAGAAGCAACTGTGGGGAGACTTGGCCAACGGGAGAGAGGCTCCGGTTTCACATCCCACCACAGAGGGGAAGGAAGGGCAGCTCCTGCAAATGAGAGGGGGTTCTCGACCAGCAGAGGGGGTGGGGTGTCCCGTGCCTCGGCTGTTTGCAATTTCCATCTCTCAGGAAAGAAGGAAACTGTGTGAGACCAGACAGAGCCCCAGACAGCTGTGAAGTGAGAGGGAAGCCACTGGACAGCTGAGGGAGGGCTGGGCGCAGCGGCCAGCGGAGCGTGGCCTTGTAGTGCTGTACACCACTCGAGGGCCGCAGCCAGCCAGTCCTGGCGTGGCCAGCACTACTTCAGCTCCCAGAGCTGCCCCTTCCTATGTGCAGTGAGGAGACGGGGAGGTTCTGACTCCATGGGGCTGTTGGGAAGACAGCGTCCATCCGGCAGTGTGGCCTGGGAGAGCAAACTCTGAATGAGAGAAGGGCCTTTTGGCCTGAACCACCGGTGGGCCCAGGTGTTACAAATCCCCCCCAAGTCAGCTGTCATTGATTGTGTATCGAGCTTTTCACCTCACCCCCCACCCCACCTCTGCCAAATCCCCTCACCAGGCATGGGCAGCTGGCTCTGCCACCGCCGTATCTATGTTGAAGAGGAAGTGTGGGGTTGCGAGACTCTACTTAAAAAGTGCCCTAGGTTTTAAGGAAGGAGACACAGTGAGAAGAAGGAAGGCAGCCTCCATCTCTGAGGGATGGACAGCTGTTCCCTGGCGCTGAGCGGTTCTGGCTCGCTCTTGCTCTTCTGACTGGATGCCGGCCAGGGTTTGGAGAACTATAACTGAAGAGTACTGGCTTTAGGCTTAGGAAGGGAGTGAGCGGGCTCTTCCAAACCTTCTCCTACGGCTTGTGTTCTGAGGAGCTGGAGGGCCAGGAGAGTCTCTCCAGGAAAAGGCAAATGCAGCGTGGCCAGCAAGACCCACCGTCACAGGTGAAAGTCCTGACCTGTGGAGGAGTGGGCAGCTGCTCAGGCTGCTGGGAACAGGACTTTCTGCCATGAGGAGGCCAGCCAACAAGTAAGGCACATGTGCGTGTCTGTGTGTGCAGTGTGAACATGGGTGTGTTGCACATAGCATGTGGATGTGAGGTGAGCGTGTGTGTGGTATGTGATGGTTGGGAGGTGTGCGGGTGTGAGTATGAAGGGGAGGGTGGCCCTGTGGGAAGGCAGACATGGGCTGAGGAAGGAGGGAGGGGGGGTAGTGGAGGCCAAGGCAGAGGGAGAAAGGGAGGGGCTACCAGGTCACAGGAAATCCTCACAGAACATCCGGGTGGTCTGATAGAAAGCTGCCCAAGCGTCCCCTGTCCCCTGTCCCTGCCTGTGTGGCCCTCGGCCTGGTGACAGGCTCCACTGGACCCCAGTGTGCATTCCCTGGCCTCCCCAGCCCTGCCCATCCTGATGAATCAGACTCGGGGGCTGCATTGGGACCCTTGGTTCTTGACATGTTGAAGGGATAAGCCATGGTTTTGGTTTCATGTTTTGTCCAGTGATTTCCTCATTTGAATACTGTAAGCACTGGGTGTACCTCAGAGTGACTAGGTGAGATGATTATGGGCTGATGGTCACTGGGTGGTTACATTGTGGTGACTAACCGGCTGTGAGTGGGACTAACCCAGCCACTGATAGGGGAAACTTGCTGAAAATGAAGAAAGCTTGAATGACCCCTCCGGCTTCACTTATGTCTAATGCTTTTCTCACAGAAGTTGGAGGTTGTGTAGCTGAACAATATGTTCCCATCATCGTAACAACCTCTGACACAGGTCACAGGGTCACTCTAGAGGTTGCATAAGTTGCTTTTCAGGAACCTGGAGGCAGCTCAAGCTGGTTGAAACTGGGGAGCCTTCCCTTGGACCTATGCCAGTGGCTGATGACCTTTGACAACAAAGGGCCAAAAGTCCACTCTCAAGCATGTGAATGGCTCCATTTCTAAACACACACCCATGAAACTCACGGGCCACATGCCCATAACTTCACTTTCCTGTTAATAGCTTCCCCATACCTCAGACCTCCCTGCTTCTGTGTTCTGCAAACCCAGGGAGACAGTTTGAGCCCAAGCTCCTGTTTCCACACACTGGACAGTCTCTAGAGTAAATTATTTGGGGCTGGCAAGGTGGCTCAGAGGGTAAAGGTATCTATACATGGGCAATAAACATTTTGAAAATGAAACAAACAAAAAAATTGCATTTTACACCTGCCTCAGAAAAGAATAAAATGGGCCGACAAGTTGGTTCAGCGGGTTAAGGCACGTGCTGCCAAGGCTGTCCTCTGACCTCCACATGAAAGATGTGGCACTCATGCAGACACAAAGACACATGCAATAAATAGAAACATAATAAATTGTTCTTGTTTTTCAAGACAGGGTTTTTCTGTGTGACAGCCCTGGCTGTCCTGGAACTCACTTTGTAGACCAGGTTGGCCACGAACTCACAGAGATCTGCCTGCCTCTGCCTCCCAAGTGCTTGAATTAAAGGCATGTGACACCACAGCCCAGCAGATAATCAAAAATTCCTCACTCCAGTATTTAGCAGACTGTATAGCAAGCAAAACAGGGCTATTCTAGTGACAGTGTGACAATCATGACCCACTGCAGCTAGACTAATGGAGTAAGTCTGACCAGCTGAAGGATGAGTCAATCAGGAGGCTCCGTGACTGCCTGGATGGCTAGCTAATGACAATGCGTTAATGGGTGGTCAGTTGGTCTGGTTGCCTAAAAATTCATATTGACTAAATTACCAGTCAATGACTGACTGACTGACTGATGGATGACTGACAGACTGAATTTGATCTCCTGAGAGTGTCCAGTGAAGAGCTTGATTGATGGCTATGACTGACAGGCTAGCTGACTGGGAGGTGGCTATCTTTTCCAGACTAATATGACTGCGTGTCTGCCTGTGGCACCCACCCCCCACCCCGAGTCTTGACTGCCTCAATGGCATGTCTGCTCCTTGGAGAATTACTGACTGGCTGTTGACCCATCAGGTGACAGACTATTGCTGCCTCTGATGTGACTGACTGCTCAGCAGACAGAAAGTGACTGTACCCAACTGACAGGCCTGGCCACTTGCCTTAGTTCCTGGAGAATGATATTGTGGCTGTCCTACGGAGTCTGCTTGGCTGGTCCCTCATGGTGTGAGTGGTTGTGCCTGAATGGATGGCTGTGACAGGGAAACTGAGTGTAGCTGTGAAATAATATCCTAGGGACCAGGCTTGACTGTATGGCTGACTGGTTTTTATTCGTTGTCTGGGTGACTGATGCCTACTGACTGGCAGCTGGATGTTGGCTGACTGGCTGGCTGACTGACTGGCAGCTAGATGCTGGCTGACTGACTGGCTGGCTGGCTGGCTGACTGGCTGGCTGGCTGACTGGCTGACTGGCTGGCTGACTCACTGGCTGGCTGACTGGCTGGCTGGCTGACTGGCTGACTGGCTGGCTGACTGGCTGGCTGACTGACTGGCTGGCTGGCTGGCTGGCTGACTGACTGGCTGGCTGACTGGCTGGCTGACTGACTGACTGGCTGGCTGGCTGACTGGCTGGCTGACTGACTGGCTGACTGACTGGCTGGCTGACTGACTGACTGACTGGCTGGCTGGCTGACTGACTGGCTGGCTGGCTGACTGGCTGGCTGACTGGCTGACTGGCTGGCTGACTGGCTGGCTGGCTGACTGACTGGCTGGCTGGCTGACTGGCTGACTGGCTGAGACTGACCTGGAGACCTGCTGACTGTGGTACTGACTCAGTGCTAGTGGGTGTGGTATGTCAGACTGTAATTGAATCTGCCCCCGAGACAGTGTATGGCAGATTGATACTGGCTGATCATCTAACTGACCCTAGACAAAAGTAGCCGTGACTGAGTGTCCCTGACAATGTGGCCAAGTCTGGCTGTACTTGCCTGAGTGGGTATGCTAATAGGTAGACTGGTTGATGTTGGCCAGGCTACTGGCTAGCTGGTTGTGACTCACAGTGCAAGCGACTGCCTTGCTGTGTGGGCCTGGCTCTGTGTCAGAGTCTGACTGTGTGTGAGACAATGGCAGACTGACTGACTTTCCTGGCTGGCCTGTAAACACAGCCCCTACCCTTCCCAGAACCATTAGGGAACCGGGTGGGAGCTGGCCCAGTGTGACGGGACAGAGCAGCTTCTGTGGAGGGAAGGAGGCAGGAGCTGCCGGGGGGAGAACAGGAACAAGCCCAGCCTTGGAAAGTTCTCTGCATCACCCTTGCAGGGGCTGGGTCACTGGCACACATTCTCTTAGCTATGCTTTTGGCTCAGTCTTACAGGGCCTCTGTTTGGAGGCAATGTGGGGAGGGGATGTGGGGGAGCCTACAAAAACATTTACGCCAATAACGCACTGACAAGGCTCCAGTTTATAGGGGTTGGGGTGTGGGGTGGGAGTAGGCATAAGCCTGCCGACTGCCATTTATGGGGCTTGGATTAGGGCCAAACCCTGCCCTAGAAAATCCAGGCCTTGTAACGCAGGTCTGGGGAAACCTTAGGGAGATGTAGTGTGTCCTACACTCACCTCTGCTACTGACGCCATTTTATAGCTGAGGAAACAGAGGTTCATAGCCCTTGAAGGGCCAGGGTATTGTCTCCAACCCAGGTCAGCTGGGGCTGGGCTGACACCTCCAGTGTCTCTTCTGCCCTGCAAAGGTGCTGGCAGTGGGCTTCCGGGGCAGTCAACCATCTCAGGCAAGTTGCCCCGCCTCTCAGCCTGAGTCTCTGCATCTTGGAAAGGGTTAATTTTAGAATGCTGTTGGCAGAGCTCAGAGTGCGTGCATAGGGGCCTCTCCCTGACTGGATGTATGCCTCGGTTTCCTCTCGCAAGGGAAAGTCAGTCATGCGCCTCTCCTGTGAGCCTGTGGAGAGAGAAAGACACATCCCAGACACGTTACTTTTCTCTTTGCTGCGACAGAATGCCTAGTAACAACTTCACGAGAGGAAGCGTTTATCTTGGCCCTCGGTTCAGAAGACAGAGTCCACCATGGTGGGAAAAGCTTGGTCTCAGGAAGGTAAAGTGACTCCACAGCGGAGGGGAGTAAATGTTAGTGGACAGTTGCTTCCTTCTTTCTGCTCTTTTTTTGTGGTTTTCCGAGACAGGGTTTCTCTGTGGCTTTGGAGGCTGTCCTGGAACTCGCTCTGTACCAGGCTGGCCTCGGACTCACAGAGATCCGCCTGCCTCTGCCTCCCGAGTGCTGGGATTAAAGGTGTGCCACCACCGCCCGGCTCTTTCTGCTTTTTTATTCAGGCTACCATTCCAGTCCCTAACCTGTGCCACCAACATTCAGGGCAGGTCTTTTCTCCTCAGTTAAACCTCACTGGAAACGCCCAGTGGTGGGTCTCCTAGGAGATTCCAAACCCAGTCATGTTGACAAAGAAAGTTAACTGTCACACCAGAAAAAGGCTTCAGCTCAGTGCCTGCTCCAGGAAGCCATCAGATGTTGTGAACTTCTCATGATTATTAAGACTCATCCCTCAAGAGGTACATTAAGACTAATTAGAATCTCCTGTGCAAAGGTCTCTGGGAAGCCATGATGCGTTTCCTCGGTGTGAATGCTGTCCTTGGGAAAAAAAAAAACCAGTGTGGTGCATCTGTAATCCCAGTGCTCAGGAGGGAGGGAAAAAACCAGTGTGGTGCACACACCTGTAATCCCAGTGCTCAGGGAGGAAAAGGAGGAGCAGAAGGTCAAGGATTCAAAGTCAGCCTGGGATCCAAGAGACTGTCTGGAAAACATGACACAAAACCAAACAAGGGCACAGGGTGAGTGGACATTTAGACAGGGAAGAGACAGGGTTTAGTCACAGGGACAAGATGTCCATCTATGATACAGGAGACAGGCCTGGGACAGCTCCTTCCCTGTAGCCTCTTGGGATGCAGTTCTTCTGTCAGACTTCAGCCTCCAGCACCAGGAACAGTTGATGTTTTTTGTTTTGTTTTGTTTTGTTTTTTTGTTTTGTTTTGTTTTGTTTTTTTGGTTTTTCGAGACAGGGTTTCTCTGTGGCTTTGGAGGCTGTCCTGGAACTCGCTCGGTAGACCAGGCTGGTCTCGAACTCACAGTGATCCACCTGCCTCTGCCTCCGGAGTGCTGGGATTAAAGGTGTGCGCCACCAACGCCCGGCTGACAGCTGTGTTTTTTAACTACCCAGGTTTCACAGGAGTCCTTGTGCTCAAATACAGCCGAATGTGGAGACTCATCAACCTCAGACAGGTCAAATGAGACTGGCCTGAGGCCTCTTTGGGTCCCAGAGGGCAGGTGCTGCTCTCTCTACCTCACAGGCTCCCAGAAATCTGTCTTCCAGGTACTCTGTTCTGGGGAGGCTGGGATCAAGCAGATCAAATGTGAATTCAATTATGGCTTGAAGGGGAGTACATGAGGTCACAGACGAAATGACAGCAGGGACAAAGCCAGGACTTTGCTGTGAAGCCTGTGCTGGGAAAGAGGGCCTCAACAGCTACAGAGCAGGACAAGGCCTGCCCTCGTCACACAAAGGAGGGCCTCAACAGCTACAGAGCAGGACAAGGCCTGCCCTCGTCACACAAAGGAGGGCCTAGATATGGTGGTTCAGCTTGTAACGGCAACACCAGGAATGCTGGGGTAGGAGCTCACACTAGTTTGAGGACAGCTGAGGCTACAGAGTGAGTTTGAAGCCACCCTGAGTGAGCTACATAATGAGAGATGGGATAGCATGGGGCGCATAGTGTTAGTCTAGCTCAGAAGACAGCGTGAGTTCCAGGCCAGCTTAGGCTATATGCATGCGGCTGTCCCCTCATACCAGGCTACATGTGGCAACCACAGCTCTGGGACGCATGTGGGAACTGAGGCGACCATGAATCTGTTCGCTATTAAAGTTGGTCTAGTTTTCCCCTCCATTTAGCAGAGGAAGCTCATGTTACACAGAAAGGTTAATTACCCCCTACTTCCAAAGGTTCTCTGTTGCAAGCTCTGGGTTCATTTTCTACAGGAGGACCCGGTGAATTCCACATTGAAGGGTGTAGGCTTAGTGAAATTACTCTCTGGTTCTGACAGACCCCAGATGTAGCCACCTCCCAGAAGGGCCATGCAACTGAGACTGCCTAGGCACCACCGTGTGTGTGTGTGTGTGTGTGTGTGTGTGTGTGTGTGTGTGTGTGTGTGTGTGTGTGTGTGTGTGTGTGTGTGTGTGCGCTGGACAGAAGACAGCCTCTGCTGGTTTTCCTCAGGAGCTGTCTTTTTTTTGACAAGGTCTCACTGTTCTGCTGTTCTAGACGGGCTGGCCAGCAACGGTCCTCACCCCCAGGGAACCTCACATCTGCTCCCAGCACTAGAGTTATGAATGTGTGCCACCTCACCTCGCATTCTCCCATGGGTTTTGGGGATTGAGCCCGAGTCCTTGTGCTTGACAAGCACTTTAGCAACCGAGGCGCCACTCCAGCCCCTCCCCTCCTTAGACATAATATGGTTGCAAAAGTAAGAGGGTCTCAGTCAGGGCAATGGTGGTGAATGCCTTTAATCTCAGTACTCGGGAGGCAGAGGTCTCTGAGTTCGAGGTCAGCCTGGTCTACATATAGTAAGCTCCAGGGTTACACAGTGAGACCCTGTCTCAAAGACAAAACAAACAGTAAAAAGTCACAAGTTCTGAGATTACAGGGAAATTAATCTCAGGGCTACATCCACAATGCCTGTTTGTTCCCCACTCGGAGAGGCTAAACTGTCTATTGCTTCCTAAGTAAGGCCTCAAGGAAGCCCGAGAGACCTGGAGTCTCCATTGATAACTGAAATGGCAGGGGGCAGAGCAGGCCTCCAGCACCAAGCCTGACCCTTTCCCTCCAGGAGCTCTGCCAGACTCTTCCCGGCTTCAGCTTGCCTGTGTGTGAGGATTCTTAGAGTGGGATTGGTGTTTGTCTGCCCGGCCATTTCCTCCTGCTGACCTCAAGTCCATGAGGCCTTGGTGGACTCTTGCTGTGATGGGTCCTGGGACTTAGAAGTCTGTGACCATGCTGAGCCTGTGACGGTGCTGTAGGCCTAGCTTTGGTTCTGGGGGACTGGCATATGACCCAAATTCCTAGGACTTACAGCAAGCAGATAAAAATAATCCATGCGTGGATCATTTCTGAGCAATATGGATACAGACCAGAACTCATAAGAGGCAGATTTCTCTCCCGACACGGTACCCTGACTGCCGGATCACAACACCAGCAACTGTGACAGCTTTTTCTGGGCCAAGCACTATTCAAAGCACATAAAACCTATTAGCTCCCCGAGATAAGCACTGTCTCCATCCCCACTTAATATAGGCGGAGAGACTAAAGTTAAGTAACTTGTGCAATGCATGAATAATGGGGCTGGAGAGACAACATAGCGGTTAAGAGAACTGACTGTTCTTCCAGAGAACCAGGGTTCGATTCCCAACACCCACACAGCAGCTCATGCTTGTCTGTAACTCCCAGATCTGACACCCTCACACAGACCTACACACAAGCGAAACACCAATTCACATAAAACAAAAATAAATTATAAAAAAAAAACAAAAAATGTGTGCTTAAAGATGTGCCTCAAATCCAGAGCAAGCAGAAAGGGACAAAGTCAATCAAAGACCTGGTTCCAACCATGCCTGAAGCTAGAACCAGATTTCTCAGCAATACAAGCCAATTCATTCCTTTTGTTGGTTTGCTTAAGCTGCTTTGTTGTACTGTCTGGAAAACGTAAAGAAGCCACGGCAAAGTGCATTCTTGGGTGGGAGGCAAAAACTGTAGTGTTGCTACGATCCATTTAGTAGGATTTTGTCTATGGGCCTAACATTGCCTTCTGTGGTTCTGTTGTTAAACTTACTCTACTAAGTATGAAATGGAAGACCAAGGAGTCGAAGCCACTAGTCCAAGACTGGACAATAAGCAGCAGATGAGTGAGAATCCACTCAATGCTGCCTGACTCTAGTGTCCTTGGCCTTGACCACTTCTACCCAGACTTACAGTTTCATGAAGTTGACTTGTAACACACAACCTAATTACTTCAAAATTAGCATCAAGGACAAAACCAGGCATGGTGGTGCCAACCTGTAATGCGGCACGGGAAAACCAAGACTGTAAAATCAAAATAATCCACTGCTTTTAGTGAGTTTTAAGGCATAATGCTAATGTTCTTGAGGTGTTGGGTTCCATCCCCAGCACAGAAAAGACAATTATTACACAGATTAGTCAAGCTGCATAATTTTCATAAGCAATTCTAACATTCACAGTAGACAGTTCCCTGGCCAGTTTCAGAGCATCTCCCCAGCCCTAAGTTACCTTCCTCTGTCCATCTGCCAAATGACAGTTCATAGTCACTAAGTCCCATGAGATATGGGCTCTACTCTGAATTCTTTCCACTTAGGAGCTGTTCAAGCTCGCATCAAGTCCATACTTTGTCCCATCTTAAGCTAACTCTGGAAACTGACATACTGCATTTTATTTATCCATTTCGGGGTATCTGAGTTTCACTAGTGGCAATTATGATTTCACATAACTTTTTCCCCCTTTTTTTGGGAAATGGTCTCATGTAGCTTAGGTTACCCTCAAACTTCCTCTTCGAGTGCTAGGATTACAAGCAAGTCATCGTGCCCAGCCTCCTGAGATTTTTGGTTTGCTTATTGGTTTTCCAAAACAGGGTTTCTCTGTGTAACCCTGGTTGTCCTGGAACTCTGTAGATAGGGCTAGCCTCAAACTCAGAGATCTGCCTGCCTGCCTCCCCAAGTGCAGTTTTTATTTCATGGGTTCCCTTGTTAACCTTTTGGAGGTTCCAGTTTCTGCTTGCCAACACTTGTAATTATCCATCTTTATCTTGTTTTCTTTTCTTTTTTTTTTGGTTTTACAAGACAGGGTTTCTCTGTATTGTTTTGGAGGCTGTCGGTCCAGCGTGGCTTTGAACTCACAGAGATCGGCCTGCCTCTGCCTCCCGAGTGCTGGGATTAAAGGCGTGTGCCACCACCGCCGGCTCCATCTTTATCTTAGCTGTCTTAATGGGTGTGGCATTCATCTCACCAAGGTTTGGATTTGCATTTCCCTTCTGGCTAATTACTGTGAGCACATTTTTACAGGCTTAGGGGCCATTTTTACGATTTCCTACAACGTCTGTTCAGATCCTTTGGCCAATTTTTAATTGGATCTTCTCATCATTGAATTGCAAAGGTTCTGGGTGCTTTCTGTACAAAAGTATTTTCTCAGCTACACTCATTTGAAAAAATGCCTCTCCCTTCTGTGAGCATCTTTTCATGTTAGCGATGGTGCCCCTTGAAGCCTCAGAGTTTTTATTTAGGGGAAGAAAAAGCGAGATTGGTCCCCGGACCTATCAAAACTGTGACACTATGGGTCTGCTCCCCCTACTCCTATGCCCAAAAGAAAGGCTGGCCGGGCGGTGGTGGCGCACGCCTTTAATCCCAGCACTCGGGAGGCAGAGGCAGGCGGATCTTTGTGAGTTCGAGACCAGCCTGGTCTACAAGAGCCAGTTCCAGGACAGCCTCCAAAGAAACCCTGTCTGGAAAAACTGCAAGGTTGTATGCTGAACCAGCTCCTGCAAGGCTGGAGCTTGAGTCTAAAAAGACTCCTGAGAAGTCAGGAGAGAAGGCGCCCAGAAGGAAAAAGGGTTAGAATAACGCTGGCAAAGCTGGGGAAAACCCTGCAGAAAATGGAGATTCCAAAACAGACCAGGTAGAGAACGCAGAGGACTTCAGAAGGGATGGGCTGACACCACAGGCAAGTGCTATGCCATGCCCAAACGGCCGTGACAGGCATTTCTGCAGTCTGCCTTCTTTCTAACGCTCCATGACCATGGGATGCCGTTCTACTAACCTAGCTCTTTGGTTTCTTCCAACAGTTTCTCACAACCCAGGTTTTAACATCCACTTGTTACAAATATCCTTAACTTTTGTTTTACGTTTTTGTTGTTACCTTTTAGTGTGTGTATGTGTGTGAAAGTGCATACACAGTGCACATGCGGGGGTCAGACTTGCACAACTCAGGGTCCCAGGGATTGAACTCAGGGTGTCAGACGTGGGAACATAAGTATATTTATCCACTTGAGCCATTTAGCTGGCCCATCTTGGCAGGGAGCCAAGCAAGCACTGAGTGACTGTAGGGAGCAGATAGAGTTCTCAGTGAGTGTGTATTGCTGACATGGGCCCAGTGATGTCAAGGACTAGTGCTTTAGACCCATGGAAGTGGTGTGCCTTCCCTATACAGGTCAGGCTTCTAGTGCAAATGTTGGTGGTACCCACGAAAGCTAGCAACTGCTGCTTCCTCCTCCCAGACGGCTGCCTAAGGAGACTAGCCAACCCTCGCGCCATGTGCTCTTAGTGAACGCACGGGTGGGGAGTGATGCCGCTCCACCACAGTACACGGACCCCGCTTTTTCTGTACACACGTTTGTGTGGTTGTCCTTGTCAGGTTTCCAGGACTAAGCTGTTCTGGGAGCAGCACATTTCATTTCCAGTGTGTCCTATGCAAACCTATGGAAGTAATATTGATTTTTTTTTTTTGTACACTGCTCTTCTCATGTGCAGTCTTCCTAAACTTCTTCCCAGGTTGCTTGTGTAACAGGTTTGGGATTTGTTTTAAAGAGTTCTTTGGACTGTGGGTATAAAAGATGATGTCATGCTTAAGGACAGATAATCTTACTTCTTCCTTTCCAATATGGATGTCATTACTGCATCTTCTTACCTAATTCCTGGCAAGAATTCCAGTAGAGATGAACAAAAGTGGTGACAACAGAGATCCTTGTTACGTAGATCCTGAGTCTTTACCCTGGGATTTTACCCAGATATTCTTTGTCAGGCTGTGGAAGTCCCATACCATGTCTAGCTTATTGCCCACCATTATCAGAAAGGTATTAGTTGAAAAAAAAAAAAACAATGCTTTCAGATAAAGATGGATTTTTTTGTGTGTGTATGGGTATTTATTTCATCTGCATGTATGTCTGTATAACACATTCAAGCCTAGTGCCTATGGAGACCTGAAAAAGGTGTCAGGTCCCCAGGAACCGGAGTTACAGATGATTGTGTGTCATGTGGGTGCTAAGAACTGAACCCCAGTCTTCTGGAAAAGCAGCCAGGGCTCTTAATTGTCAAGCCCTCTCTCCAGACCCTGTCTGTTTTTAAAGCAAACATAAAACAATAACAAAATAAAACCGCAGGTCTGGGAAGGAAACGCCATTGAAGCCGGGAAATAGATGTGCAGGTCACTGCCTTGAGAAAGCCAAATGCTAAGCCAGGTTACAAAATTAAGAACCTACCAAATTCTCCAAAAGGCTAGCGGTCTCTGAATCTGTGGATCCTGTAATTCTAGACATGCTGAAGGCTGGAGAGAATTGGTTAAAAGCTGCTGAACAGATCAATTTCAGATCTGATTTCTTGGGTCTCTCCTTCCCCAACAGCCCACTGGCAAACAGAGCGGGGTTTGAAAGCTCACTGTCGGGACCTAGAAAACAATGCACCAAAGTAAGGTGCAACCATGTGCAGAGCTTGCTGGACGAGAGCCCTGCAGGGTCTCTAGCACCGTCTGGTGCCTGCAGACTATTCAGCAGACCTTGTTGGTCCAAGAAAGTTTATCCCAGCTCAAAGGCGCCTTTCTGTAAGCCTGGCTCCTTCACCTATTATTTAGCTACTTGTCTTATTGCTAAGACAAAATACCAACAAAAGCAACTTGAGGAAGAACTCATTCTGGCTCACAGTTTGGGGAAGTCCATCATAGTGAAGGCAGGGGCTCGACGCAGCTGCTCACATGGATCTGCAGTCAGAGAGCAGAAGCAGACGGGTGCCTTTCTCCTTCTGGGAGGTGTTTGCCCAGACACAGGATGGTACCCCCCACATACAGAATGGATCTTCCCACCTCAGTTAAACGAATCCATAAACTCCCTTACAGGCAAGCCTGGTGTGTCATTTCCATGTTGATTCTAAATGCTAACAGGTGGATAATGGAGACTAACTAACCATCACACCTACGGACAGTCTCTAACAGACTTGGATTGTCAGAGGTCCCCTCCCTGGAAATCTTACTCACCGGGTCAGAGAAACTCATTGTCCCACCAGGGAAAGTCTCAAGGTAGACACCACAGACTGTCACAAGCTGCCACTTCTTCCACAGGGCTTGTTTTGTGGACAAGGTTTCACATAGTCCAAACGGGCCTAGAGTTCAGTCTATAGATGAGGCTGGCCTTGAACTCCTGTTCCTCCTGCTTCCACCTCCCAAGTGCTGGGATTACAGGCACCACTCTTGGTTCTGAGGAACAACCTAGCACCGCCTCTGTGGTTCCTCCCCTCATCATCCCACAGTGGTCCTCAGGAACTCCCAGAAGCTGCAAGCCTGCTCCTTAGAGCCATGTAGAAGTCAGTCACCAAGCCCTTTGCTCAATGTGAGTTTGCTGTGACAATGAAGTTAAAATGACTTTTCCTCTCTTAGTCTTGCTACTGAGCTTGTTTAATGAACTCAGTGATAAGGAGTGAAAGGAAGTTTTTCTCTCCCCTGCAGCAACCATTCTCAAACCTTCTAACATGAGCACTTGGATAGATCGAGTAAAAACAGGGTCCTTCCAAGTCCCTGGATTTTGGTCCTGGAATACATGTTGAATTTACATGTCATCCCCACTCCACCAACTTGTCAACATGACTTCCTTTCCTTGGGTAAAGCAAGCTCCACAGAGCCACCAACTTGGACAGTATTTGCGGTGGTGGGACTCCCTCCAGTCTAATGACTCCTCCCTGCAGCCCTAGAGCAGTCTTCTGGCCAGGTCTCGGGTGGTAAGGGATCTTCACAGGCACTGAGTGGATGGTCATGGTCTCCCCCACCTACTGGAAGAAAGGCTTGTGGAATGGAGGAAGGACTCATGTAAGCTGCAGTGTGACTTAAAATGATATCTGGAGAGCCTTGTTGACGGTTAAGGCCAGCAGAAAACCCAGCAGACATCTGCCAGGAGCCAGGAATTCTTCGCATCATAAAGTCCTGCAAATATCTGATCATCCCACAAAGCGAGGATCACAGAGGAGCAATGTTCTCCCAAGTAACAGAGCAGTTTGTATGTAGTACTTAGGCCTGACAGTCCTTCGCTCTGTTCACTAAAACCTTTCCCTGTGTCGTATTAGTTGATTTTGATTGTTTAAAAAAAAATACCAGGGTGACGAAAGGGGAACAAATCTGTCTGCAGGATTTGTTGGAGCTTTGGATACTCAGTTAACTGTTCTAATGGGATGTGGCTTGGTTGATATAGTATAGTGCTTGCTTAGCATGCAGAAAGCCCTGGGTTCAAGTTTCAGCAACTCCTGTGGGCTAAACTTCACAGTTTCATGATGGCAGGTGCTTAGTTTGCGAATTCTCCTTCAGAACTATAAAGGAAGAAAAAGCGGAATGCAGTCCTATTTAGTCCTAAAAAGAATGATATTATACCATCTGCAGTTAAGTGGAAGGAAATGGAGATCATGATAAGCAATATTAACTAGACCCAGAAGGACGTTGCATGTTTTCTCACATATGGAGAGAAACATGTTAAATTTGTAGAATGTAGGTTGTATACATATACACATGACACAACAATAGAAGAGGGACTATTTGGGAAGAGGATTAGTGTAGGAAGAGACCAAATAACTACAGGTAAAACTCTCAACAGAAATACAACGTGCTGATATCACCCGGAGGCCAGGGGACACTGAGGTCGAGGCAGAAAGAATGAGAGCCGGAGGATGGAAGGGAGAACTACAAAAGGCTATTTATCTTGACATAATGTGGCCATGGCAATCACAAAAACACAGAAGCTGTGATCACAGGGCCAGGGATGGGGTGGCTAATAGGGCAAAAAGGGTCTGCAGGAATGGCGAGGAGTAAGAGAAGATGGGGTGCCCACAATAAACACACTATATACAAGAAACTTCCAAATATTTTTTCGAGACAGGGTTTCACTGCGTAGCTCTGGTTGTCCTAGAACTCACTCTATAGACCAGGCTGGCCTTGTACTTACAGAGAGATCTGCCTTCCTCTACCTCCCTAGTACTGGGATTAAAGGGAACAAAAAGTAATTAAAACAAAGTAAAACTGACAACCAAGAGCATGGGCGTTGGTGGCCCACGCCTTTAATCCTAGCACTTGGGAGGCAGAGGCAGGAGGAACTCTGAGTTGGAGACCAGCCTGATCTACAAGAGCTAGTTCCAGGACAGCCTCCAAAGCCACAGAGAAACCCTGTCTCGAAAAAACAAAACAAAACAAACTGACAAATTAGTAGGATAGCAAACATTGAAAACTAAAACTTTCAGTGGAAAGCCACACTGAGTGCAACACCAGTTGCACTGGGCAGCTGTCAAAAGTCACCCCTGGATTTCATTTATATGTGGCCTTTAACCAAATGGTGCTGCCTCTGGGCCAGGAAAAAATAGTACCAACTAAAAAGCACAATAAACCAATCATAAAACAAACTCCTGTTATCAGTAAGGTTATCAGTGGACGTAAGAAAGCAAATTCAGAAAAATAAATCTCTTACTAGAAATGGTTCAACAGCTACTTCTCAGGGCATCAGCTAATGACCTGGCGAGAGACCAAGGCCAGAGTGCATGTTCGGTGGGTCTTAGCGGGGACTCCACACACCTGTGAGGCTGACTTGTCCAAGATCACGCAGTCCCCAGAGGTGAGTCCTCTCAGCACCATCTACTCCACAATTCACGTCTGGAGTGCCATCCACTTGCTGATCTGGCTTGTGACTTACGGTGGAGACTGACAGACCTGGGGAGATGTAGCCTGGGTAGGTCCTGGTCTAGACTACACAGTGGCACTCAGGGCCGTAAGTTCCTAGCATCAGGAGGCTGGGGCTGTTCTTCAGGCTGCAGAGCTCAGTCCTGACAGTACTAGGAATCTTCTCATCTAGCTATGTTCTGCAGGGAGCTACAGTCTTTGAAGAGTGAGGGTTTGTGGGGACACCAGACCTTGAGCAGAAACCCACTTCCCCTTCGGCCTGGGAGCAGGCAGCTGTGAGATAATGTTTACTGAAAACAATTCAGTGCTATAAAGCTCTTGATAGGGCTCAGATAAGGGCTTGCTCACTGAAACACCATGACTTTGACACCCCCTACGGCTAGATGCTTCTTCCTGTCCCCCCTGCTGTGTCTCCCCGATTCTGGGGCCGGAGATTAAACCACCAGCCAGGAGGGTGAGAAGTCTGGAAAGAATTATGTGTAGATGGATGGCAAAAGTCCTTAAAAAGGGAAGCGTTTTTTCTTAGAGACTTCTCTCCTAAGCGGACTTGGGGTCTCCTCCTAAGCTGACTTGGGAAGCATAAAGTTTTCTTAAAGCAACCAACCGGTCTCTGTGTCATCTATCCCGACCACCTTGCTACATTCTCGGATGCAGGCTACACAGCAGGTGCGACAAGGGTTCTAAGTGGTTTCTTCCTTCTGGACTCATGCAGGCCTCTTGGCTCGCCTCTTTGGATGCCTAGCTTCAGTTACTCAAAAGTTGATTGAAAAGTTTTGAGTGGGTTCTGTCCTGTCCTCGGCAGGAATAACAAATGGGTTCTATATAGGGGAGCATAGATTGTCAATGTCTGTGGTAGAAAAGTCTGGTTCTAGATTCAGCTTTACAAAAGAAGAAGAAGAAAAAAAAAAGACTAGTGATGTCTGGTATGAGCCCATGGTGAGAAGCTACAGCAGCCTGCATGCTTGCCCTGCAGGCCTAGGCAAAGGCACCTGTACAGCTGGGTCTGGTGGTGCAGGCCTGCAATCCTTGTTTTCTGGAGGTCAGGGCAGGAGAACCAAAAGTTGATGATTTGCCTGGAAAACTTGGGGTAGCCATCTCAAAGCTAAAACTGTAAAAGTGGTCTGGGATGCGGCCCCGGTAGTAGAGCTCACCAGGCATGCAAAGCCCTGTTTATGTTCAACCCCCAGCAGCAAACACGGGAGTAGCAAAGCACCACACAGTAGGCCTTTCTCAAGTCTACTGTCCTCCTCACTGCTCACCCCTAGCAACCTGTGAATGCGGCATCAAAACTGAAGCCTGCCTGGCCTGGATGCCTTAGAGAGCCACCCTATCCCCCACCCCCACTTTGATTAATGCTAGACAGAACACCACGTGCATACCTTTCACTCCACTGTCTGCCTAGGCCCTGTTGATATTCACAGGTATGCCTGTTTTTTTTTCCAGAAAAATCGGAGCCTTTCCTGTAAGACCAACTATCCCCTTCCACTGGGAGTGCAGATTAGGCCATGGCTTCCATCAATGGCTACACACACCACTTGGCTGATTACCAGCTTGCCTCCAAGGCGGCTCTACATCTGTCCTGCTTTTATTTCTGAGTGCCAAAGACCAGGTGAAGGGGCAGGCTTCCTCTGGTCCAGACAAGAGCTGGCTGTCCAGGCACTGGCAGCCTTTTAAACATCATTCCGGCCTTGTACAATTCCTTCAGCAAGCACGGAGGTCACACATGTATTCAGCTTTGGCCTCTCAATGAGGTTAATAATCCCTTCCTGATGTCTCGTGTTCGCACATGTCCCTCGGGCGGTTCCATCCTCCCAAGTGTTCTCAGTACCACCACCAGTGGGATTCCCCACCAAGGGTCTGCAAGTACCACAAGCAGCATGGGAGGAAGAGCACTTTTCTGCACCCAAGAGGTCCGGGGCAAACATTGGCAATGCCCACATCATTTACTCCGTGCCCCTGAAACCTTCCCAATCCTTCTGAAGAACTGAACGGTGATAAAGGGCAATGAGCAAGACTCTGTCTGCACTCTTCCCTTCAGTGCCAGCTCAAGAACAGACCAGACAAGAAGACCTCAAAGGCAGCAGCAGCCGCCAGCCTTGCTGTGTAGCTTGTGGGCCAGACAAGGTGCTTCATTCCATCTGGTCACAACAGGCTTAAGGGGCTCTGGCAAGAGCAGGGGCTGTCTGAGGTCTTTCAAACCCTGGAAGGCATCTTCAGCTCCCTCAGTTACCACAGCCTATCTGAAAGGAGCACAGATAATTACTTTCTTCCAAATTTTAATGGTTCTTTGGCTCAATTCTTTCTTGTACTACTTTGTGATCTATACACTACAACACTCAAAATAACCAGCTTCCGCTAACTCAAGAACTGAAGGAACTATGCTTTCTATCCCCACTGGAAACATACCACAAGTGGGAGAGGAAAAAAGAAACTAGGCTTTTCTAAGGGTTGAAGTCTATGGAACAACAAAAATAATCATCTCCAATGTAAATTTTACTATTTTATTTGTGAAAAAACTACAAGCAGAATTCATAAATAGACATTTCTATTTAAAGCAGGAAAATGATAAAGTGGCTTCTAATAACATAGTCGTGCACATGCCAATAACAGGAATATATTAACATCTTTTATTTGCTAGACAAAGAGCAGTGTCCAATATAAATTTCCCCCAAACATTTAAGACCTGTGAATTTCTGACCAGTTCACAAAACCACCGACACTTTAGCATGAAGAGAAAACAAACCTAACAGACTGTCAGCTCTAAGACGGACGGAGCAGAAACTTCCAAAGCATTATACAAGCCATCTTTCTGGGCAAATGGAAAATAGAGCTCGTATAAGACATTAACAAAAGTTCACAAGGGAAGATTATGTTCTGACATACTTAACAAGCATTCGCTATCTGTCTCCAACAAACAAAGCTAAGGAAATAATGTAACCATCTTTACACAGTAAATTAAGGTTACAAGTCATACACAAGAACAGAACTGCTTGCGCGTTAGAAACTGTTCAGCTCCATTGTCACACTCTAAATGTTGGCTCTTAAACCATTTTCGGTAACATACAAGCAAAGGTTATTATATATTCAGCAATTAATAAATTCTCAATAATTTAAGATACGGTAGCTTACAAATGTAGACTGAGAATGGTCTTGATAAGGCAGGCGAGACATCTTAGTGGAGCTAATCTCACAGAAACTTCTGCCAATGTTTTGAAGCATCAGATCCAAACTGAAAGGTTCTGATTAAAATATTTTTGTGGGTTATCAAGATGTCTTTTTATCTTCTCCCAACTGCACGACTCGGGCAGAGCAAGTCAGGTCAGCTCTGTGTGTGTGCACACGAGTGTGAAAGATCATGTACTAAACACGGGAAGCTTGCAAGCCTTAACACTGTGCTTTTTGTTTTAATATGCTTTCTGTGCCACTGAATACCAAGTATTTCTGATCCTCTTAATGTCTCTTTGTAAGCTACACTAGTGTTTTTACCTACTGAGTACTATAGTAGGGCAAACTGTAAATGCAGGAAGCTAACAGGAATTCCATTTCCAGATGCATGCCTGAGGATGTCATTGCTTAGCAAGCACCCACCACACCTCTCCACCCCAACAGAGCCTGTGACAGCAGCAACAGGGCAGCCAGGAACATCTGATTGCTTAGACTCCGCCGCTGTCAGCTGCAGTTTCTACCTCAAGGCAAGTTCACTCCACTTGTTCTGAAGCCTTCCCTCCCTTCACTTCTCCTCATTAATTTATCACGGAGGCAAAACTGAAAAACCAAGACACCGGCGATGAATGAATTAGTAGCCTATGAGGAGCTGGTAAATCAGCCTTTCCCACTAATCTAGGGGGTCCAATCACTTTACATGAAACTCGTTTTGAAAAAGTACACAGTGTTTCTGAACAAAGTGCATACCAACACTTATTGGTTCAAAGAGCAGTGCAATCCACATGAATTTGGTGGCATTTAAATTTTTTTTAAAAAGTTAATTAAAAAACTTAGCAATTCCTTACACCTCTGGAAAATAAATATGGCTGACTAATTAACCCTCCCTGAGACCCTTAATAAAAGGAATATTAAAACTTTAGAAGGAATGTCTTTGCAATACCCCACTAATATTAAAATGTGGATTTAAAATTCATAGTCAAATCACTATGTATTATATATTCTGATGCTTACAGAAAGCACCTCATTTCCTTTGGTTCATTAATAAATACTTTAAAAAGGTATTTAAAAAGGTAAGTACAACTTGTATCCCAGACACAAGCACTGTTTTAAAAAGAGGGGAGCATTGTCCATGCTTCTGCGAACAGGAGCCCAGCGACAAATAGCACTGCCTTTGCGGACAGAACGTAGACTACGGCGCATCAAATGACTGGTTTTAATGTAAATGTGAATGGAACCATTCCTGTTGGCTACTCAATTCAAGCTGTTAGTATGTTCTTAACTTGTTGCCTCCACATATAGAAATTAGTTCTATTATTAAGCAAACCCGGTTAACACCAAGATGTGGTGTTTCCTTACACTCTCCCCAACGAGTCTGTAAGATGTGATCAAATAAAGGAAGGTTAACACCACGTTCTCATGCTTAAAGTGACTTAAGTTCTACAAGCTCAGTGGATATGAAGGTAAAGTCAGATAGGAGAGATACCCTGAATCTAAGAGCAAAGCAGAACCACCCAAATTTGGGATGAGATGGGGCGATAAATTGTTATTAGTGGTCTTTAATTATCCCCTGCCCCCAAAATGGTAAAAAGTGAAAAGAAACTTCCGGGTTCAGTCAAGCTATCTCTGCTGACAAGACAACGACCACCTGGTTCGCTTTCCTGGAACGAGAGCTTTCCCTGCAACTTGCCCATGCCCCCCTGCAGTTCCTTTCCACACAAGGAGCCAAAAAATGACACCAGAGACTGGAAGATCTCTGTGTCAGGTCTGGATGTGTGGCTGACAACCATTGTTTAGTAAAGTGAACCATAGAAGGTTTTAAGAAGAAAACAACTGCATTGGTAGGGTGAGGGTTGGAGGGTAGGGGTGGGGTGGCAAACAGACCGTGATCACAAAGATTAACCACTGCAATGTCACAGGGGAAGTAGACACAAGGACTGCTTCCCTAGATGGTGTGGATTAAAAATGCACTACTGCAACCCTACAACTAAGAGACAGGAGCTAGATGTGCCTCAGGCATGAGCAGAGGTCTGGAAAAAGGCCGGAATTCAGATACAGAACACCATATTTTCATGAGTGCTTAAGAACAGCAATGTTAACATGTAACCATAATTTACACGAATACTTGGCATTCTGGAGCTAGTTTTGTTACTTCCAAATGGTCAAAGCCCTCCAACTGAACCACTTGTGATTTGTCAATTATCCCATCGCAAATGCAGGCTATCTGGAGCAGTCTTTAAATTTGAGATCACATTGTTTAAAAAATATATTTTTTATATCATCCAGTACTCTTAAAGACAGATGAGAGAGTCAAGTTCCCATGTGAGTTGGAACATACTTCATGTAAGACTGACTTTAATGTATTTCAGCACTTTCATAGAAGGGACTGTCCCAGATCTGTGTCAACTGTTCAATGTTGTATTCACTTCACAGTGTATCAAGCACCAGCGTTGCCATGGATTGGTTTCAAATAACCCTTTATATATAATTTTATATTTATATATATAGTTATATCAAAACTGATAGTACAGAGTATAGCTGGACGAAAGAACTAAATTTAAGAGGATATGCTGACAGGATGGAGTCTGTGAACACAATAAATAAAAGTTCCCTCCCCCCTCCCAACCCTCTTCAACAAAACAAGAAACAGAAAACCAGTTGTAATGTACATGGAAAATTGTGCACAGCAGATTTTTTTATATAAAAAGTAGATTCAGGAGCACATCCAATTATAAATGATTGTTAGGAAAATCATATAAAACAATGGAATACATAAAAGTGTCAAGAGTAACTGTCAGGGTACGAAATTCCTTGGTAGCCAGATGCCCACGGCAAGCAGAACCTCTCCTGGTAGCATCACTACAAGGTCGTCCACAGTAGACTCCAGGGCGCAAGCAGCAAGGGCAGGTGGAGGGTTTGAATCTCATACCCTGATTCATAGTTTCACAATCCCATGTGCAATTTCAGAAAGATTCATCATTTACTGCTGACATGTCGCCCTTTGGCGTGGAGGAGCGGGAGGAGCCTTTGTCTGTGCTCTCTGACCCCGAGCTGCTCTGGTTCTGCTGTTCTGACCCTGCACTGGAGGTCACTGTGGAGGAGGATGTAGAGGAGGATCGAGTCTTTTCCTTAAAGTCTGTGATAATGACGGTGACATTGCCCACAGTTACGGCCAATTGCTGTGCGGTGCTCCTGTCCACGTTCTTCAGCCGGGGCCTGAAACATGCCAAGGGAACCACTTAGGAAGGAAGTGACAGCATCAACACAAGCCCCCCCCCCAAGCTTGTGCCCATGGACCTAAGCTGCCAACACAGGAACATTGGTGCCCATTAGCTGTAGGTGTGTTGACCATTTTTATAATAAGAGAAATAAACAACCACCAGCTAGCAGAACTTTTAATCCCAGGTGACAAACGACTTCTGTTCTGGCCAAGATGGTCTATAGGAAGGTCAGCAGCCTTACTTCTATAGCTCCTCACTCCACCTCCCTCAGCCTAAAATCTCTAAGTAACCCTGAGCTTTTGATTATGATTAAATAAACAACTTAGTATTTCACTACAGTTTCATAGTACCTTGAGGTGTGATTCGTTTCGCTGGTCTTTGTTGTAGCATTAGCAGACTGTATACTGTTAGCTTCACTAGGAGGGTCTTTTAGAATATCAGACTTTGGTCTAAGGGGCAAAACAAAGATCCAGAAAAATAAAAATAAGTCATCATTTAAAATCTCTGATCCAAGTGCAAATTAACATGTTGTATTTAGTGTCCAGAAACTTACTTTGTTTTCTTGTTGGTGTTTTTCTTAGTGACACTGGGGCTGATGTCCTTGTCTTTCTCAGGCTTCTCTTTGTCGGGCTTTTCCACCTTCTCCTTCTTCTCCTTCTTAGGGGGGGGTGGAGTGGCATACTGCTGTGCCACCTGCTGTGCCACCAGCTGGGAATTGATGCGAGGTTTCCTAGAACACACAACACAAGATACAGCGTAAGCACCGTGTGAGTACTTCACCAATTTTATCATGGCAACTGTCCATCATCCCATATTGCTTCAATGTTGTATGCATAGCCTTCAAAAGAAGACATCAAATGCACTTGCTGTACATATGCACACAGCCCTTGCAATCATCCAACAAGTTGTAAGAGTGCTAAAAACACTTCTTTTGAGCTGTCATTCTTATACGGACAGCTTTCAAATATGTCCGCTGCAGAGGGCTAATCTTGTTTTATTAAAGGGACACTGGTAATCCCTTAAAAAAGAGAATGAAATTAGAAGTGTGACATTCACTCCTCAATCTAATTATTCCAACTGGGCCTGCTCCCCTGCAGCTGTGATTGGCATGGACAACACATACAGGGCAATAAAAGGTAACTGTGGTTCACACATTCCCAAAGGGATGAAGTCACTGAAAAAAAAAAAAACCTGAGACAAGAGATACATTGACTGTGTCATAACGTTATGTCTGTACCAATCTCCAGCTGACACAGGGTCCCTCATCACGGTTGTATGTAGCTTCTAAGTAGTGCCAAACACTTTCACAATGCAGGACTATTCACAGACCCAATGCTAGCCAACGTTTCTATATACAGCAAACCCTCCTCTGCAGCCACATAACAGATCTCATAAGTGAAGTGGTACCCACGTTATTACAAGGCAAGTGGCCCATAAAGCATAGGAATACCAGGCAAGGGGATGATCAGTCAGAGATGACTGAGATGAAATGTTATTGACCATGACTGACTACTAAAACTTAGATGAGACAGGACTCCTATAATACAAATAAAAATTTCCTAGCTAGACATTCAAGAAGAATCAATGCACCAAACCCTAATGAGAACATTCAATGAGTTCTTAGCAAAGTGAAGGGACTGAATGCTATAACACAGTAGAGTTGACCAGAGCAAAAGTCTCAAGGAGAGGACCTGGACCACCAGTCCTGCTTTCTCACATAGTTTGGCTATTCCTCATGCGGGACTGTTAAGCAAACAAGGTAAACGGGGATAGCGCTTGAAAAGACATGATGTAGGAGATAGATGTTATCTATTCTAGTAAAGGCACAATCTCAGAGAAAGTCTGCTCTCAGCCTCCAGCAACAATGACCTTGAGCAGGAAACTATTTACCTGAAAGTACATTTCTCTAAGGGAAGGATTATGTCACAAGATCTTTATCAGTGGTTTTCAACCTTCCTACTGCTGTGACCCTTAACACAATTCATGTTGTGGTAACCCCCAGTCATAAAAATTATTTTGTTGCTACTTTATAACTGTAATTTTATTACTATTATGAATCGTAATGTAAAAATAATGTAATGTAAAAAATGACCCTTGTGAAAGGGTCATTCAACCCCACAAGTTAAGAACCACTGCTCTAGATACTAAGTCCTTGCCTCCAGAACATTCAGACAAGGTGCTGCCAGTTTTAACAATGAAGCAGCCCTACCTAAAATGTTCCTTCAGAGAATACAGCTGCAAATACAAACACAGCATGAAAGCATTTCACAGACACCAAGGAAATGAAAACCAGCTGTTTACAGGGATTATTATAACAAGCTTTTAACCACACTCGTGTGTCAAAAGAATTTCAGTTCTGGAGTGTAGTGTGTTTTCCCTGCATACACAAAGCCCTGGGTTCAATCCCTAGGCACTGCTGTTAAACCTAATGAATTTGAGGCTGACCCGAGCTACACAAGGCCTTGGTATGTACAGAGAAGTACCATGATGATCTGAGGGTTCTTTCAATTAAGCCCAATGCAAACAAGCTGTACCCAAGATCAAGAGACAGTACCTGAAGCACTTTATACAGACAGGACCAAAGATGCCCAGCGGCCTCATGCAAGAGCCCCAGTAAAGCTTTGTGGTATCTTTTACCAAGCTACACTACACCTCAATGCCAGGTAAAAAGAGCAATGGTGTCACACACCTTAATCCCAGCAATCAGGAGGCAGAGGCAGAAGGATTTATGCGTTCAAGGTCAGTCTGGTCTACTGAGTGAGTTCCAGGATAGCCAGGGCTAGACAGAGAACCCCTGTTTTGGGGGGTGGGGGCAGAGAGAGAGGAGAGAGAGCAAATATCCACACTACAGGTAAAGGCAAAGGAGGATATGAGAGCATGATTTGGTCTCCACTCTGCTGACTTTCAGTCAGGTCAGCCACTCCTACAAATCAGGGCTGCAAAGACAAAGGGACTACAGGTTGTCAGCAATGACACTTGTCAGGCAGAGATGGGTGAGGGTAGGGTTGTAGGTAGAGATGTAAATACCATGGATCAGAAAGTGTCTGTTCTGAGCCGGGCGTTGGTGGCACACGCCTTTAATCCCAGCACTCGGGAGGCAGAGGCAGGTGGATCTCTGTGAGTTCAAGGCCAGCCTGGTCTACAGAGCGAGTTCCAGGACAGCCTCCAAAGCCACAGAGAAACCCTGTCTCGAAAAACAAAAAAAAAAAAAAAAAAAAAAAACAAAAACAAAAAACAAAACAAAAAAAAAATCAAAAAGGAAAGTGTCTGTTCTGGTACAAGGCATGTACGCTAATGAAGACAGAGAAAGAGAGCTCCTGCATCTCAAACCACCTATGAAAGCCTGGCTGTGGGAAGAGCACCTAACAGCAGAGCCTCCAGCTCCCTACGGTAGCTCTCTGGCTTATCTAGGATGCAGGACTCCTGACAAAGCTAGCCTGCTGCACTACTCACATGCTGCAGTCAACAAACAGGTAAGATGTCTATAAAGACTTGTGCCAATGTTAGGCACTAACACCTCAGCAAATATATTTTAATTCTTCAGCACAGGCAACAACCTTCATTAAGGACAGGGCAAAATCCATATATGCAGAGAATAAATGATGGCCCATTCATCCTAGAACAAGCACAACAGTATGTGGGCAGACAGCGATGTGCTATGTTGTACGAGCCAAAAGGAATTAAGACTAATTAGCACCGTATTCAATTATTAACCATGAAAATTGACCCAACTTCTAAAAGCACTGTGTTATTTGAAAATAACTGTTGTGTTCTAAATGTTGTATGCATGGCTCCATGACAGTTACCTTATATGCAACCCACCACTCAACTCTTCCCCATCCAAACCCTCCACAGTGACAATTTATTAGTTTCTTTAGTTCAAATATTTGCTACAAGCTAACCCCCAACCCCTGCCAATTCCCACCCCAGTATTTTCTGGTGTTAAGGAGCAATTTCATGACCTAAGGAAAATGAAAACAGAAAGCTCTCCCATAGTAAGGTATCCCTGTGAGAAGCACTGATTTTTTGACCCTGATTCAAAAACATGGATATGCCCCACCTAAAAACAGCACAGCACAAGCTGGGTGGTGGTGAAGCGCTCCAACCACTGAGTTACACACTTCTCAACCATGCATTTCTCCTGCTGTCTTACAGGTAATATGGGAAGTGTGGTGGAACAGAGTGTGGCTGGGCGTCCCAGCACTAGGGAAGCAGAGGCAGGAAGAACTCTAAGTTCCAGGACATCCAAGGCTATATACAGACTCTTTTCTCAAAACAAGCAAAAAAGCACCAATGTAATAAACTCTGATATGAAAATTTATATATTAATATAACCAAGACAAGTAAAAGCTCCTTGGGGGCTCTTAATAATTTTAAAGAGTAAGGGCGGTAGAGGCAGGTGGCTAGCCTGGTCTACAGAGTGAGTTACAGGACAGCCAGGGCTATCCCAGAGAAACCCTGTCTCAAAAAAAAAAAAAAGTCCATGGACAAAATACATATTAAAAAAAGAATGTCTTGTGTAGAAGAATGTTTCCTAAGATATTTTAAAAATACTTTTAAAAATTACTTTCATGTGTTTTTATGGTTTGTGTCGTGGTGTGTATGTGGAGGTCAGAGGACAGCTGGAGGGAACTGGGTGTCTTTTCCCACCACTCGAATCCTGGGAATTGACCTCAGGTTGTCAGGCTTGGTGGCAAGTGTCCTTACCCACTGAGCCATCTTGCTAGCCACCTAGAACCTTTCTCTGAAGATGAATGGAGTTCTCTGGCATTTTCAGTCTGGGTGGTGCCAGATCGTGGCCAAGTACTCCAATGACAGCCCAAACTGCATCTCCTAGACTGGACGAACAGAGAACAGGCTCACTTCCCACCTGCCCAGATCCAACAGAGGAAAGGCTGCAGCAGCAAAGGCCCACTCTCTGATGCAGTGTACTGTGATTTTGGGTAAGTTACATCATCTGGCCAAACTTCTGTTCCCTCAATGATGAAAACATTGAGGCAGGGTAAATGATCACTAAGGTTCCTTTAGCTCAGATACTTGCATTCAATATTTAATAAACATATCTAAGCAAGTGCTTGCTCTTGAGGTACAGGCTGTTTGTAGATTACATTGTCAGCAACTTATTTAGTCTGCTTTTACAGTCAGCTATAACATGTTGGATATGACCAGAATCATCACCTTTCAAAAAGCAAACAAAACCTCCTTATAGACCACTAGGACAACCATTCTCCAGGCTAATACAGTTTCAGATGCAAATAAACTTGATAAATCAAGTCTCCCTCCAAGAATCAACACATTAAAGCAATTCAAATGCTGTGCAAATACTTCATAGCTGTCAAAGACCCTACTTAAAATCTAACAGTTTTGAAATTATAGTTCATTTCACTAAAATAATTATAAAACAAAGAAATCTATAATTCTTCGAACAAATATAAAAGGCTATTAGTCAATTACAGGTCTAATAATTACCCAACTACTTTCTGCAGCTTATGGTTAAGACTCGCTGAATTGGATTTATGGTATTTTTTAGACATTTCCCTAAACTCTAACTCTTAAAATTACACCTAAACTTAAGTACAACAGCAGCTGTGAGAAAAGTAATTTATGCTATGGTAGTTTCTACATCACTGGTAATTAACACAGTGCCCAGAAACCTCAGGTACAATTGGATGCTTACAGAAGAGAATCTTAACTCCTGTACGTGGCACTCTTGAAGGTTTGTTAAACTCTCCCCACACTGCCTTATCCCAGATTGCTCATTCACATGAGGTCAAACTACACTGGACTTTGTGTTTTTTTTTGGAAAGTATCTTCCACCATCTGTTTGCTTACCTTCTATCCCTTAGCTTGAGACACACCCAAGCTCAAGGCCACTTGTTTCCTCAGCTCTCTGGCAAATAATAGGTAGTGAGGTTTTAGGAAGCTTCATCCACCCTGGCATATACCTGCTGTAATGTTTCTCATCATAATTTACTACTTTATTTTTGTTTCTCTACTAGATTATGAATAGATATAAGGCCATACCAACCTTTTCAATTTTGCATTCATTACACTGCCAAACCTGCTTTGAAATGTTTTCCTGACAGGAGCTCAGTGCTTACTTCAGGAATAGGTGTATGCCCTCTAGAAAGTAGTACAGAAGCAGATGCCACATCAGCTTGGAACATAGCTCTGCACTATAATGACATACTTAACTGTTTGGGTCTCACAGCAGACATCCTTAAGGCCATCTGTGTATATATATAGAACTCATCTTCTATGTTGCTATTCCTTAGCAGAAAGCCTGCCTAGGACACTGTGTTCTCGATGCAAAGTGCATTCCAAGCCAGGCAGTGGTGGTACATGCCTTTAATCCCAGCACTCAGGAGGCAGAAGCAGGTCATCTCTGTGAGGAGTTCGAGGCCAGCCTGATCTACAAAGTGAGTTCCAGGACAGCCAGGGCTGTTACAGAGAAACCCGGTCTCAAAAAAACAAAAGTTGCATTCCACAAGGAAGTCTGTATAGTGCAGAACTTTCTACAGTGACTCAGATTCTCAGATTCTGAAGTGAGCAAAGGAACCAAAAACCAAAAAATTGTGGGGCCAAGTAGATTTTAACTCAAGTTTATGCTTTTCCACTAAATCACACTAGTTTGAGAAGGAAAATGAGCAGATGCAAGTGAAAGGTAAGAAGGAAGCCAGGCAGTGGTGGTGCACACCTTTGCTTTCAAGATTCAGGAAGCAGAGGCAGGCAGATCTCCTTGAGTTTGCGGACAGCCTGGTCTACAAAGTGAGTTCCAGATAGATCCTGTTTTGAAAACCTTAAAGGAAAAAAATAACAAAAAATAAATAAATAAAACCAAGCAAACAAACAAAAAGGTAACTGCACACTATTTTTAAAAAGGGAGGCCAAAAATTCGGTGGTACACCTTTAATCCCAGCACTCGGGAGGCAGAGGCAGGAGGACCTCTGTGAGTTCAAGACCAGCCTGGTCTACAATAGCTAGTTCCAGTACAGCCTCCAAAGCCACAGAGAAATCCTATCTCAAAAAACAGAACAAAAAATTACAGTGGTATTCAAGTACTTCTAATGCAGTTTTATACTAGGTGAAGTACAAACTCTAATCCTCCACTTTCCCACCTATCTCACCAGAGAAGCCATGCGCAATCTGTTCTACAGTAGTAGTAGTTTTTAAGTAACTAAGGCAGAGAGGGACAAAAGCTCAAGTCCTTTAGAAAGTTTTCTGTTTCTCTGGCAAAGTGAGCAAATCTGCTTACTTAAATAAAACTAGAGAAACCACGCCATCACAAGTGCTCTGGCTTCAAGTGGGATTCGTATACCACAAGCAAGATCTCAAATTGCACAATGTTAACTAAACCCTTCACATATATACAAAGGGATATTTGGATAAACTGGGATGATCTTATATTGCATACATGACTGTAACCATACAGATACAACATTTCTAATCAAGTACCTGATTCTATCATCAAAGCAACTCCATTTTCATTTTTGATCAAGTGTCTAGCAAGCTTTGGATTCTTCATACTCCACAAATGACTGAAGAAAATGTCTATATGAAAAGAACTCTCTCACCTTCTTATATAACTTCCAGTTACCTTTCTGCTAAAATATTAAACCTCTCCATTCTCCTCACTCAGACCCTTTTTCCTGTTTGGGGGTCCAGATGAAGCCCTTGCGTCGAATTTTTGCTTTCACTTCTTCCCCTCTGCCTGCCTGTGGTAGCTTCATAAGTCTTATGACCATGACACTTGTAGAGTTGCTTTCTAGAAATACCACTTCTGGAGCTGAAGAGGTAGCTCGGTGGTTAAGAGCACTTGATGCATCTTTGGTGGAGAAATTCCGGATTTTACAAATATGCTGTTTCTTCTCAAAGTTTGTACAACTAGTCAAGTATCCAAATTCCCTCAAATTACTACATAAACCCAGATGACTTGGGATTTGGGAATCTTCCTCAGTCTCAAGAATGCTGGAATTACAGGCATACACCTCTAGACCTGGCTCCTTTCTTTCCCATATACTTATTTTATTACTTCCTAACATAAATCTGTTTATCACACAAGGTACAAAGTTTTATTGGTTTTTAATCTCACGTTATAATCACGTTTCTTCCCTATAACTGTTCCAGCTTTTGCCTTGTGTCCTTTTTGACAAACCCCATCCTTCATAATGTGTTCCAAAGCCTACAAGTTAATAAATACCAAATGGTAATTGGATCTAAATACATTCAAAGACCACCAACAGAAGTAGTAAGAAAGCTGTGGTACCCTCCAGGTAGATGAGCTTGACCAGAAAAAACCTGATGCTTGTGTGTCTAACAAGGAGCTTGAATTTGAATGACTACCACAGGCAATATGTCGATCATCGAACAATATATAGCTAAGGGTAGGAAAGACCTAAGGGTAGATTTCAGTTATATGAAGTACTCTCTAAAAAATATAAATTGCTTTCTAGATCTTGGGTATAGGAAGAGAAAAAAAAAACTCAGAAAGTGGAGCTTTTCCCTCAGGAATAAGGACTCAAAAAACAAGACTTAGTTCATGTGCCTAGAAAAGCAAACAGCCTGTTGTGAAAGAAACAAGAGAACTCAGGGTCCTCTCTTCAGTCTGTCTACAGCTCAGGCTAAAGGGTATCAATAGCTTTGAAACTGCGCATTCCCTAAACAGCTACCCACACTCAAAAGCAGACAAGAGGGCAAAAGACAGTTAGTTGGTGCTGTAGTTTGCTGGACTTGGTCACCATTTTCAGTTTTGTTTTTAAGAGAGGTATGGTTGTTGTTTTCAGAGACAGGGTTTCTCTGTGTAAACAACCCTGGCTGTCCTCAAACTCAGAGATCTGCCTGCCTTGGCCTCCCTTAAAAAGGGAGCCTACTGCCAGGCTGAGAAAGGAAATCTTTCTATGTTGCCCAGGAATGCCATGAGCTCTTAGGGTCTTCCTCCTACTGGCTGAGAGTACAGGTGTGCTTCATCATGCCAACTAGCCCTTTATGTTGTAAATGTACACACAGTCTAAGAAGTTGTACCACAGGCACACAGCAGAGTGATTACCACCTCCCATCTTTTGTACTCCTCTCTCAGTTCCATGATAATACATATGTTTTCTGCCATAAGGCCCAGACCCACCTTTCCTTTAGTTTGATGTTCATGGAATGACACAGCACACACCTACTTGCACTGAGCTTGGCTCTAGGCTTCACCCATGTGTGTGTCCGTTGTTTACCAATCTCCTTTGATAGACATTTATGCCTTTTCTGTTTCCACTAAAATGAAGAAAGCTGAAATGAGCACCAACTATACATTTTTGTGTGGACATATGGTTTCATTTCTCTTAGCTAGAGATCTATGGCAAGTCTACATCCAGTTTTTTTGAGAAGCTGACAATTTTTCTTTTCAACACGATTATGCCATTTCACACACTCAGCAAAGCCTGAATACTGTGATGGTTCTCCATCAGCAACACTAGCAGCCGTTTTCATTTGCGCCATTCACCTGGGTGTATGGTAGCACTTTCCAGTAGGGTTTTAGTTTTGAAGACTTGGCCTCATGTAGCCCAGACCAGTCCTGAACACCTCATCCTCCTGTCTCCATAGGCAGCTTCAATCTGGCTTTAATCTGCAATCATCCGATAGCTACTGTTGTTTCTGAGTTACACAGAAACAGTACAGAACTTGTGAAGATCAAGACCACCAGTTTAACATTAAAAGCTGGTGATGAGAATTACAGTGCTGCTTCTACCTTTATGTTTCAATTAAATCACTCACACACACACACACTCGTGTGCATTTGTATGAGGCAGGTCATATTCTATTGCTCTCCACCTTATTTTCTGACACAGGCAGGCTCTCTTACTGATTTTGCTACACTGGTTGACCAGCATTCCCTCTGGATCCTCTTGTCTGCCTCCTAGGACTGAGATTACAGACATGCACCACTACATCAGGCTTTTTGTAGGTTAAAAGTAAACCAGAAGCCTACTGAATTTTATACCTAGAGAATTTAACTGAAGTACTCAGAAAACAGAGTTTCTTTTTTTTAAGAGACACTTGACTAATTTAGTACAGAATGTAAGAAAACTAAAAAACAGCATAACTTTGAGCATTACAATTTTACAAGATCTACTAATATCAGCCATACTTGAAAATTAAGCAACTACCTAAGATGAAAATCTGTATATTTTATATACAGGTTTTGAAAAAAGTCAAATATATATTAGCTGACAAAGACAGAAAAGATAGCAAGAGACAGCTAGCTCTTCAGATGACAAAAATCAAAATCCAAAGGGGTTCAGTGACCTGAACAATGGATTCAATACCTGACAATAAAATGCAAAAGGACAGCAATCTGTTTGGTGTAGTTCTTTTGCTTTTGGGGGGCAGTGTCTCACATACTATGCTGGCATACTCGGATTACAGAAGGCCACCCATCAATTTTGGCTGTCAGTGTTCTAGTGGGAACAACAATAGTTACCGTTTTCCATCAGATGAGTCTTAACTAGAAACTAGTCCCTCAGCCTTCGTTTTCCAGTGGTTAAAAAGGAAAACATACGTATCCTACATTACTCTTCCAGCAGAGTTAACAGTACAATGCTGAAACAAATGAAGCAAAGAATTTTCCTACACACTTTTACATGATGTTCACAAAGCATTATCAAAAACTTTAATAAAACCAACTGTTTTCCTCAAGTTTCAGACAAGAGGGTTGGTGCTATAGGAAAAATATTCCAATTATGAAAGACTAGTCTTCACTAATTCAATGTTTACTACACAGCTGTCATCCTACCACTGAGGAGACTGAGTCACAGGCATGAGGCCAGTCTGGCATATACAGCTGATGAATGAGTCTATGTTTTTTAGTGATTATGAGAAGATCAATAGAGGCAGCAGGAAGTGGAAAGACAGAAGGAAGAAGTAAAGGTGTAAAAACAAACATGAAGGCAGTGTTTTCAAGGAAACCCAAACTGATGATTATTGGGGGAAGGGGGGTTTGCCATTACCCCACCTACTTCCCTTGTAGAGAAAGATGAGTTACCCTGAAAATTTCCTTATGAAGACCACTCAAGACCTCAATCACCTAGATCAAGATCTTCAACGGGCCTCAGTAACTCCTTCCCTCCTGACATGGCTGGCAAGGGGGGGAAATAAGAGCAGGAGCTAACTACTACACTGTCAGTGGAGACGACCAGCAAGTGAGACAAAGGAGAGATGTCTCAGGATGCAAGGAAGCAGATTCAAATCCTTGCATCTAAATGCAAGACTTAGTGTCCTATACTAAAGTAGTGCTGACAAAGACCTAGAAATCAAAACCAAGACGAATGCGAAAAATAACGCAAAGCTGGGAGATGTGTGATAGATTCTGAGATTCTTGGTGCCCGATGATGAATCGTGGTATTTTTAGCATTTGAGAATTGAATCAGCAATTAAAAATGCTGTTGATCAGAATGGGAGGTATTTTGGTTGGTAGGTGATAAAAGCATGTTTCTACAAATTACATAAAATGGAGCTTGGATCTGTGGGAACAAGTTTAATTTTAGAGCTAGTCACCTGCATGATCCTTACATGAGATGCAAACTGAGCAATGAAACATACCTCAGCCTTACCGGCTGTTAGATGGACTTCTAAGATATATGTTGATGTAACCCTCTTTTATTTTATGTATAGTATTAACAAAAGTTCCAGGTGTCTTTAAGGTTGCATTAACTAAACAGAATAATGAATTTATACATTTCAGAGCTCCAGGGTAATATATAGCATCATTAAGGAACAATGCCAGAGGTAGAAAATTGCCCGTTAAAGTGACTGGGGCACAGTGAATACTCTTTTCAGTGGTTTTAAAGTCACCATCAGTTCATACTAAGAACCCATCACAAATGAATACGCTTCTGTTCTCAAGAATCTGAGTCTGAGCACTGATGTGCCTGCACATTCTTAATGGGCAAGTACAGGACTAACTCGTAAAAACTTTCCCAGTTCAGTATAGAAGCAACCTAGAATGTTCTGAGGCTAAAATGTCTGTCATGCTTTCTTCACTGTACCAGGTATCAAAGGATTTTCTAAAAACACAATGACTCACACTCCTATTTCTAATTCTGACTGAGAGGCTGATGATTTTAAAATGAGGCACAAACTCATGAGGCAAACACAGGAAACAAACACACCTTAACAGGCAAGCTGAATACGATTTGATTTACTTCTATCCTAAAATAACTGCCCCTGAAAATAAATCCGATCACAGGCCAGATGTGATGGTACACAACTGAAATCAAATCAAAGTGCTTGGGAAGCTAACTGCACAGTGAGAGAACCTGTCCAACACTCGGGAGGGGAAGAGGAACTCTGAGTTCCAAGTCAGCCAGGAATATGCAAAGTGAGACCCTGTCTCAAAAGGAAAAAAAAGAGCAAAACAAAAACAATCAAACAAATAAAAGGCCCATTATACTATGTAGTAGTCTTCTCCTTAGCCCAAGTTTTGTTTCTAATGTTTTAGTTAGCCATAATCCAAAAACACTACATAGGAAGTTTCAAAAATAATTCACAAGTAACTTTTACTACTGTTGTAATTTGCATTATTATTAATTTTATTAAGCCTAACTTAAAAACTAAACTTCATACTAAGTATATATACATAACTGAATGGATAAAAAAATGTTGTATATATGATGAGGTTTGGTACCACACAAGTTGGGGGAGAGTGAGGAGGAATTGGAACATATCCCTTAAAGACAAGAAGGGGCTATTGTATTAAGTTTTGAGCTGGACTTTTGCTAGCCCCTAATTTAAAACAGGTTTGTTGCTGGATTTAAGGCTCCAGGAATGTGACTGAAGTTACCAACTCTGTCAGAATCAACTATCCTTTTCAAAAGGGCTGTTATTAAGCAAACACCTTCTCGGTCATCTTGAGAAAAAACTCTTACAAATGCTGTGCATTTGCTTCTGCTGTGCTGGACCCACTCGTGTAGAAACAAGAGTTAGTGGAGCAAAACAGGGGAATCTACCGTGGTTTTCCCAGAAAAAGATCACCAAATTCATGTTCTTGGAACACATCTATTTTCTGTGCCATGAGTGGAGCAAATGGGAAAAGGGATCATTATCACAAATCAAATGTCTTCTATCCCTGTCTCTCTCCAGGGTTTCTCTGTATAGCTTTGGTTGTCCTGAAACTCTGTAGAACAGACTGGCCTTCTCTGAGATCCCCTGGGATTAAAGATGTGTGCCACCACTGCCCAGCCTCTGTTGAGTGAGGTCTCTCTTGGAAATCTTAACATAATAGTATGACAACTATTAACTCAGACAATAACTGCACAACAGGTGTGATTTGTGGATCCTACTCATGTTGTTCAGGTTGGGCCCAGCATCCATGCATTTTCATAAAACAGGAACAGGGATGACTGATTAGGACTCTGAAGCAGCGAGGCAGCCATACCACAAAGACCCTCACAAACCCTACTAACAGGCTCATGTGGTGAGCAACTAAGACCTATACCTGCCAACAGCCATCAAGTGCCCAAGGTCTTCAGTAACATTACACTTTATTCAGCCCTACCAAGCCTTCAAATGAGGAAGGAAGCAGCAACTGACACATTTAGAACTTGAAGGTAAGCCACTCCCAGATCCTTTTCCAAAACAAAAAAGACAGTACTTACACTTGCAATGTCTGATTTGGGGGTAATACATTCATCAATACAATACAGATACAAGTAATACCTATTATCTCCCAAATGTACAATAACTTTATCAAGTGATGGATGGCTTGGAGAGACAATATCTTCCAAGTTATACATTATGATCAAACCTACTCTAGAGAGAATATTGGGGAATCTGAGTAAACCCAGAAGTGAATATTAATGTGTTAAGCAATTCATTGTTGAATGAGCATCACAAGTCATTTACACAACCTAACTAGTCTGCGTACTACAACCTATGCTGTACAGTGGCGGTGGCTTTATAACCTAGTCCTCTCAGTCCCATAAGGAAAAAAGTAACATGGCAATAAATTCAAAGAAATGATCCAATCAAGGTGTACTAAGCAGATGTGAGGCAGCTGCTGGCTTCACGATGAACAAATATGACTATACATGAAAACAATAAAAACTACAGTAAATATTTAAACCAAGTCAGATGTGGTGGTGCACATTCACACTTCAGGGGTAGAGGCAAGAGTATGAGAAGGTTGAGGCCAGCCTGAGACCACCCTGCAACACGCCTCAGTTATTCATTCATTGTCAGCTCTTAAGCATTGTGTCCAGGAGTGGACCACATACTTTTATATCACCAGCAATGCAATAGTGGGCTTACTTTACTAGGTAAGTGGGTTACCACACCTGGTACATTATATTTCCAGTGTGGTGGCTAGAATGTTACCAGGTAAGAGGACTGCTTCAGTTCCTAAAAACATTGTGGGATCACCTCTGTATTTTTGGCCTGTAACTGATCAAAATATCCTCATGTGGCACCTGACTTAATACACTGTCAGTATTATTAACTTTATTTCTTTAGATCAAGGATCAGCAAACTTTTCCTGTAATGAGCCAAGCAAAATCCTCAAGTATAGCAATGAGACAAAAATCAAAAACACTTAAGTAGACCATTAAAAGCTTAATCCCTAAGGCAGCTGTCAAAGTCCTCATAAAGGAGGTGAGGTCTTCATCTTAGACAATTCCACGAAGCCAGTGAGATATTTTCTGTTTAATTTGCCTTAAGACAGTATTTTGTCTCTGTCTCTAAAATTATAGACCCATTAATCTCCTCAGTAGAATTCTTTGCCCCAATAAAAGCTTACCATTAAATGTCTTTTCTCTAGTGAAAATATCACTGTAGGCAGTTGAAATCAGTCTGGTGGGCCAATCAATGACCCTGAATACCCCCACAGGAAAAATAACAGGATCAAGCTACATCAGCCACAAATGGGAGAGGCGGGTGCCCACTGTGAAATCAGATTGCCTTGCTCTCTCTCACTTGGCAGCTGAGGACATTTAGGGACGACCTGATTTTCCTCTAGTGAATCATCTGCTGAAGGTAAGGCGTCAAGCTAGATCCTTGTAATACAAACAATAATATATAGTGAAACCTTTAGTCTTGGGTACTTCAGACACACAATCAATCTGCATGTACACCAGAGTCCCTGCTGACACAAAACTAAAAACTGAATGAAGCCTATGTATGCTTTAAGAAAAGTCAGTATAAGAAACTTTATTTTATAATTATTACAACTTCTGATAAAACTTCCCTATAGTGCTTTAAAGCAGAGTGAAAAAGTGATAGTCTTTATTAAGACTAAAGGTTTGAAATAGTCAAAGAAAAGAAACTAGTATTTAATGAGCTTATTTTTTAATTCCCTCCATTTTCTTTTTTGCAAAGGGTAAAATGGCATGTGTATGGAAACACTTCAATATTAAAAAAAATCATTGCCAGGGTGGAGAAATGGCTTAGTAGGTAAAGTGTTTTGCCACTAAGCCTGACCTGAGTTTGATCCCCAGGACCTACATGGTATAAGGAAAAAACTTGATTCTGCGAGTTCTATAACCTCCACATGTAAGCAATGGCACACACCCATACATACACATACAAAATGAATACAATGTACTAACAGCTATTTCCAAAAAGACAATGGGAAGAAAGTTGGCAGAGAGTAGATTTTTAACACAGCAACTGAGATCCTTAGGGGAAGAAAATATTCATCTCTCCACATGCTTGAAACACTCTGGGAAGCTCCACTTATTGCCTTTACAAAAAAAAAAGCACCTTGGTGCCTATCTTTGAAGGAGCCATTTTGGGTCAATTTGAGAAAACTGTTGAACAAAAGACAAAGGGGGCATTTTCTGAGGGCCTAGATATTAGAAACCAGATATGGTGGTAGATGTTCAAGTATGGCCAGCTATATCATAACCCCAGTGGGTGAAGAGCAGAGTGCTGCAGGAAAAGCTTCCACTTGACTTGGACAGCCACCACAGCACATATATTGTCCTCAAAGTTATCAACCACAGGTCACTTAATATTCTGTTATGGCAAAGTCACTACAGAGATTCCAGCTTAGACAATGTTTTCTGGAGCTTAGGTTTCCTGCAAGGCACTCATTAGCAAAGAAAATTGGCTATCCCTGTGCATTTAATTCCCACAACAATTAAAAACACGACAATTAATGGGCAAAAGACCAACTATGACTCCTCTCTCCTGCTTTTAGGCTGTAAGATTAACCATTGTTTTGGTTTTCCCTTTCTGCTTAAAAAATTTTCAACCCATTCTATATTACGTGATAAAAGTGAACTCCAAGGGCTTGCTTTTTGGGAAAGCAGCATGTACAACATCTTGTTTACTCCTGGGTGGCCTTGAATTCACAATCCACATACCTCAACCCCCAGAACACTCACTTTACAGAGGAGCACTACATATCCAGATAGGAGTGAGGGAGGGAGACACCACTCTCTAATCCTTACGATTACACTAACTTCTTTTAAAGTTCACTTGATTTTCTCAGTAGTACTTACTAAAGATGAATCCTAAAACTCATCTGCTATTAACAAGCAAGCATAGACAATAAACAAGTGATCTGCCAAAGAACTTCTTTTAAATGTTTAGATGGATGATCTAACTAAAAATCTTAGCTTATCTTACTCATGTCAATAAAATTACTGCAGTAAGCATTAGTGATCATTTGGTAACAATTGCTTTGAAAAATAACCACTCTTCATAAACACTGGTTATTTCCCCTCCAACAGGTTTCCCACAGGACTCCTTAGCATTTAGCCAGTAGGCTCTTTCAACCAGGCCTAAAAGTCACAATGCCATACTCATCTAATGCCTATCTTCTTCAATCATGAAAGATGGTGTGGGGGGGCATGGGGGTGTTTTACACACAGATGTGACTACTGTTCCCTTTGCATCCAGTCCACCCCCAAATGTGACAGCCATTATATGTCTCCTTCCCACCCACTTCCACCTCCCACTCCACACAACTGGACAGCTAGTTCCTGATCAAAGGTTCTGTATCTTAGGTCTAGGATTTATGTGGTTCTGAACACACATCTGTAGAATTTCTGTTATGTTCAGTGTTACTCAAGCAGCACATAAGTACATACATGCTGGCATTACAATGGCAAGTGAAAACAAACACTTGTCAAGAGTACAAGTAGACAGAAAAATACGATGAAAGTTCACATTCCAAGAGACACCCATGCAGGAGAATAGTCAAAGAAAATAGCTTTCTGGAATTAGGAAATAAAAATTGGGGACAAAGAAGAAGTGTCAATCAAGCATGGGTAGTCTCTGGCAGAAGAAACACCGCCCTGGAGGAGGGAAGAAAATCACCCATTGTTGTTGTACAGTAAAAGACTAGGGTAGCTGAATAGAGACCAAACACACAGGATGGGGGAGGGAGGTTCAATGTCATTCAAGGATTACATTCTTAGCTACTGTGAGCCCTCTACACTACACCATAGTTGGAAACTAAGTTTTCTTTCTGGGCAAGTTAAATGCTCCAACGGTGGTAATTAAATAATATGCACACAAGTTTCTTTAAAAAAAAAAAAAAAAGAGGTGGCTTAGTAGGCAACCCCACTAGATCATAATGAACAGTTCTCAACCATGCTTTCCCTTCCAGAACCATGTGATGATGCAATGCTGCACACTGCATTGTCTGGGAAGCCTTTAAAAGAACAGTCGTCTGACCTCAGCAACAGATAGTGATTTAAGGTGCATGAATGTGAAAAGCACCTTGGAAAGGTTATTTTGTAAGCATCTTTCACTCAGGGGAGCCTGGAACTTCAGCAGCAAAACCTGGTAGGGAATTGATTCTCAGCAACAGCCTGTTTCTCACACCCTTCCTGAAATACTATACATCCTCCAATTCCTCACTGCTGAGAGATTAAAACAGCTTCCAACTAAGATATCCACCTGCATCCGATTCCCAAGTGCTGGGATTAAAGGCATGTGCCACCACTGACCAGCTATAAACATGTACATTTTAAAGTAATATTTTTATTGATGCTTTCAGAATTTTATACACATTCTACCAACATCTCCTAATTCTTCATCCCACACGTCCATGTTCTTTTTCTTTCTCTTTAAAAAAAAACATAAAAAAGAACCCAGTTTCTCTTTACTGGTGAGCTTCTGGAGATGGACCCAAAACAATTTTTGAAAGCTAAATAAGCTACACCTTCTACCTAAGGCTTCTGCTAGAAGACATTTTCCAAATTCGTTTTTTAAAAAAGTTTATTTATGGCCGGTCAGAGGTGGTACAACACGTTTGATCCCAGCACTTGGGAGGCAGAGGCAGGTGAATCTCTTGAGTGCAAGGCCAGTCTGGTCTGCAGATGGAGTTCCAGGACAAATTCCAAAGCTACAGAGAAACCCTGTCTGGAGGAAAAAACAAACAAACAACAAAAACCACCCACCCACCCACACACACACACACAAATAACCCCTCAAGTTTATGCTTATGTGCATGTATCTTGCCCCTGGGACTAGAGTTACAGGAAGTTGCAACCCATTCCACGGGTTCTCTGTAACTCTTCTTAACCAATGAGCCATCTCTTAACCACTGAGCAATAATCTTTCTAGTCCCTGTTTTAAAAAACAGCAGCTTTTCCAAGTTAAAAAAGAAAAAAAAAGCACATAAATCAGGAAAAGTACATTTGTGCTATAGTTTTTAAAGGTTTATTATGATCCCCCACCCCCGTTCATGTCCAGCTAGCTAACAATCTCCACTGAACAGACTGTCTTTCCAAGGGTAGAAGCAAAATACCTAAGCTCCCTCAGCTTTTTACCTTCTATAATGAGCACACAGCAGCAGGGATGGAAGTACTCACTAAACATCAAGTACAAGCAACAGCTCAGTCTCCAGAACTCAGAAAAAAAGTCTCTTCCAAATTCCCTGGTCTTGGGGTATTTCACAACACAAACTATGGTGACCTCCAGCCATCCATACAATCGTGTCCTAGCCAAGTGACTAGGTCCCTACAACTCTGATCTCTATGTTCAGAATCACTACTATGGCATGATCCAGACCTAAAGATCAGGACACTTCTGCAAAGATGCTATTCACAGAAGACTAGAGGTGTAACTAAGAGGTAAGGATTTGAAATCCAAGTGACCTTAACTTCATCCATTCTATAGTGTACTTAGAGGCTGACTTTCCATTAAGTCATCATTGTGCTGGGAAAATGGCTCAGCAGGTGAAGGTACTAGCCACCTAAGCCTGATGTGGTAGTCCCTGAGAATGACCCAGCAGTCTACAGTAAGAAAGGAAATAGAGACAAAAGAATCATCCTGGAAGCTCAAGAACCAATGACCCTGGAATATGCTGCCTGCCTCAAATGCACAGAAAAAAAGGCTGTACGAAATCCAACTCTAGTACTGTAACTGTAATTTTTTATGTAACAGTATTACTCAAAACCTACTTTGGTAATTGAAGTGTTGCCCCTAGACTTATGGTAGGCTTGATCCCCAGATGATGCTGCTGCTGACAGGTGATTGTGCCATAGGATTCTAGCCTCAAAGTAATGAATTAATTCATGATGAGTTTGTAACAGAATGAGCTAGTCTCCCAAGTCCTCTTCTGACCTCCATATACTATCCTGTGACACACAGCTGCCTCTCACAAATAAATATTTTTTAAACAAGCATATATTACCACGATAAATTGAGTATCTTGCCCCTAAATCAAGAAATTAGCAGGTGTGGTGTCAGATGAAAGCCCATTTCTCAATGTCCTCATATGGGGAAAGAAGAAGAAAATGAGAAAGAGAAATCTTTTAGGACATATAAGGACATGAACTCCCACCATGAGTAGGCCCTCATGACTTCATCCCCTTCCAAATCCCCATTCTTGACAACACACTGAAGATTAGATAGCAACATTTGAATTGTGAGAGATACAGTCACAGCAGAGTAGAGGCTAACAATAATGACTTCTGTTCTTCAAGAAGCTGAAAAGGCCTACTTACCAAGACATATATTCAAAACACAGAACTTTACAATGCAACCAAAATAACCCTAATTCTTCTTTTTTTTTCCCCAAGACAGGCTTCTCTGTGGCTTTGGAGGCTGTCCTGGAACTAGCCTCTTGTAGACCAGGCTGGTCTCGAACTCACAGAGGTCCTCCTGCCTCTGCCTCCCGAGTGCTGGGACTAAAGGAGTGTGCCACCACCGCCCCTAATTCTTAACTGAGCTAAATACTTCAACAGAAATGTAACCAAAGGCTACAAAGGGGCAGCTAGGGAGATGATAATCATTAGTCATTCAAGAAAGAAAAATTCAAACCACAAGGTTTCAAAACACACCCACTCAAAAGACTGCAATATAAAAGACAACACACCAAGTCCTGATGGAGAAAAGGAAACCAGATCCCTGTGTTGATAGCAAAAATGTAAAAATAGCACAACTACTTCAGAAAACAGTTTGTAAGCAGTTAAGAAGCTTCTGATAAATTTGATTTTACATTCTTGCTGCCTACTCATAGTTATCTACTACTAAAGAAATGCAAAAACACATATCCATGGTCCTATTTAAGGTTTACAATATTGTTCATAAAAAGCAATAAAATTATAAACAATCTTAATCCATCTACTTATGAATGCAGAAATGTTGCCGGGCATTGATGGTGCACATCTTTAGTCCCAGCACTTGGGAGGCAGAGGCGTTAAGAGACCAGCGGGTATACAAGAGCTAGTTCCAGGACAGTCTCCAAAGCCACAGAGAAACCCTGTCTCAGGGGGAAAACAAACAAACAAACATACAAACAGAAAAGTGGTTTATTCAGGTAACCAAAAAAAAAAAAAAAAGAGGAAGTAAAGTACTGATACAACACAATGAAGCAAACAACCCTAATTAATACACTGAGCAAAAGATTGTGTTTGATGCCATTGGGTATTTATTTCTATGGAGAGTAAGTAAGAAGTCAACAGCTGCCCCAAGGCAAGAGGACTGACTGCCAAGGGCACAAGGGATCTTTGTGGGGTGGTATTTAGAACAAAACAGGACTAAGCTGTTTTAGACAAAACAGGCGAGGACTGCACAGCTACATTTAAAAATCACTTAAACCGGGGACATTGGTGGTGTACACCTTTAGTCCCAGCACTAGGGAGGCAGAGGCAGGCGGATCCCTGTGAGTTCAAGGCCAACCCGGACTACAGAGCTAAGTTCCAGACAGGCTCCAAATCAATACAGAGAAAGAAACCCTGTCTTGAAAAAAAATAAAATCACTCAAAAATGGGGCTGTTGAACACACAATTTGCATGTACTGTAAATTATTCTATTTAAAAATCTGTTAAATGGAAATTGTAGCAACCCAATCTTCTAGAAGATTTTAACATGGAAGCCAACTTAATTTTCAAATATTCTTGCATACATTATATTTATTTGTATACAAGTTACATTTTTTCAGACACAAAGTACAGAGAGGATAAAGGAAATTTCAGAGACCTGCTTTTCTTGTGTAAAGTATAAGGTTTAGAACACTGTCACAAAGCATGCATATTTCATATTTCAGTCTTTTAGTAAGATCCAAGAAAATGTTATTTAAAACCCAGGGACTGGTGACCAGCAAGATGGCTCATGGGGAAGAGCACTTGTTTCAAAAGCCTGATGACCTGAGTTTGATTCCTAGAACAACTGACTCCACAGAGTTGTTGGTGGCCTCCAGAGGACAACCACGGCATGCACATGTGCCTCCTCCATTGATAACAAAAGAACCTTTAAGAAATAAAAAAACAAGCCTTTCCGCTTTCTGCTCAAAGGAGGTTGCAGTGCAACTTCCTTCAGTCATCACAATCTGGGTTCATCTAACACCAGCTGCTTCCAGAATGCTGCCCAAGTTCAACCACAACGAGATCATGTACCCAAGGTGCACTGGAGGCTAGGTCAGTGCCACATCTGTCTCCACAAAGAAGTTAGTGATGACATCACTAAGGCAACCAGTGACTGAAGATTACAGTGAAACTCATCATTCAGAACTGACAGGAACAATGAGGTGGTAGCTTCTGCCTCTGCCCTGATGAAAGCTCAAGGAGCTACCAAGAGACAAAAGAAGCAGAACATTAGACATAGCAGAAATAATCACAGCTAGAGAATTTTCTGCAACTATTAAGGAGATCCTGGGTACAGTCTTGTGGGCTGCAATGTAGATGTCCACCACAGCCATGACATCAACATTGGTATAGTGGAATGTCCAGCAACAGGAGAAAACTCTTCTCAATAGACAGCCATCTAAGAAGACCTCCCCCCCAAAAAAGTCAAAATATACTATCTAATAAAAGTTGCTACTGAAAGAATTTTTCTGTTGGTTTTTCAAGACAGGGTTTCTCTATATTGTTTTCGAGACTGTCCTGGAACTCTCTCTGTAGACCAAGCTGGCATAAACTCAGAGATCCGCCTGCCTCTGCCACCCAAGTGCTGGGATTAAAGGTGTGTGCCACCAATGCCCGGCAAGAATTCTTATGACCTCACTTTGTAGCAAAACAAACCAAACATGTAGCACACAGAAATATGCACACCATATGAGGATTATACACAAAACTAGGGAAACAAAACAAAAAAATCATGCTGGTTGTATAAGATAGTAACACTAACAAAAATGGTAGGTGAGACTTTGCTATAGTGGCTCTCACGAATGCAGTGTGGAATTACAAATTTTCTAGATAAATACTTTTTCTTCCATTACGAAGACAGATCATTGCACAGCACATGTAGCTCTATGGGATACCAGCATGTGGTGTATTCTAAGGCTATTTAGTTTAAGTGCTGCAACAAATTAATCTTATGAACAATTTTTACTGAACCAAAGAAATATGCTGAAAACCACTAATTATTAGATTCCTAAACATGGGGGTGGAAGAGTAGTGATGGTACATTCAGCACCAACAATTCTCACAGGACTTATCAATATCACCAATCAGGAACTTGCTGTCCATAAGGAGCCTTTTTTCAAGACAGATACACACCCTTCCTTCTGAACTCTAGACTTAAAAACTCTGGTGACTAACTAACTGGACTTCTTAAAACCTTGACTGACATCTACAAAAGGGGTTATGATACAATAATCTGAGCCTCTACTTATAGTTCAGTTTGTTGGGAGTTCAATTTCATCTCTGTTCATTACTCTCATCCAATGGCTTGTCTAACCGGGCAGTGGTGGTGCAGGCCTTTAGTCCCAGCACTCAGGAGGCAGAGGCCGGCAGATCTCTGTAAGTTCGAGACCAGTCTGGTCTACCAAGCTAGTTCCAGAATAGCCTCCAAAGCCACAGAAAAACCCGCCTCAAAAAACCAAAAAGGCTTGTCTACAGTTCAGCCCTCTGAAAACCAAGGGTGAGGACACTCTCCTTCCTCTAAGAAAGGTAGCTATAAAGATGCAATACAAGGAGCAAAGTACAGCATTAGGTCTTTTGCTCAAGTACAGGGTTGAACTTCTAGTACAGGGCTAGAAGACCAAGGAAACTTTAAAAAGTAATATACCAGGGAGGTATATTCTACAAGAATAGAAATCCTTTCAAAGCTCAAGTTTCCAACAATTAGTTAATAACTTTGAGATGATCTCAAGCACATAACTGACAGTATGTGTCAGTAGGAAAAGGGAAGTTCTGTTGTCAGACACACTGTTTTTTAAATTTTTTTAAGTTATATTTATTATGTATACAGTGTTCTGGCATGTAGATGGTTGTGAGCCTCCATGTGGGTACTGAGAATTAAACTTAGGACCTCTGGAAGAAACCCAGTGTTCTTAACCTCTGAGCCATCTCTCCATCCCCCAGCCACTCTTTTAAAATAATTTTGACAACTCTTAGTAATGAAGATGGTATCAGTTAAACTACGGCCCCTATAGTAACCTGCCTATGTAGCCAAGTGTGGTGGTAGTTAGTATTGGGGATGCTGAGGCAGAAGGAAGGTCACAATGCCTGGGCTATATTAAGTGGTCTCTGTTCTCTCCCACAAACATGCAATAAACGACTGTTACTCAGCACGTCAGCATGCCTAAGAAAATCAAGAACTTATAAGTTATCAGTATGATCCTAAAATTTAAGAAAAAGTTAATTTCAAAGAAATAGATGACTAAGAACATAAAGTTTATTATTTGTCAGAAGATATAACTATATTGAATGTCACAGTCACTATTAATTTTTTCATAAATAAAATGAAATAAAGTACTGAAGGAAGATGTGTAGACACAGGAATTCACATTGTTGGTGAAAATAATGGGATTTCTGAGAAGACAGAAACACTTTTTCTTACTAAGATTTAAATAACCAAAACTCAGATCCAACACCAAAAAGGTCTTATTATATAGGAATATCTCAATCCCATTTTTTAATATTTACAAAACTTTATGTGTAAAATTTTAACAGCTTTTTTCTATTTTAAAAAAAAAACCTCCTTTCAGCACAGCAAGATGGCTCAGTGGGTAAAGGTGCTTGCTGCCAAGCTTGCTGGCCTGAGTTTAATTCCTAGGACCCACACGGAGAACGCACTCCATCAACTTGTGCTGACCTTCATATGTATAGTAGCTGGCATGCATGCATGCACCCACACAAATGTAATAAAAATTAAATAAACTGCTCTTCCCTTGGCCTTCTATATGGCCTTCTGAAGAGCCCTGAATAAACCAGCTACATCAAACCTGCAATCTTTAAGAATGGATACCCCCACATTATTAGACAATCTGTTTTCTGATACATGACAATATACAACCAAAAAGATAAGCTTCGAAAGGAATGAAGACATGTAGAGCATTTCCAGTCTGCCAAAATGTGCCAGGTGGCCCACAATTATCTACAAAGAAAGTCATTAAATACATGACCAATATGAAAGTAGACTATAAACAAATTCTTACAAAGGGAATGGAATCACCACCAGTGTGCTACAGATTTTTAAAAATCATACATACTTCCCACTGGAGAAATCAGAAGGCAGAGAATACGTCAAGAGAAACAGTTAACACCTTGAACACACTCATACTGCATGTCAAATAAGGCTTATCTGTGAAGCTAAGTACTGTTCAAGAAGAGCAGGCAAAATCAAATTATAGGCCTGCTAAAATAGCATGTAAGCACTAGAAATCTGAGAGTTGCCCTTGTTTATATACTGTAATTGGGAATATCTCACAGGAGTGATAACCTGGAGGACCATGAGAAGTGGAAATCAAGAGGCAAAGAGGCAGTCTTTATTTGATTTCCAGGCGTTAATTAAAGCTATCAGTCAACAAAGCATTTTAAAAAAAAGTGTAAGACACACTCAGTCCGAAGTCAAAGGTTATAACCACAGCTAAAATACCATGAGAGGCTGGGCAGTGGTGGTGCACACCTTTAATCCCAGCAAAGGCAGAGGCAGGTGGATCTCTATGAGTTAGAGGCAAGCCTGGTCTACAGAGCGTATTTCAGGACAGGCTCCAAACGACAGAGAAATCCTGTATCAAGCCTCCCAAGCCCCCCAAACCTATGGAAAGTCAATAAATAGATTCTACCAAGGCCAAAGAGGGTGTTAAGACAGCTTAAAACTATCATGAATTTAAAATTATAGTCACTTTGGAAAATGATTAGCAGGTGACTTTTTTGTTGTTGCTAAGTTAAATCTAGCCCGTGGATTCCATTTCTAATATTTGCTCAAGAGAAAGGAAAAGCACAAGGTTATACAAAGACTTTTCTGGGGCTATAAATGGTTTTTATTAAGAACCAGAAACTGAAAACAATTAAAATGACCATCATATAGTGAGTTGATTTACAGATTAACCATGCAGTAGACAGTTATTTAGCAATTAAGTGGGGTGGTGGTAGCACACACCTTAAATTCCAGCACTCAGGAGGTGGAGGCAGGTGGATCTACAGAGTTAGTTCCAGGGCAGCCAAGGCTACATAGAGAAATCCTGTCTTGGAAAAACAACAAAAAAAGCCGTTTTTAAAAAATTGTGAGTTTTCAAATAAACATACTGACTCAAAGGACCAATGGGTAAAGGATACATTCACACAAAGTTAAAGAAAATACAAATGAATTTACACAATAGCTAGATCTGTGATTGGAAAGAACAGGAAAGAAAATGTGAATGGGGGAAAAATACATGATCAATACCTTCAACATGGTTTCTCAGACTGCATTTTAGGTGTAAACCTCTATTTTCAACAAAGATGGGAAATGTTCTGTGTTTTGTCTGATTATAGTATGCTTGGTTTTGTTACAGGACTAATATTGAAATCACACATTAGACCACAAAACTTCCCATAGACAAGTTTTACTATTTATCATCTCTTAAAATCTGAAGCTTAAGCATGATGACTCACACTGTGATCCCAGCACTCAGGAAGTCAGATTTGGCTACACGGTGAGTTGTACATCAGCCTGGGCTATCATGTACTCTAGTAAAATACATTAATGAACAAATTACAATAAAATCATAAAATTAAAGACTATTCATTTAACGTAATTTGAAGATGCATGCTAAAAACACTATAAGTGAATCATATTTTTTGTACAGCAATAGTATTTTCTCACTAGCTTGCTAAATATTTTTAAAATGTATTTTCATTCCTGACTAATTTTTATTGGCAACAGATTCTAACATTTTTAAGCTGTCAATTTAGTGTCAAAACCACCATTACCATTACACATACACACCCCAGAGACTGTAGCACCCATCTTTTCAGAAGTGAGCTACACTACAAAGCTTTCATGGAGGCATAATCTCTGTGACGACTGGAAGAGATCATTCCATTCTGGCAACACTGAAGCGTCACACATTTGGGGGGTCACTATGCAACTTTCCATATTCATAGTGCAGAAATTAATCTTCCCACTCTTCTTCACACCAATATCTGGTCCAAATGGTTTTCTAAGTACAAGAAAACGAAAAGCAAACAAACACAGCCAGCCTGAGTTCATTCAAACGTCAACTGTAGGGCTTGGCATGGAGGTACATGCCTACAATCCTAGCACTAGGGAAGGAAGAGTCTGAGGCAAGGAGACAGAGTTGGAGACCAGCCTGGCATACATAGTAAGACCCTGCGACTCAAAACAAAACTGATAGTTTCTTGTTGCCTGTCATCTGAGCTTCCTAGGGCTGAGCACAAGGAGGAGAGGGGTGTGTTGAATTTTACTTCTGTTGAATCTTGAAATGCCAGATGTACGGAAAGAAAAGTCAACTTTGCCGAAAGCCTTTACAGGGTTCCAAAGCTGTTTTCTTCTAAGGGGGTACTGAGAAGGATGAGACTTTTCTTTGTTTTTCGAGACACGGTTGCTCTGTATTGTTTTGGAGCCTGTCCTGGAACTCAATTCGCTTGGTAGACTAGGCTGGTCTCAAACTCAGAGATCCGCCTGCCTCTGCTGGGATTAAAGGCGAGAAGGAGGGGGACTTAAAAAAAAAAAAAGACTAGCCTAATGGTTAAATGAATCTGAGGAAATTCCTGATCATGCCATCGGAAACTGGCTACTGTTCTATGCATATCACTTTGCTTACTCTTCTATCTCTGCTGTGCTAACTCTGAATGGAAATAGAAGAACTCAGAACAAAGATTAAGGCTGTGCTCATTTCATTCAATGCATACAACCAACTGAGTCTGCTATCTGAACAGGGAGCACATGTCTACACACTACAGCTGTTCACTCTATAGTCTATCCGCCCAAAGATCTCTTTTAAGTAAAGGCCAATGCCACAGCAACACTACACAATGTATTTTAGTTTCTTTAAAGAAAAGAATGTATAATCCAGACAGGGTTGCACAACTTGCAATCCAGTTGAGTGGAAGTTAAAGGAAAGATGCTAATTCTGTCTCAGATTACCAAAGTCTCAAATCAGTAGTGTGACATCACTGGAGACCCCAGCAATTGGAGAGCTGAGGTAAGCTGCTCAGCTAAGCCAGGTTGTGCTAGAATGACCCCGTCTTCATTATAAACAATTCAAAACGTTACACAAATTTCTATCTGAACTCTACAGTTCCGCACAAATGTCTACTTCTATTATTTGGAAAATTAGTTTGCAACTGATACATAAATTTAAAATGCAACAAATTTTTTACCAAAACATCCCAAAGCATTGGGAAAGATGTCTGTGCCCCTCATGAAACTCACATTAGGTCAAAGAATTCTGGCAGCATTAATAAACAACTTAGAGACTTCATTTATAAAGCAGTACCAAAGAGCTGAAATGAAGACCTAAAATTGCCCCTGATAGATATTGATAGAATATGATAGTAACCTAAATCACTACTTGGTTCAAGAACTCTAGTCCATGTCTTGAACTCCCTTCATAAAAGAACTACACCCATTCTGAGTGCTACTCAATTGCAAAATCCCTGAAGAAAAGCAGATTTCGAGATCTTGTTTGTAATCTACCTTTACTGCCACCTCAAGCCATTTTCAGGATCCAGACCACCCAGTCCCTTTTTGTGCAGTTTGTATCCAGCATGCAGAGTAGAGAACTTCTGAGGAGCCCACCAGGGAAGGGCTCGCCTTAAAGCAACTGGCTTCATCAGAGTCCTATTTTGCAATCAACTGTTAGGTCAGCTGTGAGCAGAAATGCAGACATGAACTTGAAAGGGAAGTGTAAGCCAAAGAACCATCCTAAAATTTATAGTGTATGCAGAAAGTAAAACCAGAAACAGAAGTGAGGAATAAAACAATGGCAGTCAGGAATGGTGGTCATAAAGGCAAGAGGATCTCTGAGTTCAAGGATAGCCTGATCTACAGAGGGAGGTCCAGGACTGCCAGGGCTACACAGAGAAACCCTGTATGACAATACTTCCAAGCTATTTGCCTAGTTTCTTGTTTGTGCTGCAGGATAAGCGTATGCCGTGCTAGTGTGTATTTGCTAGAGATTAATATAGGAAAGTGCTGGGCTGCATTCTCAGCCCTTGGTTTTTTCACACCAGCTCTCAGTGTCATCTGGCTTTGAGTTTGCTACCATATGTAACTATCATATATGGAACATCAGATGTGTATTGACTCTACTAGGTGCTGTGTATGGAGGCACAGCTTGTCCAAGGCTCTACAGCATGACAAGGCATAGTGGTACTAGCCCAGGCCTGAACAGCATGGTAGGAGAGGGGAAAGAAGGGAGGGGAGGAAGAGGGAGAAGGAAGGGAGGGGGGAAAGGGAGAGAGGGAAGGGGACATCTGATGTTCCATATATAGTAGTCACAGAGACCCCAATGTAGATGGGGTCTGTCAGAAAGAACTAAGCCTTGCTACAGGGTGTTTATTTTAATTAAATAATAAACATAGGTGTAATGATGCCCCACCCCAGGGCTGCAGTATAACAAATAATACTTAAAAACACACTTGTCTTCTATACCAGGTAGTAGTGATTCCAAAATTTCAGACATTCATTCTTTTGGGTTGTTGTTGTTGTTTGTTGTAGCCCTGAACATCCTGTAACTCTGTAAGTTTGGCTGGCCTGGAACTTGCATAGATTCACCAACCTCTGCCTCTCAAGTGATGGGATTAAAGTATGTGCCCACAAGGCCTAGCTCCCAGAAATTCTGACATTTGAATACTACTGTCTTCATCCTCAATTAGGAAAAATTAGGAAGGATATGTAAATTTTTGTAGCAAAGCCAGAAAACTGTTCAATTACATATAAACTGAACATGTCTAATGTTTGTAACAGATAAAACTCCTTCAAGCAGAGATACCAAAATATTTAAGTACTTATTCATATCACTGGGGGGAATACATTACAAACAAACCATTTTCCCTACATATTTTTAATCAAGTAAGTTGGCATTATAGTATTTAAAAGGTATGTTTAATAAGACCTGTCTCAGAAAACCAGAGTAAATCAGAGTCACATAAAATTGCAAGTGTCAGGTCTTGAGAGACCCCCTCAAAAAGAAAAACTCTAAAACTTAATTATGCTACATCAAATTTTGCCCCAAAAGTCAATTAGGAGGGACATGTTCCAAAGTCTTCAATGTGTGTGAGGGATGGCAAAATTTCACAATCATGAAGAACAGTAGCAGTGAGTTCTTTGTATAAGATACAATGGTGCCATGTTTAAGGAAAGTTCAGTTCTCTGTACCTAGAGTAAGACAGGTAGACATAAAAGGAGGCATTTGCTGAATGTTTGCTGACATACATTATGTCCTCAAATAGCTAAAGACAGCTGCATATTCCCTTGACTTCCTCAGTAACTTAAGTGAAGGAACTGGACACAGCGCCAGAGTACACAGTGAAAACAGAACTTATACAAAGGGCACAGAACTTGTCCACCTGACACTGCCAAGGCAGGCAAGTGCTTTCCATTGCACCTCTCTCCTGCAAAGTAAATCATTCACAAACCCAACGCTTCTCGCTGGTGATTTTAATGATAGCATGAAAAGTTCTTTCAAAGAACTATACAATTTTCTAAGTCAAGGGAAGAACCCTTCTGATTTCAAGGCAGATATCAGGATGAGAAGAAAAAGAAATACTGGTAAGAAAAAGAAACACAGGAATTAGTAAAACTAAAGCTCTTAATATATATACACATTGTTAACTGCATATTATAGGCTCTGTGATTAAGCCTTTTCCCAGAATTCTGAACAAGCATTATTCTACTGCTCTCTTCTAATTGAAATAGCCCTAGAAAAAGATGAAATGTTAGGAAGATGCAGGGAAAAGGAGTTTTAAACTTTGTACATGCTAATTGGTCCATTTAGCTTAATCACCTTTGTTCTGTCCTACTGAACATGAAATCCAGAGTTACTTTTCTGCGCAGCAGCTTCTACAACTGCAAAGTTGCAGTAACAACTACCTTTCAGAACTGCTTTGAGTGTTAACATAAAGGGGAAAAAGTCAGAAAACTGATGTGCAAAACATACACATACAAACTATACAAACATCTGTTTCAGAATATCCAGTAACTGATGGGCTATGCTCAGGGGCCCATAACAATAATGTACAGTTACAATTCTTTTTTAAAAAATATTCCAACCCGCATGGCTATGCATCTCATACATGCCTGGTATCCACAGAAGTCAGAAGACAGTTTCCAACCTCCTGGAACTGGAGTTACAGATTGTTTTGAGTTGCCATGTGGGTGCAGGGAATTAAACCTGGGTCCTTTGCAAAAGCAGTTTGCTCTTAACCACTGAGTCATTTCTCCTGCTCCTTTTCTAAGCATTTTTTGAGCTTATAGACTCATAGAAAATTGCAAAATACTATACCGTGTTCCTATGTGATCACCTTTCAGCTTCTGTGTAATAACACCTTAATTATAATGCAGTGTCAGAACCAATAAAATACCATTAGCATAATGCATACTTAAGGAGTTCAAAGCCAATTTGTGATTTATAATTTCTAAAATGATTTACATTTCTCAAGATTATTCTGACTCTTACTCATGAGGCATAGTGACATTGTACATGTATATAATGTGTAAATGAACATATTCTAATTAGCATTTTCAACTCTTCAAATATCAATTCCTTGTGCTGAGAACCAAATCCCTCTTTTATCTTTGAGTAATTAACAAACCAGCTACCCACCTGTGCTACAGCACACTCCTCGCCTTATTTGGGGATGTTATGCCTCTTAATCCCCGTTTACCATGTCATTTAATTCAGGTTCACACTCATACAACACAAGACACCAAAAGATCTTCCACAGTATGAGCTTTTAATGTTTTTTCCACTAAAACCCCTGAAACTATAGAAGCTATATATTAATTAACACTCTACTGTTTGTCGTGCAAAGTATTCCATTCTGTGGAGAGACTTTTCATCTAATGAAAGATACTTGGGGTTTCTTTTTGTTTTTACTAATTTAGAGGTTTGACAAAGTTGTGAATATCTTCTGTGTGATAAATTTTCATTTCTTTGAGCTAAAGATCAAGGGGTATAACTGGTAGGTTACACGGTAAGTGTATGTGTAGGAAGAATCTGCCAGACTATTTTCCAGAGTGGAATATACAGTTATACATCCTCACCAACAATAGGATAGGTCTCACGCCACTTTCGTTAACTATAAAATATTCTACCAAAGCTGTAACATACTTTAAATAAATAACCCATAACATTTAAAGGTAACTTTATTAAAATATATTAATTTCCTTAATGTATATATTTCAATGCTCATGAGCATGTTGTAGCATAGATATGCAAATCAATGGGCAACCCAACCCACAGGACGCAGTTCTCTCCTGTGAGATCTGTGGTCCCATGCATCAAACTCAGACTTGCCTGGCTTAGTGGAAAGCACCCTGCCTGGCTTATGGAGCCATCTTGCTGGCCCCTGAATCTGTCTACAGAGAAATTGTTATGGGCCAGTCATTCAAATTCCTCCAACTCATACCATTGGGTCACAAATACATGTATGATACACAAAGCATAATATTTTAAATAAACCAAATGTCTGAGAATCTCCATTTCCCAACCTAAAATTTTTCAATCGTTAAAATTTCATTTGCTCCTATTTAATAATGAAGAAGTTAAGAGTTTTCCTTTGATTACTAATTTAATTTGTAGGGTTTTTTTGGGAGGGGACTTCGAGACAGGGTTTCTGTGTAGAGCTTTGGCTGCCCTGGAACTCACTCTGTAGACCAGACTGACCTGGAACTCACAGAGATCCGCCTGCCTCTGCGGTATTAAAGGTGTGTGCAAACCCCACTAGGCCGTAGTTTTGTTGTTTGAGAGGGTCTCACTATGTCACCCTATCTCACTTAGAATTCATACAGACTAGGCTGGCCCTCCACTCACAGAGATCCACCTGCCTCTGCCTACCTCACAAGCAGTTGTCACATCAGTGTATCTTTGTACTGTGTCTCATGTTTGATTTAAAAACAGGTTTCCTCACAGTTAAGTTTGGCTCCCAGTGGCTACACTGAGAACCACACAACAAGCTACTCCAGCTCTGGGAGATCCAGTCTCTTCTAGTTTCTGTGGGCACCTGCACTCCTCACATGCATATGCAGGCAAGCATACTCTTTCAAAAAATTTAAAATGTTAAACCTTTTAAAAACTGAGTTGTGGCACACGCCTTTATTCCCAGCACTCGGGAGGCAGAGGCAGGAGAATCTCTGTGAGTTTGCGTGAGACCAGCCTGGTTTACAAGAGCTAGTTCCAGGACAGCCTCCAAAGCCACAGAGAAACCCTGTCTAGGGAAAAAAAAAACACACAACACTTGGAGGGAAAAGCAGGTAAGATCTGAGTTTGATGCCAGCCTGGTCTACAAAGCAAGTTCCAGGGGTACACAGTACATTTTGGCTTTGGGTTAAGAAGACTGGCAATTTCTAAAATGAGCCCCAACAGCTTTCTGCCATTTTGTGATTTTGTGCTATGCATTTATGTGAGGTAACATTCATGTGAGACAGTATTCTCAGAATTGTAACTATAAAATCAAACTATCAACTCTGAGAAACACTGAAAAGCTTTATGTTCCAAATATCCACTATTAAGCCAAGATTTAATTATTTGTACAAAACTAAGTATGGTTACTATGTAAATTAGTCTTGGTCTCTAATATACAGTAAAATCACATGCTGCTATACTTTGAGGTCCAAAGTAGAAAAAGGTGAAGCCCCAATCCAAACCACAATTCCAAGATGTGCTACCCAGACCAGCAGCATGACACTGCCTGAGAACCCATGAGAAATGCAAGTTCTCAGGTCCTACTTCACAATTGCTCATGAAGACTCTAGGAATAAGACCCAGCAAGTCTTAGAGGTAGGTCCCACATGCTAAGAACCATCAATCTAACACATATTAGAAGTAAACACACTCAAGAGGTCTTGTGCACACAAATCTGTTCTTCGGTGGAGGGTTTGGGTAAGGTTTTGATAAAAATTCAGTATCTTAGTCCTTCTAGAATAAAAACAATCTACACAACGCAGGATTTTCACTACCAATAAGAAATTCAAAAACATGAAATGTTTACAAAACTTGTTCCTTAGCACCAGGGAAAGTGTACTCAAATATTTGTTGTCCAATGAATCGACTCCTCAAAAACAATTTCTATTAGTGACACTGAGAATGCTTCCATTTTTGCTTGGTCTCTACATATCCTGTAAGCTATTTTCTTCTTAACTAGGACAAGGATGGCTTCCAGAGTTTATCTTTACCGATATCCCTCTTTACTCACACAGTAAAAATTTACTAATAGTGACCTGTAGAAACTGCTCAGCACTGAATGCTTTTCCAGAGGACCTAAGTTTGATTCCCCACATAGTGGCTAACAACCATCTCTAACTCCAGTTCTGGGGATCCAGCACCCTCTTCTGGCCTCCACAGGCATCAGGCATGCATGTGGTGCACACATACATGCAGTCAAAATACCTACATATTTTAAAATTAAAAAAAAAATCAAGTACTTCTCTTCCAGACAACCTGATTTTGGTTTCCAGAATCTACAACCCTGTAACTCCATCTCCAGGTGCCTCTCAAACATCTAACTTCTGCAAGCATTTGCACTTATGTACATATATCCATACACTCACAAAATTGAAAATACACAATTTACTGCTAATTTACAAGGCGCTGATGTAAAGTTACCATGTTTAACAAGTTCAAAATTAGAACTGAGCATGAGTAGTGACTAAGCTCAACTATACTTTAGTCTTTATCCACCTTCTAACTTACTAACAGATCAATCATACAGACAACTATGACCCAGGAACTGGTCAAGAAATCTGAATCTTACAATCAACCAGTTTAAATGACACCCTTCTCCTTACAGGTAAGTGGACCACTAAATAGTCTTGGGTTTGAAGCTGTGAAGCAGCTTAAATCAAGAGTCTGACTTCTTAGAGCAGACTATTCTTTCAATACCCATGGAGCAAATACTGAGTTTTTGTAAGAGAGAAGAAAGAGCTAGCAAACCTCACAGCCTACATATGACATCTGAGCTGTTCTTAGAAAGCAGTCCAAGTTTTTCTCTCTATGACTAACCACCACATTGTAAGATTCATCATGCTGAGGAAACTAGTATTCCTTTAATCTCTTGTCCTTCCAAAGGCCACCAAAGTTTCATCTGCATTTTGGGAGCTCCTTAATTGTACAGAAAACACATTAAGAGGTTTTTTTTACATACCCCTAAATCCCTTCCATTGTGGGGGTTTTTTTTTTTTTTTTTGGTTTTTACGAGACAGGGTTTCTCTGTATCGTTTTTGGAGGTTGTCGGTCCAGCCTGGCCTGGAACTCAGAGATCCGCCTGCCGGGATTAAAGGCGTGCACCACCACCACCGCCCGGCCCCTTCCACTGTTTTTTGGGAGGTGTTTGTTTTTGGTCCAACCAAAAGATAAAACAGATATTCCAAATTGGCTAGAAGAAAAAAAAGTATCTAACCCTGCTTAAAAATTCTGTTTACTTCATGATCCCAACTCTCGATTCCTGAGTAATGCTACAGAATAACCACAACTGCCTTTACTGAGTTCATTTTTGTCACCATAGTATCAGTCAATACATGGAAATGAAAATATAGCTAAATAAATGAAGTGGATGCATCAAGACTTCAGCAGAACACATGCAATTACTCCAAATTACTCAACAAAACAGAACAAGGGGTACAAAGGTGAAGGTACCATATGTGGTCAGCACACTGTCAAGTTATAGGCATGATAAAAAGGCAGAATGCACAGAGGGCTTCCAACACTGGTCAGTACTCTCTTTACCATCTGTAAGCTACATTGGGTGCCACTTTTCAAACAAGCAATTCTCCTTTTCAAAACTGTTTTATCCCATACACTTCCAGACTTTCCAATGACTTCTGGCTGCTAAAACTACCACCTGGGCTACTTAGACAAGACTTAAGACAGTAGGACATTCAAGTGTGCCACAAAGCACCACAGCTCAAAAGCACTCCAGGAACTACTTCATTATTAAATGCACGGCTTCCTGCCTCCCAAGCTTTTAGGTCTTACATTTCAAGTCCCAGTGTCTGTTTAGAAAACAAAAGCAGGAATGATATTACTCCTAGGGTCACACTTCAGGGAGACAATGTTCACCTAACTCAGTAACATTAAACACACAGGAAAACCCTCATATATGAAGGAACATTCACTAGAACTCAAAACCGAGGCCCAGTGGGGGTGTTGCTCTAGCACATTAGGCAACTGTTTTTGATCTCCAAAAGTACAAACAGAAGAACTGTAACTATTTCTCCAAGCCTTCATTTGCTCTATAGAGCAGACATCTGTGAACCCCTAGAAAGTGCCAGTTTGTATTTTAATAAATATAGGAAAACAAAACGACAAAAACCAACACCCTGTCCTCCAACAAGGTGACAACAGAAGATGACTGGTAAATCAAATATAATATGCATGCTAAGAGGGGTGCAAAAAGGCTTTATGGAAAGACAGCCAGAAAGACAAACATCAGCTGGAACATAAAGAGAAAAGCCCTTAAAAAGAAAATGAGAGAAGAACGCATGGACGTATAAATTAAGACACATGGTCCCCACTCAGAAAACACCAGTTTGGTATGAACAAACATGCTCTGTATGGAGGCCAGATGGAGTGATTGCAGGCTTCAAGTTCCAGAAATCCTGAAGAAACACAGGAAAAGACCAAACCATAAAATCTTTGAGATACTCATGATTTAGATTTTCTCCTAAAAGAATGTGAACCAGGACATAATTTTAAGTAGGATTTGTAAGTGATTTGTGGGGCACCTTTTGAAAACACTCAGAATTCAGTTTTTTCAACCTATGGAATGAATCGTCTTTAAACTGCTCAAAAGGAGAAGCAGTCCAGAAAGCAGGTATATTTGTTTGTCTTATGTATACAAGCATGGAGGTAATGATGAGAGATTAATGATGACAATGATGATTAGAGACTAATAATAAATAACCCACCTCTGGGAATGCAAGCATTTGGAGGAGAAAGTAGATGAACTGAGATGTTGTTCAATTGCACAAACACTTGCCTACATGCTTGAGGCCCTGGATTCGATCCTAAGTACTAAAGAGTAACAGGATGTATAGTGGCACAGTCCAGCTGTGGTCCATTAATCCAAGCAAGGAGGCTGAGAATCCTGAATTCAAGACCAGCATAAGTTAGTCTATACAACCAATATTACATACAAAACCAATGAGGCCTTCTTCAAGGAAAAAGCTGTTTCCACTCTAAGCAAGCATGCTCCCTCACGCCATGACCATCACAGTTACTTCACTTGGTTCTCACTGGCTATTGTTTCCTGGAAGGTGAAGTTCTCCATTTACTTATTAATCAATGGTTAGAAACAGCAGTGACTGATGAGCCTAGACAGGTATGGTGGCACATACATACAAGAGACTTAAGCATTTGTGAGGCTGGGGCAAAAGAACTAACTGTTCAAGGCCAGCCTGAGCTAGCTGAGATTGTGCCTCAGAAATACAAAGAAAAGACTGCTAAACAATACAGCCAGTGAGAGGTGGGAATCAACTCCCTTATGACCTCTAGAAGTTTCACACCTTTTAGTCAGTTCACATAAAAGGATACCACACCTGTAGGCAAAGACAAGAAGATCTGAGATGCTGATCTACACAGTAGAGAGACTCCACCTAAATAAGTAAATGCCAAAAAGAGAGGACAGACTGGAGATACAAAAGGGATAGTCTGAGGGCAGGTGCTCAGAGAGGGGTCTGCTCACATGGCCTGAGAATAAAACAGTAAAATAAACAAGAACTGCTCACAGCATTGTAGTTGAATTTTGTCAGCAGTGAGTAACGGCTTAGGAACCCACTCAACCAGAATTAAAACATAAGGGAAACTAATCACCCCAATGATAAAACAAGAGGCAGTATACAAGGGGTTTCTGGGAATATTCTCCTAACAATCTGATGAAGAATCTGGAACACCAAGTTACAAACATGTACTCACTTTGTAGAAGTTCATCAAACCTCTGTACTTGTACACTACCAACAGGTAAAGCAGGTACTACTTTAGGGGAGCAAAGACAATACCACAAGGAGAAAAAGTTATGATGAGGGAACACAAGAGAAAACAGGCCAGAGACACACACAATATCTTTATCAGATCACATGCAGAACCCTACTACTCTGAGCACTTAGTAAAAAAGCTGGTTCTGCTAGTCCTTTTGCTAAGGTTTCTGAACCCTGGAGTTCTTCAGCACCTACTGAAATGCATAATAGATGCCTGCCACATAAACAGTCCAGAAATACAGTAGTGTATATCTCCTATCCTGGTAATTAAAAAACACTGAAGGATGTTAGCTGGCCTGCATTTAATATACAACATACAACTAAGATGAGTTCCCTAGGACCCCAAAGCTGGCAATGTAAACATCATCCAAACTAAAAAGCTAAACCGCATAAAGCAACAAAACAGCAACATCACCACACCTAAACAGGGAAATACAGATGGCAGCACTGTCTGTCTGTAGAGGAGCCTCCACCATCCCTCACTCAGCTATGCTCTTACCACACTCTTGAGGACATCCACCAGTAAGAGCTGAATGACATCAGTTCTCTGTTTATATATTTTCTCTTCCCTTTCCATAGTACTTCAAGCTCTATGAGAACAGGAACTTTGCCTGCCTTTTGCACCACTGTGCATACACAAAACCCAGACAGCTCTTGTCAAATTATCAGGTAAATTAAATTAAAGGTCCACCAAGTATACATAAGATCAAGTCAGTAGCAATGAATCAGTAAGTTCAATACAATAATAAATACAAAATAAATTATTACTCAATGTCTGGTAAGAGTAATCTTGAACAGCCTCCCCAACCCCCACCCTCTTTGAAAGGAACAATCAGCTTGAAAGGTTTGCTAAAGTTTGATGATTTAGAACACAGAGGAAATTTTTGAAATGCATTTTATAGAGTATTTTTATTAAACATAAACATTACAATGAAGCCAATGTGACTCGTGACTCAAGGAACAAAACCAGTTGTGGATTCTCAGGAAATATGGGTACAAAGCCTGGAAGTCTTCCTATCCGAAATGTCCTGACAGATGCACTTTGGTCCTATCAAAGATCATAACTATATTGTGGTTTTTCCACAAAACTTCTGTAGTACTTAGTGACTTCTCAACAGACTGAGTTGTCAGGATATCATTGTAAGGAAAGTCCAAAGTTACACACCCAAAACTCCCAAAGCTCTCGAAGGAACACACAAGTCACTTCTCAAGATTCTTTAAATTCAACATCCGGAGTACCTCCTTCTGTAAAGATAGTTATTTCTCTACAACTGTAGCAGCTTAAAATTTTTTTTCTACTGTCCATAAGTTTCTAAAAACAGTAAACTCTTCACAGTATGTAAATAAACTTTTCACAGTATGTAAATAACCAGGGTTTAATAAGATTTTCAATTCAATATTGGGATAAAATATGGCATATGATAAAGACAGGAATGCTGAGAAATTAGTCCCAGCACTAGGAAGGCAGGAAGATATCTGAGTTCAAGGCCAGTGTAGTCTACAACAGTGAGTTCCAGGACTACACAGGGAAACCCTGTCTGGAAAAAACAAGCAAAAGGTTGACAGAGATGTGCATAACTTTGCAGATGTAAGGATGGCCAGGACAGGTAGGGTGGAAAGAGAGAATCCAACTTGTCTAAGGTGTTCTCTGCCCTCCACGTACATCACAGAGTGCACACACATAAAAGAAATGTTAAAAAAATCTGGAGATAAAAACAATGAAGCTCTAAATCTATAGTAATTGATCCAAAACATTTCCAATTACTCAACTGACTTTTAAGTAGCAGAGAAAAAGATATAGCACTATTAGCAAAGAAACAGTCACTGGCAAGAATATATGGCAACGGTCTATTTTAAAAGAGAATATTTCAGAGAAAAATCAAAGTTGCAAAATCAGTTTATCACCAAGTCTAGGAAGTTATCCTATAGTTCATGCATTTGTAATACTTTACTTTCTTCCCTCTTTCATTAACAGCAGGATGACAAGAAATACTTCAAGCTATCACCTAAGAAAGGGATCATGTTTCTCTCCCACACACCTGCCATCTTATACATACAAAAAATGCTCCTTTATCTCCACATCTTTGCAAGCTGGATGTACCACCATGGTGGGGAGACAATCTTCCAGCAGTCCACAACCACTTTAGGATCCACTGTTAACTTTGCTATGTGTCAATGATGTGGGAAAAGGAAATTAATTGATAGTATGACAATGTTCTAAAATGTGGAATTTTGGTGACAATTGCACTTTTTCAAATGACTTTAGAAAAATCTCTTAATTGCACTCATGATGAGTGAATGTTAATATGTAAAGCATGCCTCCAATAAAGCTCTTTTTAAAAAAAATCACAAGCTGGAGAGTTCCCTCAGTGGTTAAAAGCACTTAAGGATTCAAGAGGACCAGAGTTCAATTCCCAACACCTGTATCAGGCAGCTAACAATCACCTTTAACTCCAGCTGGTCTGAGAAATCTGATGCCTTTGCTCACATGCACAACTAACATAACTAAAAATAAAAAATAACTTTTTAAAAGAAATCAAAAATGGTTAAGAAAGAAATTATAGACTAGAGAAGGCCAGATTTCATGGCACACAGCTATAATACCCAAAAACTAAAGAGACTAGCAAGAAAGGGCCAAGAAGTTCAAAGCCAGCCTAGGATACATAGTCAGTTACAGGCCATTCTGGATTCTACTCTAAGAATTAACAGACCCATGAGGCTGGAGAGATGGCTCAGTGGCTAAAAGCACTGAGGACCCAGGTTCAATCCCCAGCGCCCCATAGCAGCTCTCACAACTGTCCAACTCCAGATCTACAGGATCTGACACCCTCACACATAAATACATGCAGGCAAAACAGCAACCAATGCACATAAAGTAAAAATAAAGCTATTATTTAAAAAAAGAAAAACATTACAGACCCAACATGTACTTCAGAACTATCTCTAAATACAGACCTTAGCCCAGCAGGATCATTCACAAACAATAAATGAACAAATGTATAAAGAGGTCTTCTCCCAGACCACCCCACTAGATTAGTCAGTGTCTACTCCTTTTCCCTTGGGGCTTTTCTGTCCCTTTCACTCTGCTCTATGTCACTCCACAAAATCCCTATGCTATCTACTTGCAGAGTTAAAAATGCTACTGCACATCACAACACAAGTAAAAAGCTGGCAACTGATTTTGTAGAAATCAATTTTCCTTTTCCAGAAGAAATGGGGAGAAGGGTTCCTTCTAGTTGATTCCCACGCCAGGCTGTTCCAATCCCACTTTACACACCTTTGGCAATCTTTAAGATTGGATTAGTTTACCTGGGTACATGTTCTATACCATCCTTTTCACACCTCTCCATCCCTTCAGCTGCTTCCTTCACATTGTAGGAAGCTCATAAATGCTCTTTAGATGATGGATAGTTATTTTCCAACCCTATTCAAAGGCTGTGTCCTATTGGACTACCACTAATTTAAAGCTTTTTCATGGGTTGACTGGTTAATTCCAGCAGCAAAAAAGACAAGACTAATTAACAACTCCACAATAACTACTGGCCAGCTAACCAGATAAGGCTGTTAAAACACTAGCTCAAAGCAACAAACCATGTGTGTCGGCAAACACTACTTCAAAATTGCCAATTTTCATCTATTACCCACCATCCAAGCCCTAACCACCAGGCTGGGTTGAAATTCCTGTAGGCCTTACTTAAATGTCCAGTACCGCAAAAACAAACCAAAACCTTTAAGTTCTTTTTTGTTTATTTTTTGAGACAGGGTTTCTCTGTGTAGCTTTGGAGCCTGACCTGGAACTAGCTCTGTAAATCAGGCTGGTCTTGAATGCACAGAGATTCACCTGCCTCTGCCTCCCAAGTGCTGGAATTAAATGCGTGCACCACCACCACCCAAATTAAATTTTCTACTGCTACCTAATTAACACTATGAAAGAGAAAATGTCGAGGTCCTATGGTATCTCGGAAGTACAAAACTATCTACAAGAGAAAATATTCTAATAGCCAATATCCCAGAGAAATCAAGAGATGTGGGATACTCTGGCTAGAAGAGCAGAATACTGGTCATATTTGCTTCTTATTCATGAAATCCATGAGTAACAGAACCAAAATGTTACTTGCATCCCACTTAATGACTTCTGAACAGATCTCAAACAAAAGTATTGGTAACAACCAAAAAGTAAACAAGCTCTGTCCAAAAACAGTATCATGACTGGTATTTTAAAGACCTCACACCTGTAAAATCTGTCTTCAAAACCTAAACAATGATTTTTCTGAAGTGACAGACTCAAATGTCCTGAAATCTCTATCATCTGTGGAGCTGAAAACTTTAGACAAAACACCTTTCACGTGTTTCCAAAAAGTTGGTGAGTCAGGTTTTTCAATAAAAGTAGAAATTAAAAAGCATTTCAATATGAGATGATTATTCCCAGCAACACATCAGATGTAAACTTTTGAATCTGGCTGAAGTTTCTCTTTACCAGCACGATTCTCAAGTTCTTACTAGTTTCCTGGTCATTTACTTGAACACCATCTACAGTAATACTCAAAGCAAAACCACAATAAAGAGCTTTGCCCTCAGAGGGATTCTACATGTAAAAAAACATTACTCATAAATAATATACAGTTACTATTGATTTAAGTAACAAATACATTTCTAAACTTTCATGCTGCCTGATGGAATCCCCGATTTCTGACAGAACAAAACTCACAGAAATGGGTTTTCCATTTAGCTAAATCTATTTATTATGATACAAGAATTTGACATGAATTTACTTAAAAAACTACTAGCTGGGTGTGGTGAAACGGTCTACAATCCCACCACTCAGTAGGCTGAAGCAACAGGATTGCCATTTCAAGATCAACTCCAAACATCGTGAGATGATATCTTAGTAGAGAAAAGTACTTAAGAGGAAATAAATTTCAGTTCTTGAGTCTTGATTCAAAAAAAAATATCATTTCTTAAGAGTTAGTGAAAATCAAAAACAGTCTACCAGTAACTGGGGCAATTCATTCTAGTTACAAACTTGCAGGTGAGTCTCCTTAATCCCAAGTGAAAGTAAGGCAATGAGACCCAGGCAGGAGGCGTCACTCAATATCCAGGTGGAACCACAGTCATACTGGGATGCCACCAACTCAAAAGCACGCACCTGCTGAAATCAAACTTTCGGCCATCAACCTCAACTCCTGAAAGGTCCTAACCTCGCTCTCACTTTCACATGTGCTCTAAAGACAGTCCCTTCAAGGACAGCAAGAACACAGTAACTTAGCTCTTTTTTGTTTAGCAACAGAAATCCCAAATAAAAGGCAAGACACCTGGCAGACTATATCGGTTTTTACATTTTATCTTAGTCTATTTTAATGTTACCTCTAGGGGTTCCAACTCACTTGCTATCATATGCTATCAACCGCTCTCATCTCAATATAAAAGAAAGCCTTTCGATGTTTTAATACAAAACCATTACACGCAAACTTCAAAACTCTATTCGCCTCAACATTTCACACTTCACCATTCTGCATAGGCTAATAACAAAAAAGACATCAGCACCCCCTATGCACTTTCCAACCCTCCAATATTTATCTTCAAGTACAAAAAAGATACATTTGCAACTCAAGACAGAAAAAGGCACAACCCAGTCTTATTGTACTACCAGAACACCATTAAACTCAGGAAAAAAACTAATTCCGGACAAATTTAAACCACTCTGCACACGGCAAAAACAAAAAGGTCTAATGTACTACAACTCACAGTGGTATCCCCACTTCCTCTCTCCCCTTTGGGAACCAATACCAACAAGTTAAAGGATGCAAATGTCAAATAAATCCAGTGTCTGTCCGAAACAAGACGAAAAAAATGGGAAAATTCCCTCCCATAAATCCTTTATTGTAGCACGAGGCACTGCACCCAACTTGAAAAGGCAAGCGACCCTACCACATCCCCCACTCCCCAAACGCAAAAAGGGGTCGTAATCAACAAGTTGGCAAGAGGGCGATCAATAATAATAAAAGTACGACTCCCCTCTCCTCTGCACAACAAATAGATTCAGCCAGAACAAGTCTTTCAACAAAAGCTAACACATTGGCCTTCCAGTACCTGGTGGAGGTGCCTTTCCGCACATCGCAGATGCTGCATTTAAAGGCTTCGGCGCTGTTCCTGAAGGTGCAGACGCTACAATCCCAAAAGCCTTCGTCTGCAGCAGGTTTCGCTTGTCTTTTTGGCCTTCCGAGGACGAACCGAAGGGAGGATGGAGAGAGGAGAGAAATAGGCGCTGGTGAGCCGTCGTCATTTCACAGGAATCCGACGCTGGAAACTTCTCGCGGCGACCACCCATCCACCCCACTGGCGGGCACCGGGACCTGAGGCCGACCGGCAGCGCGGAGCCGGGCGCCCCCTCCGGCCCCGGGAACCGAGCGCCTGGCGGCGACGGCTCACGCGGGGCCGCGCCGGGCGCAGGAAGCGGGCCGACTCGTGGGCGCGAGCGCGGGGCGGCGGGGGCGCGGCGCGGGCCGCGGGCCGGATCCCGAAGGCGGCGGGCAGCCGGGACGGCCGGGCGGCGGCGCGGAGGGGGCCGGCGCCGCGCGCTGCCCGCCCCTGCTCGCGCCCTCCCGCCCGCCCCACCTGGTTAAATCTCCCTTTGTCTGGGCGGAGCGGCGACGGCGGAGGGCGGCTGAGGAGGAGCCGCCATGGCTGCGGCGCGCACGGCCGCCGGCCCGAGCGGAGCGACACCGCCTCCCTCCGCCCCCGGGTCTCCATCTTAGCGCGCCTCCCCCGCGCGGCCGCTCCGGCCTAGTCGCCGGCGTCCCCGCCCGCCGCGGCCGCCCTCCCCTTCCGCCCCCTCGGCGCCCGGCAGGTACCTGGTCGGGCTCTTCTTGTCGCCCATGGTCATGGACGGGCTGGCCCCCGGCGCCCCACAGCTGTGCGCGCCGCCGCTCAGAGGAGAAGCGCGGTCCGCAGCGTCGCGGAGCGGCCCCCGCCCTCCCGCGCCGCCCGCCCGCCCGCCCTCCGCCGCTGGGCTCGAGCTCCGGCCGCCGCCGCCGCCGCCGCTGCCGCCGCCAGTCTCCGGACGAGACTAGTCCCCGCCAGCGCCGCCTCCGCCGAGTGACTGACGAGGGGCGGGGCTGGGCGCCGCGCGTCATGCTCCTGCCAGCCAATAGGAGGGCGACGACCGGCGCCGCGGGGGCGTGGCGGGGCGCGCGGGAGGGCGGGGCGCGGCGGGAGGGCGGGGCGTCCAGCGTGCGTGCCCGGGAGTGTGTGCGCGCGGGGGGCGCGCGTGCCTGCCGGTGGCCCCCGCGGCCCCGGCGCGTCTGAGCGTGCGAGCCCGGCGGGGAGCACGTGGCCGTGCCCGCGGCTCTCCGCGGCTCTGTGGCGGCCCCTACTCGCCTCGGATCCCTGTGCGGCCGCTACTGGAACTCTCGCCCCGCAGCCGCTCCGCTGAAGTAGTTCCGAGCAGTTTGCGCGCGCCGCGGGGGGCTGCGCCTCGAGGCCCGAGTCTCCAGCACTGCCGCTTCTGCCACGCGGGGCTTTGTCGCCGCCTCCCCGGAGTGGTCCTCCCCGACGACAGCCAGCCCCGCACCCCTCTGGGCCAGGGAGCCGGAGGGAACTCTGGAGAGGGTGTGGCGGAGCCGTGGGCCCCCGCAGCCTAAATAGGGCGTTTCCCCGGGGAAGTTGCTGTTCAGATCCAGGCAACCACATGCCTCCTTTCCTACCTCGTACCGCGGCTTCTGCCTCAGAGAAATGAGGCTCCTAACGCTCTTCCCAGGGAGGGCACCGTGGATGGAAAGCACACTGACCTATACCCCGCACTTAGGAAGTGCGTGGACCCGACTCCATTCCTTCGGGCGTCTGAGGTTGGGAGGTGGGAAAGATTCGTACCCCTCACTTTCCGCCCTGCTCCAGAGGAGCTCTTGCCACCGGTTGTCTCAGGGCCCTCTACCCCCCAGGCACTGGCAAGGAACCATAGGGGGAATATCTGAAGATTAAAGGAAGCCCCAGGTCGGCGAGGAACAGGACCAGTGTCGGATGATGCTAAAAGGTGGCGACAAGGATGGGTTGTGGAGGACAGATAAGAGCAAGCCCAGGCAAAAGTAGGTTCTTATCAAGACTGGCTCTCGGGAGAAGACCAGAGCCCGAGACCCGCTGAAGCTACCGGAGAGCCGGGAAGCAGGAAGTCTTGGGATGTGAAGGGAGAAAATAAAAGAGGGAGGCTATGTGACCAAGATAAGCTTGATCAGCACTAGATGTCCTCCAAACAGGCACACCCAGAAGGGCCATGCTACACTGGTCAGCAACCCCTAGGCCCGGGTCACTTACTACTACTTAGGAGTGAAGGAGGAAGGATGGAGCCCCGGGGACAGAGGGGGCAGAGGTAGCCAAGGAATGTGCATGTTAAGGCATGGCCCAGGGCCAGCTGCCTTGGCCTCTAGGGTCTGCCTGGCATGCTTCCAGCGCTCTGCCCCTGGTGCATTAAGAAAAAAAAATCCCTTTGGAGGGGGAGGCAGGGAACCACTGAAGGGCTGCAGCTCAGTTCCTGCCTAGCAAAAAGGTCCTGGGTTAGATCCCCAAGCACTGGGTAAATACACAAAGAATCGGTAAAAGAAGAAACAATCTCCTGCAAACCCCATTAAAAGAGGCTAGGTAGATTTATATACAAGTAGAACGCAAACCCTCATTACCTCCGTGCATATAGTCATGGCCTTGTATGCAACACGGAAGTGAAGGTGTGCAAAGGTTTTCACCATTCCCATGCAACCCAGCCTCAACCCCAGGGTAATCACTCTACTTCAGCTTTGGTCAGCCAAGGTTAGCTTGGTCTCTTCATGAACTACCCCTGGGGTCACATGGTATGGCTGGGGTGGGACTTCCTCCCTGTGGTGGAGATGGAACCTGTGGCCTTGTTGGTAGGCAAGCATCGCCACTGAGTGCTAGATATCAGAGCCCCTGGGTAGCACTTCTTACTCAGCACAGTGTCTTTGATATTCTCCCATTCTGTGGCCTACATCGAAGTTCACACTTCTTTCTCTGCTTAATCTTGTAGGAAGAATCCCATTGTAGGCACACCATCATTTACCCATAGGACATTTACTTTTTTCAGAATGTCTTTTTGTGTGTGTGCATCTGCCCAGCGTACAGAGACAGAGAGACAGAGACAGAGAGAGACAGAGAGAGAGAGATTCTTTTCATTTCTAGAGCTCTTCTTTCTAGGAACTCACTAGGAGACAGCGGATTCAGGAATTCTGATCTTAGTCAGTAGTGAGAAATGAGACTGTCAGAAGTGTTTTTCAGTTCCAGGAGTGCATGGAGACCCCACCCCTAGATTTTGGAGTCCATGCTCCGTGGCAAGATGGCTGTAGGCAGAAGGCACTGCAGCCCTGGATTAGAGGAGTTAGCTTGAGCTGAACCTTCCTCTAGCATTGTTAGTGAGAAGTGAGCACCCTCCCTGGTCCTCTGGTTCATGTCCTGAACTTTTGCTCAAGAAAGCAGGGGAGTAGCTGGGCGTTGGTGGCGCACGCCTTTAATCCCAGCACTACAGAGCAGAGGCAGGTGGATCTCTGAGATCCTGCCTGGTCTACAGAGAGAGTTCTGGGACAAGCTCCAAAGCTACAGAGATACCCTGTCTCAAAAGTAACAAAAGGAAAAAAAGAAAAGAAAGAAGGGAAGGCAAGTGTGGTGTAGCTCAACTTTAATCCCAGCACCCAGCATCAAAGGCACGAGGATCTCTGAATTAGAAACTAGCATGAACTGCACAGTGAGTTCCATGCCAGTCAGGGCTTATACATAGACACGGTCAAAAAAAGGGGGGGGGGGGGGGGAGACAGGGGAGTGGGGAGGAAGGGAGAGCATTGATATTTTCCAAAGGAAGGGTCTGGACAGTTGCTCCTGCTCCCCTCAAGCTGACTCACCCAGGCTGGAACTCTGAACTTGAGAAATACCTAACAAAGACATGATAAACAAGTGGGAGATGTAAGCCTGTCTCCAAGTCCCTTCGGGCTTGCCTCAGGCCTGTAACATCACCCTGATGGTCTAGGCTGTTTGCACCAGTCCAGCCGACAGTGAACGGAGGACAGTGAAGGCTAAATGTCAGAACACTTTGCTATGCTCAAGGAAATTACCGCCAATAGATGGTTCTTAGGAAGAACTTTTTTTTTTTTTTTTTTTTTTGGTTTTTACGAGACAAGGTTTCTCTGTATTGTTTTGGAGGCTGTCGGTCCAGCCTGGCCTCGAACTCACAGAGATCCGCCTGCCTCTGCCTCCCGAGTGCTGGGATTAAAGGCGTGCGCCACCACCGCCCGGCAGGAAGAACTATTTTTCAACTGAGATTTTTTTTTTCTTTTTTGGGTTTTCGAGACAGGGTTTCTCTGTAGCTTTGGACGCTGTCCTGGAACTAGCTCTTGTAGACCAGGCTGGTCTTGAACTCAGAGATCTGCCTGCCTCTGCCTCCCGAGTCCCGGGATTAAAGGCGTGTGCCACCACCATCCGGCGACATTATTTTCTTGACGTTTTCCCTTTCTTTATGGTTCGCTGATTTCAGTATTCCTTCTTTGTTGTTTTGTCTTTGTTGGGGACGGGGGGGGGGTAGTTTCTTTTCAGACGGAGTCTCATGTAGCCCAAGTTGGACTAGAACTCATGGGCCTCCTTCCTGACACCACTTCCCAAGTGCTGGGATCATAAAGAGATGTGTGCTCACTCCTGCTTATACTGACTTTAATGGACTAATGACAATAGTATGTGGTAGGTTTTCTTAAAATGCACTCTGGTGACCACCAGTTCTAAGCTAAGTTTCTCTCCTCACTCCCCAGAGATGTCATCCTGAAAGGCTTTAGTGTACTGAGTTCTCAATGACTTTACTGAAATTTTCAGGGCCAATGGAATTGAAGGGAAGATGGGGGGGGGCGGGGAGTATCAACAAGGTGACCAGAAAAGCCAGCTGAGAAGGGCAGAGACTTAGGAAGCTTAAGATTTCAGTAGTAAGCCGGGCGTTGGTGGTGCACACCTTTAGTCCCAGCACTCGGGAGGCAGTAGCAAGCAGATTTCTGTGAGTTTGAGATCAGCCTGGTCTACAAGAGCTAGTTCCAGGAGAGCCTCCAAAGCCACAGAGAAACCCTGTCTCAAACCCCACCTCAAAAAAAAAAATATTTCAATTGTAAACCGGGCAGTGGTGGCACACACCTTTAATTCCAGGCAAAGGCATGCAGATCTCTGTGAGTTTGATGCCAGTCTGGTCTACAAAGCGAGATCCAGAACAGTCAGAGCTGTTATACAGAGAAACCCTGTCTCAAAAACCTGAAAAGATTTCAGTTGTAATGGCTAACAAGTAATACCCTACTTTGCACAGAATGCTCATGTAGGGGTTTAGAGAAAATTCTTTCTTGGCAGAACCAACCACCTGTATTGTCTGAGGAACAGAGTATAACTGAGCTAGAATTCCTTAAGGACCCAGGGTGTGAGCCGGGCGTTGGTGGCACACGCCTTTAATCCCAGCACTCGGGAGGCAGAGGCAGGCGGATCTCTGTGAGTTCAAGGCCAGCCTGGTCTACAGAGTGAGTTCCAGAAAATGAGAGTTATGTAGAAAGACTGTCTCAAAGCAAACAGAGAAGGAATAAAAGTCTAACATATCAGGAAGAAACTATAAATAGGAAAATCTCCTAGGAGTATATAAAGATTCTTTACATAATTTATGGGAAACAAAAGGTTCAGGGCTGAAGTTGTAAGTGGATTAGTAGAGTGGTCCACCAGCATGCAAGAGCCCTGGGTTCCATCCCCACAGCATGCAGGAGGACTGGGTTCCATCCCCACAGCATGCAGAAGCCCTGGGTTCCATCCCCACAGCATGCAGAAGCCCTGGGTTCCATCCCTACAGCATGCAGAAGCCCTGGGTTCCATCCCTACAGCATGCAGGAGGCCCTGGGTTCCATCCACAGCATGCAGGAGGCCCTGGGTTCCATCCCTACAGCATGCAGAAGCCCTGGGTTCCATCCCTACAGCATGCAGGAGGCCTGGGTTCCATCCCCACAGCATGCAGAAGCCCTGGGTTCCATCCCCACAGCATGCAGAAGCCCTGGGTTCCATCCCCACAGCATGCAGAAGCCCTGGGTTCCATCCCTACAGCATGCAGGAGGCCCTGGGTTCCATCCCCACAGCATGCAGAAGCCCTGGGTTCCATTCCCACAGCATGCAGGAGGCCCTGGGTTCCATCCCCACAGCATGCAGAAGCCCTGGGTTCCGTTCCCACAGCATGCAGAAGCCCTGGGTTCCATCCACAGCATGCAGAAGCCCTGGGTTCCATCCACCAGCATGCAGAAGCCCTGGGTTCCATCCACAGCATGCAGAAGCCCTGGGTTCCATCCCCACAGCATGCAGGAGGCCCTGGGTTCCATCCCCACAGCATGCAGGAGGCCCTGGGTTCCGTTCCCACAGCATGCAGAAGCCCTGGGTTCTATCCCTACAGCATGCAGAAGCCCTGGGTTCCATCCCCACAGCATGCAGGAGGCCTGGGTTCCATCCCCACAGCATGCAGAAGCCCTGGGTTCCATCCACAGCATGCAGGAGGCCCTGGGTTCCATCCCCACAGCATGCAGGAGGCCCTGGGTTCCATCCCCACAGCGTGCAGGAGGCCTGGGGAGGTGAGGCAGGGGGATCAGAAATTCAAAGTCCTCTTCAACTATGTTCAAAGCCAGCCTGGGCTGTATGAAGAAGAGGAGAGGGAGAAGAAAGTGTACACACACACAAGAAAGAGACAGACCTGAAAAGTAAGTCAAAGACTAAGGGCCAATATTTACAGAATACATAAATGAGAAAGGACTTGCATCCAAAAACATGGCTCACTTTCCCTTATGCAGCCTAATGAGAACATGAGCAGAAGTTGCAAACAGACATTTCACCAGGAGGTACAGAGATGGTGCAACAAACAGGTCCGACATCAGTATTCGGTGGGGAACCCACACATTAAAACCACAGCAATATAACCCTGAGCCTTAGAGTGGCTTAAGTCAAAACTCCTGCCAATGCCAAGTGCAGGGGAGGATGTGGCACTACCCTCCTCCGTTACCAGTGAGAGTGCAATATGGTACATTTCCTCTGGAAAAAACAGATTGGCAGTTTCTTACCAAGTTAAACATACACTTGCCGTGTGAGCCAGCAATCCCACTCCTAGGGATTTACCAAGAGACGGGGAGGCATATGTTCACACAAAACATTATACTTAGATACTTAGAGCTGCTTTTTCATTGGCAGCAATTCAAATGCCCTGAGCTGGTGGACTGTTAACACACTATGGTACATCTACAGTGTGGAATACTACTCAGCAGTTAAAAGCACAAACTGATGCCCAGGCAACAGGATAAACAACAAATGCTTTATTCTAAGTTAGAGAAGCCTGTCTCCAAAGGCGATTCACTGTGTGCTTCCACTTAACAAGATTTTTCTGGAGAAAGTAAAACTAGACAATTTCTTAAGATTCAGTGATCATATTAAGGCCAATTGATATGAGGTTCCTTCTCTTTGAGTACTGATGGTCACTGAAAAGAATTCTGGAGGACCTTGAAGTGACACCAGTGACCAGTACTCACTGTTTAATGGCCAGAGTCCCGTAGCCACAGTCATCGGTGAGAGAGACAGTCCCCATGTGTCTCAGCAATGAACAGCTGGATGCATTTGGCTGTTCACTTTCTGGCTCCAGGGACTGTTTAAACCACAGTTGGGCGATCCTTATTTCTGTCTGTCACAGGCACTGCCTTGCTCAGAATGCTCCTAGGATTTCTCACGACACTTAGATTGAGAATCAGAATCTTGCCTGCGGTGCTCCAGGCTCCTTATCTTCCTGCTCATACAGCTTCTTCAGCTCCCAGCTGGACTCTGGGCACACTGGTGCCTTGCTGTTTTCTGCCAAGTGCAGGTCTCCTAAGGCCTCTCTGCCTACTCACCAGTGGATCTCTCCATAGCTCCCAGCCATCTGGTGTCCTGGGGCCTGCTAAATATCCCTCTTCAAAAATCCTTAAATATCTACATAGCATAAGCTCAAGTTGCCATCACCCTTCAAACTGCTACATTTATCTTAGATGATTAAGCATGAACTTCCACCAGAATTAAAGCCTGCCTGCATGCCTGCTGAGGGTTGCCTTAGTTTCTGGGGGAACAACACCTCTCCTTTCTTCAGTCTGTATCTGTAACGTTTAGACTAGAAAAGAAAAGGTCCCTGTACCCAGCCGACAGCAATAATTGAAG